>NC_037673.1:62922300-63624570 GCF_003255815.1 Theropithecus gelada
GGGAGGAAGGGAAGGAAGAAAGGAGAAAAAGAAAGGGAAGGAAGGAGGGAGGCAAGGAAGGAAGGGAAGGAAGGAAGGAAGGAAGGAAGGAGGGAGGGAGGGAAGGAAGGAAGGGAAGGAAGGAAGGAAGGAAGGAAGGAAGGAAGGAAGGAAGGAGGGAAGGAGGGAGGAAGGGAAGGAAGAAAGGAGAAAAAGAAAGGGAAGGAAGGAGGGAGGCAAGGAAGGAAGGGAAGGAAGGAAGGAAGGAAGGAAGGAGGGAGGGAGGGAAGGAAGGAAGGGAAGGAAGGAAGGAAGGAAGGAAGGAAGGAAGGAAGGAGAGAGGGAGGGAAGGAAGGAAGGAAGAAAGGAAGGAGAGAGGGAGGGAAGGAAGGAAGGAAGGAAGGAAAGGAAGGAAGGAGAAAGGTAAGGAAGGAAGGAAAGAAGGGAGGGAGGGAGGGAAAGAGTGAGGAAGTAAACATGGCAAATTGTTAACTACCATTGATTCTATGATGAACATACATATAGAGAGATATGTTCATCATACTATTCTCTCTCAATAACTAATAGGTTTAAATTTGTTTTTTTGAGAAAATAGACACACATACACACTGCCATATCACTGTTTCATCATTAGAAGTCATCAGGTAGAGACAACTTTCCCTTCTAAAATTCACTGAACCAACTCAGCTGATGTTTGTGGAATACCTATAATATGCTAGACACTGAACTCAAAACCACTATACAGAGATGAAGAGAATATCTCCCTGCCCTTCAACCTTTCCTAGTCTAATAGGGAAACAGATATGCAAATAAACAAATACTATAATAAATGCAAAACTGGAAGTATAAAAGGAAGAGGCAACACAGAGAAAGGTGTGGCTAACCCTATGCCAAGCTGTCTAACAGAACTTTCTGCAATAGAAAAGTTCTGTTTCTGTACTATCCAATACAGTAGCACCTAGCCACATGTGAGTAATGAGCATTTGAAATATGCTAATGCAACTGAGGAACTGCTAATACAATTTTTAATTGTATTACATTTTAATTAATTTATATTGAAATCACCACATGTGGTTGGGAGCTACCATATTGGACAGCACCACTCCACTGGACGTGGAGCGGAAGGGCATAGGGGCATGGTCAGGAGGTTGGGAGGAAAAGATACTAAGAAGCCTGGATGCAGTGGCTCCCACCTGTAATCCCAGCACTTTGGGAGACCAAGGCGGGTGGATCACCTGAGGTCAGGAGTCTGAGACCAGCCTGGCCAACATAGTGAAACCTCGTCTCTACTAAAAATACAAAAAAATTAGTCGAGCGTAGTGGTGGGCGCCTGTAGTCCCAGCTACTCAGGAGGCTGAGGCAGGAAAACTGCTTGAACCTGGGAGGCAGAGGGTGCAGTGAGTTGAGATCATGCCACTGCACTCCAGCCTGGGTGACAGAGGGAAAAAAAAGAAAAGATATTAAGAAAGTCTTCCCAAAAGAAGCAACACCTAACAGAGTTTTTTTGTCTTTTGTTTTCTGAGATGGAGTTTCGCTCTTGTGGCTCAGGCAGGAGTGCAGTGGCGCCACCGGCTCACTGCAACCTCCACCTCCCAGATTCAAGCAATTCTCCTACCTCAGCCTCTAGAGTAGCTGGGATTACAGACAGGCACCACCACACCCAGCTAATTTTTTGTATTTTTAGTGGAGACGGGGGTTTCACCATGCTGGCCAGGCTGGCCTCGAACTCCTGACCTCAGGTGATTCACCCACCTCGGCCTCCCAAAGCCTAATGGGTTTTGAAGGATGACTAGCAGTTGACCAATTAGATAAGGTAGGAAATATTCTAGGCACAGGGGGAAGCACATACAAAGCACGGAGAGATGTCCCAACATGGTATTTTTAAGAAATCAGTAAGTTTCGTATTACATGTGCACAGGTAGTAGAGAGAAGAGGAAAAGGGTAGGAGGAAAAGTGAAGATAATAAAGTTAAGAGAAAAGAAAGAGCCTAGATTAGAAAAGATCTTATGCGTCACGTTGAGGAGCTTAAATTGGATGCTGTAGGTATTTTGGAACTACTGAACAGAAAGCAAGCATTAGATGATCAATTTCACATCTTAGAAAAAAACCTTTTGGCAGAAGACAGGAGTGGGGAATGCAAGTAAAAATGGAATGCTATTTTCATGTCCCTATTGCACTAGTTCAACCAAAGTTAAGAACCTGGACTAAGGGAGCAGGAAATAAATTAGCCATTTGGGAGGTGTATGGAAAATGGAAACAGAAAGACACCCTGAAATCTGGCTTCAGATTCTGACAATAAGATAAGAAATAAGCAGGGAGGATCAGACTCAGAGAGAAGAGTGGGTGTGAGGAAGGAGGGGGACTGTGTTTCAATCTTAACAGCTTTGGATCACAAACTGCAAGTTAGGGTGAAAGCAGATTTGTGCAGCTCACAAAAGGAACAGGAGAGGCGTCTGAGCCTCAGAGGCCAGGAAAGGAAAGAGAAGACAGGCTATATTTGAATCTTCTGGAAGATGAAGTGAAACATGCCAATGTCTGAACTGAATAACAATGTGGTCTGTGCTCTCTGCCTCTGTTGTCTGGTTATCAGGGCATAACTAATGAAATTTCAGTGGAACAGTACAGTCAGAGTCACATGTTTTCAGGCACCCTTGCTTTCTTTGCCTTATTAGAAACAAAAGCATGAATATGATTTATGTTCTATTTTTATAGAAAGGCAGAAAAAAATCAAGCTACTTCACATTTCTCACATCATGCATAAATAAATCATGGCAAAAAATCTATTCCTACAACTAAAGAAGCCTTATCTTGTTTTTGAAAGAAACAAATGTTGCAAATCTAGGACTATGCTGGGAACTTTGTACATATTATCACTCCTCACAACTACCCTTTGAAGTGGATAATATCCTTATTTCACAAGTGAGGAAACTGAGGCTTAAAAAGATACAGTGACTGCCCAAGGTCATGTAGCTAGTAAGTGCAGAACTGAGATTCAACGACAAGCTCAAATCCCAGTGAATTGACTGACCACATGCTGCTCACAGAGGAGGAGGAAACAAAATGCGAAATAATGAGGCTTCTGTTCCCATCTTTCTCAGGGTTCACATGGCTACGTGCTGTCACTAGCATTTCTTATTACAATGGCCTGATGCTTCTTGATTGTGCCTTTTATACTAAGCTCTCCAATCTGAAATGCCTTCCCCTCTCCTCTGCCTATCCAAGTTCTATCAGTCCTTCAAATCTGACTCCAGTTCTCCATCACCTGAGAGGCCTTCCAAATTCCCTCCATCATGCTCTCTCTCTCTCTCCTGTCTTTTATTGCCTTAAGCCATTCAACCATCTATCCACCCCTGAAGCATGAGCTTACTATGGGTAAAGAACTCAGCACTGAAGTACAAAAGAAATGAGAACATCGTGTTTGTGTAGAGACAGAAGACATCCAAAACTGTTGTTCATTTCATATTATGGAGAGTTTGGTGGTGTTTTAGACCTATACTCAATCATTTGTTGTTTTATGTATACAAGGGTTAATGTGAATGGCTGCTTGCTTCAGTATCTTTTATACACTTCATAGTACAAAAATTGGCTGAACTCCTACAAAGCACAGTATAAGGTGCTATAGGGGATACAAATAGATACAAGTGCCAATCTCTGCCCTTCACCTGAAGAAATAAAACAAATATGTATATAAGGCAGAAAATATAAGCATATGATAAAACATATGACAAACCTACATAAATGTTACACATTGTGTCAAGTGCTAGAAGTATATTCAAAAAGCAAAACTACATGATATGTTTACAAGGAAGGATTCAGATTTTCCTTTTATCACAGTGGAGCCTAAAGCATCATAGGATCCTAAAAGGCCAAAATAGAAGACAAGTACTAGAAAAGAAAGAGTCATGCTTAAGAAATGTGCCCGATGATCATTTTCTAACAAATTAAAAAGTCAGTTCTATAAAAAGTAAACATTAGTTCATCCTAGGGAGTTGAGTATGTAAAAAATATTTTGATTGGTAATAAAATTGTGAAAATGAATTTAAAATGAAGATTTAGATTGGCTATTCTGAGCTTCCAATTTGCAGCCAGTTGGCAAAGAAAAATGGCAGAGATAGTTGGCAAGATTACAGGCTATTGAGATATTTATAGTTACTAGAGTCTCAATAAAACCAAAGTGATCCTAAAGCTTTGTTTAGTACTTGTATTAAATATAGAAACTTTTCTGATTATTTAATATTAAATAGCATGCTTTTTTACTGCACTTTTCAGGGAAAAAGATATGATTTAAGTTCAAAGGAGAAGCATAATTATTGATTTCAGTTTTACAAAAATTAAATAAAAAGCAAGCACAGGTATTGCCAAGAATTTCTTCTAATACAGCACTGGTGGATATAAGACTGTTCTCATCAAAAATAAACTTTGTAGGCTCACATTTTCCATATTTACACCTAAAAGTATATGGCTTATTGTGCTCTACAAATAAGAAATTTTGTGATCATATTTATATCTGGTTACAACATTTCATGACACTCTTAAGTATTTATTTCAAGACTGCATATGCTAAAACATTAAAACATTATATAAATTAATCTGATTATACATAATAAAACTTAACCATCAAACCACAGCTAAGAGGATTCATTCTCTACAAATTATTTGGATTTTCTATTTTAGAGAGCTACACTGATGATTAATAAAGGAATTTTTATGTGTGTGAAGAAGAAAATGAAGTTCTCTAGTGAGGCCAACTAAACTTCTTAAGGATACGACCTCCCACAAATAATAACTATAAAATCTGGACAACATTTTTAAAAAATTGTTTTAACTAGAAGCAGCCCAGGTGGCCATAGATAGGAAAACAGCTAAGCAAACTGATATATTCAAACCATAGAATATTATTGATCAATAAAAAAGAATGAACTAATACATGCCACGACATGGTTGAATCTCAAAACCATTATGCTGAGCAAATAAAGTTTTGCACAAAAAATATGTATGACTTCTTTCATATGAAACTCTAGAGGAAATGAATCTAATCTATCAAAACAGTGGTTACCTCTGGTGAGTATTGTAGGCAACAGACTATGAAGGGGTTTAAGGAACTTCCTGGACATCTGATGGTAGCTGGGATTACAGGCACCCACCACCATGCCTTGCTAGTGATGGTAATTTTCAATATCTTGATAGAATTTTAGGTTACACGGGTGTATGTATTTGTCAAAACTCCGTGAAAGTACAGTTAAGATTTATGCATTTTTTGTATGTAAACTTTACCCCCAAAAAATGATATGCATGCTAAGTACTTAAGGAGGATGTATATTGATGGCTGCAAGTTGACTTGAAATGCATCAAATGTACTATACTGCTTGATCTCCATAACAACCTTATGAGGTAAATACTATTATTACCCACATTTTACAGATAGGGAAACCAAGGCATAGATGCACTAGGAACTTTGCTCAAGGTCACACAGGTAGTAAGTGACAGAGCCAGAAATTACAATCCAAAGAGTCTGGACCCATCAAAAATAAATAAGTGAGACCTAATTAAACTGAAAGGCTTCTGTACAGCAAAAGAAATAATCATCAGAGTAAACAGACAGCCCACAGAATGGGAGAAAATATTTGCAAACTGTGCATCCAACAAAGAACTAATAAGTAGAATCTACAAAAACTCAAACAAATCAGAAAACAAACAAACAAACAAACAAATTAACCCATCAAAAAGTGGGCAAATAACATGAATAGACATTTCTCAAAGTTAAACAAATGGCCAAACGTATGAAAAAATGCTCAATCACTAATTATCAGGGAAATGCAAATTGAAACCACAATGAGATACCACCTTACTCTTGCAAGAATAGCCATTATTAGAAAGTCAAAAAACAACAGATGTTGGCATGGATGTGGTGAAGAGGGAATACTTATACACTGCTAGTGGAAATGTAAATTAGTACAACCTATATGGAAAACAGTGTGGAGATTTCTTAAAGAATTAAAAGTAGATCTACCATTCGATCCAGGAATCCCATTACTGGGTACCCACTCAAAGGAAAAAAAGTCATTACATCCAAAAGACACCTGCACGCATATGTTTATTGCAGGACAATTCATAATTGCAAAGATGTAGAACCAACTAAGGGCTCATTGGCCAATGAGTGGAAGAAGAAAATGTGGTATATATGTATATACTATGGAATACTACTCAGCCACAGAAAAAGAACAAGATGATATCTTTTGCAGCAACTTGGATGGAGCTGGAGATCATAACTGTAAGTGAAGTAACTCAGGAATGGAAAACCAAATGCTGTGTGTTCTCACTTATAAGTAGGAGCTAAGCTATTGGTACACAAAGGCATACAGAGTGGTATAATGTACTCTGAAGACTCAGAAGTGGAAGGATAGGAGGGAGATGAGATAAAAAAACTACATGTTGGGTACAATGTACACTACTCAGGTGATGGTTTCACTAAAATCTCAGACTTCACCACTATACAATTCAACCATATAACCAAAAACCACATATACCCCCAAAGCTACTGAAAAATATATATATATTTTTTTAAAAGAGTCTGGGTTCAGAATCCCTGCTCTTAACCACTTCTCTATTATAGTTCCACTAGTTGACTTGTTTGTTTGGTTTTTGTTTACTTTTTAGTAGAGACAGGATTTCACCACAATGGCCAGGAACTCCAGACCTCAAGTGATCCGTCCGCCTCAGCCTTCCAAAGTGCTTGGATTACAGGCATGAGCCACTGCACCCAGTCAACTTGTTATTGATATGGTACTCTCAAGATATGGTACTCTTCTCAAGTTTGTGGATGACATGAAAACAGAAGTAAGAGCAAATTCATTAATTACTTTACAGATTACTTATCAAAAAAGCTTTAAAAGACAAATGAATAGGAGCTTATAACAAGATAGAATTTGATAGGGGCAAAACGTAAGAGCCTGCATTTAAGTATAAGCAAGCAATTGTTTCTCCAGTGGCAGTATTAGTGCATAGCAGGTATTTGGTAAAAACCTGTCAAATATATATACGATTGAGTTATACGATAGAATCTATGAAAAAAGACGGCCGTAATATACCAAAAGCAAAATATGAACTTAACAAATAATGCTAGAATAAGCTGATATACAGCCATGTTATCTAGAAAGTGGGTTAAATTAGAGCCTTACAAGACTGTTGGTCTAGTTAGGCTAATGCCAGGTATACTGTGTTATCTTCTGGGAACTATATCTAACACACACAGGTAAACTGGAACAAGTTTCAAGAGAAGGTACAGGACTTAAAAGCTGTACTACCTGAAATATAACAGAAGAAACTTCAAACATTGAATGTGGAGAAAACAAAAGTGAACACGGTAGTAAATTTTAAAATGTAAGGTACTATCATGAAAAAGAAGAATCGGCGATGGGGGGCGGTGGCTCACGCCTGAAATCCCAGCACTTTGGGAGGCCAAGGCGGGCAGATCACGAGGTCAGGAGATTGAGACCATCCTGGCTAACATGGTGAAACCCTGTCTCTACCACAAAAATACAAAAAACTAGCCGGGCGTGGTGGCGGGCGCCTGTAGTCCCAGTTACTCGGGAGGCTGAGGCAGGAGAATGGCGTGAACCTGGGAGGCGGAGCTTGCAGTGAGCCGAGATCGCGCCACTGCACTCCAGCCTGGGCGACAGAGGGAGACTCCGTCTCAAAAAAAAAAAAAAAAAAAAAAAGAAAAAGAAAAGGAAAAGAAGAATTATGGCTAGGCGTGGTTGCTCAGACTTGTAATCCGAGCACTTCGGGAGGCTGAGGCAGGTAGATCACTTGAGGTCAGGAGTTCAACACCAGCCTGCCCAACATGGTGAAACCCTGTCTCTATTAAAAATTAGCTGGGCCTGGTGGCGCATGTCTGTAGTCCCAGCTACCCGGGAAGCTGAGACCGGAGAATCACTTGAACGTGGGAGGCGGAGGTTGCAGTGAGCCAAGATCCTGCCACTGCACTCCAGCCTGGGCGTTAGAGCAAGACTCCGTCTCAAAAAAAAAAAAATCGTAATTATTCTGGAACTAACCTTAAGTAAAACCAACTGACAGAAGCTACAGGAGCTACAGGAAAACAAATTCAGTGTCAATATAAGGAAGACCTTTCTAACAAATATAACCACAAAAGGCAGGGGAAGAGAGTGCTGTCTCAGAAGGGTGTGACTACCCTAAATATGATAATAATGAGTTTATGAAACATTGGACTGAGTTAACTTAAAGATCTCTTTCAAACCTAAGAACCTACTATAAAATAAAAGGTGATAAGGCCGTCATAACAAGTTTCAAATGGGTTAAAATAGTAATGCCAGTAACCAAAACAGACTTGAGATGATAAAATTTAAATGAAATGAAAAATAAGAAAATAGAAGTTATTTGTCAAGTCTGTAAATGGGGAGAGCTTTAAGTCTAAAAGCACTGGAATAAGATTCAAAGGAAAAGAAAAATTGGACTATATAAATTGTTAAAACTTTTACATATGAAAAACATTAAAAAGCAAATAAGACACACGGATTTTTGTTCTATATCTTTAATATAGGGCTCTGCTGTCTGATATAGTAGCCGTAAGCCATAGGTGGCTATATAATTTTTGTTTGTTTTTTTTTTTTTTGAGACGGAGTCTTGCTCTGTCACCCAGGCTGGAGTCCAGTGACGTGATCTTGGCTTACTGCAAGCTCCGCCTCCTGGGTTCACGCCATTCTCCTGCCTCAGCCTCCCAAGCAGCTGGGACTACAGGCGCCGGCCACTACACCTGGCTAATTTTTTCGTATTTTTTTTTTAGTAAAGACGGGGTTTCACCGTGTTAGCCAGGATGGTCTCGATCTCCTGACCTTGTGATCTGCCCGCCTCGGCCTCCCAAAGTGCTGGAACTACAGGCATAGGCCACCATGCCCGGCCTAAATTAATTTTAAATTGATTTAAACTTAAAAATTTAGTTCTTCAATTGCTCTCTAGCCACATTTCAAGTGCTCAACAGCCACTGTGGCTAGTGGCAACTGACCTGGACAGTACAGATACAGAACATTTCAATCACTGTAGAAAGTTCTACTGGAACTTCAATATTTAAAACAGAGTAATTTAATTCAGGGAACTTATTACATAAGGTGGTAGAAGAGCTGAGAGGCCAAACAGGGTTGTACAGCAATCCACAAATTCGCAACAGGAAGCCATTACCATCCCTAAGACTGAAGGACGAAGTACAAAGTCCAATACCAAAGGTCACCTGGCAAAGACCAGGAGCGCAGTATGTGTGTCGCATAGAAGTAGGAAGACAAGGATGAGAAGTAGCCCCTGCTGAATATACACCATGATGTTAAAAAATAAAATAAAACAAAAAAGCAGAAAGAAATACCTAGACTTCTCTCTTCTTTCTGCCCTCCAGTCTCCTGCCCAGTACCTCTATGGCTGAACCCATACAAAAGCCAGATAGTAAAGGAGCCTGGGAAATGCAGCCTATAGGGGTCAGACCCATGTTAAAAAGGACAGAGCCAAGAAAGAGGAACAAAGAAGTCTGGGGTCAAACAAGCTAAGAACTGGTATGGGTACTCCTCCTGCTGTGTCCTCACATGGCGAGAGGGACAGGGGAGCTCTCCAGAGTCTCTTTCATAAAGGTATTAATCCTCCTTTCATGACCTAAATCACCTTCCAAAGGTCCCACCTCCAAATACCATGACATTGGAGATTGGGCTTAAAATTCACATTAGCATATGAATTTTGAGGGGATAGAAACATTCAGTCTATAGAAGATATAAATAGAAAATTTAGGAAAAAACAAACAAAAATGGCCAACCTTTGAAAAAGATCCAACCTCACCAGTACTTAAATATAAATTAGAACAATTAATATGAAAACAAGATTAAATTAGCAATAATTAATCATTTGCATACTTAGTGCTGATCAAGGGCGTAGCCAAAACAGATACATTCCTAGGGAGACTTTTCAAAATATTTTCAAAGAAGGTGGGACAATTTTGTAATTTGCATCAACAATTTTAAAAATAATTTGCACTTCTAGACCTACTAAGTGCATTTCCAGGGATAAATCCAAAGTCCAGAAAATCTAAAGCATGAAAAATATTTTAGAAACAACAGATATTCATTGCAGCTTTATATGTTAATATTGAAAAAAAATGGAAGCAACTTCAATGTCCACCAGTAGGTCAATAGGTAAGTAAACTAAGGTATGTCTATCTCCTTATTCAGAAATAACCCTTGCTGAGTACTTCTTTGCTAGCCACAACAATAGGTGCTGGAAATATAAAAAATAATAAGCAGTAGTAATAGAGACTAATTTGTAACCATTTAAATAATGCTTATGAAAGACTGCAATAAAATAAGGACATATTTTTGATAAGCCCAGTGAACAAAGGTGAATCTAAAAATGAATAAACTGGCCGAGTGTGGTGGCTCATGCCTGTAATTCCAGCACTTTCGGAGGCCAAGGCAGGTGGATCACTTGAAGTCAGGAGTTCAGGACCAGCCTGGCCAACATGAACAGTGAAACCCCATCTCTACCAAAAAAAAAAAAAAAAAAAAAAAATGGTGGTGTGCACCTGTCCACCTGGTGTCCCAGCAGAGACTGAGGTGGGAGAATCACTTGAACTCAGGAGACAGGTTGCAGTGAGCCGAGATCATGCCATTGCACTCCAGCCTGGGTGACTGAGTGAGACCACGTCCCAAAAAAAAATAAAAATTAAAAATAAAAATGAATAAATTTATGTAAGACAAAATATGCTAACAGATTAATAACAGTGGTTGCCTCTGAATGGTAAGTTTATAAGTTTAATTTTTCTTCCTTCTTTATATTTTGCTGAACTTCCAAAATTTTCTAAATAAATAAGATTTGCATTGTCCTTCAAAGCTATTAATGTAAATGTTTAAGAATTGTAAACCTGCCACAATAGTGCTAGTTTACCTGTTGCAATAGTAAACCGCATTATTGGAATCCAATTCTATTGCCTGTGTGTAACAATCCACTGCAGCAGCATAATTTTCTTCTTTCATGTGGTTATTGCCTAAAATAAAGTAACCAGTATGTACAGTAAGTATAATATACATTAAAAACATAAACTCTGATAGATACATTTTAATCATGGAAACTATAATTATATGAAAGTCTGCCTCATGATTTTTCATTCACACTGGAGGTAAGTTTTATATTGTACTACAGAGTTGATATTATTTAGCTTTCAGTGTGTTTGAATCATTTTAACAATGCAAAGTCTTAAAAAATTAATGTTTATATACCTTAAAAATCCAGACTTAAAAGAGTAAATGCAACAATTATGACTATCTCATGGCAAAAATGAATCTCTTCTCACCTTCCTTATCTTCATCTCTCTCCTCCCTTTTAGAGCTGCCCCAGCCCGTTCCAGATGCAACACCCTCCCTAATCACCATCTCAATCTGGACCTGGTCTTCCACTCTTTCCCTGTTAAAACACACATCTGCTGATAATCAAGTTCTCAGAACCCTGCTGAGGATAAGCTGATAAAACTAATCACGCTATCATGATAGTAGCAGATAATATTTTTATGTGCTATCCCCTCCAGAGTTAGATTATTTTTAAAAGGGGATTTGAGGAGATTAATTTCTAGAAAGAGAATTTCAGATACCATGGCTAGCCTGCAAAGTACTGATTTTCAGGAAGGGCATCTGCAGATACATCTGGCAGTAATTTAGCTAAGTTAATAACTGTTCCGCAAAATAAGAGATTTCCCATGGCTATTTTTTGTATACCATTAAATGAAAAAGTAGTGTCCACTGCACTTAAAAGAATCAATGTTCAAAATACGTCTGGGCGTGGTGGCTCATGCCTGTAATCCCAACACTTTGGGAAGTGAAGGTGGGAGGATCACTTGATGCCAGGAATTCGAGACCAGCCTGGGCAATATAGTGGGACCCCCATCTTAACAAAAAGAATAATTAAAAAAAATTAGCCAGGCGCAGTGGTGCATGCCTGTAGTCCTAGCTACTTGGAGGCTGAGGCAGGAATATCACATGAACTTAGGAGGCTGAAGCTGCAGTGAGCCGTGATTGTGCCACTGCATTCCAGTCTAGGTGACAGAGTGAAACCCTGTCTTAAAAAAAAGAAAAAGAGGCCGGGCGCGGTGGCTCAAGCCTGTAATCCCAGCACTTTGGGAGGCTGAGACGGGCGGATCACGAGGTCAGGAGATCGAGACCATCCTGGCTAACACGGTGAAACCCCGTCTCTACTAAAAAAAATACAAAAAACTAGCCGGGCGACGTGGCGGGCGCCTGTAGTCCCAGCTACTCGGGAGACTGAGGCAGGAGAATGGCGTGAACCCGGGAGGCGGAGCTTGCAGTGAGCAGAGATCGCGCCACTGCATTCCAGCCTAGGCGACAGAGTGAAACTCCGTCTCAAAAAAAAAAAAAGAAAGAAAGAAAGAAAAAGAAAATATTAGAAACAATGGAGATTAGGAGGAAGGATTTACATCTCAAAGGCATCTGTGATTCTTTCCAGTTTTCTTAAACCAGAAACTCTCACATTAGCCTTGTTCTTAATAGATCATTAGCTGCTTAACAGGAAGAGTGGGGCATAAATTTGCAAGGAACACAAACAGAATATTCAAGTTACAGTCAATTAGGAGTCAAAAATGAATATAAAGAGTGACTACTAATAAGCACATGGTTTTTGTTTGGGGGGTTATAAAAATGTTCTGTAGGCTGGGTATGATGGCTCATCCTTGTAATCGCAGCACTTTGGAAGGGCAGGGCGGGCGTATGGCTTGAGCCCAGGAATTAGAAACTAGCGTGGGCAACATGGTGAAACCCCATCTCTACAAAAAAAAAAAAAAAAAAACTAGCCAGGGTGGTGGTGTGTGCCTGTAGTCCCAGCTACTGGGGAGGCTTAAGTGGGAGGATTGCTTGAGCCCAGGAGGTTGAGGCTGCAGTGGTCTGTGGTCAGACCACTGCACTCCATCTACCCTGGTGGAAAGAGGGAGACTCCGTCTCAAGAAAAAAAAAAATTTCTATAATTGATTATGGTAATGGCTGCACAACTCCAAGAATATACTAGAAACTAACGCATTGTACCCTTTAAAGAAATAAACTGTATGATATATGAATTATATCGCAACAAATATCTTTTAGAGTTAAAAAAATTAATTTGGATCTTCCCCAAAACAGAAATCAATAGAAAGCCTCTAAGGAAACTGAGAGGAAAACATCGTTTTTTATGAAGAAACAAAAAGTTTGCATTAGCAAAGACAGTTTGATTTCCATGTCAAATGTTTTAATTTTCTGGGTTATTGAGACTTTGATGTTGCTGTTGAGCTGTTTGTCTTGATGGCATTTTATGATTACATTATTAAAGCTGTATTGTATGTCTTTTCCTGTGTCACCTCAAAGGTGTAGATACCGTAATGTATATATACATACCACAAATATTATGCACATGTATACTATAAGTTAATGATAAAAGGCCTAACACATTTAACATATAAAATATTTAACATATAAATATTTAACATATAAAATACTTAACATATAAAAATTCAGGGTTGGGCGCAGTGGCTCACATCGGTAATCCCGTCACTTTGGAAGGCCGAGGTGGGTGGATCACCTGAGGTCAGGAGTTTGAGACCAGCCTGGCCAACATAGTGAAACTCAAATTTCAACACAGTGAAATTTTTGTATTTACGAAAAATACAAAAATTAGCTGGGCGTGGTGCCACATGCCTGTAGTCCCAGCTACTCGGGAGGCTGAGGTAGGAGAATCACTGGAACCTGGGAGGCAGAGGTTGCAGAGAGCCAAGATCGCGCCACTGCACTCCAGCCTGAGCAACAGAGCAAAACTCCATCTCAAAAAAAAAAAAAAAAAAACTAAGTAGCAAAAAGAAATACTGACAAAAATATCAAAGACAGTGTTATTTAGGATTACAAAATTATCTGTCTAGGTAAGTAAGACATGCTCAGTGTCATGTAACACTACACAGCCATTAAAAACAGTGTTATAGGCCAGGCATGGTGACTCAAGCCTGTAATCCCAGCACTTTGGGAGGCCAAGGCGGGTGGATCACATCAGGTCAGGAGTTCAAGACCAGCCTGGCCAACATAGTGAAACACCATCTCTACTAAAAATACAAAAAAATTCACCAAGGGTGGTGGCACATGCCTGTAATACCAGCTACTTGGGAGGCTGAGGCAGGAGAATTGCATGAACCCAGGAGGCAGAGGTTGCAGTGAGCCAAGATCCTACCACTGCACTCCAGCCTAGGTGGCAGAGAGAGACTCCATCTCAAAAAAAAAAAACAAAAACAAAAACCACAGTGATACAGGTATATATTTACAGACCTAGAGAAATGACCATGCCCAAGGAATAGGAACAGTATAATTGTTTCATATCCACCTTTTTAGATACCAGGTGATTGTGTGTGTGTGTGTGTGTGTGTGTGTGTGTGTGTGTAAATATATATAAATATATATACACTTTTTTTTTTTGAGATGGAGTCTCTCTGTTGCCAGGCTGGAGTGCAGTGGCATGATCTCAGCTCACTACAACCTCCGCCTGCCGGGTTCAAGCAATTCTCCCGCTTCATCCTCCCGAGTAGCTGGGATTACAGGCACACGCCACCACGCCCAGCTAATTTTTGTATTTTTAGTAGAGACGGGGTTTCACCATGTTGGCCAGATGGTCTTGATCTCCTGACCTCATGATCCACGTGCCTCAGCCTCCCAAAGTGCTGGGATTACTGTGAGCCACCATGTCCGGCCACGATATATATTTTTTTAACTCAACTGCCTGCTTCAAGCTATGAAATAAAGAAAAGGCTAGAAAATGTTTCTGAACATAGCATATTCCCTAATAACTCCCTGTCTATATACAGAACAGAGAATTTATTGGCTCTCACTCACTGCTAAAGATAAAGACTGTACCCTACAGCTTTGTAATACAAACCTTGCAGGCCTGACACGACTCTCGTCTATAGCTTAACATAGTTGACATAATGGAAAAATTGAACACAAATCCTCAACAGTGACTTATTTATCAAAACCAAAAATGCTTCAATAGCCAACTAGTATAAAATTTAATCATGTAGTAATCAAAAGTGCTAGCTAATAAACAAGTACCACGTGCCTACCTTAACAAATTTCAAAGAACTCAAAAACACTAAAGATACGAAAGTTAAAATAATGCTGAAAACTATTTTCCTCTTTTTAAGTATAAAGAAGAATTTGAGATCCTACAGTAAAAGTAGCAAAAACAGTCAGAAGCAATTCGCCCTTAAGTTATTTGTTCTGCAACTTTTACTCACAACAGATCTGTTTCTCTTGAAGCAAGCTATAACTGTATTGCCCACAAGCCATTCTGTACTTGCAGGCTTCTCACCCATCACATTCACTTCTGTTTTGTAAATGCCATGTGCACTCATGACAATCTAGTCTTGGTGGTGTAAATCAGAACTATATCAATTGACAGTAATTTCCTCCACAGGTTCAGAAAGCTTTACTAAGTAAGTCATTTTTGTATGAAATATTCACCTTCATCTTTTAATTGGTCAGCTTTTCCCACATCTTCAGGCACTGAGTTTGAAAGGGGCAGAACATCATTCTGAAATTAAATAAAAATCAATGCACTTCCCTTTAGCTACATAAAGAATCATTCTAGCATACTATAAAATAATAATAAATTACCCACATTTTAAATCATCTGTAACTCCACATCATGAAATCAAATTCCTAAATAATAGCATTAACAAAAAATAGGGGAAAAGTACTCTCATATATTTTTTATTAGAAATATGAATATGTGTGACTGAACCCGGTGGCTCATGCCTTAATCCTAGCACTTTGGGAGGTCGAGGTGGATGGACAGCTTGAGCTCAGGAGTTCGAGACCAGCCTGGGCAATATGGTGAAACCCCATCTCTACAGAAAACACAAAAATTAACCAGGTGTGGTGGCATGTGCCTGTAGTCCCAGCTACTTGGGAGGCTAAGATAGGAGAATGGCTTGAGCCCAGGAGGCAGAGGTTGCAGTGAGCTGAGATCATGGCACTGTACTCCAGCCTGGGCAACAGAGCCAGATCTTGTCTCAAAAAAAAAAAGAAAAAGCATATGAAGAATGTGTGAATCAAACTTTTAAAAAATGTGCATTTCCCATACCCAGCACTCCTACTTCATAAACAAAACAATGGAATTAGTATGTAAAGAACAGGAATAGAAATATGATCAAGGGATTGTTTATATTAGTGAAAATTTTGGAACAAAATGTCTAATATCCTATCTAAGATATACCTTACAAAGTCAAAATCAGTCTACAAAAAATCATTTATAATATGTTATATAAATATGTTAGCACAAACATTAAAAACAGCCTGGAAAGATGTGTATCAGAATTAAAATTTTAACTTCCATGTTTCCATATTGTCCAATTTTTTTTTTCTTTTCTTTTTGAGATGGAGTCTTGCTATGTTGCCAGGCTGGAGTACAGTGGCATGATCTCGGCTCACTGCAACCTCCACCTCCCAGGTCCAAGCAATTCTCCTGCCTCCGCCTCCCAAGTAGCTGGGACTACAGGTGCATGTCACCACGCCCTGCTAATTTTTGTATTTTTAGTAAAGACAGGGTTTCACCACATCGGCCAGGATGGTCTAGATCTCATGACCTCGTGATCTGCCTGCCCCAGCCTCCCAAAGTGCTGGGATTACAGGCATGAGCCACCACACCTGGCCCCAACTTTTTAAAAACAATGAACATATATTAATTTTACTACAAGATAAGAAAACACTGCCAGGCGCAGTGGCTCACGCCTGTAATCCCAGCACTTTGGGAGGCCAAGGCAGGCGGATCATGAGGTCAGGAGATCGAGACCATCCTGACTAACACAATGAAACCCTGTCTTTACTAAAAACATACACACACACAAAAATTAGCCAGGCGAGGTGGCGGGCACCTGTAGTCCCAGCTACTCGGGAGGCTGAGGCAGGAGAATGGCGTGAACCCGGGAGGCGGAGCTTGCAATGAGCTGAGATGGCACCACTGCACTCCAGCCTGGGCAACAGAGCAAGATTCCTTCTCAAAAAGAAAAAAAAAGAAAGAAAACACTATAAAATCCCTGTCTTTAGTACCTACTATCATTCCAACACCAACTTTCCATTAATAAGGTTCAAACTACAGGTGCTTATGAAAACCAAATGTTAAGATTTAGAAAAATCTTGAGTGGCATGGGGAACACAGTATGTTTTTTCATTTTTGAAAGATCTTTTTAAAATTGTATTGCTTTTAAACTTGACTCTGAAGTTCATAAATCAGTCTATCATTTTTTTAAAGAAGCATAATTTGTAGCCATTGACCTATGTAATATACATACATACATACAGTTGTTGTTGTTGTTTGTTTGTTTTTGAGACAGGGTCTCACTCTGTCACCCAGGCTGGAGTATGGTGGTGTGACCATGGCTAACTGCAACCTCAACCTCCAGAGCTCAAGTGATCCTCCCACCGCGGCCTCCAGAGTAGCTAGGACTACAGGTGTGTGCCACTACACTTGAGTAATTTTTAAATTTTTTATAGAGATAGGGTCTCCCTATGTTGCTCAGGCTGGTCTCAAACTCCTAGCTTAAGCAATTCTCCCATGTTGGCCTCCCAAAGTGTTGGGATTATAGGCATGAGCCACCATGCCCAGCCCTATGTACTGTAGTCTATATTCATCATTACCTTTGTCTTGATTAGAGTTTCCACAAAATTGATAGCGCTAACATCAGAAATATATTTTGCAAATTAGACATAAATATTCACAAGTAAAAAATCACTGACAAATATATGGGTCTTGTCCTTATTTTTTTAAAAATCATTATCTACTAATCAGTTTTCCTAAGCATAAAATACTGGAATAAAAATACAGAATCAAAATGAGAACCTTCCTAAGTAGAGGTCACTACTTAAAACTGACTGTAGTTACTCAGGATCTAAACATAATTCAAAGACACATTACCATCCTACAGTACTTGGCTTCAGGGTTCCTTGTATTTTAAATTTTCCAATAAACCTAGGCACTTTATACATGGGAAAAAGCAATTTGGGGGTCAGAAAAATAGCATATTAAAAAATAGATTATAATCTCTTCTGTCTTCCCAATCCTTCTAAATTATTTGCCAAAATTGCCACTGTTTTATAGTTTGAAAACTAATTATCATATTCATTGCATAAATTTGAGCAGTTCACCATGGGGGAGCAAGAGCTACCTACTTTAAATGAAGGGAATGAATCCACTTGGTATATAAACACAATTGAGGGAAAATAGAAAAGCAGTATCCTAAAGATAAAATGACCAATATAACAATCAAGTACACTTGGTGAGACAAATAATTTCTTTAATTACAACAATCTTGATGCTATTTCAGGTGAATTTTACACTTTCTCTGCCATACTCTGTCAATAAACATCTATGGAATGAAGCCATAGCTGTAAAATAAGACTACTAAAGAATTATGAGACCAGGCGCGGTGGCTCATGCCTATAATCCCAGCACTTTGGGAGGCCGAGGCAGGCGGATCATTGGGTCAGGAGTTCGACACCAGCCTGGCCAAGATGGTGAAACTCCGTCTCTACTAAAAATACAAAAATTAGCCAGGGCCGGGCACAGTGGTGGGTGCCTGTAATCCCAGCTACTCAGGAGGCTGAGGCAGGAGAATCACTTGAACCCGGCAGGCGGAGGTTGCAGTCAGCTGAGATCGTGCCACTGCATTCTAGCCTGGGCAACAGGGCAAGTCTCCTTCTCAAAAAAAAAAAAAAAAAAATTAGCCAGGCATGGTGGCGCACGCCTGCAGTCCCAGCTACTCAGGAGGCTGGGGCAGGAGAATCGCTTGAACCTGGGAGGCAGAGGTTGCAGTGAGCTGAGATTGCGCCACTGCACTCCAGCCTGGGCGACAGAGCAAGACTCCATCTCAAAAAAAAAAAAAAAGAAAAAAAAAGAAATATGATACCACATATAACACAACTGTAGATATTTTCGGCAGCCAGTTTCAGTAAACTGTATTTTAACAATAGTGACCAACAAACTTCTTATAATTAAATGCAATCAGGGAGATACAGCAAAATAAAGAAAAAGCTTTATTCAAACAGAGGGTAAAAGTCAATTAGAGCTTCCTGAGAAGAAAAAAAAAAAAAAAGAAGTTCTAATATCTTCAGTATTAAGTCAATGGTGACAGTAGCTAAAGAGTGAGCAAATCTAAAACTGTCTCAAGCACAGGCCTCACATATCTGACAGCAAAGAAGGTCTGCTTTATCCATAACCATATCTAGCCACTGAAACAGGGTTCCCTGAGGGGGCCACAGGCCCAATCAATAAAAGAACCACAGCCCACCATCACCAAAGGGAAGAAAAAGGGAGTTCCCTGATGAGGAACAGAGATAAACGTTACTATCTCCTTATATCTTGTCACACAATAAGAATTCATCTGTTTGATGAATTAATGTATAAGTGCATTATTTTTCTCCCAAGTGTAATAAAAGGGAATGATTTACTGCCAAGTTGCCATCTTCATTGCAACTGTAACAACCTCTTTCCAAGAAGTTCGAGAAACAGAGCCTGGAGGATCCAGTCAAGTATGGTATTCTCGGCAATGTCCACTCCAGACTGAAGTGTGCAAGATATGTTTCAGCTTCACTCCAGAATTCTTCATTATATACTAAAGCTCAAGTATGGAGTTAGAAAAACAAAAGGAGCCCATGAGGCACCAAAATGTCATAAAGAAACATGTGGGGCCAGGTGTGGTGGCTCACGGCTATAATCTGAGCACTTTTTGGAGGCCAAGGCAGGATGACGGCTTGAGCTCAGGAGTTCAGGACCAGCCTAGGCAACAAAACAAACAAAGCAAGACCCCGTTGCTACTAAAAAACAAAAACAAACAAACAAAAATTAACTGGGTGTAGTGGTGTGAGCTTGTAGTCCCAGCTGCTCGCAAGTCTAAGGTGTGAGAATTGAGGAGTGCTTGAGGCCAGGTGGTTGAGGCTGCAATGAGCCATGATCACACCACTAGACTCCAGGCTGGGTGACAGAGAGAGACCTGCCTCAGAAAAAAAGAAAACAAAGAAACAAGTGAGAGTTCAACCCACATGTGGGAGCCCTAAACTCACTAACCTTAGCATTTTTCAGTCTCATGGTCTGTTTTCTGAAAAGGCCAGAAACCCAAGACCATGTATAAATAGTCCCCAGGAACAGGGATCAGCAAACTTGGATTTCAGTCTTAGTTTTGCCCAGTGACCCTTAACCTTTTCCTGTTTTAAAGAGCCCCATCAATGGGCAAATTTGATGACTTCTGCTTCAGAAATGATGATTCAATTCCAGATGAATCTATTTCCACATGGCTGCTTCCTAGACATTAAAACTTTTTAAAGCTGTATTCCACGTTTTAGGGAAACATCAATTCAGATGCTGGAAATCGAAAAATACTCAGATTCATTGAAATGACATTCAAGAAAAAAAAATACTCAGATACTGTAAAGAACTTAAAAGTCCACTAATACATATCATTAAATATAAAAGGTGAGAAGATGAAAATAGTTATCAATATGAAAATCTAAAGCACATTAAATGAGTTACATTTTAGACACCCAATTATATCCATACAGACAGACTATTTACCTTATATACAGGATGAAGTTAATATACCTGGCCCCTCAACTATTAACAACCTATTAACATAAAATTGTAGTCATATTTATATCAGTTAATAATGAGAAAAATAATGACAACATACCTTACAGAAGGAATTGGTAAACATTTCCGTCAAAGGCTGTGAAACTGCTAGGTGTGTATCTTCTGGGCTGATCTTAAAAACTGTCTCCAAGCACTGAATTGCAACTTAAAATAAATTTTAATAGTAAAAAACAATCAGCAATTAAAAAAAAAAAAACAAGTTTTTTTTTTCTGATAGAACTGCAATGTATGAAAATTCAGTATTTTGATCACAGAACATAAGGAAAACATTGGTTCAGCTGTAAAGAAATTTCTGTTTATAGACTAGCTATCGAAGGAAAATACACTGATTTTCCTTCTTCCTTCCTCACCCTCCCACTCTCCCTTCACCTGCCCTTCCTTTCTTTCTTTCTTCCTAATTTTTTTTAGAGACAAGTTTTCGCTTTGTGGCCAGGCTGGAATGCAGTGGCACAATTATAGCTCACTGGTACCTTGACTTCCTGGGCTCAAGGGATCCCCCCGCCTCAGCTCCCTTAGTAATTGAGACTATAGGCATGAGCCACATGCTAACTGTTTAAATATTTTTGCAGAGGCGGGGTCTTGCCACATTGTCCAGGCTGGTCTCAAACTCCTGGGCTCAAGTGATCATCCTACCTCGGCCTCCCAAAGTGCTGGGATTATAGGCATGAGCCACCACACCTGGCAACGACTTGATTTCTTATTCCTCACTTAAGGAAAAATGTTGTCTAGAATATAATTTCTCAATATATGTATTACATCATATTCTTGTTGAAGGCTACCAGAAAGAAAGAGCAAGTCATTAATACCAACAACTTAGCCAAGTGTGGTGGGTTACGCCTGTAATCCCAGCACTTTGGGAGGCCAATGAGAGTGGATTGCCTGAACTCAGGAATTCAAGGCCAGCCTGGGCAACATGGAGAAATCTTTACCAAAAATACAAAACATTGGCCAGGCATGGTGGCGCACACCTATGGTCCCAGCTACTCGAGAGGCTGAGGTAGGAGGATTGCTTGAGCCTGGGAAGAGGAGGTTACAGTGAGCCAAGATCTCACTACTACACTCCAGCCTGGGTTGAGACCCCATCTCAAAAAAACAAAAAGGAAAACAAATCAAAAAAAGTACTCTCGCTACAAACCTAAAATATTATCTTTTTTTAAAAAAATGTGAGAAACCGAATTCTCCATTAATTAAAAACACTAATAGTAACAGAACATAGCCCCCAGCACATAGGAAGAAGCACTTAATATTAATCCTGGTGTACTCATGTGAAGATAGATTTTAAAAATTCATTCATCCATGCAAATTTGCCAAGTGCCTACTATGTGTAAGGCACTAGTCTAAGGTGGTAGAGAAACAGTAATAAACCTAACAGAAAAAAATCACTGTCTACATGATAAAGCTTATATTTTAATAAAGGAAGACAACATATATAAGCAAAATATAAAGCATGTTAAATGGTGATGGGGCCTTGTCTATTTTTATTGTATGCAAAATAAATGGTTGGTATGGCTAGGGTATACAGTGGATGGAAAGACATGGTGAGGGATTATGTTTGAAGTCTGTCATTAGAGGCCAGGTTTGGTGGCTCACGTCTGTAATCCCAGCACTTTGGGAGGCTGAGGAAGGCAGATCACCCGAGGTCAGGAATTCATGACCAGCCTGGCCAACATGGTGAAACCCCATCTCCACGAAAAACATAAAAATTAGTTGGACGTGGTTGCATGCCCCTGTAATCCCAGCTACTTGGGAGGCTGAGGCATGGGAATTGCTTGAACCCAGGAGGCAGTGGTTGCAGTGAGCCGAGATCACCCCACTGCACTCTAGCCTGGGCGACAGAGTGAGACTCTGTCTTCAAAAAACAAAAGAAGTCTGTGTAGATGACAAGCCACCTGAAATGGCATTTTTAAAAAGATTTAGACTTCAAGAAATGAGCAAATGGAGAGCCATTAAATAAATTAGTAAAGGAGAGTAACATAACTAAATTATGTTTAGAACTAAAAGTCTGGCAGGAACATTGAGAATGAATTAGAGAGAAAACTTGGGATTCGAGAAAATGGGAGCAGGTAGTTAATAGCGGATAGCATATATCCTGTCCTCTCTACAATTACCCTTTGAGGGGAAGGGAAGCAGATTCTCATCCTGATAGTGCTCACCTTTGGAAAGGAATTCACTCCTGGCTCAATGAGATGAGAATGTACCCAAAACGCCCAGTGTATTTCCAGACAGTGTGAAGTAGATTCCCTTATACTTGTATGTAACTTTTAAAAGATACATTATGTATGAATTGCAGCCCTGGGGAAATTACCTCTGTCATAAAAGAAACATTATTACTTTCAGTAATCACAGAACAATTCTCCTTAAAGAGGGATTTAATAAGAAACTAAATTACCAATGATAAAAAGTCAAAGGGTCTTTTAGATACAAAATAATCTACTGTTCACCCATCCCTATTCTCCTCCCTTTCTATTCCTACCAAGCCCTACTACTATTTACCCATCCCTATTCTCTCCCTTTCTATTCCTATCAAGCAGTTGTACTTGCACGTAAAACACTGGGCCACAAGAAAATAGGCTCTCATTGCCACGAAGACTGCTATTTAAAATAATAACAGTAGTAATAATAATAATAATGTATGTGGCCAGGCACAGTGACTCATGTCTCTAATCCCAGCACTTTGGGAGGCCAAGGAGGGTGGATTACCTGAGGTCAGGAGCTCAAGACCAGACTGACCAACATGGTGAAACCCCGTCTCTACTAAAAATACAAAAAAAATTAGCCAGGCATGGTGGCGGGTGCCTGTAATCCCAGCTACTCTGGAGGCTGAGGCAGGAGAATCACTTGAACCTGGACGGCGGAGGTTGTGGTGAGCTGAGATCGTGCCGTTGCACTCCAGCCTGGGCAACAGAGCAAGACTCCGTCTCAAAAAAAAAAAAAAAAGTATGTATATGTATATATTTATTCTTGATAAACATCTTGTCTTCTTGATCAGATTGGTCATTTCCTATACTTTGCCATGTGGCTTGTACACGTTTCCATTATTGTACTTATCACACTGTATTATATGCACTTAAATGTTTGTCTTCCCATATTAAACAGTCTACATCTTGTTTTCCTTAAAGTCTTTTATCCCTAGCGGGGCCTACATCTTATTCGTCTTCAACTTTAACAGGGTCTGGCAAAGGTAGACGCTCAATCAACTTAATCTACTGCCTTTTTTGCAGTGAAAGTGACATTTGAATTTGGAGGAAATAAACAATCAAATCTGTGGAAGAGAGCGTTTATCTGCCTCCCCACCAAAAAAAATTAATTTACAGCCTTGTAAAAGATGGACAGTACCCAACCAAGCCCTTAGCAAAACACTAAATTATGGAACTTCAGAGCTAAACACTGACAGGTGAAAAGTCCATGTGATAACTCTGAGGGATTTTATGCCCTATGTTCTTAAGGCAGTCCAGTCCACCTTCTTTATCTCTGCTGCCACTAACCTCACATCACAGATCTGGCACATACTAGATACAATTAAGTATCCCTAAAGGAGGTGGCCTTTTTTTTTTTTCCTAAACGCAATTCTATTTTGATAAGTAAACCTAGTTGCCAAAATGTATAGTGTTCAACAATAACACATATTTAGAAAGGCATATGATTTAGTGAACAAAGCTAACCACAGCCTTGGAACCCAGGACTGTCTCATTATCCTTACTGATCCAGGCCAAAAAAAATTAAATAACCTGGGTACAACAATTTAACTTACATTTACCTCAAGATTCTCATTTATCAAACAGAGATTATAACATTTGATCTTCCTTTTAGAAGAACCTATTCCTATTTATTCCTATTTAAAATAATAGACATTCAGGAATAAGTCACAAAATCTAAAGAAATACTATATATACTTATTGTTCCACTGTAACACCAAACAAAAATAGTCTGGTACTGATAGAGAAAGGTGAGTGAAGAATTCTATTCAGTAATACCACAGCCCATCTGTATAACACTTAATTCAAAAGTTTTCACATGCTATGTACCTGCCATTCACTGATTCAGATTCTCTTCACAAATATATTGGCTGCGAGGAGGCAAGTATGTCTACCAAATAGACTTAGAAACTAAGATCCAAACCAACCAAGCAAATGCCCAAGACCATTGGATTCAATTCAACAAATATTTATTAAGCACCTATCATGTGTCAAGCATTTTTCTAGACACTTTCAACGTATCAGTGAATAAAACAGAAAAGACCTCTAACTTCTTGGGGTTTACTTCCTAGTAGGGGATGGAGAGGTGGACCATAAACAATAAACAGGTAGTAAAGGGTAAGGAAGATGGAGAGTGTGGGCAGTTGAGCAGAAAGCAGCTGCAGGGTTTTGTTGTTGTTGTTTGTTTTTTTGAGACAGAGTCTCACTCTGTTGCCCAGGCTGGAGTGCAGTGGCGCAATCTTGCCTCACTGTAACTTGTGCCTCCCGGGTTCAAGCTATTCTCCTGCCTCAGCCTCCTGAGTAGCTGGGATTACAGACATGTGCCACCACGCCTGGCTAATTTTTGTATTTTCAGTAGAGATGGAGTTTCACCATGTTAGCCAGGCTGGTCTCAAACTCCCGACTTCAGGTGATCTGCCCGCCTTGGCCTCTCAAAGTGCTGGGGTTACAGGTGTGAGCCACCACACCTGGCCCACAGCTGAAGGCTTAACAGAGAGTTCAGAGTAGGCCTTACTGAGAAAAGAGATTTGAAAAAGACTTGAAGGAGATGGGAGTGTTACCATTATCTGTGAAGACCATTCCAGGCAGAGGAACCAGCCAGATCAAAAGCCCATAGGCAAGAGGATATGGTACATTTATAAAGAGAAAGCTAATACGGCTGAAGCCAAATGAGAAAGGGGAGGAGAAGGTGAAAAATATGTCACAGAAGTCAAATTATAAAGATCCTTTAAACAATGACTAAGTAACATGAGAAGTCATGTTACTTAAGTCACGTTTTGAGTAGATAAATCATAGAAACTGACATACTCTGTTCGTAAAGATCCCTGATGCCTGTGTTTGCAACAGCCAATGGAGGGGCAAGAAGAGAAGCAGAGACACCAGTTAGAGGCTGCCACACTAAAACAGCCAAGAAATAGTTAGTTCTATCCAGAGGTGATATCAGTGGAGATGATAAGAAATGTCAAACTCTAGACATATTTTGAAAGTGTAGCTGACAGGATTTATTGAATGATTAGTTACAGAGTATTTGAGAAAGAGAAGAGTCCAGAATGATACCCAAGTTTCTGGCCTGAGCAACAGAAAAGATGAAGCTGCCATAAACAGAGATAGGGAAATTGCACATAGAACAGATTTTGGGTGGGGGAATCAGAAGTTCGGTTTTGGCAATTTAAATTTGGGATGCCTATTAGACATGCAAGTGGAGATATCTAGTTGGTACTTGGATATATAAGAAGACCTTCAGGAGAAAGGTCTGAGCTGAGGGCATAAATTTGGGAAATAGCATATAGATACGGGGTATTTAAGGCTAAGAAGCTGAATGATATCACCAAAGAAATGGGTATAGATAATGAAGACAAGAGGATCAAGCAGCGGACTCTGGGTACGCCAGGTCAGGGAAAAGAAGAGGAACCAGCAAAGGGGACAGAAAAGAAGCAAACAATGAGATAACAAAGCCAAGAAAGCATGAGGTATCCTGGAAACTAAATAAAATATACTGGGGGTGGGGGTGGGGGCAGTGAGGAAATGACCATCAACATTATCAATGACAGCTAATAACTCAGATGAAAGCTGAGAACTGACCATTAAATTAAACAACACAGAAATCACTAATGACCTTGATGAGAGTGGTATAGATTGAGAGAGAGAGGCAAAGGCTTAATCAGAATGGGTTTAAGAAGAATAGAAGGAGAGGGTTTGGAGAAAGCAAGCATAGACAATTCTTTCAAATGGTTTTGCTGCAAAGGGAGACATACAATTAAGCAGTAATGGGTTAGGGGTAGTATGGTAAAATAATTATTTGCTGTTTATTTTTGCTTTTTTGAAGAAGGGAGAATAATGGTAAGTTTATATTATGATGGAAATGATCCAGTAGAGTATGAAAATTTTATAAGATAAAAAAAAATAACTAGAGTGATATCCTAGAGTAGGTGAGAGAGGATGGGATCTAGTATACCAGTAGAGGGGTTCCATTTAGGCGCGAATAGTCCACCTATGGTAATAGCTAGGCAAACAGGCAGGCAGGCCGAGTATGTGAGTGCTGTCGTACCCAGCTATTTTCTTATTATTTCAGTTTTCTTGGTGGAGTAGAAAGCAAAGTAACCAACTAAAAGTGAGGACAGTGAAAGAGGTTTGAGGGTTTCAGAAGATATGAGAAAGTGTTAAAATGGTCATCTAGGAAAATAAATGTACGAATGAACTTGGAACAGAGGGCGTGATTGCCTGACAGCATTAAAGCATTAAAGGCTGCTTGAAGTTCAGAGCCATGAATTTCAAGTGGGACTAGTCAGCAAAGTTGTGTGTTTTGCTCCATCTATATACATGAGTGGGTGTGAGTAGGTGGGCACAGAGTAGGTGGAGAGCTGGATTTAAACAAAGTTGGGCTTTGCAAGAAAGGGAAAGAGTTACGAGGGAATAATTGTAATTATCAACCATGGAATTTAAGATGAGTAACAAGAGGTGTGGGAAAAGGTGAGGGATGAACAGACTGGAGGTATTGGTTGGGTCAAAGAATAGCTGGAGTAGGGATTCTAGAGGGAGTGAGCTTGGAAGGACAGGCAATAGTGGTCAGGAAGTGAAATGTTTGGGACAGAGATTAGGGGAGGAATGCAATTCTGGTAATGATTAAGTCTAGGGAAGGCTTTCTCAATCTCTACATACTGACCTTTTGGATCACGTAATTTCTTCTTGTGAAGGGCTGTCCTGTGCATTAGCAGCATCCATGGCCTCTACCTACTCACTAGATGCCAGTAATACCAGCCACCCCCCTCACCCAGTTGTGACAATCAGAATGTATCCGGATACTGCAAAATCACCCCCGAGTTGAGAACCACTGATCTAGAATATGATCAAGTATTTGAGATCACTGGACGAGGTCAAGAACTGAAAGCCAGGGAACTAAAATAATCATCTATCAGTATATTGCAATTGCCAAGAACTAAATAGGAGTAGTGCTAGAGAGAGTGACAATGAACAGGAACCACAATTAGTCAAGGAACGAAGCAAATGTCAGTAGATGACAATAATTGAGGAGTGGGTGACATAATCTGATGGCAAGACAAAGCTGATGATACATCAGCTTCACAGTAGTGGTAAAGCTGGTATCAGAACTGAGGCTTCTTTCCCAGGGCTTTTAAAAATGTCTAGAAGGTGGGCAGACACCTCCACATGATTTCATGTTCAATTAAATTAGACTCACAGAGTCAAAAATAGGGGTCAGTCAAAAACAATTGGCACCCTTTCTGACTGCCATATATAACAAACAGCTGAAGGCACATATTTTTGGCTGAATACCATCCTAAAAATAGGACGTAACATCTTGGTTTAAAAAAAAAAAAAAAAAAAAAACCCTCAATTTTCTTTCTGGCCCTTAAAACTTTTATGCTGCCTTTGATTAGAAAAGAAACATCTTTTCTTAAATGACTGCATTTATCTGTTTGCTACAGAGCAATCATAACTAACATTCTCCTTAGATAACCAATCAACTTTATCTTCACATAGTCTAATCATCAAGAACAAAAAGACCTTAATATTAAATGGACTGATGGCAATGTTCTCCAACTGTGCATCACCTGCTCCTCTCACTGCCACCTGGAAAGACATCATCTAACCAGACTGCAAGCAGATTTAGAGCAAATGCCCAATTTTCATCTCCACCTCCTAAAAGCATATTCACAGGGAAGTGCTTGTTGAAATTACAGAAGCAGTTTTAAGATGGGAAATTTAAACTATACTGTTATTTATTAAGTTCTTCCAAATGCACTCTTACTGCAATAATTAAGACTTTAGGGCTGGGAGGGCTGGCTCATGCCTGTAATCCAAGTACTTTGGGAGGCCAAGGCGAGTGGATCACTTGAGCCCAGGAGGTTGAGACCAGCCTGGGCAACATGGCGAAACCCTGTCTCTACAAAAAAAAATAAAAAACTTAGCCAGGCATGATAGTGTACTCCTGAAGTCCCAGCTACCTGGGAGACTGAGGTGGGAGGATCATTTGAGCCCAGGAGGTGGAGGTTGCAGTGAGCTGAGATCGTGCCACTACACTCCAGCCTGGGTGACAGAGCCAGACAGACCCTGTCTCAAAAAATAAATAAATAAATAAAAGACTTTAGGCCACAGGGACACCAGATTCACTGAACCTCCACAAGCCCATCTTCCAAATTCTACCTTGTTATGGTTGTACTGAATTTAAATTTTGTAACACATAAACATGAAGAACAAAGATGGTGTCAAGGAAACACACGATGCCATCACCTACGTCCTGTTCAACTTTACAGATTACTGAAGCCAATATTAAAGTTAATGTAAAACACAGGTGAAATGCTTTCATTTCAAGTTCGAAATTAGGCACTGGTCAGATCTTACTAGTGGTATAATTATTAGACTTTTACATAGTGCTATTAAAATGACTCAGGTATTTTTATATATTATTTCTAAACTGGATGCTTTCCTATTAGGAAATGCAGACAACAAGATCTTCAGAGTATTAACCAGGCTTTATCACATATCAGCTGTGTTATCTGGTTATGCTATTTGGTTTCACTTTCTTTTTTTTTTTTTTTTTTTGAGACAGGATCTCCCTCACGGCCCAGGCTGGAGTGCAGTGATGGGATCTCAGCTTACTGCAGCCTCCGCCTTCTGGGTTCAAGCCATTCTCCTGTCTCAGCCTCCCGAGTAGCTGGGACTACAGGCAAGTGCCACCACACCTGGCTACTTTTTGTATTTTTAGTAGAGACAGGGTTTTGCCATGTTGCCCAGCCTGGTCTCGAACTCCTGACCTCAAATGATCCACCAGCCTCAGCCTCCCAAAGTGCTGGGATTACAGGCATGAGCTACCAAGTCTGGCCCTGGTTTCATTTTCTCACTTGCTAAATGGGGATAATACTAACATAACAGTTGCTGTGAAGAAAACATTGCCTATAATATGAACAGCATACTTTCTACATATAGTATTTGTTCAATAAATAAACAATAGTCCTCTTAATTTGTTGTTAAACAAAACAAGCTTCAGAAAATGGAAATACGATAACCTTATAATCAGGCCTCTCCTTGAAAGATCAAAGAAAATTCTGATTTTTGTTACAATAGATCATCAAGCTGGGCTTACAGCTATTTTAGTCCTCGTTTATAATTATAATATAAATGAACACAAAGAGCAGATGCATACCTTCCAAACTTTCTTGTTCGTCGGAGGTGTAAGTGTCCATCTGACTTTGTTCCCGTAAAAAACGAATAACCGCATAAACTAGGTGCTTGATAGATGACATTTTAGAAGCTTAAACACTTTTCCTTGATAAGAAAAATGAAAACACTGAACTAAGTTATTCTGAAGAATCAGTCAGAAAAGTCATAAATTACAAAGATGATACGGGTTATAAACTGTATTAAAGGTAAAAACAAAACACAAAACTGTATGACCTTTCATCTTTTTTTTTTTTAAGAGTCAGGAGAGCACAAAGTATTGTGAAGGTAATTTATTACATATTTTCATTAATACCCAGTGGTATAAGAGTATGTTAAATCTTGGAACAAGTAAAAATGTCTTCAAAACAAGTACAGCATAAGCTTAGACTGTCACTGAGTATCTCACCATACCGAAATCCCCTAAAGGCCTCAGTACTAAGTTGAGAGGCTTTCATACTGCTGACTAAAAGCTGATCTATAACCAAGCATCTTCCTCTATTTCATGGGACCTAAAAAAAGTATTAATAATGTACACTACCTACTTTTTGTAGGTTGAGAGTTATTTGATGAGGAAACACATTCGCGAAAGGTTGTTCAACTGGTGAGTGTCGTTCTTAATAAAAATGGCATTTCTATTTAATCAGCAGACATGTCAGGAAATCGCTGCCCAAGTCGATGGATACTACAAGTCGACCGGCACTCCCTGCAGAGGCTGTGCTCTCGTGGACAAGCTGGAAGCTCCCGGTCATGTTCATTCACATGGAATACTATCGCATCCAAACAGTGGCGCAGGGCCAGCCGGCATTCATGGCTGATTTCCACTAAATCGCATCATCCATCTGTTCCCCAGGTTCCCTAATTCAAAGCCAGGGTGTGGTACCCGCCGCTATAATGTTTATTATTTGTGTAGTTATTTTAAAGGCGATGTCAGCCTCTAGGCCACGGGGTCACAAGCAATAAATAAGGCCCCAGGGCAGAAGGTAAAAACAGAAAGGGGGGAAAAGGGGGTGCAAAGAGGGAAAGAGATGCCCAGCCTCGTCCAGGCTTCTCCCCCTTCCTCTCCCCAAAGCGCATCGAGCTCCCCCTCCCTCCCGTCCTCCTTCCGGCACCCGGCCTCGCCTCAGCCCTGCCCGGTGTGCAGCGAGTGCCAGTGCGGGCCTCGGTCCGGGGCGAAGGGAGGCGCACCCTCGCCAGACAGAAGCCCCCTTACCAAGCAGGAGGACGCGAGACGACGGCTGCTGGCCCGTGGGGTTCCGTAGGCCGGCCCGCCCGACCCCTAGTCCTCGGGGCTGAAGTCTGGCTCGGGATCGCAGCACTGGGCGCGGCGGCGCAAACTTCCCCGGCCCCCAGGGCGCCAACCCCAGAGCCCACCCGGCTGTGCTCTAGCTCCAGCGGCTGGGTCTGGCCAGCACCGCCCCTGGGGCGGGGCCGGACGCGCGGGCTGGGGCGGGGCACGGCGCGGGGCGGGGCTGGTAGGCGCCGGCGTGGAGCTGCCGCACGTGGGAGGGCGCTGGCCCGGCAGCCACTGTGGCCTCTGCGGCTAGGCCGGCTCGCGACTCCCGGGCGCCCAGGCGCTGCCGCACGCCTTGTCGCGCCACGCTGAAGGACCACGCGCCCACCGCCGCCAGCCTCTCAGCGCTCCCATGATCGCCCGGTGCCTTTTGGCTGTGCGAAGCCTCCGCAGGTACCTCCAGCGCGCGGGTTAACCTTGGCCGTGGGCAGGGCGGGGTCTTTCGCCGTGTGGTGCCTGGAGCCCGGACCCAACCCTTCCCAACCGCGCCTCTCCGACGCTCCTGGGACGCACCCTCCCCGCGGCTTGCAAGGTGGACCCCTGGGCACACCTGGCGCGGCCACCTTTCCCGCCTCCGCTCCCTCGGGAGGACGTCCATTCCCCTTTGTTTGGGACTGCCTCAGCCGCAGTCAGCGAGGCTGGTCACAGAGGCGGCCCAAAATGAATGCAAATAGTTTGGATAAGAAAATCATTTCACTTTCAACCCCAATGCAGAACTGCACACCTGTCATTAAAAGTGCCGCAGCTGTGGACTCAGAACAATTTTGTTTGCTCCTTGCGCCCATTATTAGCGTTCCAATCGTTTAACATCCACCTGAGATGAAACCTCTTTGGTGGTGTTGCTTATTTCCGTCCATGCTCTCTAACTTCCTTTTTTATTCTCCTCCTCCCCATGAAACAAACATTCTGCCTCTTGCTGGTGCAAATTGACCTGGCCCAAAATGGAGAAAATGATCGCTTGTACACGGCCTTGGGCAGCCTGAGCTGCTGTTTTGGATTGCTTCCTAGCCCTCTAACCACACCCCACTGCAACAGACCAGTAGCAAGATGGTGAGGGAATTAAATTCTTTGCACGAATGCGCTGGTTTTCGGAAACAATGCCGCCACCATCCCCGTTTCCAAATCTGCCCAGGACTGTAAATCCAAATGAAGATTCAACAGAAAAAAGAAAATGTGTGCTTCTTGCTAGCTATCAACAAAACTACTTTGTAACATGTCAGCATTTAAGCTTTCTCCCTTTTGCACATTGCCACTCCTCTGAATGGATGGAGCTTTTTGTTGCTCAGTCCGTAGAGTTAGGGAGCAGGCAGGCGACAGTGGTAATTACAAAGAGTTAATGTGATGATCTGTGATATTTCAGCCTGTCGTTTTTTGCTGGTCTCCAGGCTGCAATCGATATAACTGTCAAATGAAGTTATACCAAGAAATGAAGATCTTCACATAATGCAGGTGTGAGAAGAGGAAATAAATCTTCATATAAGAGCAATTCTCAAACTTTTTATTCTCAGGGCCCCTTTACCTTTCAAAAATTACCGTGGACCTAAGAGCTTCTGTTTGTATGGTATATATGTTTATATTTACCATATTAGACATTAAAGCTGGAAAAATTTTAAGTATTTGTTAATTTACAAAACAGTAATAAATAGGCTACGTGCATAAATAATGATTTTAATGAAAAATAACTATTTTCCAAACCACCCCCCCCATCAGTGAGAAGAGTAACATTGTGGGGTTTTGTTTTTAAAATTGTGGTAAGATATAACAAAATTTACCATTTTAATAATTTTTAAGGGTACAATTTAAAGTGTGCAATTGAGAGGTACAGCCAACACCACTGTCCATCTCCAGAACTTTGTCATCATCCCAAACTGAAATCCTGTACCTATTACATAATAACTGCCCATTACTTCCTCCCCAAAGCCCTGGTTAACCATTATTTTTTCTTTATGAATTTGACTATTTCAGGTCCCTTATATAAGTGGAATTATACAATACTTGTCCTTTTGAGTCTGGTTTATTTAGTATAGTGTTTTTTAGGTTTATTCATATTGAAGCATGTGTCAGGATTTCCTTTTTAAAACTGAATAATATTTCATTGTATGTATATATCACATTTTGTTTATCCATTTGTCTGGACATTTGGGTTGCTTCCACCTTTTGGCTAGTGTGAATACTACTACTATGATCGTTAATGTGCACATGTCTGTTTGAATCCCTGCTTTTAATTCTTTGGGATACCATATGTACCTAGAAGTGAAAATTGCTGAGTCATAGGATAGTACTATGTTTAGTTTTTGAAACCATACTGTTTTTCTTCAGTGGCTGTGTCATTTTTACATTCCCATTGGCAGTACACAAGGATTCCAATTTCTCCACATCATCATCAGCACTTATTTCCTGGTTTTGATAACAGTTATCCTAGGAGTGGCATTGTTTTGCATTTTTGCAAAACCAATGTGTGACATAATAGAAGGTAACTGGATTCTTATGTCTGCCTCTGCATTTAAGCTGCTACACTGTTTCATTTTGGTTTAAGATGAAGAAAATCCCACCTCACAGTCATATGAAGTTGGAAAGAAGAATATTTTCATAGCTTTTTAAAGATAATCATGGATATTCTTTGATATCACATCAAAGTTTGACAAATGGTAGCTTTTTAAAGGTTAGTTACAAAGTGGAATCTGAAACTGTATCAATGTACTTTTTTTACACTGTTACATTAATATCCATTGGTGTACCTTACACTTTGAATGGATGTTGGATCGATGCCTGATATTTTAAACATTAAGCATAAGTCCTTCGGAAATTTTAGTGGTTCACTGTGTTATACAGTTCTTCCTAATGTTGACATATTTCATTATACAGTATCAAACAATCACTTTCCTTAATGTCTTCCCATTTCATCAGAAAAGTCTTCAAGTATTGGGAAGCTGTCAAGCTCACAGTGGCAGATAGGATTTTCCAAAATGCTAGTTTTCACTTGAAAGCTAGAATTGTATCATTGGCAACACAAACTGTCAGTTGTTTTACTTGAAGTGACAGTCTCACTTTGTTACATTTTTGACAGAATTTCTGCCACATGCTGAAGTCTGAATAACCCTGGTTTGTCTGTCAGTAGTTTTTTTTCTGGTAAAAATGGTGTTCCATGAAAAAAAGCTATTTCAGCTCACAGTTCAACCAATTGCAAAAGTGCTTTTGATTTGGGCAACCAAATCCGCAGGACAACCCTTATACTCAGGTACACAGCAGAAATGCTTTGTGTGTACTTGGTCACATGTAACTCAAGGGTAGAGATTTAATAAAAATTCATGCTTTTTACCATTTCATTAAGGATATTCTAAAATGAAATTGACATTATTTTTAGCCTGAGTGCATAGCAATGAAAAATACAGCTATTAGTACAGTTTAGTGCTGTGGACTCAATTTGTCCTGAAGTACCAACAATGTTATCCACCACTGCTTTTCACCATCAGTGCAAATGTTCACAAAGTAAAAAAGAGAAATAATGTCTTAGTATTGTTACAAAAGATTTTTAACCTCACAGACTCCTTGAAAGGGTGTCAGGAACCCCTCCCCACACCTCTACCTTTAAGGTTTGTGGACTACATTTTGAGAGCTGTTGCTATGTCGTATTAGATTCTTTGTTTATGCATGGAAGAAAATAAATAAACTGATAGCCAAAAAATTATTACCTTGTTAGAAGCTACCATAAATACATTAACTATTTTGTTATATAAGGGCATATCTCACAGTTAATCATTATATACAGTAATCCTTAACCCAGGGCTTCTGTGCTTTATCACAGAATCGGCTGTTTCAAAATCAGTATCTTCCTAAAGAGTTCATATTGGACAACACGGAGGATCCCTGTGTTTTCCTGTTTTTCCTGTTTCCTCTGACACTTGGGAGTTCATTTTAGTGTTATGGAGTGATTAGGCTTTTGCCTGACTTATAGTTTCCTTTGGGTTTTCTTGTTGTCAGAGCTGCTATACCCGCTTCCCAAGGCCAGCTGGGCAGCCAGGATCATTGATGGGGGTGTTCAGCCAATTTCTTGGGAATAAGTGGGCTGAGAATCTGGAGTTTGGATTATAGTTGCTGTTCAATTCACTTTGCGGCCTTAAAGAAATCACTCACTCCCTTGGACCTCTTTCAAGTTACATTATGGATGGATGGATGTATGTATGTTACATAGTATGTATTTTAGAGACAAGGTCTCACTGCTATCCAGGCTGAAGTGCAGTGAGGCATGATCATGGCTCACTGCAGTCTCAAACTCTAGTTTCAAACAATCCTCCCTGCCTCAAGCCTCCTGAGTAGCTGGGACTACAGGTGCTCACCACCATGCCCAGCTAATTTAAAAAAACTGTAGAGATAGGATCTTACTATGTTGCCAAAGCTGGTCTAGAATTCCTGGCCACAAATGATCCTCCCATCTCAACCTCTAAAAGTGCTGGGATTACAGGTGTGTGCCATCATGCCTGACCCAGGTTCCTCATATTGTAAAATGAAGAGGGCTTGACTAAATAATATCTAAGGCTTAAAAAAAAAAAAAACTCTATAGTGCCATAGCAAACCAGGAGAATTCCTCCTCCTACCTCAGTCAGATTGCACAGCATGTTACCCAAGCAAAACCTAATGTATATTATAGAATATGAGGGATGAGGCATGAGAATCGCTTGAACCCAGGAGGCAGAGGTTACAGTGAGCAGAGATCGTGCCATTGCACTCCAGCCTGGGCAACAACAGTGAAACTCTGTCTCAAAAATAAATAAATAAATAAATGATGACAGCAATGCATGTTCATTATTGAAAACTTAGCAAGTAATGACAAGCAAAAGAAAACATTAAATACGTACATAATCCACCCATCTAGAACAGCCAATTCTTAACAGCCTTCAACATTTCTTCTATGAACAGACTTTCTTTTTACAAATAGGATGTCGTTATTCTTTTATAATTTTTAATATCATACAAATATCCTCTAAAATATAAATAGCTATAATATATTCCCTTTGGGGATATATGCAATTTGATTAATACATACCTTTAGGCATGTCAACTATTCCCAACTTCTTGCAATGAGTAATAGTGCTTGGATAAACATTCCTACTGTCCTTTTCCAAATCCTTAATTATTTTCTTAGTATAAATTCTTACGAATTGAATTCGTAGATCAAAGGGCATGCATACCTTTCAGGTCTATTTATCATCTTATTCTGTTTTAAAAACTTTCTCCCAAACTATAATCTTACCAGGTGAGTAAGTAAATGCTGGTTTCCTATACTGTTACCAACACTGAGCATTTTAATGTTTTTTTATACTTACCAGTTTCATAAGTGGAAATTTCTCTTATTATAATTTGTATTTTCATACATTTTTGGAAGGTTTATTCAGTGAGTATAATTCCTAAACAAAAGTTCAGGACTTGTGATCTGGAAACCAAATCGTTATTTGTTTTCTGATGTGAAAATTTATTTATGTGGAAAATCTTAGAAAGTCAGACAAATTCAATTACAGTTTTCTTGGTGTTTTTGTTTGTTTGAGACAGGGTCTCACTTGGTTGCCCAGGCTGGAGTGCAGTCGCGTGATCATGGCTCACTGCAGCCTCAACCTCCCGGGCTCAAGCAGTCCTCCCACTTCAGCCTCCCAAGTAGCTGGGACTACAGGTGTGTGCCACCACACCCGGCTAATTTTTGTATTTCTTGTAGAGACAGGGCTTCACCATGTTGCCCAAGTTGGTCTCTGATTCCTGGGCTCAAGTGATCTGCCTGCCTCAACCTTCCAGAGTGCTGGGATTATAGGCATGAGCTACTGGGCCCGGCCTAAATTACAAATTAATAAAATTAACAATATTTACGTGTCTGAGTGTAATTAAATAAAATTGAGATTATTCCTCTAAAACCAGTAGGCATAATCTCCAAAATGTTAAGAGAATAGTACTGAGAAAAAAAATCTGATAAAAAAGGGTTTTAAGTTAAAGTATCAAGAGATAGATTGAGATTATTTGTACAAATGGATTTGGTTATAAAAGAGGATTTCTTTTTTCTTTTTTTTTTTTTTTTGAGATGGAGTCTCACACTGTCGCCCTGGCTGGAGTGCAGTGGCATGATCTCGGGTCACTGCAACCTCCGCCTCCCAGGTTCAAGCAATTCTTCTGCCTCAGCCTCCCAAGTAGCTGGGATTACAGGTGCCTGCCACCACGCCCAGCTAATTTTTTGTATTTTTAGTAGAGACGGGGTTTTACCATGTTGGCCAGGCTAGTCTCGAACTCCTGATCTCATGATTTGCCCGCCTCAGCCTCCCCAAGTGCTGGGATTAAAGGGGTGAGCCACCACGCTCGGCCGAGGATTGACTTCTTTCATTTTTGGTTGTCCTTTAACTGGTTTTTTGGTCAGAAACAACCTGGTTCTTTCTCAAAGTTAAACATTATCACCTCTTTGGTTAAGACAAAGCACAGGACTTCCTTGGGGAGAACCACCTAAATTAAAGATAAAGAACCAAGGAAATTGATGTGTATTGAGTGCATATGTAAATGCCAAGCTGCGCATCACAAAGTGCTTGTAGCATGATAGAGTCAACTATATAAATGTAGAAACAGCTTGCCTGAGTTTGAATGCTGGTTCTGCCACTGACTAGCACTGTGATCTTAGGCAAGAATACTTAAGTTCTCCGTATCTGTTTCCTTCTCAGTAAATTGGGAATTGATTGGATGATTTCTTCATTCACCAAATATTTATTGTCTATTATATGCGAAACAGTATTCTAGGTCTGGGGATACAGCAATGAACAAAGCAGACAAAAATCTTTGCATTAATGGAACTTACATTCCAGTGGGAGATACAACTAAGGAAAATATATAGTAAGTTAGATGGGAAAATGTGTTTCAGAGCAAAAGGGGAATGCTCAATACCAATAGGAAGGCAATTATAGAGTCAACAGGAAAGGCTAAGAAAGTGATATTAATATTTGAGTAATGATCTAAGAGAAGTGAGTAGTTGTGCTATGTGAATACCTGAGGCAGGTCGTTCTAAGCAGGAGAAACAGCACAGACCAAGGCTCTAAAAGCAGGGCTCTGCCTGGTGTTTTTGAGAAAGTGAAGAGACCATTGTGACTAGCATGGAATAAATGTCAGGCAAGTAAGTAGGAGATGAGATGACAGGGAAAAATTGTACTCACCCTTTTTTTCTTTTCTTTCTTTTTTTTTTTTTGTTTTTGTTTGTTTTTGTTTTTAGACAGAGTCTCACTCTGTTGCTTGGGCTAGAGTGCAATGACGCAATCTCAGCTCACTGCAACATCCTCCTCCTGGGTTCAAGCGATTCTCTCACCTCAGCCTCCCGAGTAGCTGGGATTACAGGCACCCACCATCATGCCCAGCTAATTTTTGTATTTTTGTAGAAACGGGTTCACCATGTTGGCCAGGCTGGACTTGAACTCCTGACCTCAAGTGACCCACCTGCCTCCGCCTCCCAAAGTGCTGGGATTACAGGTGTGAGCCACCGTGCCTGGCCTGTACTCACCTTTTAAGATTGAAACATAAATATAGAACACTTTGAACATTGCCTGGTTATATCTGTTCCTATTACCACAAAAATGCTGTATAACAAACTGAATTTCAGTGGAGTATAGTGATCAATGTTTATTTTTGCTGGGAAATCTAGATTTTGGCTGGGCAGTTTTTCTGGTCTTAACTCATTCATGCTCCTTCGGTCAGCCATGGGTTGTGTAGGCAGCTCTTTGCTGTCCTCTGCCACATGTTTGGTGATGTAGGATGACCACTGCTGGGGCTATTTGGCCCTCTTTCCCGTGACCTCTCGTCCTCCAGGAAGCTACCTCTGGCTCGTTCTCATGGCAGTGGCAGGGTTCCATGAAAGAGTGGAAGGCAGTTGGAACTGGAACCTCATCAGCTCTGCCACATTTTACTGGTCAAAGCAAGTCACAAGGCTAGCCCAGATTCGAGAAGTGGGGAAACAGACTGTATCTCTTGATGGGTAGAAAAGCAAACTCACATTGTTAAGAGACATAGACACATAGCAGGTGGAAAATTGAGGCCATTTTAGTCATCAGTCTACCGTATTGGCACGTAATAAAATCTCGAGAAATATTAGTTACTGTTTTTACTTTTTTGAATTGCCTAGTTTTATTTTGGGAGTTTTAAAATTAGGATTATTAATTTGTAAGAGCCCCTCATAGATGTTTCAGTTATTTTTGCTCTTTGAACTTTTGGGGTGGATTATTGTTGCTTTTTGCTTTTTTGCTTTTTCTCTACAAAAGTTTAAATTTTTATATAATCAGAAATATCAGTCTTTTCTTTTATGACCTCTGCCTTTGGTCTCATTCCTAGAAAGTCCTTCTCTACCCCAATATTATACATTTTAAAAATCACCTACATTTTCTTTTTTTTTTTTTTTTTTAAGACAGAGTCTAGCTCTGTCACCTAGGCTGGAGTGCAGTGGAACAATCTCATCTCTGTAACCTCTGCCTCCCGGTCTCAAGCAGTCCTCCCACCTCAGCCTTCCAAGTAGCTGGGACTACGGGTGTGAGTCACACCTGGCTAATTTTTGTATTTTTTGTAGAGAAAGGGTTTTGCCATGTTGCCCAGGCTGGTCTCAAACTCCTGGGCTCAAGCAATCCTTCCCCCTCAGCCTCCCAAAGTGCTAGGATTACAGGCATGAGCCACCACACCCAGCATCTACATTTTCTTCTAGTACTTTTATGTTCCATTTTCCACACTTAAATCCTTTATCTATCATGAGGGCTGACTTTTTAAAAAAGACTTCTTCAAATTATTGAGTGAAACAAAAAGGAAATCAACACCGAAACTGCAAGAAGTATAAAAGGAAATCCAGCTTATGAAATTTGGATTTCCCATTCACCATAGCTTACATTAGAAAGACTCTGCCCCATTCTACCGACTCTGAGATTGTCTGTGCTTCCTGTTTGGCATTCAGGAGGAAGTCCTCATATTTCCCAGCCATACTTTGCTGGTATCTTTAATATTTAATCCCATTTGTGGTCAACACCAAAAGGAAAATTCTACTTCTGCCTCACATCTCAGGTGGAGTTGTAGTGACTGAAATAATCACAGCTTGATGAAGCCTGCTTGCTACAATGTATAATGTCCATACTCTCAGGGCTACATAGATCTGACCACTCTAACACTGAGATTTATATATCTGTACGTTATTTTTATTCTCATAGAAATTCTTTTTAAGGTGTCATAGCTTCTCTGCCAAGATACAAAATAGGGAACCACAAATTATATATTTAAAAAAGAAGTAGGTGAATGATATTAGATTCCAACTACCAGTTGGACAGCTCCTGAGGTCTCACAGTCAGCCACTTTTTTATCTTATAAGTGATAGGGTTTGGCTGTGTCCCCACCAAAATCTTACCTTGAATTGTAGTTCCCATATTCCCCGCGTGTCATGGGAGGGACCTGGTGGGAGGTAATTGAATCATGGGGCAGTTATCCCCATGCTATTCTGATGATACAGTGAGTTCTCACAAAATCTGATGGTTTTATAAGGCTTTTTCCTCTTTGCTCAGCACTTCTCCTTCCTGCTGCCATGTGAATAAGGAGGTGTTTGCTTCCCCTTCTGCCATGATTCGAAATTTCATGAGGCCACCCCAGCTATGCTGAACTGTGAATCTATTAAATATCTTTCCTTTTAAGTTACCTAATCTTGGGCATTTCTTCATAGCAGCGTGAGAACAGACTAATATAATAAATACTTATTGAACACCTATTATGTTGTCGAATCTCAATATCACCTTTTCCTAAATTGACAGCATTCCCCTGTCTTGCTTTTTTGCCCTGGTTCTTTGGCTCAATGTCACCATTTATCCAAGTCCAAAGCCGGGGAGCCATTCCTTGCTTTTTTCTCTATTTCCTTTACTTTTTCCACCAACACCAAGTCCTGGATAGTCTTCACATTCTTTCTCCTTTCTTTGTTTCCAGTATCACCACCATAATCCAAATCCTCATCATGAGTCCCAGCATCAATTTTTGCTTCCCACTAATATATTTTCCTGATGAAAATAGAGATCTTTAAGAACTACAAATGTGACATATCATACTTCAGTTTACAATTTTTTTTAACTCATAAAACAATCAAAACTCTCATATGGTTTAGAAATCCCTGTACAATCTGACCCCTGTGTAGCTCTCCCAGCTTCCCCTCTCACTTAGTGAACTCAACGCTTCAGCCAGAGAGTTTAAGTCCTTATCTCCTGGCCTTAAATTGACATAAGCTGATCCCTTAGTTGGCACATTCTTTTCTTTCCCTCCCATTTCCAGAACCTAATACTTATTCATTTATCTTAAGAGTTATGAAATATACACCAAAATGTAATACATATACGTATATAAATGTGATTAAAAGGATGAAAAATGTGTCGATATATAAAATGTTTCTAGTATGAAAAATGTATCTATATATAAAATGACATTTCTAGTACCTTTGAAGTTCCTCGAGTGCCCCCTCCACCATATCCCTTTCCTCATACCAGAGATAACCACAGTCTTGAATTTTGTAATCACTGTCCTCTTGCTTTTCTTTATAGATGTTACCACAAATGTGTATTTCCCTAAACAACATATGATTTAATTTTGCATAATGAAACCGGTTTCACATGGATGTGGTTCATTTTTACTCTTGTAAGATATTTCATTGTATGACTATTCCAAAAATTTACTATTTATTTTGTCAATGAATATTTGGGCTTCCATTTTCTTGATATTATAAACAATATTGCTATGAATATTCTTATAATGTCCCTGATACATATGTGTGAGTATGAATTTAAGAGAAAAATTACTAGGTTGTAGGATGTACATTCTCAATTTTACCAAATAATGCCCAATTCTTTTTCCAAAGTGGTTATACTAGTTTACTTCCTTCTCTCCATATAGTATTCATGAGTAGCCATTGATCCACTGTCCTTAGCAACTCTTGGTGTTGTCAGGCCTTTTGCCAACCCAATGATTGTAAAATGGCATTACTTGGCTTTTATACATATTGCTGTGTTACTAATGAGTTTGAACATGTTTTCATGTTTCTTTGCTATTTGTATTTTATGCCTGTTAATGTCTTTTGCCCATTTTCCTTTTGAGTTATCTTTTCATACTGAATTTACGTTCTACAATATTTATATATTCTAGATATTGTTCACTTGTTTTCCAATATTCAAAAAATATGACTAGTCCCACACCTGTAATCTTAACACTTTGGGAGGCTGAGGCAAGAGCATTACTTGAGCCCAGAAGTTTAACACTAACCTGGGCAATACAGGAACACCCTGTATCTATAAAACATTAAAAAAAAAAAAAATAGCTGGACGTAGTGGCATTCACCTGTGGTCCCAGCTACTCGGAAGGCTGAAGTTGGAGGATTGCTTGAGGCTGGGAGGTCGACGCTTCAGCGAGCCATGATCATGCTGCTGCACTGCAGCCTATGCGACGGAGGGAGACTCTGTCCAGCCTATGCGACAGAGGGAGACTGTCTCCAAAAAAAATGTGTATTTAATCTGTGTTTAATCTGTACAAGCCACTGAGCTAAACTCTGGAAACACAGCTATGGATAAGACAGAAACTACTCCCACTCTCATGGGTTTATCCCCTCACTCAAAGGGGGTTAAAAAGTAAACTAATAAATCTCTAAACTTATAAATCTCTAAATAGTAACATCATCTTAGCTTTGTACTTTCTGAGGGTGAAGTTACCAGACCCCTACTAAATTCTTTCCCTCTGAATCCTGTATTAATGCTTCCATAGTATAAACGTTATTATTAATGGTGTTTGTCTTCACCACTCGTTGACAAGGTTTCTGAAATCAGCAGCCTATTTTTTTGTTTTTCATTTCTGTACCTCCACTACTTAACATGGTCATTACATAAGGGATGCTAAATAAATATATTCATTGAATGGATGAATGAAAATATGTCATTAGTGATAATAACTGAAAATTCAGTATTCACTATTGATATCTAGGGAGTATAGGCCTAGGTTTGGCATTTTGATACAATTACAGATATAACTTTCAGTAGGAAGTAGATATTTCTTTTTTTTTTTTTTGAGACGGAGGCTCGCTCTGTCGCCCAGGCTGGAGTGCAGTGGGGTGATCTCGGCTCACTGCAAGCTCTGCCTCCCAGATTCACGCCATTGTCCTGCCTCAGCCTCCCGAGTAGCTGGGACTACGGGCGCCTGCCACCATGCCCGGCTAGTTTTTTGTATTTTTAGTAGAGTCGGGGTTTCACCATGTTGGCCAGGATGGTCTCAATCTCTTGACCTCGTGATCCACCCGCCTCAGCCTCCCAAAGTGCTGGGATTACAGGTGTGAGCCACCGTGCCTGGCCAAAAGTAGATATTTCAAGCCCTATATGAAGTAGCTGGTTGCAGATATCTTCATGCAAAAACCCTATGCCTATGTCTATGTGTTAGGTAAGCCAGTTTAGATTTAGATGTTTTATACCAAAGTTATTTACAGAAAAAAGTAGACCTAGTTGTATTATCAAAAAATTACAGAGCTGGCTGTGCACAGTGGTTCACTCCTGTAATCCCAGCACTTTGGGAGGCTAAGGTGGGCGGATCACTTTAGCTCAGGAGCCCAAGTCCAGCTTGGGCAACATGGCAAAGCCCCATCTCTACAAAAATTACAAAAATTAGCAGGGCGTGATAGCATGCACCTGTAGTCCTAGCTAGTTGTAAAGCTGAGGTGGGAAAATTGCTTGAGCCCGGGAGGTCAAGCCTGCACTGAGCCATGTTCATACCACTGCACTCCAGCCTGTTTGTCAGAGCAAGACCCTGTCTCAGGAAAAAAAAAAAAAAAAAAAAAAAACACAGAGTTACGGAGTTGTGTAATGTGCGATACAAACTAACTGTCGGGGCTATACTTAACCAGCAAATACACAAGAATGTTGAGTATGTATTACGATATGAGACAGAGGAGAAGCCATATATTAAAAGGCATATATTAAAAGCCAAGCATGGTGGCTCACACCTGTAATCCCAACACTTTGGGAGGCTGAGACAGGAGGATTCCTTGAGCCCAGGGGTTCAAGACCAGCCTGGGCAACAAAGTGAGACCCCCATCTCTACCAAAAAACAAACAAAAAAATTAGCCAGGCATGCTGGCATGCACCTGTGCTCAGCCTGGGCAACACAGTGAGACCGTATCTTTAAAAAAGAAAAAAAAAAAAAAAAAAACAAGGCATGACTTTGATTCCTTGTCATGACTGGGAGCATTCAGACAATCACTTGTTAGGTCTATAGATTAATCCCCTATTAATGAATACTGTGGGAGCAAAGCTCTTCTGAATATGTTGGCCTGGATATGAAAAAATTGAAGGAGGTGCTAATCTCCAAAACACTGGGTCAGAAGCAGCCAAGCTGGAAGAACAGAAGGCAAGCTTCCCATGGGTGGGCCTGGTATCAGCTCAGGCACAAAAGTAAGACTCTGGACATGGATGACGTGGGAGTTACTTGGGACTGGGGAGTACAGTGTCACTGGGAGGGACATAATCCTTAGAGGAGTAGACATACTTGGTCAGACCAAGAAAGTAATGATATGCAGCTTGCCCTACCTGTTGGATAAAGTACCCCATAGAACCCAAAGAAGCCACGACGGCAAATTCGTATCCTGGAATGCATCTCATACCTGCCATAGTAAATCTAGCACTCTGTGCCATAAGTTCTATGCTTTCCTAACTGCACAGAAGTAACTGAAGGGAAGTAAAAACATGAAAAACTTTCTCAGAATGGCAGAAGGGGCCCAAAGATACTCAGTAAGGTGTATAACTGCTCGTCAAAAATGTTTTTAGTGAACTGAAAAATTGTAAAGTTATAGAAATGGTGTGTAGTGGAATATAGCTGATTGAAACCATGTAAGCAGCTTATATATAAGCTTCAAATCATCATTCACTCATGGCATAAATAATAACTGAATACTATATATAAGAAACGGTGCTAAATATTATGAGGATAGATATATAAAGAAAACTTAGATTCTATTTGCAAGACACTTAGGTTGGTATTATTTGCTCACATTTATACTCCCTTTTTTACCAAAATTAATTTGTGACTGCTTACATAAACAATATATATATGTGTGTGTATATATATGTGTGTGTGTGTGTGTACATATATATGTATACACATAGATATGAAATAATATAAAGAGCAAAGAATGTCAGGCAAAAAATTCAAAGAAACCTTAGGATCAGTCTAGTTGCTTTAATTGGATCTGGAACTTCACTATGAGATTTTTGGCAGTAAGGGCAAAGGAAAAACATCATTAAGAATTGTCATGAAGAAAGATTTTCCTGGTACTGTTTGTGAGATGAATTTATCATGTGGATCCACTGCATAGGGGAAATTGAGTAATGCAATGAATCATAGCCTCAAGAACACTACTTATGTAGTAAATGCAGAAGTAGACTTCATAGAGCTATTTCTTATTTTGATTATTTGTTAAAAGGCCAGCATGGTGGCTCCCAGCACTTTGGGAGGCCGAGGTGGATAGATGGCTTGAACTTACGAGTTCGAGACCAGCCTGGGCAACATTGTGAATCCCCATCTCTACCAAAAATGCAAAAATTAGCTGGGCGTGGTGGTGTGTGCCTATGGTCCCAGCTACTCGACAGACTGAGGTAGGAGAATCGCTTGAACCTCGGGAGGCGGAGGTTGCAGTGAGCCAAGATCGCACCACGGCACGCCAGCCTGGGCGACAGAACTAGACCTTGTCTCACAAAAGAAAAAAAAAAACAAGGCAATACAATGTAGTAAGAGTGATAAGGCACATATTAATAAATAATTAGAATACAAGGCAGAAGGTGATAAGTACCACAGAATGGAGAGATTGTTATGGAAGATCAGGGAAAAGAGATTATTTCCAGGATAAAAAGGAGGGGGAAAGGCCAGGCGTAGTGGCTCATGCCATAATCCCAGCACTCTAGGAGGCTGATGCAGGAGGATTCCATGAGCCCAGGAGTTCAAGACCAGAGACCCTGTTTCTACAAAAAATGTAAAAAGCCAGATGTAGTGGCACACTTCAGTGGTCCAAACTACTCAGGAGGCTGAGGTGAGAGGATCGCTTGAGCCCAGGAGGCAAAGGTTCCAGTGAGCCATGATTGCGCCACTGCACTTCAGCCTAGGCAACAGAGCAAGATCCTGTTTCAAAAAAATAAATAAATAAAATAAAACAAAAAAGAATACAATATATTGTTAACTATAACCATCATGTAGTACAATAGATCTTTTGAACTTGATTCCTAATTGAAATTTTGTATCCTTTGACCAGCATCTCTCCAACTCCCTCCTTTCACCTGCAATCACCCCAGCTGCTGGTAACCACCATACTTCTTATTTTTAAGACAGAGACTTGCTCTGTTGCCCAGGCAGGAGTGCAGTGATGTGATCTCAGCTCACTGCAACCTCTGCCTCCCGGGTTCAAGTGATTCTCCTGCCTCAGCCTCCCGAGTAGCTGGGATCACAGGTGCCTGCCAACACGCCTGGCTAATTCTTGTATTTTTAGTAGAGATGGGGTTTCACCTTGCTGACCAGGTTGGTGTCGAACTCCTGACCTCAGATGATCTGCCCACCTCTGCCTCCCAAAGTGCTGGGATTACAGACATGAGCCACCACACCTGACCAATTCTATTTTCTATAGTACTTGTATGAGATCAACTTTTTTACATTTCACATATGAGTGAGATCATGCAGTATGTGTCTTTCTGTTGCAGCTTATTTCAGTTAACACTGTCTACCAGGTCCATCCATGTTGTCACAAATGACAGAATTTCCTATTTTATGACTGAATAATATTTCGTTGTGTACGTATACCACATTTTCTATATCCGTTTGTCGGCTGATGGACACTTAAGTTGATTCTATATCTTGTCTATTGTGAATAATATATAGCAAGCACGAGAGTGCAGATATCTCTTCCATACTGATCTCATTTTTTAAAGGTATATTCCCAGTAGTGGGATTGTTGGATTATATAGTAGTTCTATGTTTAGTATTTTGAGAAACCTCCATACTGTTTTCCATAATGGCTGTGTGAATTCATATTTCTAACAACAGTGTGTGAGGGTTCCCTTTTCTCCACCAAAGACTTGCTATCTTTGGTCTTTTCCATAATAGCTATTTTAACAGGTGTGAGATGATGTCTCATTGTGGGTTTTTTACATTTCCCTAATGTTGATGTTGAGCATTTTTTTCATATACCTGTTTGCCATTTATATGTTATCTTTTGAGAAATGTCAATTTGAGTCCTTTGCCCATTTTTTAATGGGGTTGTTTTCTTGCTATTGAGTTTATTGAGTTACTTATATTTTGGATTTTAACCCCTTATGAGATGTATAGTTTGCAAATATTTTCTCCCATTCTGTAGGTTGTCTCTTCATTCTGTTTATTGTTTCCTTTGCTGTGCTTATTAGTTTGATGTAATCCCATTTGTCTACTTTTGCTTTTGTTGACTGTGCTTTTGGGGTCATATCCAAAAAATCATTGCCCACACTGATGTTATGGAGCTTTTCCCATATATTTTCTGTCTTAGTTCATTTTCTGTTGCTGTAATTAAATGCCTGAGGCTAGGTAATTTATAAAGAAAAGAAATTTATTATTTACAGTTCTGGAAGCTGGGAAGTGCAAGGTGGAGGGGCTGCATCTGGTGAGGGCCTTCTCAGTGTGTCATAGCATGGTGGAGGACATCACATGGTGAGTGGGGCACACTGAAAACCAAACTGGCTCCTATGACAGATCCACTCTTCTGATAACTAACCCACTCCTGTTAATCCCTGTTAATTCACCTGCTAATTCATAAATGCATTAATCCACTCATAAAGGCAAAGCCCTCACAACCCAGTCATCTCTTAACAGCTCCACCTCTTAATACTGTTACCCTGAGGATTCAGTTTCAACATGAGTTTCAAAGGGGACAAGCATTCAAACCATAACAGTTTTCTGCTAGTAGTTTCACAGTTGAGGATCTTACATTTATGTCTTTAATCCATTTTCAGTTGATTTTTATATATGGGATGACATGAGGGTTTAATTTCATTCGACTGCATGTGGATCTCCAGTTTTCCCAACACCATTCAGTGAAGAGACTGTCTTTTCTTCATTGTGTGTTCCTGGCATCTTCGTCAAAAATCGGTTGGCCATAAATGCGTGGATTTATTTCTGGGCTTTCTAGGCTGTTCCATCAGCTATGTGCCTGTTTTTATACCAGTACCATGCTGTTTGGTTACTATGGCTTCTTTGTTATATATATATGTAATTTTTTTTTTTTTTTTTTTTTTTTCTGAAAAGGAGTCTTGCTCTGTTGCCTAGGCTGGTGTGCAGTGACGCAATCTCAGCTCACTGCAACCTCTGCCTCCCTGGTTCAAGCGATTCTCCTGCTTCAGGCACCTGAGTAAGTAACTGAGATTACAGATGTGCACCAGCACACCCAGCTTATTTTGTATTTTTAGTACAGGGTTTCACCAGTTGGCCAGGGTGGTCTCAAACTCCTGACCTCAAGTGATCCGCCCACCTTGGCCTTCCAAAATGCTGGGATTGCAGGTGTGAGCCACCATGTCAGACCTTTGTAAGATATTTTGAAGTCAGGTAGTATGATAACTCCAACTTTATTCTTTTTGCTCAAAATTGCTTTGGTTATTTGGAGCCTTTTGTGGTTTCATACAAGTTTTGAGATTGGTTTTCTATTTCTGTGAAGAATGTCATTGGTATTTTGATAGGGATTGCATTCAATCTGTAGATCACTTTGTGAAATTTTTTTTCAAAAACATAATCATAATACCATTGTCACACATAAAAATAATAAACACTTATTTTTGACTGAACCAGTCTTAAAAAGAAGCAAACCAACTATTAGCCAGGCCTTGGATGAGGATCTAGGCATCATCATTCACACCACAAAATTTGTATGTGTAAATGACACACACACGCAAGCGTAAGTATTAAATAATGTACTGAAAGAAGAGAGTCTCTCTCCTGAGTAATTTACTGAGGACTTCAGTTGTGAAAAGTATGCCCTAAACACCAATTAAGTGTGCCAAAAGCAATTTATTCATGTTTCTAGAGAAAAATAAAAGGGGAATATCTGAATTGTGGTTTTCCATGTATGTGGATAGTCCCTTTAGTAATGAATCAAGGAACACTTTATTTCATTTGTGAAGCAGCTTTTGATTTTATATGCTCTGTGGTCTCAGGTGGCTTTTTGTAAGCCAGGGATAGGATTTAATAAAAGAAATCTCTTCAAGTTCATGTATAATCAATTTATTTAGAACCTGTAATCATTAAGCTAGCTGTGTCATATACAAAATTAGAAGAAAATTAATTATCTTTTGTTACTTATTTTTTAGAACCCTAGATTTTTGTTCAACTTTGTAATATGAACCTTTTCTAAAAGCTCTATTTGTCAGTGGCAGAAATATTACAAATATTTCTAGCATCGTACAGTTTTTCATATGCCCTTAAGTAGTTTCTAACATTTTAAAATTTTTATACATATCTCTTAAAAAAGAAAATTTTGAAGAGTTCCTTTTCATTTATTTACAATGAAATTTGGAAACAAGAACTTACTACATTACAAAATCTAGAATAAAATTACCTTTTTAAAAAAAATGGATCATGAACATTTTGTAAAAAGAGTTGAAAATAAATCATTGTTCATTCCTATGGGAGCCTTTGTGTAACCATTTCTACTTTTAAGTCTTACTGCTAGAGGAAGTTGTACACATTAAGGATGTATGTGGCACTGTTTCCAAAATAAATTGTTTATTTATACTACGTAAGACCAAGATTAGACCACTGAAGTTGTATTGGTCATTCTAGTCCTCAAATTTAAATGCAGTTTTTGTCAATACAAAAAAGAGACTGTACAATGAAGGAAAACTCATAATGCTTTTGACTTTACCAGCTGCTAGAGGCTACTCAGAATAAAGGTCAGAATATCTCCGTATTTAGGGTAATTCTTCTCTATACTCAAAACACTTGTAGCTGAGTTCATGGTGTACATTTTTCGTGAATGGTTGTTTATAGGAAGTTTATATATTATCTTGGCAAGATAACTTTGAAAACCCACTGTTTTCCTAGCATTTTTCTATTGCTGCTAAACAATTTCTGCCCAATCTAAAAAATTGCCTTCCTATACCAGCAGGTGGAGGCAAGAGCAGTCAAATCATAGCACTTTGCTTTTCAAGTGTACTGGCATGTATTGTAGATTATCTATCCATGACTCAAAGCCTCTTTATGACATGTCTCTCACATAATTACTTTTCTTCAACAACTCTGTTGTTGTTTGAGCATCTTCTTTTGATGGCTTTATCATTTGCTTTATTTACTTGGTGTCTGGGAGTGAACTTAGTGGTCATTTTAGGACAGACTAATTTAGATTTTCGTCACATTTCTATATTCATTGATTGAACAGTTAAAACATACATGTTATGTGCTGAACATATTCTTCCACATTTGCCAAGAAATACAAAAATGACTAAGACATGGACCACATTTCCAAAGAGCTTACATTCTAGTAGAATTACAAGGAAAAATGTCTTCAATTCCTCTCCTGACTTGGAGAAGCAGATCAGTCAGCCTTGCTGGTATAGCTATGGCTAGCACTGGGTAGTGACAAAGCTCCGTATTCACATGGATTTTAATTCCATCAACAAATATTTACTAAGCACCAGGGACTACATAGGGGATTAATTTATAAACATAGGCTTTTTGTCTTACAGATAAAAAAGGCCAAAACAATTTTCAAAAGAAGTATCATTTATTTTTAAACTTTTTAATACAGACTATATAGAACAAATAACTAACCGACATATAGATCCTGATGCATTGAACTTAAGGAACTTTCAGTTAGAAGTAACTGTGCGTAACATTTTCTGGAATATACTTAGAAAACTTTCCACAAATCCTGGTTGAAATAAAATAAAAGTATGATACTCTAGATCAATTCCATTAGCTGTTTATTAAAAGCCAATAATGATAAAAAAAATACTTTATACAAACAGTATGAAAGAGGAGAACTGAATTCTAAGGTTATGTCTGTATGTGCAGAATGAGAGATGGAGAAGAAACTCATAGTTATAGAAAACAGAAAAGAATGGCCCCAGAATTTCTTGCAAGACTTAACAGCCACCAATATTCAGAACTGTGTTTAAGCCCCAACCTGTCCGTCATCTTAATACATTGTGCATCACAAATTTCCAACCCAATTAAAGCATTTCTGTTTCCTTCATTGGTTTATTTATGAAAGTCACTAAAAAGACACACAGTCTGATCTAACCTATTTTAGCCTTACCTCCCATCCCTCCACACCCCATTAAACCCATGTACCCACCTTACCTCATAGAGCTATCTTGAAAGACTCAGCCAGTTTAGAAGTTACATCCTTATTGAAGTCTTTCCTAGATTCCCCAAGGCAGAGTCGCACGCACTGTCCTCTTCATTCTCCATTGCTTTATTTATATAGAATTTGTTACCTGATATTCTTTTATTTCATTATTATTTTTAGAGACAGGGTCTTACTCTGTTACCCAGGCTGGAGTGTAGTGGCACAACTGTGACTCACTGTGGCCTTGACTTCCTGGGATCAAGTGAGCCTCCCAAGTAGCTGGGACTATAGATGAGATCTCACCATGTTTCCCGGGCTGGTCTTGAACTTCTGGGCTCAAGTGATTCTTTCTCTTTGGCTTCCCAAAGTGCTAGGATTACAGGCATGAGCCACCACACCCACCCAGCCTGCTACCTGATATTCTAATGTCTCTTTCTGTATTTCTTCCTCACAAGTCTGTAAGCTACTGAAAGGTAATAACTTTGTCTTATTCATCTTTGTAACCTCAGTAAATATTTGCTGAAGGAATCACTGAATCAACTATTTCTTGGGAAGTCCTTTTATAATAAGCCTCTCTCTCCCCCCGCCTTTTTTTTTGGTGATGTCTGAATTATATTCATAATTCCAGATGATAGATGCTAGTAACAAGTCAGTAAATCCTATCAATAGGGAATAAAGAACTAGCATTTATTGCATGGAGTGCTTTCTTAGGATACCTCAGCTGAGGCTGGGCACATTGGCTCATGCCTGTAATCCCAGCTCTTTGGGAGGCCGAGGCAGGTGGATCACCTGAGGTCAGGAGTTCAAGACCAGCCTGGCCAACATGATGAAACCTTGTCTCTACTAAAAATACAAAAATTTTTATTCCTGCTACTCAGGGGGCCAAGGCGGGAGAATCACTTGAACCTGGGAGGCAGAGGTTACAGTGAGCCGAAATCATGCCATTGCACTCCTGTCTGGGTGAGAGAGTGAGACTTCGTCTCAAAAAAAAAAAAAAAAGAAAAGAATGCCTCAGTTGAACCTTATCAATAAAAGATGTAGATTGTTTGAGTACTTTAAGGAAGAATTTGCCGTTTCCTGGGAGTACACTGTTTCCAAATGGTTTAATTGATTACCTATGAACAGTTCATTAAAGGGCTCTGGAAAAAAAATGAGACCTGGGTGCAGAGGGCAGCCATCGAGGTCATCCAGGTTTGAGTGGTTTTACTCTTTGAGAACAGGTGACTGAAAAGCTGCCCAAGTCTGTGTGACCTGTTTTTCAGAGCTGGATAAAAGCTAAAGTGGGGCACTCCTCCACAGCCCCTGCAGCAGTCTCTCAGGGCGTGGTATAGACAACAAGTCAGACATGTGATATAAATATTTATGCTTTAATGCACTTATTCTCTCCCCATTAAAAGCAAAGTACAAAATCAGAGAAGTGCAATTGGTGAAAAATTTGATGATTACCTTTTCTGGGATGGGAGTTGCAACATCAGTATAGGATAATAAAGAATAAGGGCCCTCGGATACTTTTCAGTTTATAAATAAAACTACAAAGGAGTATGGGCTCTGGAGTCAGGCTTGGGTTTGAATCCCAGCCGCACAAATGCTATGTGACCTTGAACAAGCTACTTTACTTCTCTGTACCCAGTAAATTGGATTGCTAATATCTTCCTCTGGGCTTATTGGGAGGATTAAATAAGAACATGCATGTAAACTCTTGGTAAAGGCCTGAGGAGAGCTTAACAGTTAGAAGGAGATGTGAAAGTAGTTCATTATGTCTGGAGCTTAGATACAAGAGCAAAAGGATGGCACTGACAAAGCCAACATGGTAGTTAGGGCAGATTCAGAAGTAGGTAGCTTGAACTTGATCCTGAAGTCACTGGGGAACCATGCCATTGAAAGGGAGTGTCATGATCAGATTTACATTTTAGGATGATTACTCTGCAGGCAATCTGCAGAATAGATTAGAAGGCATCCAGGAAGAACCTCCTGGGTTTCTGATTCAGACAACTGAGTACATACTGGTGATCATCCCTGAGATAAGGAATAAAAGAGGAGGACAGATTTGGTTCTGGGGGCAAGGAAGATGAGCAATTTAATTTTAGACATACTGTATTTAAGATGACCATTGACATCCAAGTGGAGCTACCCAGCAGGCAGTTGGTCATATGGGTCTAGAATTCAGGAGATTTGTGCTGGAGGTACAGATCTATAATTCTTTAGCTATAGGTGACATGTGTAGCCATACAAATGGAACAGGCATGGTGTGCAAGATGTAAAGAAAAGAAAAGAGGCCATAGAACTGAATCCTGAAGAGCTCTAAGGAATCCTGAGAAGGAGCTAAAAAACAAAAACAAAACTTAAAAAAAGACAGCTGATGATAAAAATCATGAGGGAACAGCCAGTGACATCAAATGAAAAGAGGAATCATTATCACAAAAGCCCAAGAAGGGTGGTGGCACACGCCTGTAATCCTAGCTACTTGGGAGGCTGAGGCAGGAGAATTGTTTGAACCTAGGAGGTGGAGGTTGCAGTGAGCCAAGATCCCGCCACTGCACTCCAGCCTGGGCAACAGAGCAAGACTCTGTCTCAAAAACAAAAACAAAGTACAGCAGCAGTCATCCAGGTCTGAGGGTGGAGCTGTGGGAGAGGTCTGTTAGAGTGAGAAAATAGAGGGATTAAAGGACTGGAGTTCTAAGGGAGATGGAAAACTAAGAACCATGGGAGTAGATCAATGGAAGCTGAAAAGATAGAAGGTTGTGATTGCAGTGGAATAGCTGACTTTATGATTTCCAAGGAGCATCTTCAAATGGTGGTAAGAAGAATAAACACAAAGGTTCTTGGAGTGAAATAGATTAAGGAAGTGACGTTGGCTGGGCACAGTGGCTCATGCCTGTAATCGCAGCACTTTGGGAGACCAAGGTGGGAGAATTGTTGAGCCCAGGAATTTGAGACCAGCCTGGGCAACATAGCGAAACCCCATCTCTACAAAAATTAAATTAGCCAGGCATGATGGTGCATGCGTGTAGTCCCAGCTATTAGGGAAATGAGAGGATCAAGTGCTTAAGCCCAGGAAGTTGAGGCCGCAGTGAGTTATAATCACACCACTGCACTCCAGCCTCAGCAACAGAATGAGACCCTGTCCCAAAAAGAAAAGAGAGAAAAAGAAAAGAAACTGAAGTTAAGGGAGTGGTAAGCCTTGTCCACCCACCCTTAGAGTCTCCCTGGGATGATTATGGAACTTTAGACAGGGACTGATAATGGTTTGACTGTGTCCCTACCCAAATCTCATCTTGAATTATAGCTCCCATAATCCTCATGTGTCATGGGAGGAACCCAATGGGAGGTAATCGAATCTGGGGGTGGATTTTTCCTGTGCTGTTCTCGTGATAGTGAATAAGTCTCATGAGATCTGATGGTTTCATAAAGGGCAGCTCCCTGCACACGCTCTCTTGCCTGCCACCGTGTAAGATGTGACTTTGCTCCTCCTTCACCTTCTGCTATGATTGTGAGGCCTCCCCAGGCATGTGAAACTGTGAGTCCATTATACCTCTTTTTCCTTATACATTATCCAGTCTTGGGTATTTCTTCATAGCAGTATAAAAATAGACTAATACAGGGACTGTAGAGCTAATTCTTTGGTGAATGTGAGAAAATGGCAAAGAGTTTAGTTGATGATAGCAACAAAGAGAGTTAATAAGGGATGTAGCAGGAAGCCAGTAGCCTCAGAGGATTAGAATTGTAGTGCAGTAATGATTTGGACACCCTTTTGAGGATCAAGGAGAGGCTTACCCTGTGTCAAGGCCTCCTAGTGTGAGGAACTTGAGAGAATGTGAGTGCACTTCATGGGAGAGGCAGTGCATTCACCAGGAATCCAGGTTACAGTTAAGACAAAGCAGAAAAGCCAGTGCCCTGTGACAAGGTTGAGGATGTAGGGCGAGGGGTGAGTGTCGGAGAAAGAGACTGGCATGATGGGAGAGCTTCACCAACTGGTGATGCCGAACCTTTGGGACAGTGGCAGAATGTATCCTGTGAAAGGACACAGAGCAGAGAGAAAGCAGTAAGTTCACAAATATTTGCTGTGTTGAAGGTCTTGTATCTGAAACCTTTAGGTAAACTTTTATGACTTCTATCTTAGTAAACTCAGTCAGTGAATAAGATTAATTCTCACTTGTAAAATAATAAGGACATGAACTTTAAACAGTCTTGTGGAAAAACCATTTTTATATTCTGATCATATTATCAATACCCTTGGCCCTGCTCCCTATGCAAAGAACTGAAAGTCTTTTCTGCCAGACTATGCTCTTGAAAGTAGCGCTTATTCCTTATTTCTCCACGTTGTGAGAATTAGATGAGTGTTTTAACACTCCCTGCAAACATGAGCTACTCAGTAAATGAGTTCTCCCTTCCTCTGTTTCTCTGTCCTTTCTTCCTTCCAGAGAAGACACCTAGAACCTGGTTTGCGAGTGGAAAGGAGAAAGGGTACCTGAGGAAGGGCACAGGCAGGGCTGCTTGGCATACACGTGCTGTCACGTGGAATCTCAGGAATGAGATCATCCAGTCGGTGCTGTCCATTCGAACTTTCTGCAGTGGTGAAAACATTATCTGTGCTGTCCAGTGTGGTACCCACTTACTACAAGTGGCTATTGGATATTTAAAATGTGCCTGGTACAACTGAGAAACTGAATTTTTTATTTTATTTACTCACAATTCATTTAAATAACTACATGTGCCTGCTGTGTTGGACTGCACAGGTCTAGTGGATAATGTGCTGCTTGGCTGAAGGCTTCAAGAAAGAAATGGACTAAATACCTGAAGAAATAGATAAGTTGGCCAGTAGCATTGGCTCATGCCTGTAATCTCAGCACTTTGGGAGCCAAAGCGGGTGGATTGCTTGAGCCCAGGAGTTGCTCACTATGGGCAACATAGCAAGACTCCATCTCTATTAAAAATTTAAAAATTAGCTGGGTGTGGTGGCACACGCCTGTAGTACCAGCTCCTTGGAAGGCTGAAGCAGAAGGATTGCTTGAGTCCAGGAGGTCTAGTTTACAGTGAGCTATGACTGCACCAGTACTCTCCAGCCTGGGCAACAGAATGAGACCTTGTCTTTTAAAAAAGTAAAGAGAAAGAGAGAGAGAAATACAGAAAAAAAAGAGAAACAAGGAAAGAAGAAAGAAAAGAAGGAAGGAGAAAGAAAAAGAGAAACAGGTAAGCCTCAGTGAGGTATGTAGCTGGGCTTTGGCATTGCAGAAATCAGAAATAAAGGAGTCCTATATGCTCTGATGAAAGGACCCTGGACTTGAGCTATGGCCTGAGAAGTTGTGAGGAGAGGGGTGATTTAGTCAAAACAGTGGCTAGAAAGACAACTTTGTGAATAGTAGAAATCAGGGTTAGAGTGTTTCTGATGTAATAGCTACACAAGAGAAATAATTAAACTTATACAGGAATTCCAGTCTTGAGGGGGGATTGATTTAATGCAGACCTCAAGAGCAGTTTGTAGAGAAACATTAGTTGCAAAGCAAATACTAGGAATATTTGCCAAGTGTTTCAAAGAATTGGCACAAATTTCTGGAAATGTCCTGCCAACCATGTAGTACAACACAGTGACATGGTGACAGGGAAAGGGATGGAAAAAATGTAAATTGGTAGGAGGTAGAAGTTGTAAAATGTTACATAATATAGTTTCACCATAGCCCTGGCTCTAATAAAACGTGTTTCCCTGTATGAATGTTTACTTGTGATGATGAGGGAAGATGGTGTTGCTTTAATGTTTTTGCCATATTTGTCCCATCTTGTTTCAAGTGTATAATGAACATCTGTCTGCTCATCAGTGTGCAGTGCATTGGGGTGGGAGTTTGTGATGAAAGAAATGTACAATGGCCATTGTGCTTGAGAAAGTCCTAGTTTCATTTAGAATATAAAACAAACTAATTGAATAGGTGATGACAGTAATTTAAATGTCTAAAATGAATGGCACAGATGAAAGGTGGTAGAAGCTCAGATCTGGGTGAACTGGAATGGTGAAAGCCTTGATGAGAGGAAGTAGAGGACTTCAAACTATGCTTCAAAAGAAAATGAACCCCATAAATCAACATTTCTGAAAGTACATTCCATAAAATATTTTACAAAAGTCTCAAGGCAATAATTAACTCAGAATAACTATGGCATACTCATTTGTCCAAATGAAATTCTGTAACCTGATGATCTCTGTCAAAATTTATCCAGCTTTCTTCCTTTGCCTAAACACTATTATTATTATTATATTATTTTGGATACAGGAGATTACAGTGCTAGCAAATGCACCTTCCTGTCAATTCTACTGTGGTATTCTGTATTATTTCTTGGTTAGAAATTTCACAGGGTTGGCCTGTTGCAGTGACTCATGCTTGTCATCCCAACACTTTGGGAAGCTGAGGTGGAAGGATCGCTTGAGCTTAGGAGTTCAAGACCAGCCTGGGCAACATGGCAAAACCACATCTCTACAAAAAGTACAAAAAATTAGCTAGGTGTCATGCACACCTATAGTCCCAGCTACTTGGAAGGCTCAGGTAAGAGGATCACCTGACCCTGGAAGGTTGAGGCTACAGTGAGCCATGATCACGTCACCTGGACTCTTGCCTGGGTGAGAGAGTGAGACCCTGTTTAAAAAAAAAAAAAAAAAAAAAATTCACAAAGGTCATGTTTTGAAAAGTGTTTTGAAAACAGAGGAGATGATGAAGAAGGTATGATGATTGAAACAGAAATAATAAAGAGCCTGGAATTTTGTAGTAGGAAAAAAATATATAGTGTTTAATTAGACAACTGGAATCTCAGATTTGATCTACTTTTTCATTTTCAAATTACTAGACATAATAACTGCTGTAGGAAAAGACGGGCTCATGCCGGTTGTCTGCTTTTGACTTATATAGCTCTCAGCTGCAAAAAGTCAGAGAAAAATCTTCACCAGATTCTCAAGAATACAAGCGCAGCTGCTGGATGACTACAGGTGCACTGGTTTTCCCACCCGGGTGCAGTTCTTTCCAGTACTGTAGAGGCACGGAAGGGGAAGACGAGATCAATGTACCAGCATCTAAAGCATTGGGTGAGCTTGAAAATATAACAAAGGGGAAGAAGAGGGATGCTCCGCAAAATGAAGATGGGAGAGGAAAAGCAGAGATGAAGTACTCAGTAGATCAAAATGTTTTAGTTAGAAGTATAAGGCATTCCCCTGTCACCATTCCTTTTCTTTGGTAACAAGAATTATGAATCCTGAAAAGAATTAAGGTAAAATCCCAGAAGGTGAGGAAAAAAGGTATTAAGATAAAAATTTTAATATATTTAGTTGACTTGTGACATCATGATTTCTAACGTTTGTTTCTGTCTTTTTAGCCCTTCCAGGTTCAGGGAATAGTATTACATTAAGGGACAAATAGCTTTTCACTAGCTGCCTTGGAAACTATAAAACGTATATGTGTCCAGCCAAGGTGGAGGTATTGACATCTTTATCAGTTTAACTTTCCCACTACAAATAAATGACAAGTGTTTGAGGTGATAGTTATGCTAATTAACCTGGTTTGATCATTACACAATGTACACATGTATTGAAACATCGCACTGTACCCCTAAAGATGTACAATTATTATGTGTCAATTAAAAACAAAATAAAACTTAACAATCAGATATGCTATGACCACTCAACCTTCCAGTAAATGTTAGGAAATAGATGAAAACCAATGAAGGTCATCTTATGAGTGAAATGCTTGAAGTAATTTTCTTTTAAAACTGTGTAATAGGCTAGGCACGGTGGCTCATGCCTATAATCTCAACACATTGGAAGGCCAAGGAGGGCGGATCACTTCAGGTTAGGAGTTCAGGACCAGCCTGGCCAACATGGTGAAACCCTGTCTCTAATAAAAATACAAAAAACTAGCCAGGCATGGTAACACAAGCTTGTAATTCCAGCTACTCAGAAGGCTGAGGCACGAGAATCGCTTTAACCTGGGAGGTGGAGGTTGCAATGAGCTGAGATTACGCCATTGTACTCCAATCTGGGCGATAGAGTGAGACTCTGTCTCCAAAAAAAAGAAACCTGAGTATTAATAGAAATTTATCTGTAGTCACTGGTTTATACTAAGAGGAGTGGTGAAAAGAACAGGGTATTAAGATGGATACGTCCTATGTTTTCGTCGTCGTTCTTCTCTTTAACATTCTTGTAACTCAGTCATCTCAGGGCCAGCCTTTTTACCTATGCTGGGTCTTCCTTGACAGTACAGCCTGTCATGGCCATGACTGACTCTTTCTTAGTGGCGTCTGTTGGCAGAAATAATTATTTTGGAAATTTTCAGCCAACTGTATAAATCCTGAACTTCACATCTTTATTATTTTGCACCAACACCAAGTATGTAAGACCCTCTACTCATCTGCCATTTCTTGTACTCTGACCTCCATACTGTTGGTTTCTCCCTATACTTATTCCTTTATCAGTAGAATCCTATATGAGGCAAATAATATAAAACCCCATTCTAACTGATTTCACCATAGAGGGGACTTACTGACTCGTAACTGGAACGGTCAGGCTTTACAATTAGTTGATCTATGAGCTCTATGGTGTCTTTAAATATTTGGTTTCCTTCCTTTATTCTGCCATTCAAAGTGTCTGTTTTATCATAAATCAGATTCTGCTTATTCTCATAGGATGGCTGCCAGCTGCAATCAAGGACACAAGTGTACTGACACTTAGTGGGAATGAGACCCCCTTCTCTCACAGCCTTCCAAGCAAGAGTACTGAGGGCAGGGACAGCTACCTTCAAAGAACATGAACTGTGTTGGGGGTGTATGAGTGTTGAGAGGAAGATGTGCATATAATTAGGTAGGGGAAGAGGTTAATGGCTAGATAACCAATTTGTATCTAACCATCTACTGCACTGACTTCTCCATTGTTATTTCTGGAACCCTTGTCCTAAGGTAAATAAACTCCTCCACTTTTTCATACTCTTCCCTGGATCTTCGCTTCTCTTCCTGACCTTTTCTAAAATCCACTGAACCCTGACAAAAATATTTCCCATGCATCCCTCTTCCTCCCACACCCCATACCACAAAGTAAGGAGGAAAGATCAGTATCTTTTCCCCCAGAGGCCCCCCTGCAACCACTGTGATGTCCAGCACTTCTTCATTGTGTAAAAACACCTTTGAAGCTCATGATCTGGTTTTCCCATTTTATATCCTGCTCATGTTGTCTCCCCCAGTCAGCTGGGAGTTCCTTCTTCAGGTACTCGGGTTCCTGGTTCAGTCTTCCTTTCTCCTCCCAGGATCCACCATCAATCTGCTGACTCCAGTGTTCACATAGGCAATTTATCCAAACTAGACTCTTGTTTCTTTACCCTCTTGCAGAGAAACTGCTTAATCCTTGAGGTCTTAAATTCGGATATCTCACATTTTTACTATAACCTGACTACTCCCATTTTACTGTTTTATTGATTTTACTGAGACTATAGTTTTTCTGTCTAAAACATTGATCACGTTTTATATTCCATTTCTTCCTATCTCTGTAGGGAGCTCAGTCTCTCTAAATACCTTAATAATGTAATTGAAAAAAAAGGTGGTTTCAAGTAGTATCATAACTATGATAAATTTCTTAAACATTTTGTGCAAATTTAAAACATATTTATTCCCAAATCTTTTGATCTAAAACCAAGGCCTTTTGTTAACTATAAATGATTTGATTGGCATTTCTTACTGTCCTTGTATAAACTACACCTATAATGCATCATCTTTGATTTCCAGTTTCAGCTTCTCGAAAGTGGAACATGAGTATAAGAAACATATAAGTAGTATGAATTCAGAAGCCTTCTGAATTGTCACAATTCCTTTCCCAATCTTTCATAAGGACAAGTTTTTTGTGGGAGTTGAATTTTTTTGTAACTCTTTTTTAAAGTATTTCTGAAACCTTTTACGTATCCCAGAAATAAGTTTTTAAATTTCGTATACATTTAATCAGTCAAATATTTAAATTACATGAAAATAAGCATAACAGGCATAAACAGGTTTTGGAACAACAGGCTTAACCGTTAGTATGTAACTCAACTGGTGGAAGAAGAAATGTGAAAATGTATTAGAAAATAGCCTGGCAGCCTCAAGTTGTAAGCATCAACTAGTATGTGGACATGAGTTCTTGTGGAGAGTAAAGATGAGGAGGTCAGTACTTAGGTCTCTCCTATGTGAAAAATGTATCTATTCTGTGTCTCAACCTCTTTCAGCTACACTGTATTAGCTCTTCTTCTTTCCATGGCCAAATCCACAGAGAATTGCCTAGGTGCACACTGTCTCCAGTTCTTCACCTCTTCCTTATTCCTCCATCATAGTAGTCAGACCTATACCCCTGCTGCTCCCCTGATGCTGCTTTAGCCAGAGTCGTGAATGGCATTCTGCTGCTGTATTCAACAAAGACTTTTCAGTTTTTCTCAACATCTGTATGTTTGCTACTGTTTTCACTGCTTACTTGTTACAACTTCCTAGAACCCATCTTGGCCTAATGTTCCTTCTACCTCAGTGATCATATTAGAGTTAGGGCCCCAATGCTTTTCTCTCCTCTGCAAACTCCCTTGGGTACTCCTGTAAATACGATTACCACTTAATATTAATGAATTCCTCTTACATGTTCTGTAGCCACTTCAAACTTGGCATGTCCAAAATTGAGTTTCTCTTTTTTCCCCCAAAACGCCTCCTTTCCCTTGACTCTCTTGACTCTCTCACCTCCACCACCTCCATCCATTCAGTACCAAGTCCTATTGAGTCCAACTCCTGAATATATTTTAAATCATTCCAATTCCCCCTATTTCCTAGTTTTGTATACTTTAATCATGAGCCCCAATTACAGCCCCAAGAACAACTTCTCTCTTGAATGATCTCTTTTACAAACCTTTCAACTCATTATAATTTGAGCGATTTCTCTAAAATACAAATCTGGTATCTCTCACCTGATTAAAACCCTTCTATGGCTCTCGAATTGCCTTCAGAATAAGATTAGATGTTTGGGGGAGTTTTTTGTTGTTGTTGTTGTTTTAATGTTGTTTTAATGTTTCATGTAGACAATGTTTCACTATTTTGCCCAGGCTGGTCTTGAACCCTGGACCTTAAACAATCTGCCTGCCTCAGCCTCTCAAAATGTTGGAATTATAGGCATGAGCCACGATGCCTGGCCAAGGTTAGAGGTTCTGATGATTCCCAAGGCTCTTCATTTGCTAAATGTCTCTACTTACCTTTTCAGCCTTCTCTCCCCTTATGGCATTACCTTTGGATAATTCCTACACATTGTTCAAATGTTGGTTTGCTAGTTGCTCTTTCTAGAAAATCTTTCTTGACACATTCGCCCTGCCCCAAGACCAGAATGGAGTTTCCTTCTTTTGGAGTTCTCTCTGCTTACCCTTGTCATAACACTCATCTCAGTGTAGTATAATTGCATGTTTATCCATTTGTCCTTTCTACTATGTTAGAATGTCAGGGTCTAAGACAATTTGCCATTTATCCCCATCGTCTGTCATGAACTGGATACAGTACATGCTCATAAGTATTAGCTGGATGAATGACTTTAAACAAGTCACTTAGTCTCTCTGAGGCTTCAGTTGCTTCATTAGAAGAGAATACAATAATGCCCTACCTACCTTATAAGGTTGTTTTGGGGTCCTGTAAGATAATAGAAATGAAGCTTAGCATAGTGGTTAAGAATATGGGTTCTGGATCCATACTGCCTGGCTTTTAATCCTACCTGTGACCCTACAACTAGCTTCATGGCTTTAGGGAAGTTACTTAACTTCTCTGTGTTTTAGTATTCTCTTCAGTAAAACAAGACTAACTACAGTATATAACTTAGAGGGTTGTTGGATGACTGAGTGAGTTACTGCATGGGAAGTATTTTGAACCGTGCCTGAACAGACAATAAATGTTAGCTACTAAATAGAACATTTTTATTTATAAGCCCTAAAATTATATATACTTACATTTATGTATATATGTGCATGTGTATATAGATAGAGAGAGAAACATGGCATCAGTATTACTAGTTTGAATGTTTTAAGGGAGTAAAGACTGGTATCATTATTCTTAACAATTTCTTTTTTCTTTTTTTCTTTTAGGATAATGCCATAGCTATCCCAGCGTTTATTTTCCAAGTCTTAAATTCAAATTGTCATTCTTAATTTACATGAAATTTTGGTTAAGAAAATTGATGTTCAGTATAGGAAGAGAAGTTTTTAATGTTTCCTTGCTAAACTTGCAAGGTTTTTTTGAGTCTATGTACATAGTAGGTGGAAGTTAGCACTGGAAAAATATTAAAATAAAAAAGATACTGGCCAGGTGCAGTGGCTCACACCTGTAATCCCAGTACTTTGTGAGGCCGGGGCAGGAGGATTGCTTGAGCTCAGGAGTTCAAAACCAGCCTGGGCAATATGGGGAGACCTCATCTCTACAAATAATTTTTAAAAATTAACTGGGTATGGTGGTATGTCCCTGTAGTTTCAGCTATTTGGGAGGTTGGGGTTGGAGGAACACTTGAGCCGATGAAGTCAAGGCTGCAGTGAACTATGATCACGTCACTGCCCTCCATCGTGGACAACAGAATGAGACCCTGTCTTAAAAAAAAGAGAGAGGGAAGATTACTGATTTAATTTATGAAGGAAAATTATTATAGCTTCAACACCTGACTTTATTTTTCTATATGATTTAATTACACAAACAATTCAGTGTTTGAATTATACAAATTTCATTAAAACTATGTAATTATGCAAGAAAAATAGAAAATACAAGTTACTTAGTTTTGTGCATATGTGTTCACCTGAAAATATTTGCTTGTTTTTTTTAAAAAAAGTTATTTTTAATTTAAAATTTAATTTTATAATGCACATTCATATGTTGACTTTGAACCAACCGAAATCCCTAATTCTTATTCTTTTTCTGATTCTTTTTAGAGTTGGTGGTTCCAGGAATTTACTCAGAATGACATTAGGAGGAGAAGTGATGTCTTCTCTTCAGGCAATGTCTTCCTATACTGTGGCTGGCAGAAATGTTTTAAGATGGGATCTTTCACCAGAGCAAATTAAAACAAGAACTGAGGAGCTCATTGTGCAGACCAAACAGGTGTATGATGCTGTTGGAATGCTCGGTATTGAGGAAGTAACTTATGAGAACTGTCTGCAGGCACTGGCAGATATAGAAGTAAAGTATATAGGTAGGTCAGATGCAGAAGCTTATCAGTGTTCCACTTTGTGGACATCTTAAATCATTTCATGCTTTCTCTCTTTCAGTTTTTCAGTTTTATAAGCATTGATTTTTACATAATTGCTTAAAATTTAATTATGTAAGATTTTAAAATTGTTTATGTTGGCAAAGGTGCTATAAAATGTACACTGATTACACTGCTTTCTGGAGAGCATTTTGGCAACATGTCAGAACTTTTAAGATATTCATACCCTTTCCCATTAATTCCATACCTAGACATTTATTCTAGGAAAATAATCATATATATGGAAAATTCATGTATCAATTTATGTATAAGTAGGTATTCTTGTCATATCATAGGCTTAGAAACAATTCCCAAGTGTCATCCAATAGATTAGATAAATAAATTATAAAACATCCATCCTCTGGAATGCTGTATAATCATTAAAATCATGGTTTACAGGCAGTGTTTAATGACACGGGGAAAAGGACACAGAAGAACTGGAAGAAAATAAACAAATTTTATCAACGGTTTTGTTAGGATTCTCCAGAGAAATTGAACCTATAGGGTGTGTGTGCGCGTGTGTGTGTAAGTATATATATGTAAATATGTGTATGTGTAGGAAGAGAGAGATCGATTGATAGATTGATTATAGAGAATTGGCTTACATGATTAAGGCGTCTGGAAAGTCCAGAATCTCAGTGTGGGCTGGTAGGCTTGAGACCCAAGAGAGCTGATGTTCCAGCTCCAGTCCAAAGGCCAGTAGCCTAGAGGCCCAGAAGAGCCAGTAGTGCCGAAGTCTGGGGACTGCAGGAGGATTCTCCCTTGTTCAGGGAGTCTTTTAGGCCCTAAACTGATTGGATATTGGCCACCACATTATAGAGGGCAGTCTACTTTACTCAGGCTCATCACTCTAATGTTAATCTCATCAAAAACACCCTCCAAGTTAACACATAAGATTAATCATCAGAATGTTTAATGTATCAGGTGATGGGTTTATAGCTAATTTTTACTTTCCTCTTTATGTATTTCTCTATTTTCTGCCCTGACATACATTATTTTTATAACATATTAGACCCTTCAAGTTATAAGGAATGAAGATTCCCTTTGGTTACCTCTAAGGGTTGGACATATTTTGTAGAATGATTATGACAGACAATCTTGGCTGTATATCCAAGTTTCATAAGAGAATATAAGATAGCTGCAGAACTGGTGATCGTAAACATTCGTGTGCATTTTGTAATTTGAAAGATTGTCAGAATCCAGCATAGCCCTAGTGACGTGGTCATCTCCTTGCCCCACTATCCCTTCATTCTCTATGTTTCACTGTAAAAAGGACTTGGCTGTTTTCTCTTATCTCAGCATTTGTTTCAGTTTCTGCTCCTACCAGCAACTGCTTCACCTTCATTAATGGCTTCTCAATCTTATTACACGTCTTGAATTTAAACTCCTGAATAAAAGGCTCTGATTGTCGGCTGGGCGCGGTGGCTCAAGCCTGTAATCCCAGCACTTTGGGAGGCCGAGACAGGCGGATCACGAGGTCAGGAGATGGAGACCATCCTGGCTAACACGGTGAAACCCCGTCTCTACTAAAAAAAATACAAAAAACTAGCCGGGCGAGGTGGCGGGCACCTGTAGTCCCAGCTACTCGGGAGGCTGAGGCAGGAGAATGGCGTAAACCCAGGAGGCGGAGCTTGCAGTGAGCTGAGATCCGGCCACTGCACTCCAGCCTGGGCCACAGAGCGAGACTCCGTCTCAAAAAAAAAAAGAAAAAAAAGAAAAAAGGCTCTGATTGTCTTCATTAGTCACAGTCAAAGGGATAGAGTTAGTCCCTATTCAGCAGAGCTTTTCCAGCTGGCGACTTCATGTGCGTGTACCATCATGGATGTGGTTTGTCCTTGGTTCAGGTGCTCACTTCTTCAGTCACTTGTGGCCAAGATGGTATAGCAACTCATAACTTAGGCATTTGAGACAAAGTCTCACTCTGTCACCCAGGCTGGAGTGCTATGGCACAATCCTAGCTCACTGCAGCCTCGAACTCTTGGGCTCAAGAGATCCTCCTGCCTCAGCTTCCTGAGTAGCTGACACTGCAGGCCTGTTCCACCATGCCCAGCTAATTTTTACATTTTGTGTGGAGATGGGGTTTCACTATGTTGTCCAGGCTTGTCTCGTGTATGTTGCCCACTCCTTGTCTCCGGTGATCCTTCTGCCTTGGCTCCCAAAGCACTGGGCTTACAGATGTGAGCCACTATGACTGGCTCAAACAAAATCTTTTAAAAATAATTACTTTAAATTGTTTTTCTCTCAATAATAGATCTTTTCAGCATACTTTCAAGTTTGTGATATTTGTTCTTGCTCCTCTATAAATTTATTTTTATGGGTTAATTATTGAAAATTGTGAGTTTGGGAATAGATTTTTTAAAAACTAACTTTCTCTTATCTGGGCATATTCTCCGCGTCCTTTATTCCTCTCACAGTAGCTGTTGAAACCTTGTTTGTCTAGTGTCAGGCACTGGGCATCAGCATTGTCTATAGTTTGGCAGTGAGAGCATAAATCTGGTTCCAGGTCTTTGTGGCAAAGTAAGGAAGGAAATGGCTTTCAGCATCTTTGTTTGTTTAAGAATATGTTTCTAATTGTAGGCTCCGGCATTTGATGTTGCTTATATAAGTTTTTGAGCAATTTTTATTCCTTCTTAATACATTTTATAGCTAATTTATTTTATTTTATTTTATTTATTTTATTTATTTATTTTTTGAGACGGAGTTTCGCTCCTGTTGCCCAGGCTGGAGTGCAGTCGCACAATCTTGGCTCACTGCAACCCCCGCCTCCCAGGTTCAATCAATTCTCCTGCCTCAGCCTCCCTAGTAGCTGGGATTACAGGCATGCACCACCACGCTCTGCTCATTTTGTACTTTTAGTAGAGACAGGGTTTCACCATGTTGGGCAGGCTGGTCTCAAACTCCTGACTCCAGGTGATCCACCTACCTCAGCCTCCCAAAGTGCTGGGATTATAGGCATGAGCCACCGTTTTATAACTAATTTTTAAAAGTAAACATATTGCAACCATGTAGTTAACCATTATCACTTAAATAAGTGCTGTATTAAATTTCAAAATTTTCTATTCCATTCTTTCCTTAACCGACAGACATAAAATTATATATTAAATCCTAAAAGTATAATTTCACAATTTGATATTTCAAAAATATACCTTATGGATTTATTCTGGTATTTGTGGCAAGTACTTCTAATAGCTTTATTTGTAACAGTGTTTTAAGAGGACTGATATGAGTGAGGCAGTTTGTTTAACTGTATAATTTCTTGCTGTATAAAGGATAGCTCTACAGTCTCCTAGAGATCATATGGAAATTTTACTGTTTATAATACCTTCACAATACTGAAGTTAATCAAATAAAAATTCACTTATTTTCACAGCATAGCACAACCATCACTATAAACCCATACTTATTTTTGTTGTATAGTATTGGTTATTTCACTGACATCAGAGATTTTTACCCAATTAAAGTCAAAATAGAAATTGATGAAAAACCCAAGAACCAACTTTAATATGTGAAGATCAAACCAAACGAAATTATCATTGTTATTTAACAGGAATGTCTCCAATGTCTAGCTACTTACTGGATGTGTCCACTTAGATTTCTGGGAATCCTTTGAAATTATCTGGAATTTTGAATGTTTTTATGTATATGTGCATTTGGGGTAGGGTCCATTGCTTTGATTAGATTTTTCTATGGAGTCTTTATCTTTTTATGTACCCTTTCCCCATCCCAGATCCTAAGATGCCTCAGTATAGGAACTGTGTCTTTCTCTTCCTACATTCCCAGTTGATAAATTATACCCTCAGGCCAGATGCAGTGGTTCACGCCTATAATCCTAATACTTTAGGAGGCTGAGGTGGGAGGATCACTTTAGCCCAAGAGTTGGAGACCAGCCTGGGAAATATGGCAAAACCCCATCTCTACAAAAAATACAAAAATTAACTGAGTGTCTGTGGTCCCAGACACTCAGTGGTGTTGGGGAAGGAGGGTGCTGAGGCAGGAGGGTTGCTTGAGCCTGGCAAGTTAAGGCTGTAGTGAGTCGTGATTGCACCACTGCACTCCAGTCTGGACGACAAAGGCTGGGCGACAAAGCAAGACCCTGTCTCAAAAAAAAAAAAAAAAAAATTATACCCCAGTGTACTTCGATAAGTGCTCAGCTCACATCCTTACCGTTCATAATGATGCCAACTGGAACAGCCAAGTCCTGCATTAGATGCTTTTTCTTGGTAGCCTTAGGAACCTTTATAGAAAGTATAAAATAAAATAAAATAAAACTTTTATTGGCATGAGAATTCACTGGGTATGAGGTATTTGGCTTAATACTGATTTGGCAAGTCCTGTTGTGTGGTAATATTTTGGTCTCCATCCGCAGTGGAAAGGACCATGCTAGACTTTCCCCAGCATGTATCCTCTGACAAAGAAGTACGAGCAGCAAGTACAGAAGCAGACAAAAGACTTTCTCGTTTTGATATTGAGATGAGCATGAGAGGAGATATATTTGAGAGAATTGTTCGTTTGCAGGTAAGTGGTATTATAAATCCCTTTAAAGAGGGGAAAACTACAACAAAAAAGAACCTTCAATCATCAATAAAACATACTGATTGGATTTTCTTAGATTTTGTTTCCAATGATTATAATACCATAATGGGCATTATATAGTATTACATAATGTAAATTGTATCGTTGAGATTATGTTGAGCTGCTAATTCCATTCAATTAAAGACCAAATGTAGAAGAGAGAACATCTGTAAAGTCAAGGCTTTTTAACGACATTATGAACTTAATGGTTGCTTGTAAGGCTTATCTTAGACCAAATCAATTAGAAGCAAATGGAATCAAGTTGTTTATCTTAAATCTCTTGTGGTTTGGGAACCATAATATTGATGACATACTGTTGATGCTGTATGCCAGTCATTCCTGTCTGTCATCCTTACATTTTTGAAGACTTGCGGAAATTATGGATAAATGTTCTAGGTGGGTCTGCCCAAGTGTATTTGATCTTTTCACCAGTGTTGATTTGCCTCCTAGCAGTTTCATCATGCCTTGCTTTCAATTTTTATTTTCATGACACTTCAGCAATTTGTTTGGGAGAAAAAAACAGTTTTAAAATTCCAGGCATTTTTTGTGTGTGTGTTTACTTTTGCATGTTTCTTTCTGCAGAATCCCAATTCTTTTTTTCCTTTTTAGCAGACCATGACAAGAGTTGAAATATTTTAAATTAAATGGCATTTTAATTTGTAACTCATTATACAATGTGTAATCAAGATTTAGACATGTAAGGTGTATATCCTGTTTATTTTCTCATATCAAACGTGCATTTTTCATCCTGTAATTGATAATCATATAATTCATAATAACTGATGAAAGTAACTTATGAAAATAACTTTATGATTATTCTTAATTAGCTAAATTGTTCTTCTTGCTCCTTTTGACCGCAGTTATTCTATGTGATTTGAATCATGGCCTTTTTAGTATCCCCATTTTATTTCATCCCCAAATTACTTTTCTTTCTTGTTCTGTATTTTTTTATGTAATTTGGAATTTTTCCTAGAATTTCTGGTTTCCTTTGATTCATCCTATTTTCATCATGATTTCTAAGTTCTCATTTGAAATAATGTTTTTTATTTCACATTCTGTGATCTTATGAATGTTACCAAGGTATGAAAGGTTTGTCACTTTAGATTCTTTGTCATAGAGTACTTTTAAATTTCATATATTTGAGACCAGCCTGGCCAACATGGTGAAACTCTGTCTCTACTAAAAACACGAAAATCAGCCGGGCGTGGAGGCAAGCACCTGTATTCCCAGCTACTCGGGAGGCTGAGGCAGTAGAATTACTTGAACCCAGGAGGCAGAGGTTGCAGTGAGCCGAGACCATGCCATTGGGCTCCAGCCTGGGCAACAAGAGCAAAACTTCATCTAAAAAAAATACAAATTAATTAATTAATTAAAAATAGAAAAATTAGCTGGGAATGGTGGTGAGTGCCTGTAGTCCCAGCTACTCGGGAGGCTGAGGTGGGAGGATTGCTTGTGCCCAGGAGGTTGAGACTGCACTGAGCAGTGGTTGTGCCACTGTACTCCAGCCTGAGTCACAGACTGAGACCATGTCTCAGAAAGAAAAAAAAAAAATCCACACATAAAGGCCTCATTAAGCTGGATAAATAGGATCTTAAATTTATGTGATGTCAGCAATTTCAGGCCTGCTCTACTGAAATTAGGATGCTCTGAATAATATTCCCAAGATACCAATAATGTATATAATAATCAAATATACTATCCCAATTGGATATAAAATGTTATTTTAGTTCTATTTTCCACTTAAAATTAATACATAGCAAAGTGAAATTACTTTTCATAATTCTTCATGCAATAAGGGCTCCAGTTACCTATTGATGCATAACATATTACCTCAAAATTTAGTGACCTGAAATAGCAACAATCATTTTCTTTTCTCTCACAGTTTCTGTGGATCAAGAATTCAGAAACGAATTAGTTGGACAGTTCTGACTTGGGGTCTGACGTGTGGTTTCAGGCAGTGGTGACTAGGGTTGAAGCAGGTAGGAACTAATCAGGCATCTGTCGTTATTCATGTAGTCTCAGGGGTATCTGTATTTGTCCATTTTCACACGGCTATAAAGAGTACCTGAGACTGGGTAATTTATAAAGAAAGAGGCTTAATTGACTCACAGTTCCACATGGCTGGGAGGCCTTAGGAACTTATAGTAATGGCAGAAGGCGAAAGGGAAGCAAGGCATGTCTTACATGGTATCAGGAGAGAGAGCTCAGGGGAAGCACCAGACACTTATCAAGCAATCAGATTTCGTAAGGACTCACTCACCATCACAAGAACAGCATAGGGGAAACCACCCCATGATCCATTCACTTCCCACCAGCTCCCTCCCTTGACATGTGGGAATTACAATTTGGATTACAATTTGAGATGAGATTTGGGTGGGGACACAGCCAAACTATCATTGCGCCCCCGTCCCCTCCCAAATCTCATGTTCTTTTCACATTTCAAAACCAATCATGCCTCCCCAACAGTCCCCGATAGTCTTAATTCATTCCAGCATGAACTCATGAAGGGGTGGCCTGCCCCTCCACACCTGTGGGAGTTTCTCGTTAGGTGGCACGAGACACTTGAGAAAAGAAATGAGACACAGAGACAAAGTATAGAGAAAGAAAAAGTGGGCCCAGGGGACCGGCGCTCAGCATACAGAGGACCCACGCCGGCACCGGTCTCTGAGTTCCCTTAGTATTTATCGATAATTACCTTTACCATCTTAGAAAAAAGGGAAGTAGCAGGATAATAGGATCATCATAGGGAGAAGGTCAGCAGTAAGACATATGAATAAAGATCTCTGTGACATGAATAAGTTTAAGGAAAGTGCTGTGCCTTGATATGCATATGCAAACACCTTCATAAACCTTTTTAGTGCATAAAGAGCAGCATTGCGCTAGCAAGTCCCACCTTTCGCCCTAAGGCGGTTTTCTCCTTTCTCAGTAAACAGAATATACAATCGGTTTTACGCCGAGATGTTCCATTGCCCAGGGACGGGCAGGAGACAGATGCTTTTCTCTATCTCAAACGCCAACAACCGCCAAGAGGCCTTCTTTCCTCTTGTACTAGTCCTCCTCAGCACAGACCCTTCACGGGTGTCACGCTGGGGGACGATCAGGTCTTTCCCTTCCCACGAGGCCATATTTCAGACTATCACATGGGGAGAAACCTTGGACAATACCTAGCTTTCCTAGGCAGAGGTCCCTGCGACCTTTGGCAGTGTATGTGTCCCTGGGTACTTGAGATTAAGAGAATGGTGATGACTTTTAACCAGCATACTGCCTTCAGGCACTTGTTTAACAAAGCACACCCTGCACAGCCAAAATCCTTTAAACTTTGAGTCACCACAGCACATGTCTCTTGCAAGGACAAGGTTGGGGGTAGGGTCACAGATTAATGGCATCTCAAATACAGAACAAAATGAAGTCTCTTATGTCTACTTCTTTCTATATAGACCCAGTAACAATCTGATCTTTCTTTCTTTTCCGCACAACTCAAAAGTCTAAGTCCAAAGTCTCCTCTGAGACAAGGCAAGTCCCTTCTGCCTATGAGTCTGTAAAATCAAAGACAAGTTAGTTACTTCTAAGATGCAATGCGGGTACAGGCATTGGGTAAATGTTCACATTCCAAATGGGAGAAATTGGCCAAAACGAAGGAGCCACAGGCCCTATGCAAGTGTAAAATCTGGCCAGGCAGTCATAAATCTTAAAACTCCAAAATCTCCTATGACTCCATGTCTCACATACAGGGCACGCTGATCCAAGGGGTGGGCTCCCATGGCCTTGGGTGGCTCTGCCTCTTGGTTCTCAGGTTACAACCCCTGCGACTGCTTTCACAGGCTGGTGTTGAGTGCCTGCAGCTTTTCCAGGTGCAGGGTGCAAGCTGTCATGGATCTACCACTCTGGAGTCTGGGGGGCAGTAGCCCTCTTCTCACAGCTCCACTAGGCAGTGCCCTAGTGGAGCTGTGGCAGGAGAGAGAGTGAGCTCAGGGGAAGCATCAGACACTTATAAAACAACTAGGTCTTGTGAGAACTCACTCACTATCATGACAGCATGGGGGAAACTGATCACATGATCCAATCACCTCCTACCATGTCCCTCCCTCAATACATGGGGATTAAAATTCAGATTACAATTCAAGATGAGATTTGGTTGGGCCACAGACAAATGATATCAGTGTCTTAGTTAGATTGGGCTACCATAACAAAATACCATAGACTGAATCCTTTAAATGACAGAAATTAACTTTTTCACAGTTGTAGAGGCTACAAGTCCAAGATCAGTGTGCCAGCATGGTTGGGTTCTGGTGATAGCCCTCTTCCTGGCTTGCGGATGGCTGCTTCCCTTCCCTGCTGGCCGTTCCTCAGTGTGTGCACATGGTACAGGTTGGGAGGTGGGGGACAGGAAGGTCGAGGGGAGAGAGAGACAGGGAGAACTCTTCTTCTTTTCCTAAAAGGCCACAATCCTGTCAGATTAAGAACTGCCCTTCTGACCTCATTTAACCTTAATTACCTGCCAAAAGCCTATTTACAAATACAGCCACACTGGGGATAGGGCTTCTACAAAAGAACTTGAAAGGACACAGTTCAGTCCATAGCACAGAGCGTCTCCCTGTGGTCCATTTGTGTGGGTTAATTTGGGTTTCCTTACAGTGTGGTGGTATCAGGATGGTAGGACTTCTTTCATGAGACTCTGCTCCAACACGAGTGTTCCAGCAAGCCACATAGAAGCTACTTTGCACTTATGACCTGTCACGGAAGTCACATGACATCACTTCTGCCATACCATATTGGTTGACAAGTCACTGCATTCTGCCCAGATTCAAGGGACACCACATCTCAGTCTGGGGAGTATCATTTAATTAGCAGTCATGTTTCAAAACCTTCAAAATAGGGGAGGAGGTGGGGATGGTTAATGAGAACTGAAAGAAAAAAAAATAGAATGAATAAGACCTGCTACTTGATAGCACAACAGGGTGACTATGGTCAATAATGACTTAATTGTACATTTGGAAATAACAAGGTACAACTGGATTATTTGTAACACAAAACATAAATGCTTGAGGGAAGGGTTACCCCATTCTCTGTGATGTGATTATTACATATTGATTGCCTGTCTCAAAACGTTTCATGTGCCCCATAAATGTATACACCTACCGTATACCCACAAAAAAGTTTTTAAAACCTTCAAAACAAATAATTTGTTGACTAAATGGATGGAAGAAATTACAGTAGAGGGTAAGACTAACCAGTGTGTTGTGGTCCTCTTTTCTCTCTCCCAGTGTATGACTACTAAGACTGCCTTACATTTGTATAGCAATATGACTCATATAACCTTGATTCCAATCTAATGAGGTAGGCTCTTTTATAATGTAAGTGGAGAAACTGAAGCTCAGAAACAATAACTTTCCAAGAGCCACATCACTGGTGGGTTAAGTGCTTGCCAAAAACCATGTAGACTGTTTGTTAAACCCTTCAAGGGAGGGAGGTATCATGTTTGATTCTATTTTGCACCTCTGGCAGAGTGCCTGATAAAAAGCAATCGTTCAGTAAATGTTCATCAAACTAAAGTGAGAAAGCAGTTAGTGGCAGATCCAGAAAATAGGCCTTCAGTAATTGCTAGGACATAAGTTACCCATTTGGAAAAATAAAATAAAATTGAATGTCTTCCTCGCAACCAACTGAAAAGCAATTCCTAATGGATTAAAGTCATAAAAGGCTGGAGCTTAAAGCTTCTAGATCCCGTACAGGAAGATACCTTTATGACATCTGGGCAGGGATATATTTATTAAGACGCAAAAAGTGCTAACTACGAAATATAAGGCTAATAAACTTGACTATGTTAAAATAACTTCTATTCATAAGGAAAGGTAAAAAGAGTTCAAATACTGAAAAAATAAATTTATAAAACATTAAACTAGTGATGCATTCAGGATAAAGAACTACTACAATCAATAACAAAGAAACATCCCAGTAGAAAAATGGGCAAATGATATGAAGAAATATTTCAACAGAAACACACATAGCAATTAAATGTATGAAAAGATGTTGAACTTTATTAGTAATCAGAAATGCAAATGAAGACCATAATAAGTTACCATTCTTCACTCACAAGATTGGCAAAGATTAAGAAAACCAACAATGCCAAGTTATCTTTGTGGATATGGATCAACAAGAATGTTTGTGCACTGCTTCTAAGAGTGTAACTGATTCATCACCAAGTTGGAGAAAAACTTAGTATTAGAAAGTTGGAGCTTACATTCTCCACATCCTCCCACTCCCACCTCAGTATTTACCTAGAGATACCCTTGCATTTGTGCAAGATAATATTGAACAACCCAGATTCCCATCAGCAAGAAAATGGATCTATAAATTGTGGTACATTTATGCAACGGAATATTTTATAGCATTAAAATAAATAAGTATAACAACATGGAACACTATAGTTGAATCTTAGTAAAAGTAAAGGAAAGAAATTGCAGAATACTGCATGCAATATGATACTTTATAAAGCTCAAAAAGAAGCAAAACTGTCCAATATATAAGTGGTAAAACTGGAAAAAATTGTTTATCACAAAATTCAAAAGAGTAGTTATTTTTTGCACAGCTTACCTGTTGCATAAGTAAATGCAATGGTATTATTAATGTCCTATTTTATAAGTTCAGGGGGGATTTAATTTGTCCTCACTACATATATATAGTTATATTCATTTGCAGATATCAGGTTTCACATAAAAATTTAACATATATTAAATGTATCCTTAATTCCACCAAGAAAAAAAAAGACAAAGAAAAAGCAGTGAAAACAAGGACTTCCTCATCCTTTTAAGCTAAAAGAAAGGCCAAGGGTCACAAACCTGCAGTTATGACTGCAGGTATTAGTATTTCCCAGTTCTTACAAGGGCTTCACAATCGTTGGCTTTTAAAAAGCCAACAAACATCAAAGAAGATTTCGTACCTGCTCTTTCCAGCCATTTTGGTGAGAAAAATGTACAGTGTCTTCATGTCAAAACAATCAGGCATATTCTATTCCAGTGGCCTGCTAAGGAATAAATGCACAAGAGGAATTCTTTCATGAAATAGAGGCTGAATTATGCAAGCTAAATTTGAGGAGTACAGTGATCTATTGTAATTTTTTTTTTTTTTTTTTTTTTTTTTTTAGAGTGGCAAGCTTTGGTCTTGCCAATTCATCTGAGCCAATTAGTGATTTAAATAGGAAAACTTTAATGTTACAGTGCAGATGAATAGGTCATGAGATTGAGTATATGATTTTAAACATTTATGTAATCTCTCCTACTTGACCAGCCATGGAGACCCAGCTCCAAATTAAAATACAAGAACCAAAACCAGCCGGGTATGGTGGCTCATGTCTGAAATCCCAGCACTTTGGGAGGCCAAGGTGAGCAGATGGCCTGAGCCCAGGAGTTCCAAACCAGCCTGGGCAAGATGGCGAAACCTCGTCTCTACCAAAAATACAGAAATTAGCCAGTCTCATAACCCGGTCTCTAAATAAATAAATAAACAAACAAAAATTTTAAAATTAAGTTAAAAAAAAAAAAAGAACCAGTATCGTAAAACAGTGACCAAAAACCAAAACAAAGAATGATATTCCAAATTCGTTTACAATTTAATTCCTTTTATTTTCCATGTCTTCCTGATTTTTGAAATATGTAAGTCTAGTCATTGATTATAATCAATACTACTAAACTTGTAATTTTGTTGGGTCTTAAAAGCCTAGGGATCCAGATATAAAGCATCAACTACCTTGGCTTAGTTTCCCCATTGACCAGGCACCCTTCTTTTGTGCCCCCCTTTTTTCCAAGTACTTACCTATTTTTTAAACGTGCTGTGTGATATTGATGTTATCTATTAATATGTCTTTCTTTTCCTTCATGTGACTTCAGGCTCTTTAAGAATATTCTTTTTTGTTTCGTTAGTGCCAGGAATAAATAGGAGCTCAGTAAATGTATGTTGAACTGAACTAGCCTCAGTGAAAATGTATCTTCATGCAGTGTGATGCCTCACTTAAGCAGCCTCACACTGTGGCTCACAGAAGCAGTGAATCTTGCGATGGCATATTGAATTAGTAGTCAGCAAGGGGTGTTGGCTATATCCCCCTAGCCCAGGAGTATAGACAACTACCTAAGAATGTCCTCTTCACAGTGTAGTAAGATAGCAACCTTACAGTAAATGTCATGGACTGGGGCTGGGAGTAAGGGGGAGCAGAAGAACTAAATTACAAATATAATACAATTAGTTATTTCTCTATTTTAGTTTAACTTTTTTGGTTTGGGTTTTTGTTTTTTGTTTCTGGGTTTTTTGTTTTGTTTTTTTGTTTTGTGTGGTTTTTTTTTTTTTTTTTACAAACAAAGTCTCGCTCTGTCACCCAGGCTGAACCGTAGTAACACGATCTCGGCTGACTTCAACCTCCGCCTCCCAGGCTCAAGTGATTCTCCCACCTCAGCCTCCCAAGTAGCTGGGACTACAGGCACATGCCACCACACCCGGCTCTCTTATCCTGTTAGAATTTCTTAGCAAATTCAGAGTTCCTAATTCCCTTTTTTTTTTTTTTTTTTAAATGAGGTGGGTTCTCACTCTGTCACCTAGGCCAGAGTGCAGTGGCGCAGTCATGGCTCACTGCAGCCTGAACCACCTGGGCTCAAGTGATCCTCCTGCCTTGGCCTCCCAAACTGCTAGGATTACAGGCATAAGCCACCACGCCCAGTCCTGAATTCTATTTGTTTTTTTTTTTTTGAGACAGTTTCTCACTCTGTTGCCCAGGCTGGAGGGCATTGGCTCAATCTTGGCTCACTGCAACCTCTGCCTCCTGGCCCAAGCAGTCCTCCCACCTCAGCCCCCCAAGTAGCTAAGACTACAAGCACACAGCACCATGCCCAGCTAATTTTTGTATTTTTTTGTTGTTGTAGAGACAGGGTTTCGCCATGTTTCCCAGGCTGGTGAACTGAGCTCAATTGATCCTCCCACCTCAGCTTCCCACAGTGTTGGGATTATAGGCATGAGCCTCCTTGCCCAGCCCTGAATTCATTTTTAAAATGATATTCAGAGAAATATATTATCTTAATCTTCATAGTTCTTTTAACGGCCTTGTAATTTCTCCTTTGTATGGTACAGAAAATCCCACTGAAATAATTTTTTATTTCATATTTTAGAAACAGAAAATACGAAGTTCTTGTGAAGAAAAAGACAAAGTCATGAGACACAAGGTGGGGAGGGTTTGGGGGAAATTAAGAAACTCAGTATTTGGCCAGGCATGGTGGCTCATGTCTGTAATTCCAGCAGGTTGGGAAGACGAGGCAGGTGGATCACTTGAGCTCAGGAGTTTTAGAACAGCCTAGGCAACGTGATTAAACCCCTTCTCTACAAAATATACCAAAATTAGCCAGATGTAGTGGCATGTGCCTGTAATCCCAGCTACTTGGGAGGCTGAGGTGTGAAGATCTATTGAGCCTAGGAGTTCAAGGCTGCAGTGAGCCATGAGCACACCACTGTACTCCAGCCTAGGTGACAGAGTGAGACCCTGTCTCAAAAATAATAATAAACTCAATTTTTTGTGATAAAATTTTAAAGAATGATTAAGGATGGTGTTATAGTAAGTAGTATGGTACATTGGGAAAAACATTAAACTAGAATTTTTAGTGTTTTTTTTGTTTGTTTGTTTTGCTATTTTGAACCATTAGATAGATATATGATCTTGGGAAAATCATTTAATCTCAGTTTTCTTGTCTGTAATGTGAATATGTAATCATACTTGTGAGAGAGATGCAGAGAGAGAGAGAGAGAGAGAGAATACACATTCATATTAAAACTCTTTGTTACAGGAGGAAGTTAGGGGAAAATTAAATCTTTTCACCACAGAGACTGAAATAAGGTTCCATACTGTCAGATCATATAAATTTAAAAATCACTTCTGAAACTTTAGCCCTCTACTCTTTAAGCAGAAAAACTTCACCTAAAGAGGTCTATGGCCTGGCTGAGATTCAAGGGGAGAAATTTTTGTTAGGAAGGAAGGTGCAATTACAGCAAGACAGTCTGGAAGTGTTGGCTGATTCCCTCTTAGAAAATCCTTGGGCAGTAATTCTGACCTTGCCTGGGGATTGTAAGAGAATATTACTATGATCAACTCTGGGAGAGGAATGTGCTTAAGAAGCACATTTTAGAAGTGCCTTACTCCTACCAGAGAACTCCGGGGATTTCCCAAGACCTGTGTCTGCATTGCAAGGAGTGTCTGGTTATAATTAGTCAGATTTCTGTTGTGTCATTTTTGTGGTAAGTTAAAGATTTCATTACAGTTAATCAGTCATACAATGTATAAATTTATATATATATATATATATTTTTTTTCTTTGTTTTTTTAAGGGTTTTTTTGAGACCTGGGCCAGAATGCAGTGGCGCGATCTCAGCCCACTACAACCTCCACCTCCTGGGTTCAAGTGATTCTCCTGCCTCAGCCTCCCAAGTAGCTGGAATTACATGCACACGCCACCACACCGGGCTGATTTTTGTATTTTTAGTAGAGATGGGGTTTTGCTGTGTTGGCCATGCTGGTCTCAAACCCCTCACCTCAAGTAATCCACCCGATTCGGCCTCCCAAAGTGCTGAGATTACAGGCATGAGCCACTACTCCCAGCCTAATTAGTCATATTTTAATTAGACCTAATTCAGGGCTGATTTTTCTCAGACTATCCTTCTACCTGTTTGCACCTGTATCATTTATTTTGGGAATAAGTAGTTTTAACTTTAACATAGACTATGAGTTTTGAGTTCATATCCTGAATATATTTTAGGCTTTCTTTTTTTTTTTTTTTTTTTTTTTTTTGAGACGGAGTCTCGCTCTGTCGCCCAGGCTGGAGTGCAGTGGCGCGATCTCGGCTCACTGCAAGCTCCACCTCCCGGGTTCACGCCATTCTCCCGCCTCAGCCTCCGAGTAGCTGGGACTACAGGCGCCCGCCACCACGCCCGGCTAGTTTTTTGTATTTTTAGTAGAGACGGGGTTTCACCATGTTAGCCAGGATGGTCTCGATCTCCTGACCTCGTGATCCACCCGCCTCGGCCTTCCAAAGTGCTGGGATTACAGGCTTGAGCCACCGCGCCCGGCCTATTTTAGGCTTTCTAAAATAGCAGCCCTGCTACATGCTGATATGGCAGGTTGCAGCCTACCTAGTATGAGAGCCCATCCTCATCAAGCATAGCCATAGGGTAGGGATTCTGCATTCTTCAGCTGTTGAGGCTTTGTCATGAGTCTGTGTCCTGAGCTCATGGCCAAATGTGGCCCAGGAACCCAAGTACACACACAGCTGTCCCCCTGTATCCTTAGCTTCTCACTGGCTCCTTTCCTTGCTGGGATGGCCTTCTGCTCTGGACCTTAGCCTGCTCACCTGGGTCCTTAACAACTTACCCAACTCTTGCCAGGCCCTTCTCACCAAGGATTCCTTCCAACTCCCCTGCACATAACTACAGCCTGGATTCTCCCTAGCTCTACAGCTTGCAGTATTACACTGTCTAGAGATTCCTGTTGCTGTGCCTCACACTACAGGACAGACTTCCTGGCACTACTAAAGCCAGCCTAGATCAACCCAAGTTAATCACATCCGTACAAACACTGTGATTGGAACTGCTGGCCACCCTGAGGGAACCAGCCCATAGCCCAGTTAGCTCCCTGGCCATTGTGGGTTTCTTCCCTTTGCAGGCACCTGCTGCTAGCATCCCTTTGTGCACTAATACTAGCTAGGGAGGGTTCCAACTCCAGTCATGCCAGCATGCACAAATTCTCCAGGGACACAAAGAGTGGTTTCTGTGGAAAAAGGAGCCTATTTTCTGCCTCCACTGAGGATATCCTCAGAGTAAATATATGCACAACAAATGCTTTAGTACTGTGACATAAAATTATTTGTTGGCCAGGCATGGTCACTCAAACCTGTAATCCCAGCACTTTGGGAAGCCGAGGCAGGTGGATCACTTGAGGCCAGGAGTTTGAGACCATCCTGGCCAACATGGCAAAACCCCATCTCTACTACAAATGCAAAAATTAGCTGGACGTGGTGGCACATGCCTGTAATCCTAGCTACTTGGGAGGCCAAGGCATGAGAACTGCTTGAACTTGGGAGGCAGAGGTTGCAGTGAGCTGATACCGCACCACTGCACTCCAGCCTGGGTGACAGAACAAGACTGTCCCCAAAAAAGTAAACTAAAATAATTTTTTAGTAGGCAAAGTGAGATACAGTTGGCTGTATTAAGTAGTATTAAGTTAAAATACAACTCTGTTACCTGCTGCAACAAAAGATATACAATTGCAAAATTACTGCAGCGCAGATCTAGCACCAACAATCTGAAATGCAGTCTCTAAGCTAAACATAATCTTTTTACAGATTTAATTAGTTGGGAAATTAGGGATGCTCAGGGTTGAACAGCCTGGGTCTGTCATGGAGAGAATGTTTAACCAATAGAAGGCCTATAAGGCTTTAGAAACAGAAGTCCCTCATTGGCTTTCAACCAAACTGAATCCATTACACCTGCCGAATCTGTCCAGAGTCCATTTCTTCTTAGGAACCACTAACTACCCGGCCATCCAGATGTGCCATGTGTTTTCTGCCACCTGCTTTAGAGAAACATCTGGTGTCTTTATTACCTTGCTGTGGCTGGGGGAATTTTCCATTCCCCTCCATGGCCTTCTGTTCTTTTGAGTGAGTGTTGTTTGTGCTACTGCATATAGATTCAAATTTACTGTCCAGCTTTCCTCCTCTTTGTGCAGTGCTGACTCATTTTCCCCAGATATTTGTTTCTGTGCAGCTTGCTGTAGTCCCTTGGTCTCTCTTGGAAAATGACAGTAAGGCATTTTTGAAGTGTTAGAAGGCTTTTGCTGGGGCTTTATCCAGCTCTCCCTGTTTGGTTTATTGGCAAAAGGGTCCCACTGTGCATTTATGTAGAATTTACCCATTATTTCTATTCCTGCCTTTCAAGTTGGAACCAGGTTAGCAAATGACAGAAAATTAAATCCAGATGATTTGTGATAAGAAATATGTTTTGTGAAAAAGACCACTCAGTCATAAAGAATGCTCAGAATTAGATTATGCAAATGCTTCTGTTATCACACTGTCAAGTGGTACAGGCACTCCTGATTTTGATTCAAGGCAAGGAAATTCTATTTAGCTTTTTATTTATTTAATTTTTCTGTTTTAAATGAGCAGGACCTCACTAAAGCATAAAAGAAATTAGGTCTTCAATAGGGCCTGCCTCGTAATCACCTATGTGCTTCATAACCCAACAGAGATGATGAATAAATTTGCTGTGGCCTCATAGTTTATAATTTACATCTGCAGTGTTTCAACAGCAATGGTTTTCATGCTCTTTAATTTCAGGAAACCTGTGATCTGGGGAAGATAAAACCTGAGGCCAGACGATACTTGGAAAAGTCCATTAAAATGGGGAAAAGAAATGGGCTCCATCTTCCTGAACAAGTACAGAATGTGAGTTTCCTTTTCTTACCAGAAAAAGAAATGAATAAAGAAAACAAAATACTGGTTGAACGTCCCTAATCCAGAAATCCAAAATGCTCCTCAGGCTGAAACTTTTGGGTGCCAACATGATGCTCAGAGGAAATGCTCATTGGAGCATTTCAGGTTTTATGGGTAGGTGTGCTCTACTGGTAATAATGGGAATATTCCAAACTCCAGAAAACTCCAAAATCTGAAATGTTTCAAGCCCCAAGCATTTCGGATAAGGGATATTCAACTTGTGCAACAAAAAACAGAAAATAGGGAAACAGATGGCTTATAATAAAATAACCCATAATACAAAATCATCTACAATGTATTTAGTGGTTTTACATTCTACAACTCCTGTTAACCTCAGGAGTTAACCTCAGGAGTCTGGTGACGGACAAACAACTGATAACTTAAAATTGTTCTTTAACCTTGTACAAGTTTTATTTGTTTCATGTGTGTTGGGTGAGCTTATTTTCCCTACCCTGTTTTACATTCTTTAAGAGCTGATTTCAGGTCCTAGTAGTTGGTTTGTCTTTTCACTCCCTTGGTCATACAGAGATGGGGCACTGATTATAAAATCCTTACCGATGGAGAGTTTTTAAACTTTGGAATGGAGTATCCTATGTTTAATACATGCCCCTTAAGAGAAAAGAGATTAGCTGCTGAAAGATGCCTCTCAAAGTTTTCCTTTTGTCTGATGCCAGTCAAGTCTTCCAGGTTCAAAAATAAATTTGGCTCCAGAAATTTCTTCTTGGAAAGGAAATACAGTCCATGATTTATTTCCAGGTCATTCTTCTAGCCCGCAGGACTGGGAATAAGTTTGGAAGAAATCCAAATCAAGTGTTGTCAGCATGTTAGCTATGACCACAGGCACCACTGAGATATGGGTACCTTTCTCCCACCTAAAGCCCTTTGATCACCTTGTATCCTCTTCCTTCACCTAGTTAGAGGAGAAATGTGATTGATCTCACTTACCTGACCCTTTGCTTTCCCGGTCAATTCTTAATTCTGTTTGGAGCATGAACACTGTGTTAGTTAAGATATGTTTGGTTGCAGCTAACAAAACCCTATTTAAATGAGATTTATTTGCTTGCATAACTGGAAGATCAAGGGGTGAGCTGCATGGGTTGGTTTGATCCTGATGCACAGTGGAGTCATTGGCCATCTGATTTTTCTATTTCTCTACTCTGTCTTCCTCAGTGTTAGTTTTATCTAAAGACTGGCTTCCTTTCATTACTAAAGTGGCTATAAATCTAAAAACTCCACCATCCAGAAGGACATAGAGAAGCCACTAGTAAACTTCTCCTCATGTCTTAATGGCCCAGAGTGGATCCTGTGGTTAATCCTGAGTTCCCTTTTAGTCAATGGAATGCCAGGCCTGGGTTATCTGAACAGTCTCGAGGGCAATGGGGTTAGAATGACGGCCCAACTGGTGCAGAAGTCACACCCCTAGAGTTGCAGATAGGATCAGGTCCTATCTGAACTACATGGGCGCTGCAAAGTGGGGCAGAGGTAGAAAGGGGGTTGAGGAGAGTATCGGAAAACACCACTGAACAATGTGTTAGGTCAGTAGTGTCAAATTTAGTGTGCATCAGAATTACACGGAGGGCTTATTAAAACTCTGATTATAGGACTCGACTCTTAAGAGTTGGCACTTTAGTAGGTTTAGTGTTGGGGTCTCAAGAATTTGCGTTTCTAACAACTTAGGTGATGGTGATGCTCCTAGCCAGGGCCACACTTTGAGAAGCAGTAAATTTCATTGTGTAACATTGTTAGAAGAATGGGACAGATTAATAAAATTGTATCATGATTTTTTTGTTTTTTTTTTTTCTGGTGGTTTCCTTCTTATTGCTTCGTTTGATCTCCCTCCTAGTACTTTTTATGCGAATCTTAGGGTCTATAAATCATCTTTGTTTACAAAAGCTCTATAAAACTAAAACATCACCTTTTCCCCGAAGCAACAATAGAATGAATTACTCAGCTCTTATCTCTTGGTTTACTTCATAACCAGATGCTGATTGCTGAATTAAAATTTTGAATTGGAAACGATTAGAAATTTGCTAATTGGTAATGTGCTGCTAGATTTATTCATTCACTCAGAAACTATTTATTGTGTATGTACTATGTGCAGTATATTGCCGTTTACTGTACCTCCTAAATTTATTCTTCAAATTCACAACTAATTTCCAAGACATCACCAGGCTTGCCTTTCTGTAAATGCTACACACAGATACACGTGGACATGACATAGTGGACTGCAGAAACCTATTTTATCAAGCACATATCTACAGAAGTACTTCCTGGAGTTTGGGCACAGAAGTCAATACTCATGTAAAAGTGAAACTCGATTGATGGTGATAAAAACGAGTTGTTTTTTTCAAACAATTCTCCTGCCCCAGCCTCCGAAGTAGCTGGGATTATAGTCACACAGCACCACACCCAGCTAATTTTTGTATTTTTAGTAGAGACGGGCTTTCACCATGTTGGCCAGGCTGGTCTCGAACTCCTGACCTCAAATGATCCACCCGCCTTGGCCTCCCAAATTGCTGGGATTACAGGCATGGGCCACCGTGCCCTACACAAAATGAGTTTCTTTTTATTGCTAATGTCCTGTATTTTTATCTTCCTTTCAGGAAATCAAATCAATGAAGAAAAGAATGAGTGAGCTATGTATTGATTTTAACAAAAACCTCAATGAGGATGATACCTTCCTTGTATTTTCCAAGGCTGAACTTGGTAAGTTTTATTATTTTTCTAGATTAAATCATATAATTTAGGCAAATAATGTTACCTCACAGTTTGTTTTACTTTCCAGATACAAAATTTCTAAATCATCGTTCAAATAATTATTTTAAACATGATCCAGTACCTAAGCCCACCACCCCTTCTACAGAAGAGACAATCAAACTAACCAAAATTAGATTTTAGGCTAATGAGAGTATATACAATTTCTAGAGACAGTCCAGAGGGGACTTAATAATCTTTTTTTTTTTTTTCATAATTTTTCTTGGTAGTTTATACTTGTGTTTAACAGCCTTCAGTGTTTTTTTTTTTTTTTTCCTGAGACGGGGTCTCTGTCTGTCGCCAGGCTGGAGTACAGTGGCGCAGTCTCAGCTCACTGCAACCTCTGCCTCCCTGGTTCAAGCGATTCTCTTGCCTGAGCCTCCCGAGTAACTGGGACTACAGGCACGTGCCACCACGCCCAACTAATTTTTGTAATTTTGGTAGAGACAGAGTTTCACCACATTGGCCAGGATGGTCTCAATCTCTTGACCTGGTGATCCACCCACCTCGGCCTCCAAAAGTGCTGGCGTGAGCCACCGTGCCCAGCCATCCTGGGTCTTTCTTCACTTAATTTTGCCTGTTCTCCACTGAAACATCATTTGCACAAGTTTACTGAAACCTATTCATATTTTGAATTACCATCTCCCAAGGCACCTGGCTTCTAACAGCTACCACCATTCCAGCAACATCAAAATGATATTTAAAGGATTGTCATTATTTTACTTGAATTTCAGTTACTCCACAAAATTCCTAGAGCTACTAAAAGGCACCATGCCAATGCTAAATAAACCAGCAATGAGTGGAAAATTTGATATATGAGAAAATGATTTTTTGCAGGTGCTCTTCCTGATGATTTCATTGATAGTTTAGAAAAGACAGATGATGACAAGTATAAAATTACCTTAAAATATCCACACTATTTCCCTGTCATGAAGAAATGTTGTATCCCTGAAACCAGAAGAAGGATGGAAATGGCTTTTAATACAAGGTGCAAAGAGGTATTATAAATGTTTGTCTTTCTTTTGTTTTAATGGAATATTTTAAGAAAAGGGTTTACTTTGTTCACCAATGTCAAAGTCAGCTCAGAGACTGCTATTCCTGTGTGTGTGCACTGTATCTCTAATTCCTCAGACTTACAAGACTTTTAGCTTTTTCATTGCTCATTGACAACCTGCTTGGTGTGGTCACAGGATAAGCTGTTCTAATAAAAATAGAATGGGTTAAACAAATTAGAAGTTGCTTCTCTCCTAAATCAGCAATCCAGCACTGATAAGTCCTGGTTTAATATGAAAAAGAAAAAAGGAAGAAGTAGACAGGGATTCTCAGTCATCTAGCCAGTTCTACCATGATCTGCCTCTCTAGCTATCCAAGTAACCATGAGGACCCTTTTTTCCTTACATAGGACCCATTCACCATTTGTTAATTCCCAGTTACTGCCTGAAGCTCAAAGACCAGGATCTCTGGGTGGATACAGTCCTCCCTGGTTGTAGCTTCTCGTAATCCAGCAAACTATAAAAGGAAAGACAAGTTATCAGCTCCTCACCCCCACACCCTCCCCAACACCCCCAGTGATGGCATAGGAAAAGAATAACCACACTAAAAAGTCCCATTTGGAAAAAGAAAGGCTGGGAAACATAGCGAGCTCATAGCAATTTTCCAAAACTTTCAAACTCCTCAGGAATTGTGAAGATTCTGTACTGTGTTGAAGTTTCTTGGTTAGCTTGTTGGGCTAAACTTGGATCTACTTTCTCACAAGAATTCCTTTATCAATTGTACTCTATGGCCCCCAGTTTTGCCCACAGGGAATTGTTTTTGTCCATTATCCTTGATGACCATATCTTGGCAGTGGACTGCTGGTCCTGCTAATGTCAGGTAGAATCCCAAGGGTTGCTTTAGGGATCAAATAATCACAAACTTTTGTAAGCCAGACTTACGATATCTTTCGTAATACAGCCTCCTCAAAAACGTAGGTTTCTTGTCTGTTTGCCTCTAATCAGCTGCATGTCAAAATAACTATACCCAAATATCACTTTTGGTCATCGTTCTTAAACTTGCCAAATCTTATATACTGGCTTCTGAATTTATCCATTTAACCATCATTATCCATTTAGTGAAGTCTGTTTTCAGGCCCTCTGAACATAGTGAGCTTGTGGAGGAAGGCAGCATTCTCAAAGTCATGTCTGCAGTTCAGTAACTCTGAGTGACAGCCTTTTCTCCTGACACTAGGAATAAAGAGCAATTGGCTTTTCCAACCATCTGAAGATTGTAGGCCATAGGCAGAACCTCCCTGAGCAGAATTCTTTTCCTTCCATCTTTAGAAACTGGCCAATTCTCACCCAAGTTCATCTCTCCCATGTAATCTTTCAAAAAGCAACAAATGCCAAAAAAACACCTCCCAACAGTATTAGTTTTCCCAAACAATTTCTCTAAACTAAGACTCCGTAGGTACGTGGCCTGCCTTCTGAGTTATGGCAAGCAACAGTTTTCACAAATGCCCATGGTATAATGAGAACCTGCTTCCCAACCTGCAGTGTCTGGGTCCTTACCTTCCATTCCTGTACATTTTTCATTTTTATTGTTAGTAGCAACTGATTTCTGGTATTCATCTCTACATATGTCAGGGTCCAGGCTAAGGGACTTGACAGAAGTCAAAAGCACAGTAACTCAAATAAGATAAAAGTTTTATCTTTCCAGAAAGTAGATTAGAGGTTACCAGGGAATGGGGAGAGGGAAGACTGGGGAGTTAATGGTTACAGAGTTTCTGTTTGGGGTAATGGAAGAGTTTTAGAAACAGATCATGGTAGTGGTTGCACAACAGAATGAGTATTATTGCCGTTGAATTTTACATGGCTAAAATGGCAGATTTCACCACTATTTTGAAAAAAAAAGAGATTTGTCTTGTAACTGTAAGTCAAGAGGTGAGTGGTCCAGAGGTGGAAGACAGCTCTACCATCCTCAGTATGTGGCTTTCAGGGTCATTGTTGTCATTTTCAGTTCACAGCCTGCGGCAAAGATCTATCAGACATGACCCAGAAATTTCACTTATCACTTCATTCACATCCCATTGTCCCATTGAGTATCACATGGCCACAGCTGGCTTTGAGGAAGGCTGGGAAACATAATTAGGTAACCATGTGTCCAGCAAACATTCAGAGTTCAGTCAGGCACATGGCTCACACTTGTAATCCCAACACTTTGGGAGGCCAAGGCAAGAGGACTGCTTGAGGCCAGGAGTTCAAGACCAGCCTGAGCAATATGGCAAGACCTCACCTCTGTGAAAACTTAAAAAAAAAAAAACAAAAAAATTCAGAGTTCTATTACTAAAAGAAAAAATAGGAGAACAGATACTAAGAGAAAATTGGCAGTCTAGAGAGAAGATCTGGAGAAACTCCAAAAAATGAAAGAAAATCTAATTAAACTATTTAATTTTAGAACTTGGAGAATTGCGTTATGTGTGTTTCTCTATTCTGTGTTTCCATTTTAGTTTTAAAATAATAATAATTATAACAGATAATTATATAGTGTTTGGTTATGTGCCAGGCATTTGTCTAAGTACTTTACATATATTCTCATTTGAATCTTCATGATTACTCTCCAGTGTAGGTATTTTTATTTTCCACATCTTACAAATGAGAAAACTGAGACTCAGAAAGCTCCAGAATTTGCCCAAGATCAGGTAACTAGTAAATGGTGGAACCAAATTTTGAATGCAGGTAGTGTGACCGCCGTGTGTGATTTTCCTTAGAAATCAGTCTGTAAATAATTTGCTGATTTGATTATTGGGGTTAGTTTTTTCTTTTACTTTAACATTTATTTACTTCCTCTAGGAGAATTATTTTTTATTTCATTGTTAAGAAAATAATAAAATAATATCAATTTTTGTATTTGTAATACAAATAAAATATAAAACATATTTGTAATGTTAACTTGGGAAAAATCCCTGAAACATTTTTAAAAGCAGAATTTTATGGTGCCTTAGTTCATTTGTGCTGCTATAACAAAATACCACAGATGAAGTAATTTATGCACTATACACATTTTTCACAGTTCTGAAGGATGTGAAATTCAAGATCGAGGGGCACCAGCATTCAGTGTCTAGAAAGGGCCTTTTTTCTGTGTCCTCACATGGCAGAAGGGGGAAGGCAGAAAAGGCCCAAGTTCTTTAGCTGTAGCCCTTTTATAAGGAACTAATTCATTAGTCACTTCCCAAAAGGCCCTGCCTTTTAACACTACCACAAAAGGGATTATGTTTCAACACGTGAATTTTGGGGGACATTCAGATCATAGCATGTGGCATTAAGTATATTCACATTGAGAATATGTTTATATTTTTCTGCAGCCATCACCTCCATCCACCCGCAGAGATTTTTCGTCTTCCTTAACTGAAACTGTACCCATTAAGCATTAGCTCCCCACTACCCCCTTTCCCCAGACCCTGGCAGTTACTGTTCTATTCTGTGTCTCTGTGAATTTCACTACTCTAGGAACTTCATATAAGTGGAATAATAAAATATTTGTCTTTTTGTATCTGGCTTATTTCACTTAGCATACCTTAAAGGGTCATCCACGTTGTAGCGTGTCAGAATTTCCTTCCTTGTGAAGGCAGAGTTCTGTTCCATTGTATATGTATGCCACATTTTGTTTACCTGTGTATCTGTCCATGGACACTTGGGTTGCTTCCATCTTTTGGCTGTTATAAATCATGCTGCTGTGAACATGGGTGTGTCGATCTCTCTTCGAGTCTCTGCTTTCAGTTCTCTGTGTTATTTACCGAGATGTGGAATTGCTGGATCATATGGTTTGATTTTTTTAGGAATCACCATACCATTTTCTACAGCAGCTGAACTACTTTACATTCTCATCAGCAATGCGCAAGGGTTCCAATTTCTCCAATTCCTCACCAGCACATTTTCTGTGTTTTTAAAAATAGTAGCCATACGAATGGGTATGAAATTAAAAATGTTATGTTTTGTGTCTTTTACCACAATAAAAATGTCCAAAAGAACTTAAAGTACCAGTATTAGGTGTAGTTCTGTCAGTAAAAATAAATACGGATTCGCTATATTCATTAAAAATATATTTTCTTTTTTTTTTTTTTTTTTTTTTTTTTGAGACGGAGTCTTGCTCTGTTACCCAGGCTGGAGTGCAGTGGCCGGATCTCAGCTCACTGCAAGCTCCGCCTCCCAGGTTCACGCCATTCTCCAGCCTCAGCCTCCCGAGTAGCTGGGACTACAGGCGCCCGCCACCTCGCCCGGCTAGTTTTTTGTATTTCTTAATAGAGACGGGGTTTCACCATGTTAGCCAGGATAGTCTCGATCTCCTGACCTCGTGATCCGCCCGTCTCGGCCTCCCAAAGTGCTGGGATTACAGGCTTGAGCCACCGCGCCCGGCCAAAAAATATATTTTCATTCTAAGTTTATAGCGCCTACAATTTTGTTAAGACCTCATAGTTATCTCCTGAGGTTTAAAAAGTCATAAATTATTTCATGAATCCAAAAAGAAAGAAAAAAAGCCTATAACACCAAATGGGACAGAAGTTTAAATGCTCTAAAAATATTTGACAATTTTACAAACCTAAAAATACATACAATAATTCTTCCTTTTAGTGCTTTGGATCAAATTATTGATTAGCCTTTGTTTTGTTGCTGTTGTTTATTACTAGGAAAACACCATAATTTTGCAGCAGCTACTCCCACTGCGGGCCAAGGTAGCCAAACTACTCGGTTATAGCACACATGCTGACTTCGTCCTTGAAATGAACACTGCAAAGAGCACAAGCCGCGTAACAGCCTTTCTAGGTTAGTTTTTTTTTTTTTTTTTTTCCTATGACTGTTTTGCTGTACCATGTCAACGGGACAGAAGGCCTCAGAACATAATATGCCTTTGAGGACATCCTACTTTTCATTCATTCGAGAGAAGTATATTGATCACCTATTATGTGTTAGAAGTATGCTTGGTTTTAGGGACTGCTCATTGTTTATATTGCTGTATAGGCCTGGCTTCACTGTATCTTATATCTTGTTTAGGCTCTTTATACTAATTCCTAATATGACATGTAGGTTCTAACAGAGAGTTACTAAAGTTACTGGTATTATTCACTGTTGTCACTAGGGATTTAGTAGTCATAGCATGGCTGCTTATGAATTTGTATAAAATAAGCTGACAAATATGACGTACATAAAAATAGAACATATATAAACAAAAAACATTTAATATTCCAGAAACCACTTGTTAATATACAGAACTAATATAAAATAATATACATAAAAATACTTATCTAATAACTGTAATATAAAATAATATACATAAAAACTATTATCTAATGACTATATTAAATTTAAACACCATAAATGGTACGTATTTGTTATTGTATAATTCACTCATTCATTCATGAGACATTTATGAAATAACTATTCAGTCTTAGGCAGTATGCTAAATAGTAGGATTACAGAAAGGAATAAAACAAGGTCCTTTTTGCTGGGCATGGCAGCTCATGCCTGTAATCCCAGCACTTTGGGAGGCCAAGGTGGAAGGACTACTTGAGGCATAGAGTCCAAGACCAGCGTGGGAAACAAAGAGACCCCAACCCTGTGTCTACAGAAAAATGTAAAAATTAGCCAGGCACGGTGAGACGTGCCTGTGTAATTCTAGCTACTTGGGAGGCTGAGGTGGGAGGATCCCTTGAGCCCAGTAGTTCAAGGCTACAGTTAGCCATGATCACGCCACTGTGCTCCAGCCTGGGTGACAGAGCAAGACCCTGTCTCTGAAAATAAAGATAATTTTTTAAAAAGAGACAAGGTCCTTTTCTCAATGGATTTGTCACTTACTGGAAACAACAGAAGTGTGAACAGGTAATTACTCTACAGTTTGATGCATGGTATAAAAGAGAATGGCTAAGAGAGTTAACAGGTTTGTAGAGAATGTTTCCTTCAGTGGTGATTGCATACACTAAAATGTTCCTTAGCAACCACCTGACTAACTTAATTCATTTAAAGGAGTTTTCCTTCTAATTTGAGATTGGCATATTCCTATGCAAAGTGTCCTCTTGGGAGGCTAAGGTTTGAGGATCCCTTGAATCTGGGAGTTGGAGTCCAGCCTGGGCAACATAGCAAAACTCTCTCGCTCTCTCACTTGCTCGCTCGCTCTCTCTCTGTATATATGTGTGTGTGTGTGCGTGCGCGTGCACACGTGTGCGTGTGTATACATACATGCACACACAAACATACATATATGGAAAACTGTATCTTTGTATCCTCCATGAGTTTCCTCATTTCACAGTATTCCTCGGGCTGCTCCTCCATCTCTCACTTTGTGGGGTTGCCTTCTGAACTGCCATGTCCTCTGCCGAGCCAGGCACGTTTGTATCTTAACATATGTAACAGAAATGTAAAAAATAAATACATAAGACCATACTCATTTAGCCAAATGCAGTAAAGTGAAAAATTGACCACAGCAATATAATTTGTGGTTCTCAGAACTTTCTCCAGCTAAAAACTGGAATTGCTGTGTCCAGATAGACCTTCATAGAAATGGGGTAATGAGAAACTAAACCCATTGATAGGAATTTCTAGATAACATTGACCACAGGTCACGTCTGATGTGTTTTTCCTAGCTTTCTTATGAGTCCGACTAACTGCATTGAAGAATAATCATGTACATGACTTTGGCTTCACTGTTGCTTTACTTCCTGAATAACATTCTTCAGTCAGTGTTCTCTGAGATAAACTTGAGCTTTGGTGATGAATTGAGGAACTCATGGCCCAGTTCTGGTGGTGTTAAAAGAAAAAGGGGTGGCCGGGCACGGTGGCTCATGCCTGTAATCCCAGCATTTTGGGAGGCCAAGGCGGGTGGATCATGACATGAGGTCAGGAGATGGAGACCATCCTGGTTAACACAGTGAAACCCCATCTCTACTAAAAAAAAAATACAAAAAACTAGCCAGGTGTGGTGGCGAGCACCTGTAGTCCCAGCTACTCTAGAGGCCGAGGCAGGAGAATGGTGTGAACCCGGGAGTAGAGCTTGCAGTGAGCTGAGATTGGGCCACTGCACTCCAGCGTGGGCGACAGAGCGAGACTCAGTCTCAAAAAAATAAAAAATAAAAAATAAAAGAGGAGCTAGGACCATAATATCAATAACCCTGAAGAGCAAAGTGTGCTTCCATAATAGAGCCTGCTTTCCTCCCTCACTTTTTTCCTCCTTTCCCTCTTTCCCCCTGATTTTTCTGTATTGAATACTGCAAAGGAGGAAGCACCGTGCTAAAACACAGGTGGTATTTATGAGTATGTTTGCTCCCAAAAGCAAGTAGATCACTAACTTTTCCCTTTTCCTTCACAGATGATTTAAGCCAGAAATTAAAACCCTTGGGTGAAGCAGAACGAGAGTTTATTTTGAATTTGAAGAAAAAGGAATGTGAAGACAGGGGTTTTGAATATGATGGGAAAATCAATGCCTGGGATCTATATTACTACATGACTCAGACAGAGGAACTCAAGTACTCCATAGACCAAGAGTTCCTCAAGGAATACTTCCCAATTGAGGTGGTCACCGAAGGCTTGCTGAACACCTACCAGGAGTTGTTGGGACTCTCATTTGAGCAAGTGACAGATGCCCATGTTTGGAACAAGAGTGTTACACTTTATACTGTGAAGGATAAAGCTACAGGAGAAGTATTGGGACAGTTCTATTTGGACCTCTATCCAAGGTACTGAGGATCACGTTGTTGGAAGGGACCTTAGGGATTCAGCTGCTACCTACTTTAAGACTCTACTCTTGGCCAGGCACAGTGGCTCATGCCTGTAATCCCAACACTGTGGGAGGATTGCTTAAGGCTGGGAGTTTGAGACCAGCCTGGGCAATACAGTGAGGCCCTGTCTCTACAAAAAATTTAAAAATTAGGTCAAGTGCGGTGGCTCATGCCTGTAGTCCCAGCACTTTGGGAGGCCAAGGCAGGTGGATTGCTTGAGTCTAGGACTTCAAGACTAGCCTAGGCAACATGGCAAAACTCTGTTGTTACAAAAAATACAAAAATTAGCAGGTGTGGTGGTACATGCCTATAGTCCCAGGTACTCGAGAGGCTGAGGTGAGAGGATCACTTGAGCCTCAGAGGTGGAGGCTGCAGTGAGCCAAGATTGCAACACTGCACTCCAGCCTAGGTGACAGAGTGAGACCCTGTCTCAAAAAAATAATAATAGTAATTAAAAATTAGCCAGGTGTGGTAGTGCACACCTGTAGTCCTAGCTGTGCTGAAGCAGGAGGGTCACTTGAGTCCAGGAGTTTAAGGTTACAGTGAGCTATTATCACACTGCTGCATTCTAGCCTAGGTGACAGAGCTAGACCCTATCTCTAAAAAAATTAATTAAAAAACAGACACTACTCTTTCATATTTCTCACGTGGGCTTCTTAGTATAGAGATTTAAAATGTGGGTCTGAAGCCAGAATGTCTGGCATCATCATTTACTAGATAAGTTATTTAATTTTTCTATGCCCCAGTTTTCTTACCTATATTATAGGTCCTATAAAATGGGAATATTAATAGTACCTGCTTTGTATGGTCATTGTAAGGATTAAATTGGTTAAATACATGCAAAGCATTTAGAAGACTGCTCAGCACATAGCGAAGGCTTAATCAAAGTTAGCTGCTACTATTGTCATTGTCATCATCATCTAGTTTGTGCACTACATTTCCTTAATCTAATATTGACCACCACCCAGGCATGGTGGCCCACACCTGTAATCCCAGCATTTTGGAAGGCTGAGGTAGGCAGATCACTTGAGGTCAGGAGTTCGAGATCAGCCTGGCCAATATGGTGAAACCCCATCTCTACTAAAAATACAAAAATTAAACAGGCATCTGTAGTCTCAGCTACTCGGGAGGCCAAGGTATGAGAATAGCTTGAACCCTGGAACCAAGATCACGCCAATACACTCCAGCCTGGGCAACAGAGCAAGACTCTTAACTCAAAAAACATAAATAAAATAAAATTGAGCACCAGAATGTTTATTAGGTAATCTGTCCGCTAATCATCTATGGCCACTCCCTTCAGTCTGGCTGAGAGGCAGCACAGTTTAGTAGAAGTAGCAAAACCTTTGCAGTCAGTCAGATTTGAGTTTGAATGCTTGAGTGACGTAACCTCCTTGAGATTCTGTTTCTTCCTCTGTAATATGGGACTGAAAATCCTTTTACAGGATTATTTTATTCATTAAAGACTATATATGCAAATCATCTTGCCCAGATATCAGTGGTAACAATTACAAAAAAATGTTATAATTGTGTCTGTAGCATGTAATAACTATAGATTCCATAGTGTTTCATCAGACACAAAAGGATTTGGATCTCTTTCTCCCCAGGCTACTTTCTAAAGCAAAGTCAACCTCTTATAATTACTAATCATTTTACTAAATAGATCAAAGTAGAGGATAGTATCCACCTCATTCAGTAATACATACAAGTTTGTAATCCACTGACTTTGAGTGCTGAAAAGTAGGTTGAGTAACTGTGTCATCCAGTTGGTGGGCAGAAGTGTCTTTTAGCACCCAAGTGATTATCCCGGTGTGTTAGTCCGTTCTCACAATGCTGTAAAGAACTGACTGAGACTGGGTAATTTATAAAGGAAAGAAGTTTAATTGACTTACAGTTCTGCAGGGCTGGGGAGGCCTCAGGAAACTTACAATCATGGCAGAAGGGGAAGCAAACACATCCTTCTTCACGTGGCAGCAGGAAGGGGAAGTGCCAAGCAAAGGGAGGAAAGCCCCTTATAAAACCATCAGATCTTGTGAGAACTCACTCACTATCATGAGACTGGCATGGGAGTAACTGCCCCTGTGAATCAATTACTTCCCACCGGGTCCCTCCCACGATTCGTGAGGATTATGATAACCACAGCTCAAGATGAGCTTTGGGTGGAGACACAGCCAAACCGTATCACCTGGTGCTTTATGGACTTACTTTCACTTCTATTATGACCTAAAAGTAAAACCCTGCCAAATATAGATGAGTCTTACTTTTAACTAAAAAGTGTCAGGATATAGTTTTAACCCAAGAACTCTTTCAGGAGTAATCCTTTAACATTGGAGTCTGCTATAACTGTCCTCAGATTTTCTTTCCAGGGTCAAAGAACAATTCCTGCTACCTCATTCTGCTGTCTCCCTGCCAGGATATCATTAATTTCTTTTGTACTCAGAGATCTGGTCATTGCTACCAGCACCCTGGTATGGGTGGCAGAGTAATCTTTGTGAAAGCAGTGACCTAAAGTTAATGTTTACTTCCTGTCATCTTAGATGTTCTCTTCATGAAGGTAAAAGGGATTAACTTGTTTTATTTGTCTAACTGACTTTTAAAAAGGGTATTCAGAATAGGTTTTAAAAAGACCAGGTACTGGCTGGGTGCAGTGGCTGTAATCCCAGCACTTTGGGAGGCCAAGGCGGGTGGATCACCTGAGGCCAGGAATTCAAGACCAGCTTGGCCAACATGGTGAAACCCTGTCTCTACTAAAAATACAAAAATCAGGCTGGGCACAGTGACTCACACCTGTAGTCCCAGCACTTTGGGAGGCCAAGGAGGGTGGATCACCTGAGGTCAGGAGTTTGAGACCAGCTTGGCCATCATGGCAAAACCCCATCTCTACTAAAAAAACAAAAATTAGCTGGGCGTGGTGGCAGGCACTTGTAGTCCTAGCTACTCTAGAGGCTGAGGCAGGAGAATCATTTGAACCCAGAAGGTGAAGGTTATAGTGAGCCAGGATCTTGCCACCACATCCCAGCCTGTGCAACAGAGCGAGACTCCATCTCAAAACAACAAGAATAAAATTAACCAGCATGGTGGTGCACACCTGTAATACCAGCTACTCAGGAGGCAAAGGCAGGAGAATTGCTTGAACCTGGGAGGCGAAGGTTGCAGTGAGCTGAGATCATGCCACTGCACTCCAGCCTGGGTGACAGAGCAAGACTCTGTCTCAAAGAAAAAAAAAAAAAACAGGTACTATTAGTCTTCTGAGCAAAAGAAAAGGGGGAAAGGACACCTACTCCCAGAATGAAGTCTGATAGCTTTTGGAGAATGAAGTCTGATAGCTTTTGGAGAATGAAGTCTAATAGCTTTTGGAAAGACCATCACGGATGCCACACTATGTAAGAATAGACTAATTGATAGTATAATTTATGCATTTTCCCAGGCTAACTAAAAGCATTCTGTTTCAAAAAGGCCTGTCTAGTTTATAAAAGAAGCTTATTTAATTGTGATTACTGATTCTTTCCTCTTCAAATAAAAGGAAAAACCTTATTGTCTGAAATTCAGTTTTTTATTCCGATTTTAATGAAAAGGCTGCCTAGTGAGTCAAACTGTATCTTTTATTTCAAATTTGTGTTTCAGCATTGTTTAGTGTTTAATAATCCCATCTTTGAAAAAGAAAAGTAGAACGTCATTAAAATAAATTGGACAGTCAGCTGTCAGTGTCACATGCATTCTTCATTCTTACCTCGAGATTTTTCAACAAAAGAAACTTTGGAGTTCACACAGAATGATAGTGGAGTTATTGTTTGTTTAGCGTTAGTTTTTCCATTTTGGCAAAATAACCTACTTTCTAAAAGGTAAATTAATGTTTAAAAGCATCTCTGGTAACAGATAGGGCTTAATGACTGGAAGAGGCCATGCCAATGTAGTTGCTAGAGGAGAATTTTCCTATCTTGTCAACACGTGTTTCTGGCTCCTAGGGAAGGAAAATACAATCATGCGGCCTGCTTTGGTCTCCAGCCTGGCTGCCTTCTGCCTGATGGAAGCCGGATGATGGCAGTGGCTGCCCTCGTGGTGAACTTCTCACAGCCAGTGGCAGGTCGTCCCTCTCTCCTGAGACACGACGAGGTGAGGACTTATTTCCATGAGTTTGGTCACGTGATGCATCAGATTTGTGCACAGGTGAGTTTTTTTTCCCCCAGTAAACCTGCCAGTTGGTTTTTTTAGAAAACTTTTTGACTGCTGTCACGTTTCTGCTCCTAACATGTTTTTTCAGAAGCTGAATGTGTTCAAGAATTGTATAGGCCTCCTGCAAAACCAAAATTTTCCTTATCCCGTCCTCTTTCACAACATATTTTTACTTGGAGGTTCATCTACCAGTGAAAGAGGTTTCTTGAATAACGGCCTATGGAAAAAGAATAAGACTATAAGGAAAGGTTACAGATACTTTGCTCTTTCCTTTTAATCCTTTTCCACAGGAATTTGGTATAAATTTCTCAGAAAAACTGCGCTGTAATCTCTCTCTTCTGCTTATCAATACTTTGTTTACTTTAGTGATTTTTCAATCCTCTTAGACTCTTTACTCATTTTTAAATAATAATTTTGTAACATTTCCCTTTACTAACTTCAAATTAAAATCATAGATAATATAACTATACAAAGAATTTGGCAGAGTGGAGGTGTATGTGTGCAGTAGATTAAAACTGATTTTTTATTTCTGAAAATAAAAAGTACATTTATTCTCAACTTTGTAATACAATCCATTTAATTAGGCTCAGACTATTCTGGCATGAACCATATGAACCTGCTAACATTTAACCATTATTAACATAGGAAAATGTCTAGTTCAGCAATTCAACCTAATAGTTGAAATATACTATTATTGGCCAGGCATGGTGGCTCATGCCTGTAATCCCAGCACTTTGGGAGGCCAAGGTGGAAGGAGTGCCTGGGTCTAGGAGTTTGAGAACAGCTGGGCAACATGGGAAAACAAACAAAAATACAAAAATTATCCAGGCATGGTGGTGTATGCCTTTGGTCCCAGCTACTTGTGAGGCTGATGTGGGGGGATCACTTGAGTCCAGGAGGTTGAGATTCCAGTGAGCCATGATTGTGCCACTGCACTCCAGCCTAGGTGACAGAGCAAGACCTTGACTTTAAAAAAAAAAAAAAAGAAAACCACCCAAAAAACTGACAGTAAGAGAAATGAAGGTACAGTTTTCCTAATTTGAAATCTTTATATGTCTCTAAAGGTAGACTTAAAAAACAACAGTGACAAAAACAAAAACCTTTTTATTAGGATACTTTTAGATTCATAGAAAACTTGCAAAGACAATACAAGGATTGCCTGTATTGTCCCTCACCCTGTCACCCCTACTTCTAACATCTTCCATTCCAGTAGCACATTTGTCATAGCTAAGAAGCCAGCATTCATACAGTACTCCTGACTGAACACCACAATTTATTTGGATTTTCCTTAATGGTCTTTATACAGAGAATCTTTTTAAATCAGTACAGTGTCCTCACTGAATATAAATGGAAGAAATTTTTGTGTTTTTCAAGTGATAATGCTTGGATATGACTATGCAGTAAGACATAATGAAGTATGCCGGAGGTTTGCGCCGTGTGGAAGTAATCCTGAATGGAGCATCAGCAAGTGCAAACTGATTGAAGTGGTTTATGTTGTCAGCTCAAGTCCTAGAACAGTGCTGACAATGGTGGCATGATTTTCCAAAATGATGAACACTTCCTGGGAAACTTCAAAAACAAGTAATCTCACTTCGATGTACACAGTAGATCCTAGTACTTGTAGTCTTAGAAATTAAAATTGTGTAAAAAAATGCTTCACAAGGTTAGGCATAGCAGCTCACACCCGCAACCCTAGCATGTTGGGAGGTCGAGGCCGGCAGATCGCCTGAACTCAGGAGTTCAAGACCAGCAACATTGTGAAACCCAGTCTCTACAAAACATACAAAAATTAGCCAGGCATGATGGCACACACATGTAGTCCCAGCTACTCAGAAGGCTGAGGCAGGAGGATTGCCTGAGTCCAGGAGGTCGAGGCTGTGGTGAGCTGTGCTCACTGCACTCCAGCCTGGGTGAAAAAGTGAGACCCTGTCTCAAAAAAAAAAAAAAATGCTTTGCAAAAATATGTACAGTGGGGTTAGTTTCTCGGCTCAGTTACTGATAGTTTTTTTTCATTTATGTGAATAGTCCAGCAGGGAGTATGAATGACAAGCAGGACATGGAACAGTCTTTTTGTTGTCCCAACATGCGCAGAATCAGTCCTGTGCATCAAGCATCCTTATATCCCAGAGTAGCCCTAATCATTGTAATAACCCAAAATGTACCCATTCATTTCCAAAATGCTTCTGTCACCTTTGTTTAAAAACTGTTTGGTTCTTTCAACATTTTATGTTTTATCCTGGTGCTTCCATCTTTTGTTTTAAAAAACAGAGGGGAATAATATATGAATATGTCCAGAGAAATGTCCTGATATAACCATTTTTAATCTCTCTTTAATCCAAGGAAAATAAATCTTTCAGAATAATCTAACCTTTCTTTCTTAGGTGATTTTAAAATCTATTATCATAGCACTGACTGGACATGGTGGTTCATGCCTGTAATCCCAGCACTTTGGGATGCCAAGGCAGGAGGATTGCTTGACCCCAGGAGTTCAAGACCAGGCTAGGCAACATGGCAAAAACTCATCTCTACTAAAAATACAAAAAAATTAGCTGGGTGTGGTAGTGTGGCTAGGCTTCGCAAGGCTAGGCATGGCAGCTCATACCCACAACCCCAGCACTTTGGGAGGCTGTAGTAGTCCCAGCTACTTGGGAGGCTGAAGTGGGAGGATGGTTTGAGCCTGGGAGGTGGAAGTTGCAGTGAGCCAAGGTTGTGCCATTGCACTCCAGCCTGGGCGATAGAACCAGAGCCTGTTCAAAAAATAAATAAAATAGGCCAGGCGTGGTGGCTCATACCTGTCATCCAAGCACTTTGGGAGGCCCAGGCAGGTGGGTCATCTGAGGTCAGGAGTTCAAGACCAGCCTGGCCAACATGGCAAAACCCCGTCTCAACTAAGAATACAAAAATTAGCCGGGCATGATGGCACATACCTTTAATCCCAGCTACTCAGGAGGCTGAGGCAGGAGAATCGCTTCAACCCAGGAGGCAGAAACTGCAGTGAACCAAGATTGTGCCACTGCACTCCAGCCAGGGTGACAGAGTGAGACTCTGTCTCAAAATAAATAAATAAAGTCTCTTGTCATAGCACTAGGATCCCTGAAATATTTATCATGTGGACCTTCTATCAATATCCACGCTGTGGTTGACATTTCCTTTAATTAGGATAACTCCAGTTTGCATTTAAAAAAACATTTTTATAATTTAGAAAAGTCAAAAATATTTTCTTAATTTTAAATTTATGGTGTATTACTTATCCAAAATCCAGTTATATATTTGTACATAGATTAATAATGACCTACTTTTAAAATAGTAGATGGTCACATTTTTGGATCCGAGGACCCTATGAAAATCTGATTTATGCTGTGGGTACCTCTTGTAGAAAAATACACCTACAAATATGCGTAAAATTCCAAAGGGCTCACATACCCCTCAAAGCCCTCACCGTAATGAATCTCAAGTTAAGAACTCCTGAGTTATAGCAGTTTCCTTCTTACTTGGTTATTTCATAAGGAAGCATTTTGGTCTTTTAATCACATTTATTAAGATAATAGTGATCTTCAAATAGGTTTTTCAATGCTGTTGATGCATGTTCTTTTTTCAGGCACAGTCCTCTTATAAACTTATTATCATATGCTTGCCATGTATTTGGTCAGTTCTCCACAACTCATTCCATTGTTCCCATTATTTCTTACATTAATCGTGATCTTTTGAGATAGTCAATTTAGTACTGGAAAATCTTTTTTGGTACTCTGACATTTTAGAGCTGTCTGACTCGTGACTGAACTATTAATATATATATTGCATTCACCAGCTTAGTGTGTCTCTCTTGAAACAGTAGACATATTCAGTTCTTAAGTTTTGCCTAACCTCATCCATGAGCACAAAATGTGTCATACTGATGAATAGTGTGTTGGTACAATTCTTTGCTTGGTCATATCTTCATGAGATTATCTTTGAAAAATACCTTCTTGTCTATTAATCCTTTCAGATAGCCTGTAATATTTTAAGAACTTTTAAGGTCATCACCAGTGATCACCACTTTTGTTTTTCGTAGGCACCAATCCATATATTTGCAAATTTATAATTTGAAAGCCTTTTGTACTGACCTAAAATAGATGATAGTGAATATGGAGATTGACAACTTCTCTGTTCAGTAATACTTCTAGTTTACCTGAGAAATATATAGTGAATTAAAAATTTGCCACATATATTCAGTAGATTGGTTTTAAGAAATGGCAGCTCAGTGTTTGAGCTCTCCACTGTGGCAGTTGGCAGGTTTCATGACTAGAAGAGCTTGTTTGAGCTTGTCATCGTAATATTTAAACATGTTGGCAAGAACATCTAGTTTTCAAACATGCAGATGTGCTAGATCAATATGTCTACTATCTCATCATTCAGGACATGAGTTTCACTCGTATTACGTTTACAGGGTAGGTAGGTAATTTTGAAGATAGAAATCAAGAGGTGATATCTCTAGTATCTGTTTCTGTTGCATGGCTTTATTGTGCTTTGAGCTGTCAGTAATCACTGGCCTTTGAACTTCTGTAAAGTAGTAATGCTTCTTAGCCTCCATTGTGATGTCTGTGTTATGTTGTACATTAAGAGCGGTGATGAATTTTGAATTGTAAAGATGTCATTATTCTATGGAAACACATCAGAATTACACTAAAGCCTTCTTAATTAAATGTGAAAGGGATGGGCAGAGGAACTTCAAATTATGTGACTTGAAATCATTAATTTGGTTGAAAACTACTAAACAAAGCAGCTCGTCTGCTCTAAATATTTAGATTAGATACTGCTGTAGATAAATGTACCCTGTATTCGTCAGAAAGGCACCCTGGTCTTACGACAAGAGCACTGGATCAAACATCATCTGTGTATCTGTGGGCCTGGCTGTGTGACTTGGGGAAAGTTATGTAAACTCTTTGAACCATCTCATTCTTCTTATTCAGAAAATGGGGACAACAGCAATTCTATGTACTTCCCTGGATGGTTGGGAGAATTAAACCAAGCAGTATGTGAAAAGGCACTTGGAAAAGCATAAGGTGCCATGCGGATGTGAAGTATTCTGAAAACTATGCTTGTGTAATTCAGCTCTTTTGAGATCAATATACAACTCAAAACTAGAAAGGGGGGGAAAAAGACCATTTGCCGTAAGACAATTTACTGCCACTTAAGGTTCAAAAGAATTCACAAATGCTTACCTTCAGTGGGTTTTGAGTGAAGATCTGTGGAAGGTGATTGGAAACCATCACGTTTGTATTTGGTTCTGTTTTGTTTTCATGATTGCTGCCTACTTAGAAGTTTGATTCCTGAAACAATAACAGAAAGAGCAGCTTGGAGTGTTGGGAGTGATGGAGGATTAGCTAAAGACCTGTGTGGGTATATTTATCTTCAGTATTAACCCTCAGGAAGTGAAAGACAAACCAGGTTAGACCCGTCAAGACCATACCTAGTCAGGCAGAATATACAGGCTGAGAAGAAGATAGGCTTTACATTCATTCATTCATTTTTATCTTCACATTACGCTCTGAAGTAGATGGGTACTGTTATTGTGCCCATTTTCCAAGTGAAAAATCTGAGACATAGAAGGACCTGCCCAGGGTCTGATAGTCATGACCTAACTACTCTACTTTATTACCTAGTTGTGCTCCCATTCCATGCACTAGAGACAACACTATTTCATGGTCTGAATTTGGTCTTCCAAATGTGTGGTCCCGTTGGATGGACTTCCTTCTCCTAAGTTTATTAAATGACACTCTACTAATGTAGAATGAATGCAAATGTGGAATGGATGCATCTATTTATTTCTAGGTTTCCCTCTGTGTGAGTTGACCGTTGAGGTTTCAGTCCTAAAATGCAGTGAACTCCCTATCGTCAACCTTGTGGCCTCTGCTGTCACCCTGTCTCCCTAGCCCCAACTCCTGCACGCTGTTACAGTTTATGACTTTTACTTTAGATGTAATTTCTTTCAGGATCTTCTTTTTGTTATTTTATTTGTTTGCTTTTACATATACAAACAGTACATACATGTGAAAATAAAATAAATGAAGTCATAAACCAAAATATGAATGTATTAACGCGTAATGTTCATTTGGGAATGTGCTTATTTCTTTCATTTGCTTAGTGCATTTTCTACATGTATTATTTTTTAAAAATCAAAAATATTTTTAAAATATTTTTTTAAACATCTCTAAAGAGAGAGATGTTTAGTTTTTTGTTTGTTTGTTTGTTTTTGGAGACAGGGTCTCACTCTGTCACTCAGGCTGGAGTGCAGTGGCACAATCATGGCTCAATGTAGCCTCCACCTCTCCAGGCTCAGTTGATCCTACCACCTCAGCTTACTAAGTAGGTGGGACCACAGGCGTGTACCACTGTACCTGGGTAATTTTTGTATTTTTTGTAGAGATAGGGTTTCACCATGTTGCCCAGGCTGGTCTTGAATTCCTGGGCTCAAGCAATCTGCCCATGTCAGGCTCCCAAAATGCTGGAATTACAGACGTGACCCACCATGCCCAGCTTATATAGTTATTTTAAGAAACAGAATTATTGATTATCTATTGTGTCTGACATGTCATATGTATGGTAGGATGGAGTTCAAAAGAAAGAAAGGTAGAGTGTATTGAATGTTTCGAATTTAGCTTGAGGACATGAAATGCAAAAAATAAAAAATTAAAAGCATAATAAGTAAAATAATAAAAGTAGAATTTTAAGTATTGAAAAAAGCTAGAGAAGTGAGAAGTTGAGGTCAAGTCAAGAATGATAACAAGAGAAAATATCTTTGAGTTGTTTAAGTTTGAATCTTCTTACAGAAACATTCTCCCCAGGGCTTCATCCATTTCACAGGTATTTTTTGGACATCCTCTACTTTCGGTGCTGGATTTGGGAAATACAGTGGTGAATAAAGCATACTCTCTAGCATTTGAGTTTGAATAGTACCTTTATTTGTTTTCATCTTGAAAAGAAGCAGTTTACATAAGATGTACCTGATCAGGAAGGTATAGCTAGTTTGGGAGCCAGCCTCTGAACTTAATATGCAGAGTATTCAAAACTTCTCCAAATTATGTTATTTCCTGGGTCCTTTAAAGGTTGATGGTGATACTGAACTGTTGAACTATAGGGAAGTTGTGAAGATAAAGAAGGATGTCATCACATTCTCTTTATTACTACTATCATTTCCAGTGTTGACTCAGTATGTGTGAAGTTAAAACTATGGCCTTTTAATCATCTGTTTATGGCACAGTCTAGTAGATAGTGCTCACTTTTTTAAAACAAAATACCTTGCCTTGTTATATAAACTTCTCCATCATCCCTGGATTTAGGGATAGATTAGACAGGCCAGGATGTGGAATGACTGCTAAGAAATCAATACTGGATCACCTCAGACAGCCAATGTCAGGTCTCCTGAGGCCTGTCCTTTTTCATGAGCACAATACACTTATTGATTTCAGCAACTGCCTTTTCTTTGAGTTGGGATTTGCTATCATGAAAATAACACTTAGTTGTAGCCATTAAAAGCAATTGGTCTCTTAATTCGAACAAGCACATGTAAGATTTTGGCCTTTAAATACAGCAAAAGCTCATAGGACTTCCGAAGCTTCAATTTATATGATTCTGCTTCTGCTGTTACTGCACTGTAGGAATTGCAAAGTTAATCTCTATAGCATCAAGTTATCTGTTGTAAAAATCTGAAACAGAGTACATTTTAGACATCCTATTGTTCGTTTAAAAGATAGTAAAGAAGGCCGGGCACGGTGGCTCACACCGGTAATCTCAGCACTTTGGGAGGCAGAGGCAGGCGGATCATGAGGTCAGGAGATCAAGACCGTCCTGGCTAACACGGCGAAACCCCGTCTCTACTAAAAATACAAAAAATTAGCCAGGCATGGTGGTGGGCGCCTGTAGTCCCGGCTACTCAGGAGGCTGAGGCAGGAGAATGGCATGAACCCGGGAGGCGGAGCTTGCAGTGAGCCAAGATTCTGCCACTGCACTCCAGCCTGGGCAACAGAGCGAGACTCTGTCTCAGGAAAAAAAAAAAAAAGATAATAAAGAAAGCTGTCTTACTTATTTATTTATTTATTTATTTTGAGGTAAGGTCTCACTCTGTTGCCAGGCTGGAGTGCAGTGGCGTGATCATGGCTCACTGCAGCCTCAGCCTCTGCCTTCCAGGCTCAAGCGATCCTCCCATCTCAGACTCCTGAGTAGCTGAGACTACAGGAATGCGCCACCATGCCCAGATAATTTTTTTGTAGTTTTTGTAGAGACGGGGATTCACCACATTGCCCAGGCTGATCTTGAACCCCTGAGCTCAAGCAATTCTCCTGCCTCTGCCTCTCAAAGTGCTGGAATTACAGGCATGAGCCATCGTGCCTGGCCAAAATCGTGTATTTAGAAGACTATCTTCCTCTCAAGAACTTCTGACCAAACAGGAGTCTAAGTTTACATTGTTTTCTAGGCTTTTATTATCTAAATATTTCCTGCAGCAAAAAATGCCCTAAAATTCTTTGAAGTGTCAGCTACAAAAAATATTTCTTAATTAGATTATTTTATATGTTTTTTACCACTTTATGTGGGAAATACATTAGCATCAATAGTTGTCATGGCCCATAAGCAACTATTATCAACACCTTCAAATTGTTCGCATTGATAACTATATGAAGTACTTTTTTAGGATTCTTTGGATTATAGTTTAAAAACTGGGGAATGGTATTTGTTGGCTGGTCAACAGTGAGTAATGGTTCAGCACCCATGCTGTTTTGTATAAGATCCATTAGGCTGCTAGACTGTAAGTCTTACCCATGGTTTCTGTGTGGACATACACAGTGGCTGACTGTGCATTCCTTTCTCTTGAGAATTCAGTTGTTGCTGGAAATTGAGTTTTCAAATTTCGTAGGTTCTTTGTCCTCCTTTTTTGAAAAATATTTAAATGATGTTGTCCAAAGGGCTCACAGAGAAACAGCATGACCAACTTTCGGGAAATTAGTAAGCAGTAGGGTTATTTTTAGCTTTTTCTCCTTACAAACATTTCCTTTTGTTCTTTAGAAGACATTGTTGATCTTTCATTCATTTGCTGTGCTCTCTCCCCAGCTACAAAATGGCTTTTGAATAGAATAAGCCCTCTCTTCTGTACTCTGCATGACATAACTGTTTTTATTTTATTCAATTTTTCTCTAACTCATGAATTATTCATTTGTTTATGTTTTTTTCTGGATACTGAATACTCCCCTACACACACAAACACACACACACACATTTTTGTTGTCATTTGGAGTTGACTTCCTCCCTCATATGCAACTAATGACTGAAAAATCTTCATACAAGCAGGATATACAAAGTCTATATTTTTGTCAGTACATCGTATGGTAGTGGCTGATGGTGTGATTTGGCCTTTATTTGCTGTAAGTATCTATTTAAAAACCATCACCTTGAGAAAATTGTGCAGTAGTGTCACAGGATCCTTGGGGTGTCACATCACCAGCCAGAAACCTCTGTGACTAGTGGTGCCTTTGCCCAAGTTTTGCTTGGGCCCACTGGGCCAACTCAGCCTAGCAGGCTGCGCTCAGCTTGCACTACTGGCCTGGATCCCATGCCTGCCAAGGGCAAGTGGAGTGACGAGGGGTGCATGAGTGAGCAAGCTTAGGGTCCAACCACTGTACACAGCCAGGCATGCTGACTATGGCAGTGCAAACAGCTCCAGGTGCTGGCACAGGTGCTGAAGGCAAGGCTGCCTACAAGGCTGCAGCTGGACCAGGCGTACCACAAGCAGCTTTCACAGCTGGCACTGGGGAACACAGTGGTACCCAGAAGCTTAGAGACGCTGGGAACCACAGAGCCCAAAAGAAGATATCATAGCCCTGGCTCAGGGAGCTCCTGGGTCTGAGTTCTCTGAAGGGCCACAACTCTTCTCTCCTTGTTGCCCACAGCATGGCGAGCAAGGGGCATGTTTCAGTCCTGTTTGTGTTACAGCCCTTTAGGCCCCACCATTCGGCAGGTCCTGAGTTCCTGTCCCGTGCCCAGGAAGAAGGAGGTACACAAACAAGTGGAGAGTGAGCAAGGCAAAGAGGAGCTTTATTGAGCAAAATAACAGCTCAGAGAAGATGCACAATGGGTAGTTCCTGTCCACAACCAGGGTGTCCCAATGTGAGTGTTCAGCTATCAGCAGAGTAGACCCTGTAGTGGGTAGCTCCTCTCCACAGGCAGGTCATCTGTAGAGGGTTCAGCTTTCAGCAGAGAGGAGACCCTGGAGTGGCTAGCTCCTCTCCACAGCTGGCTGTCCCACTGTCTTTTCAGCTGTCAGCAGAGGAGACCCTGGAATGTGTAGCTCCTTTCCACAGCTGATCATCCTGATGTCTGCTCAGCTGTCAGCAGAGAGGAGACCCTGGAATGGGTAGCTCCTCTCTGCAGCTGGTTGTCCTGACATCAGCTCAAGTCTGGCTGAGTCCAGTGTTTTTATGGGCTTCAGAGGGGAGAATGTGCAGGCTGATTGGCCTATGGGTGGGCCCAAAAAAAGCACCTTAAGTTCCCACTCTGGTCCGCAGGACTGGCATCCTGGCCCCCAGCCTTCAGTCCTTCCCCGGTTTGAAGGTGGGGCTTCACCAGGGACCCACCCCTTTCTGCCCAGGAACCTGTCTGCCTGCTACCACTGTTTATGGTGCCCATGCTGTTCATGCAGAGGGGTGCCTGCAGGCCAGTGCCAAGCTGTGCTCAGTTCCCCCCTCAACTTCCCTCCCATGCTTGTCAGTGCCCAAAGTTCAGTAGGGGCTGAAGCAGCAGGGGGCTAGCATGTCAGTGCTGTCCTGAGCATACACACACTTGGCCAGGTTGTGACAGTGCCTGGGCTTGACCTCAGCTTTGCTCCAAGATCAGATCAGGTCCTGCTAATGGGTGGGGGGAGCTTCCTGGGACCCTGAGAGTGCAGAGATGCTTGGGTCCACAGCCATGGCTGGGTAGCTGCAGCTACACCCAGGAGGGTGGGGCTCCTGCCTCCTCCAAGCCCCTAAGAATACAGGGATGCTCAGGTCTGCATCCATGGCTTAGGCAACTTCAGCTGTGCCCAGGAGGTCAGGGCTCCTGCCTGCTCCTGGCCCCCAAGAGCACAGGCATACTTGGGTCAGCAGCTACGCCCAGGAGGGGAGGCTCTTGCCCTGCCAACTCAGAAGGGGGAAGGACTTCTGCCTGTTCCTGGCTCCTGCCAGCCGCATGGAGCACACAGCCCTAGCCACGCTTCCCCTACTGCAGCCAAGATGGGCCACCACTGACATCAGTAGTATTGGAGAATCCCAGGTTCAGGACAGATGTTACAAAGGCTGGTCTTTACACTTCAGCTTCATGTTTGATCTTTGAAAAATCTTCCAGTATAAAGAAGTAGTCAAATTTCTAAGGAAGCACACTGAAAACTCACTTTAACTCTTCACATAAAGGAGGGTTTGATATAAGACTTGTATTTTAGATCCCATCCAAAAGGATTTAGTCATTTTGTAATATCATCATTTAGCCTTTTTTTTGTCATTTTACTGTAAGATAAGGAGACAGTTAGCATTTGTGGTTAAGATTGTGGGTTATGAAGTCAGACTGCCTGGTTTCAAATTGAAGTTACATCATTAATCTCTGTATGCCTTAGTTTCCTTATCTCGAAAAGGGAGATAATAGTTCATACAATTATTTTGGGATTTAAATCAGATAATCCATGTAAAGAGCCCATGATATAAGCACACCTCATTTTATTGTCCTTCACTTTATTGTACTTTAGATACTATGTTTTTTACAAACTGAAGATTTATGTCAACCATGCTTTAAGCAAGTGTGTTAGTGCTGTTTTTCCAACAGCATGTGCTTACTTCATGTCTCTGTTCACATTTTGGGATTCTCACAATATTTCAGACTTTTTTCTTTGTTTTTGATGGAGTCACACCCTGTTTCCCAGGTTGGAGTCCAGTGGTACAGTTTCAGCTCACTGCAACCTCCGCCTCCCGGGTTCAAGTGATCTGCTGTTTCAGCCTCCTAAGTAGCTGGGATTACAGGTGCATACCACCACTCCCAACTAATTTTTTTTTTTTTTTTTTTTTTTTTTTGTATTTTTAGTAGACATGGGTTTCACCATGCGGGCCAAGCTGATCTTGAACTCCTGTCCTCAAATGATCTGCCTGCCTGCCTACCTCAGCCTCCCAAAGTGCTGGGATTACAGGTGTGAGCTACCACACCTGGACAACTTTTTCATTGTTATTATATCTGTTACGGTGATCTGTGATCAGTGATTTCCTTTTTTATTACATAGAGACAGGGTCTTGCCATGTTGCCTAGGCAAGTCTGTCAGTGCTATTTTTCCAACAGAATGTGCTCACTTCGTGTCTCTATGTCACATTTTTGTAATTCTCACAGTATTTCAGACTTTTCCATTATTATTATATCTGTTATTGTGACCAGCAATCCTTGATATTACTATTGCAATTGTTTTGAGGTGCCACAAATCATGCTCTTATAAGACAGCGAACTCAATTGATGAATGTTATATGTGTACTGACTGCTCCACCGAGCCATTTCTCACCCCCTCCTTTGGCCTCCTATTCTCTGAGACTCAACAATGTTGAAATTAGATTAGTCAATAACCCTACAATGACCTATAAGTGTTCAAGTGAAAGGAAGAGTCATAAATCTTTTGCTTTAAATCAAAAGCTAGAAATGATCAAGCTTCATGAGGGAGGCATGTCAAAAGATGAGATAGGCCTCTTGTGCCAGTCAGTCAAGTTATGAAACAAAGGAAAAGTTCTTGAACATTATTAAAAGTGCTACTCCAGTGAACACACAAATAATAAGAAAGCAAAATAGACTTGTTGCTGATTGGAGAAAGTTTCAGTGGTCTGGATAGAAGATGCAACCCGCTACAACATTCCCTTAAGCCAAAGTCTAATCCAGAGCAAGACCCTAACTCCCATTCTATGAAGGCTGAGAGAAGTGACGAAACTGTAGAAGAGAAGTTGGAAGGTAGCAGAGGTTGGTTCCTGAGGTTCAAAGAAAGAAGCTGTTTCCATAGCATTAAAGTGCAAGGTGAAGCAGCAATTGTTGATTTAGAAGCTGTGGCAAGTTAACCAGAAGATCTAGTTAAGATCATTGATGAAGGTGGCTATACTAAATGACAGATTTTCCATGTAGATGAAATAGCCTTCTATTGGAAGAGGATGCCGTCTAGGACTTTCAGGAATGCTAGAGAGGAGATGTCAATGCCTGGCTTGAAGGCTTCAAAGGACAGGCTGACTCTCCTCTTAGGGACTAATGCAACTGGTGACTTGAAGTTGAAGCCAATGCTTATTTACCATTCTGAAAATTCTAGAGTCCTTAAGAATTATGCTGAATCCACTTTACCTGTGCCCTGTAAATGAAACCACAAAGGCTGGATGACAACACATCTGTTTACAGCATGGCTTACTGACTATTTTAAGCCACTGTTGAGAGCTACTGCTCAAAAACAAAAGATTCCTTTCAAAATATTACTGCTCCTTGACAAAGTACCTGGTCACACAAGAGCTTGGATGGAGATGTTCAAGGAGATGATGTTGTTTTCATGCCTGCTAACAGAACAGCCATTCTGCTGCCCATGGATCAAGGAGTAATTTCAACTTTCAAGTCTTATTATACAAGAAATGCATTTCATAAGACTACAGCTGCCGTAGATAGTAATTTATCTGAGGGATCTGGGCAAAGTACATTGACAACCTTCTGGAAAGGATTCACCATTCCAAATGCCGTTAAGAACGTGCATGATTCATGGGAAGAGATCAAAATTTCAACATTAACAGAAATTTGGAAGAAATTGATTTCAACCCTCATAGATGACTTTGAGGAAGGGATTCAAGACCTCAGTGGAGGAAGGAACTGCAGATATGGTAGAAGCAGCAGGACAACTAAAATTAGAAGTAGAACCTGAAGATGTGACTGAATTGCTGCCATCTCATGATAAAACTTAAAGAGATGAGGAGTTGCTTCTTAAGGATGAGCAACGAAAGTGACTTCTTGATATGCAGTCTACTCCTGGTGAAGATGCTATGAATGTCAATGAAATGACCACAAAGGATTTAGAATATTACATAAACTTAGTTGGTAAAGCAGTGGCAGGTATTAAGATACTTGACTCGTTTTGAAAGACGTTCTATTGTGGGTGAAATGCTATCTAACAGCATCGCATGCTACCAAGAAATCTTCATGAAAGGAAGAGTCCATTGATATGGCAAACTGCATCTTTGTCTTATTTTAAGAAATGGCGGCTGGGTGCGGTGCCTCACTCCTGTAATCGCAGCACTTTGGGAGGCCGAGGCGGGCGGATCACCTCAGGTCAGGAGTTCAAGACCAGTCTGGCCAACATGGTGAAACTCCATCTCTACTAAAAGTACAAAAAGTAGCTGGGCATGGTGGCACCCACCTGTAGTCCCAGCTACTAGGGAGGCTAAGGCAGGAGGATCGCTTGAACCCAGGAGGTGGACGTTACAGTGAGCCAAGATCGTGCCACTGCACTCCAGCCTGGGCAACAGAGCAAGACCCTGTCTCAAAAAAAAAAAAAAAGAAAAGAAAAAAGAAATTGCCACAGCCATGCCAACCTTCCATAACTACCACCCTGATCAGTTGACACCCTGATTGTAACTACCACCGTGATCAGTCAGCAGCCATCAACATTGATGGAGGCAAGACCCTCCACCGGCAAAAAGATTACAGCTTGCCGAAGGCTCAGATGACCATTGGCATTTTTTAACATATAAGGTATATACATGGTTTTTGTGGGTGTTTTTGGTTTTGATTTTGGGGTTTTTTTGTTTTTGTTTTTGTTTGTTTTTCTTTTTTTGAAACAGAGTCTCACTCTGTCACCCAGGCTGGAATGCAGTGGTACTATCTTGGCTCACTGCAACCTCCACCTCCCAGGTTCAAGCAACTCTCCTGCCTCAGCCTCCTGAGTAGCTGGGATTACAGGTGCCCACCACCATGGCTGGCTAATTTTTGTATTTTTAGTAGAGACAGGGTTTCATCATGTTGGCCAGGCTGGCTTGAACTCCTGACCTCAGATGATCCACCCACCTTGGCCTCTCAGAGTGCTGGGATTACAGGCATGAGTCACTGCACCCAGCCATGTACACTGTTTTTTAGACAATTCTTTTGAACAGTTAATAGACTAGAGTATAATGTACATTTATAGACTTTTGTCTGCAATGGGAAATCAAAAAGTTTGTGTGACTCACTTTATTGTGATATTCACTTCATTGCAGTGGTCTGGAACTAAATCCACAGTATCTCTAAGGTATGCCTGTAATGCCTGACATAGGAAAGTCTCAACAGATGTTAGCTATTATTATTGCATAAGATTGTTTTATTTATGATATAGGATGTAATCTTAGAATATCATATACCATAATGAGACAAAATATTCAATTTCTGGGGACCCTTACCTCTTTCCCTGCAAGAAGTTTTTTATTGGGATATCCTCAATAGAGGTGGCCTAATTCCACAACCAGTGAATTTACTTATCCTTGCCCCTTTAGTATTTGCATCTCTTCATATCTAGAATTGGCACAATTATAATGAGAAATCAAGCAAAACATTTTTTTGCATAAAGAGAGGAAGGCAGAATGTGAGATGGCGTTGACATCTGTGCCTCTGCCCTGGGCCAAAAAGCAGAGTGGGTATTTGCTGCTGATTCGGCACCCCATCTGCTGCGTTCTCTGGTGGTTACATGCCTCTTCCCTTTCCCCTCTGTTTGGAGCCCCAGGGATGATGAAGTCAGGGAGAGAAGGTTGGAATGTAATGCTTCAGAGGAGAAAAACAGGACAGAGGTTCAGGGAAAGACAACAGAATGAGGAGCCCCATTCTGCAGATGACCCAGTAGGATAAATGCTAAGTCTTCTCTGCCAATGGCAGTTTTACAACTGTTTGAAGGACTGTGTGAAGGTTAAAAACACTAGCCTGTTTTAGTGAATCTCCGTTCTTCTGCTTGAGAGCTTTTCTGACGTCTGACTCAAGAATTTACTAAACTTGGTTTCATTAAACTCTTTGTAAACCTCTTGTTTTTTTAACTCTTAGCTCAGGCCTTCAGAATAAGTCCTTTATTTTTACCAGGAGTGCTCTAACTTTTGAATACATCCGTTGTTTCTCTTTTCCTATAGCATATAACTCACTCCACTTGCCAATTAATTTACAAACCTAACTCCTACTAAAGCAGCTTCTTATTTTAAGGTAACATTGTCTACCTGATCTGAGAGGTAGAAATCTGAGTTTCTATAACATGGTAATCTTAGAACCACTCGTTTAAAGTTTAAAATGCAAAGCATCGCACACTCAAAGTCTATAGTGCTGTGATTGAACTGTTTAATTAATTTTGGTTAAAACCTAAGTAGTTAAGCAACAGAGTGATGAGTGCCCAGAAAGGCATGGATTGAGTAAACAAAAGTAAGCAATTGAAAGGAGGAGCTAGGGAGAAATTGCTTGTTTAATGGATCTCTTCATTTTTAATGGAAAATTCTTTAAAAATATTTTTCCTTTCAAAGCTTAAGGCTTGTTTTTAGCTTAGACTGATAGTATTTTTCAGTTATGATTTTCTGATGATTGTCCCAACTTTGTCTACAGTTCAAAGGAATGAAATTATTACTGTAATATAGAGTATTTGGGGGTTATTTTTCACACTGCTCAGCTGCTGTATTTTATTTTGACTTGACTATGAGGTTATTCTAACCCCTCATTCAAAAGGGACAGTTGAGTCTAATTCTGCCTTAAGTTTTCATGACTCTTAATAATTATTCATTGCATATGTACTTTTCATTCAGTTCTTTAAAAAAATTCTCTGTTTGCTTTCTAGACTGATTTTGCACGATTTAGCGGAACAAATGTAGAAACTGACTTTGTAGAGGTGCCATCGCAAATGCTTGAAAATTGGGTGTGGGACATCGATTCCCTCCGAAGATTATCAAAACATTATAAAGACGGAAGCCCTATTTCAGATGATCTGCTTGAAAAACTTGTTGCTTCTAGACTGGTCAACACAGGTATGACTTATAATTTTAAAAAGGAAAATAAATTAGAATCTCTTAATGCAGAATTGCTGTCACCTCCTTCTGTAGAACTTATTTTCATTTTAAATGGTATCCCAACTGCTAGTATAGGGAGTGACGAACATTAAATATATTGGAGTTGGAAACCCTGGAATTTTGTCTAAGGCAAAAAACCACATCTCCTTTTAAATCTTAAGTAGAATGAGATGTCCTGCTCCCATTTTGTGAGTACTACTGGAATCTGTTTTTGGAATCTACAGTCTTGTGATAATAGAACACACAGTTCTGTCTTCTCCAAAACATGCCCAAACATTCTTATGTTATTAGGTCTTCTGACCCTGCGCCAGATTGTTTTGAGCAAAGTTGATCAGTCTCTTCATACCAACACATCACTGGATGCTGCAAGTGAATACGCCAAATACTGCTCAGAAATATTAGGAGTTGCAGCTACTCCAGGTATGTAACTACTACGAACTGAGTTCATTTCCCTGTGAAGCACAGGGCATTCTCCTCACATGGCAGGGGAGATGGAGTTTGTCAGACAGATTACCTAATTGTTTCTGATTTCTGTAATCAGGCCATGACTTTCAGATAAGCATACTATGTCCTTATGAGTTATCCCGTCCAAATGCGCTTGAAGGAAAGGTGGCTCCAGATCTGCAGCATTTTAGTGTAATCAGGCGTGAGCAGTTGGCCTCCGCCCCAGAGCTGGGAGAGCCGTTCATGTTGGCAGCACACTGTCAGCTCCTCCCTCCCTGTATGCATCATGACTTCCCTGTGATTTTCAGGAAGAAATTGGCAGAAGGGGAAGTTTTTTAATTTTTTTTTCTTTGCATATAGTATTTTGTTTATTTTTTCCATCCCCTCAAGCATTTATCCTTTGTGTTACATACAATCCACTTAAACTCTTTTAGTTATTTTTAAATGTACAATTAAATTATTGACTGTAGTCATCCTGTTACGCTATCAAGAAGGGACATTTTTAGGCCTGGCATGGTGGCTCATGCCTGTAATCCCGCACTTGGGGAGGCTGAGGCGGGAAGATCACTTGAGCTCAGGAGTTCGAGACCAGCCTAGGCAATAAAGGCAAAACCCGTCTCTACAAAAAATACAAAAATTAGCCAGGTGTGGTGGTGTATGCCTATAGTCCTAGCTACCCGGGAGGCCGAGTTGAGAGGATCACCTGAGCCTGGGGAGGTTAAGCCTGCAGTGAGCCATGATCGCACCACTGCACTCCAGCCTGGGTGACACAGTGAGACCCTGTCTCAAAAAAAATAAAGGGTATTTTGCAGGAGAAGTATGAACTTCACCTTGTTTCTGGTACTGAGGTCAGTTAAAGCATTTGACTAGCAGTTTGTAACCTGAGATTTATGGGACTCATGCATGGGCGGGTTTATATTTGTATGTATATGTTTTAAGCCAATATATAGTTGTGCTTTTATGTGTAGTTGGTAAGGTGGATTTTTTTTCACTAAGGAAATTGTTATTAAAATGAGTCAGCCACATTTACAGAGAAAATAAAGATAAGAATGGTCAGTTGAGTCATTCTAGGCTCCCCACATAGTAAGCCATAGCGCACCTTTGTGTCACAAGCCTTTGTGTAGCAAGTATGTTTTTAAATGTACAATTAAATTATTATTGACTATCAGTCATCCTGTTATGCTATCAAGAAGGGGCATTTTTAGGCCTGGCATGGTGGCTCACGCCTGTAATCCCAGCACTTCGGGAGGCCGAGGCGGGAAGATCACTTGAGTTCAGGATTTTTGACAAAATCCTATATAAAGTAGCCCTACAGGTAGATCGAATTGGTGAAGAGTTCTTTTTCAGGCTAGGCACGGTGGCTCAAGCCTGTAATCCCAACACTTTGGGAGGCCAGGGTGGGCAGATCACTTGAGGTCAGAATTTCGAGACCAGCCTGACCAAAGTGGTGAAACCCTGTCTCCACTAAAAATACAAAAATTAGCCAGCGTGGTGGCATGTACCTGTAACCCCAGCTACTCGGGAGGCTGAGGCAGGAGAATCCCTTAAACCTGGTTTGCTGAGGTTGCATTGAGCCAAGATCTCACCACTGTACTCCAGCTTGGGCGACAGAGTGAGACTGTCTCAAAAAAAAAAAGTTCTTTTTCAGTAATTATCAACCTAAAATAAGTGCAACTCTGAGACATTTTAGATATAAAGAGGTGTGGCAAAGAGTAGGGTTAATACTATTTTTCAAGACATACGTGTTTAAGGGATAAGAAAGGACTGATTTCAGTTCTAAAACACTGAGCTATCTGATGGGTGTGGACAAAGCCGCTGAAACTATCGTTAGGCATTCCAGAGCTTGGAGCCGAAACCAGCTCTGAGGCTGAGCCATTGAGAGATGTTTATAAACATCTTGGCCAAGAGGACACATAAGCCCAAGGAGTACTAGAGGTGAGATGATATCATTCATTCTCTCCTCCCACAGCTGGGCTCCCCAGAGGGAAACCTTAGCTAGCTGTTAACCTGATCATTAACGTTTGCAATCACATTGAGTGAAATGTATCTTTTTTTAAAGGCACAAATATGCCAGCTACTTTTGGACATTTGGCAGGGGGATACGATGGCCAATATTATGGATATCTTTGGAGTGAAGTATTTTCCATGGACATGTTTTACAGCTGTTTTAAAAAAGAAGGGATAATGAATCCAGAGGTATAGTATTATTTTTCTCCTTTTATTAATTTTGTAATTGCTCCTTCCCCTTTAACTCCTAGTGTAAAATGTTGATCATACCTAGATTTAACTGTAAGAGGCTTGGTAACAGCTTTTACCTCTGAGGCCTTGCATCTTTCAAATCATCGTACATCATTAAGTTGCAGTATGTAAGTGATTAATTCTACAGCTTAAAAAGAAAAAGTAGCATATTTTCTTGCTTGTTAACATTCCAATATGTTACATAATTAAAAATTCAAAGCTTTGTTTATGGTTTTGAGAATCTATAACTGCTAGTTTTGACATGTACCGTACAATGTTTTAGTTTTATAGGAGGTTGGGACAGAAAGGTAAACTCCTTCCTGATGTAAATGGTTTCCCTGTGTTTTGATATTCTCTACACACTTTGTGCACTCTCTGTGGGAGACGCCCTTTTTCTGTGGCTGGCATGCCCCACCCACTACATAGTTTGTGACCTTTGTCACAAAGTTGCTTCATTAACCTGAGCCATTACTTTCCGTGTGCAGTGAATTGACTGCCAGGTAGCTGCCAGACAAATCTTCCTGATTTACAGCCCCCAATCTCCATTCTCACTGAAGTCTCATCCGTCAGATTATTTCCAAGGCTGATGCATTTTCCAGTGTATGTTTTTAAATTGTTTGATTCAGAAATTAGAACAAATTATCAAAATCAGGCTCTCTGTGCTTATTTCAGCCAATTGATTTGTTCTCCAAATGTTTTTTCTAGATTGCATAGTACCTTACACATATGTATTGAAATACATTGATGTGATTTAGATCACCATTCCCTCCCCATCTTCCTCCTGAAATAACATCGCTAAGGTACCCATACTTCATTATTTTGAAGCATTTCGTCTCCCATCCCACCCCACCCAATCTGTTAAGTCCTTGCAATTCTTTTCCCATTACCTGGCCAACCCATTTACAAAGGTCAACTACTGACTATTGTTCTCACAGACATACCTACTCCTGCATGACCTTCAACCAGGACCCATCCCTTAATGCCTCCACCATAGAGATGGTGCCCTTAGGACTCAAAGTGTTCTGGGGAAGATTGTATGACTCCACTGACCTGCCCAACTGCAAAGTCATGCTCTCTAGACTGAACTGGACCCCAGTGCCCTCTGTGGTCCAAGTCCATTCCCCTTATTGATTTCCCTCCAAGTCCCTACCACCTCTCTCCTCTGTCAGCAGATGATCTCTCCTCTTTATTAAGAAAATTAAGATCATTGAAGCTGGCTGCAGTGGCTCACACCTGTAATCCCAGAACTTTGGGAGGCTGAGGTGGGAGGATCACTCGAGTCCAGGAATTTGAGACCAACTTATTCGATATAGCAAGACCTCGTCTCTACAAAAAATAAACAAAATTAGCCAGGTGTGGTGGTAGAAGCCTATAGCCCCAGTTACTCTGGAGGCTAAGATGGGAGACTTGCTCGAGCCCAGGAGGGATGGAAGCTGCAGTAAGCCGAGATCATGCCACTGCACTCCAGCCTGAATGACAGAGTGAGACCCTGTCTCAAGAAAAAAATCATTGAGAATGAGTACCTTCATCTTTCTTTCTCTGAACTTCAATACTTATCTTATTTTCTCCTGTCTCAGAGGAGATGTGTCTAGCTCCAAGAGTTCCTGGTTTGCTGTCTTGGAAAAAAAACTTGCTACTGACTCTGATAACCCCAGTCAGTACTACTGCTCTGTTCTTTTCATAGCCTAATTTCTTGGTATAAGAAGTCTTTGCAAACCTCTCTTTCCTTGCTTTTGCCCCCACCAACAGAATTGGAAAGTTACCCTTCCTCCATAGTTACCACTGATGACCCAGTTACCAACTCCAAAGGCCCTCATCCTTCTTCTTTACTTCCTGCTTCTTGTTATTCCTCTCTCTCTTCACAGCCCTCAGCACGACAATCAAACCCTTTGTTACTTCCCAGTACTCCCTGTGTGTTGACAAGTTTATGTGTTCCCTTAGGTCTCTCCACCTTCACAAATGTATTGGTTCTTTTTTGTTAACCTAAAATATATGCCTCCTTCATGTGTACATCTCAAAAATTCCAGCACTCTTAAAGGTCTCACTCGTGTGACCACATGTTCAAGAAGTCTTTGAGATTATCAAAAACCAGAAGTGATCTTTCCATCCTTTGAACATACAAGTGGACTTGGAGGAGTGGACTAAGCCTTCCCCGTCACCTCCTCGGGGCTGCCACTATGTGACCACATACCTAGTCCCTTCTCCCATTACCTTTTCTCTTCTCTTTTGGAGAACTGTCCCCTAAAACAAATAAAAATTAAAAATCAAAAAATAAAAATAAAAAATGAAAAATAGGCTAGTTTTTAAAGAAAAACAAAAGACAAAAAAAAAGTGGTCTTGGGCATGGAAGAAGGGCTTCACTAAGCTTTTATTATGTCCGGATTATTTAATGTAACTATTACCAAGTGAAAAAACATCATATTATAAAATATTTTATACCATAGAATACAATGTTGATTTTAAAGTGTGTTTTAAAAAAAAAAAAAAAAAGCACATCAAAATGTTGATGATTATCTTTGGGGATAGTTTATGAGTAATTATTAATTTTTTCTGTACTTTCCTGGAGCTTTTCACTATTTTTACATATACATAGATTGTTTTAGAAGCCAGAAACAATGTTTCAAAGAGAAAAATTCTAACTAGGTAAAGGTACAGTTATGACATCTTACTGGCAGTCATTGGTGAGGATTCCTGGTGTTAAGTGTACACTGCCTCTCCCAGCTAGGCCTTCGCCATCACCTCCTCTGTGCTTGCCCTCATGTGACCACATACCCAGAACCCTCTATCATTACCTTTTCTCTTCCGGTTGTCAAGGTAGCAGCCAGATTACTGATCCCTGTGGTTCCAAGGAACTTGCAAGTGTAATAGAAGCAGTTCCTGCCATTAGGCTTCTCTGTACTTCCTCTTATTCTCAAGCTTCACAGTTTGGCAGACAACCATACTACTCTTATTTAGACAAAGGTGCTGAGTTGAACTTAGAGAAAGCATCATCCCAACAACTTGGAGTTAAAACTTGTGATGTGAAAAACAATTTTCAGTGTTACTAAAATTCTGGATTCAGCAGTGCTGTGTGTTATTAGATGTCTTAAGCCATAAGGCTGGTGTTAATTCCTTCCTTTACACTTTTTCCTTTCCTTTCAAATGCTCTGAGTATCATGGCACTTCCTGCTCCTCTGCTGTCACAGCAAGAATGGACCTGGCTCCAAAAACCAAGAAGAATCCCTTGGCCCTCACCTTCACACCCTTTGCAGATACTGAAAGATGGTTCTTAAGCAGCCATTTTATTCCCTCATACAATGTACTATTTGGGGTTTTTTGTTGGTGGGGGGGGTGTTCTTTAAAAAAAAAAGACACAAATATTTGCTCTAAAATAACACTTGCCTTACAAAACACAGCTACCCAGTTATTAAAAATTAATGCTTTGGGACAACAATCCTAGTCTACAAAAAACAGATCGTTCTTATAGCTATGTGTGATGAAGACAAGAAGAAATTCTTTTGTTATCCCAAAGCATTAATTTTTAGTAACTGAGTACTTGTATTTTGTAAGGCGAGTGTTATTTTAGAGCAAATATTTGTTTTAAAAAGAAAAGAGGAAGAAGAACTCCCCCCACAAAAGCAATATACATCACGGAATACCTTGCAGCCATGAAAAAGAACAAGATCTGAAGCCAGAAGGTAGAGGTTGCAGTGAGCCGAGATTGCACCATTGCACTCCAGCCTGCACAACAACAGCGAAACTCCATCTAAAAAAAAAAAAAAAAAAGAACAAGATCATGTCCTCTCTAGGGACATGGATGGAGCTGGAGGCCATTACCCTTAGCAAACTAACACAGGAATCAAAAACCGCATACCGCATGTTCTCACTTACAAGTGGGAGCTAAATGATGTGAACACATAGACACGTAGAGGAGAACAGCACACACTGTGGCCTTTTGGAGGGTGAAGGATGGGAGGAAGGAGAAGATCAGGAAAAATAACTAATTGGTACTAGCTTTAATACCTGGATAATGAAATAACCTGTACAACAAACCCCCATGACACAAGTTTGCCTGTGTAACAAACCTGCACTCATACCCCTGAACTTAAAAGTTAAAAAAAGAAACAGAAAAATACTTCTTCAGACCAGTACACCATACATTACTTATTTTGTGCCATAACCACAGAGTGTTATTAGCCAACACTGAGAAAGATGGCATTACCTGGAGTCATTCGAGACTCTGTGCATTTGCTTTAGTTTCACATGTCAGTGAGTGGTTGCTTCAGACACATAGACAGGATAAAAATATTAATTTTTAATGGTATAAAGGAATACTTCATTGATCTGAAGTCATGGGAATCAGAGCAATCAAAATATATCCTGCAGACTTTGTTGTCTCACCCTGCCTAATGTGTGTGTGGGTCACTTTGAGAAGATAGCGGGATGGCCCTTCAAAGCATCAGTGCCTGCTATTGTTAGTCCCCAGGCACTAGAGAGGCTGGGAGCTGAGAAACCACATATTGTTGACGTTATTGGTTATGCAATAGAGAGGACTGTGTCCAGGCCTTCTCTCTGTAACCTGCTGCCATCCTGCAAACTCCAGGGTCTGCTCTGGGGGCCATTTCAGATCTTGGCAAGTAGAACTATAGAAAGTAGCAGTAGAATATATTAGGGTGTAGTTTTCATTCTGTTTTGAGGGCTCTAACTGAGTGCTTACCTATAATAGCCTAAAACTTTGCTACCTCTGGTTTTATCTATAGTTTTTAAAATGTTATTCTTCATAGTAAATAGACATCACATCTTAACTGTTTAATTGCTTTGTTATATATTACCTAAAGTACTTTTTTCTCAGTGAACATGAAGTTGTCTCATTGTCAGACATACTTTTCACTTTTCTGACTGTTCTCTTAAATAATTATGGAGTGGAACTGCTTGGGATTAACGCTTTTCCAGGAAGCTCTCTCGAAGGGCTTTAAGGTCACCAAATGTGAATTCAGAATCCAGCAGCTAATCATAGGTTGAAAGAATGGGGGCATTTTAACTAAGGCCATTTCTTTTTATAAGGCAACTTCACTGTGGGAAAATTTTCTAAGAGGTAATAGACATTGTGAATTCAAAGGCAATTATATTGTTAAGCTACTATTATCTTCCTCCTCTTTTGCATTTGGAGAAATTGCTAAGCTTTGTTTCTTCCATCAGAGGAGGAGAAATACGAACAAGTATCACTTCTGAAAGAAATACTGAGAAAGTCAAGAGAGTAAGTGTAACTATTTCAGTTTGTAATGCCATAAAGAAGGAGCTACATCTTACATACAATAATAGCCACAGAAACATGAAGAGTCTTGGTTAAACATGACAAAGAATCACTTGATAGAGAATCTATAATACAAAGCTAAGGATCCCAGTGCTTGAAACAGAATCCTAGGCCCAATTCTTCCTATAACGTGTTGCTAAAAGAGAATATGAAAAGAGAATGTCCTCTCCAGAAGGTTTTTACAAATGGCTTTAATTCTTTTCTCTGTCTCAGCTCTCCTGATGTACCACCTAACAGTTGATTTTTCTTATAACTGAACCTTTTCTGGTAGCCTCAGGTTTTGCCTGACTTGAGGGACAAAGGAAGGAATTCGAATTGATTTCCAGCCTACTTCTTGAATATTTACAAGGCCAGGCCTTCTAAATCTTGAATCCCAAGCAGCTGGAAGCAGTTTTTCTTCCTTTGTGCTCTTACAGCCCTTCTTTGTTTGCTCTTAGCATCCCAATAATCTGCCTGGTTAATTGTCTATTTCTTTATCTTCTCTGATAGATCAGAATACTCTTGTAAAAGGAACTATTTTATTCAGCATTGGGTTCCCTTCTCTGCTTCACAACTATTTATTTTAATTTAATTACTGTTTTATATATTTGTGCCTCTTTGGACCTGACTGATGGTTTTCCCCATCCGCTTCCACTTCTCTACCCCCCATACATACTCCTACCCAGGGTGTTTTTCCTTTGGATCTGCTCCCTCCCTGTAAAGGTTTACCCCTCTATCCTCACCAATCAGTAAGGTTTCCAGAAGGCCTCTTCTAATCAGACAGCAATTCCTACTACTATTCTTGTCTCTCTCTCTATCAGCACCAGTTTTGTTCTCTCCCTCCTTTGTTGTTGTCAAAGCAGTTCCTTTTTTAATTTTTGTCCATTCAAGATCTCCCCACCCTCACAGAAAACAAACGGTGTGCTCTTGGGAGGGAGTTACGGGCTATGGAAGGAGAAGGTTCAAAGTCCAGCTTTAAAGCAGGCTGGTGAGCTTGTCAGGTGCCTGATCGTCATCACCCGTCCTTGGCTGGTCACTCTCTGCCCTGATGACTGTCACTCAGTGTAGGAAGGAGACAGCTCTGACTGCACTCCCCAGAGTCATCCATGCTGGGAAGGATGGAGGAGGGGTGGAAAGTTAGTGAGAGCCTGCATGTGCTGCTGCAGAGATGCCCAAGATAGCAGGTGACCCCATCTGTTTCCCATTTATATATTCTCATTGCTGATAAATGATGGACATCCTTCATTTAGGTAATTATTATTGCTATTAAGATATTACCTGAAAGGGTGCATGTTATTGGATACAATGAGTGCCTGAATGCCTTATCTCTCCCACTTAATATTTCTACTGAATTATGCATTCTATTTCTTATTAATAGTGGAAATGAAGTTCCTTATGCCTTTCTTTAGCTTTATTAGGTGACAGAACTAATTTTGAAGAAACGCCACACCAGGAATGCATTTGTTTCCCTGAACTGTATATACATCACTGAGCTGGGTCAGTGGGAAAGGAAAGAGAGGAGAGGGAAGGAGGAAAGGAGATGGGAGGAGGAGAGGTTTATTGATTACCGCTATATGCCAGATATTATGCCAGGGAGCAAACAGAATACTGAAATCACCTCCTCTAACTGCCCAGAAACTGAGTGAGATAGGCATATTCCCATTTGACAGATGAGGAAATCAAGGCCCCAGGTCACATAGCTAAAGATTGAGCCAAGATTCAAACCTGGGCCTGACTCTGGAGTTCCTGATCTTGCTTCAGAAATCATCACTGTTAGAGAAGACTTGCATAGTTGCCAAAAGATACATGCTAATCTTCTAGGATTAAAAAAGCCACAGAGGTGGATGACACTGGTTTTCCTTCATAGGAAAGCTCTGGTTTTTACTGTATGCAGATCTTCCTGAAGGATGTTTCTAACATGAAAAATGTTAGCAGTTGTCTTAGAGCTTCTCTTCTTGATTTCCTTACAGTTACAGTTTCTTTATAAACAAAGTATTAACAGAACAACTCAGGGCAAAGACTCCCTCCACCTGTGGCATATGTCTCCCAGACCAGGTTCTCTCACACAAAGAGCCTGGTACCCCCCAAAACACACACATTCACTTAACTGGTTTTTTTCTTAAGTAAAGGAAGATCCTGTTACCAAAATGACTCTTAAACTCTTCTCAAAACTTCATTGCAAAGGAAATGAAACTATTAAAAGACCATTGCTCTGTAATTCAGGAAATTGAATCAACTTGTTTGGAGCCATAGGCAGAGGAAGATTTGAGCTGTACTGAGCCACATATTGTGAGACAAAACAGTGCCCTGCTCTGAAATGATTTTACCATTCATGAGCTGTCTCTTTACAACACCATGGAACTCCTCAAATGCCTCCTTTACTACCTAAAATTACAGTTCTCTGCACAAAATGAAAATACTTTGTCAGATGTTCACATTTGGAGTGATTTTTTAAAACTTTCGTTTCGATTTTCCTTAATGTTTCTATACTTGTCAAATGCATATGTCTTTTTAAGAAATGAAAGACACATGATACATAGATCTTGAGCTTGAAGAATTTCTGCAGATGAAATACTGATGATTGAGATTGGGTGATAGGTTCATGAGAGCTCCTTATACTGTTGTCTCTACTATTAGTATGTATTTTAAGTTTTTCATAATAAAATGTTTAAAATATTTTTGTAATTCTGCAGAAAAATTTAACTCCCATTGTCTGCGTTCTTCCTGTGCTGCTCTACCCAGGGCGCACAGTCTTTCTAGCTCCAGCCACTCAGTTAACACTAGTCAGATTTAGGCGTGGTGAGCAAAGAAAGGAAGGGAAGGGAGGTAAATCGTGGTTGGGCTCATAAGCCATGATATGCTCCTTCTTAGCTCAGTTAACGGCCATGACAAGCACAGCCATCACTCACATTTTAGATTCGAGATTGCTGCTGTAGCAGTAATGAATTGCTGCAGAACAGGCAAGACATGACGTGTTTTTGTTTGTTTGTCTGTTTGTTTTCCCGAAAGCTGATTGAAGGCTGGGCGCAGTGGCTCACACCTATAATCCCAGCACTTCGGGAGGCCGAGGCAGGCAGGTCACTTGAGGCCAGAAGTTAGAGACCAGCCTGGCCAACATCGCAAAACCCCATATTTACTAAAAATACAAAAAAATTAGCCGGGTATGGTGGTGCACTCCTGTAATCTCAGTTACTCGGGAGGCTGAGGCATAAGAATCGCTTGACCCTGGGAGGCAGATGTTGCAGTAACCCGAAACTGTGCCACTGCACTCCAGCCTGGACAACAGAATGAGACTCTGTCTCAAAAAAAAAAAAAAGAAAAGAAAAGAAAAGGCAGAGGCAGAGGCAGGGGCAGGGGCCAGGGGCCAGGGCCCGGGGGCGGAAAGGGAAGGGAGCTAATTGAATCTAGCTTCAAGCCCTGGTCATCAGTTTTGGGAAGTTCGATATCAGTGACTGAACGCCTTCTCCTAAGAAAATGGCTTTAAAACTTGGAAATAAGGCAACAAGACTGCTGTGTACCTTTTTAATATCAAACTAGAACACTGTGTAACAAGCCCTCCTAAAGACTATTTTATGCTCTGGGCACTAGACCTGTCCAGTGTGGTAGCCACGTGTGGCTGTTGAGCACTTGAAATGAGGTTAAGTACAACCGAAGAACTGAATTGAGATGCACCGTAAGTGTAGAAAACACCCTGGATTTTGAGCCCTTACAACAACAGCAACAAGTCTCCATAATGTGGATATTGACACATGTTGAAATGATACTATTGTGGATATAGTGGTTTAAGTAAAATAGTAACATTAATTTTACCTATTTGCTTCTTTAACTTAAAAAAATGTGGTTAGTAGAAAGTTTAAAGTTACATATGTGCTTCATATTATGTTTCTGTTGGACAGTGCAGCCCTAGAGTTTCTGAGAAGGTAACTTTGACTAGTTATTTACTCCTGATTAGAGTCCAGACTGTGAAGTTACATGTTAGCCTGTAGATGATTAATAAGCTGCAAATGATTTCTATTTACAGCCAAATGTAACCCCAAAAGTTTGTATTCTTATGGCCCTAGGACATAAATCGTTTTGTGTCTAACTTGGTAGATTTCATCCATGTTTTATTTTCCTTAACAGTTTGACTAAATTTACCTCTGATGGTTGTACCAATCAAAATCTTGTTATAAGACAGAGCTGGAAATTCTCTAGCTCTTCTTGTACTAAGTCCTGTTGATCAAGTGATATAATGGATATAAATGTAAGTGTTCCTCTGTGAATTGTTTGTTATGTGTATATTTGGAATTATGCTTCATTGAATTGTCTTGCCTTGCTTTCTTAAAAGGACACTGAAAGGGAAGTGAAAATATTGAACAATGCTGATACTGAATAACAACTATTTTCTTACACTCTATCTGCTCCTGTGTTTATGTAAATAAAAGTAGAGGAACTGTGATGTTTTAAAATTCCAGACCTCCATCCCCAAATAAAGCTTTCTAAAGGTCCTCATTCCCAGCATCGCACCCACCAAAACGTCTGGCCCTCCCCTGCGGGACATGTGCGGCCCTCCTTCTCTCATCCATAAGGAGGAGGGTTCTGTTGTTGTTTTGAATGAGCCCATCATAAAAGCAGCAGAAACCATGTGACAGTAGCCATGCTCCTGTTTCTGGGTACCCAGAAGGTTGTTTGTAGCCTTCTTGAACACTTGCTTTCTAACCCTTTTGAATTTACAAGAGATAGCACAGCAAATAGGAACCTGCCGTATATTCCATTTGGCTATATTTTGTTTGTTTGTTCATGTTGTCAGCTCACTGCCTAGAATCTAAGGAGACAAGACCATAATAAAGGACAGTGTAGAAGACCTGAAGTTTTAAGCTCCAAATCTCTTAGCTACCAAAATAAATAAATCCTACAGAGCTGTTTGTGAGCAAGAGAAAACATCTAGACAGAGTAAGGCTAAAGTCCTTTTTCCTTCACCCCTACCCTTTCCTCTTTTACATCTAGAGATTTGGAAAATTGCTATAACCATGAATTATTAGGTATGATGTTTTCTTTTATTAGGTTGGAATGAAATACAGAAACCTAATCCTGAAACCTGGGGGATCTCTGGACGGCATGGACATGCTCCACAATTTCTTGAAACGTGAGCCAAACCAAAAAGCGTTCCTAATGAGTCGAGGCCTGCATGCTTCGTGAACTGGGGATCCTTGGTAGCCGTCCATGTCTGGAGAACAAGTCAACATCACCGTGTGTTACTGGCCTGGAAACTGAAGGGAGTTTTACAAGTGAAAATTTAGATTTCTATTGACATCCTTTTGTTTTCTAATTTTAAAAATTATAAAGATGTAAATGGAATTATAAATACTGTGACCTAAGAAAAGACCCACTAGAAAGTAATTGTACTATAAAATTTCATAAAACTGGATTTGATTTCTTTTTATGAAAGTTTCATATGAATGTAACTTGATTTTTTTACTATTATAATCTAGATAATATGATATAAGAGGGCTAAGAATTTTAAAATTGAATCATATACATGATATAATTTGATCTTTCTTGTATCTTGAAGTTTTGTACTTGGGATTTCTGGACTGATAAATGAATCATCACATTCTTCTGGTAAATATTTTCTTGGAGCTCTGTGTCAACTTTGATCCTTTGTCTCCCAAGAAGGTGTGACCTCTCCTTTGCCTGCATACCTCAAGGCCAGGGGAATATGCCTCAGTGATGCATTTTTTGTATATCAGGCCGCGTGATTCCCAACTTTCTGCCATACTTAAATTACGTTCCTCCATTTGAGTTTTGTCTTTTCCGTCTGAAGTGCAGTCAAGAGTATCAAAAACTTATGTTTCAATTAGACTGGTCTAATGTATAAGTTTTTGTATCTTGTATTAGAGGATTTCGTAGCTTGTATGAGAGGCTCATTTCCACTTCAGCATACAAGATCATTAGTCTTTTGGCATGTGTGCCAATTAGAATACTAAAGCAAGTCCAAGCACATTTTTCTCTTTTCGTGTTTCTGATAAGTGTTAGGGACTTTGCCTCTTTTGCTTACTACATCCACAAAAGTGTCAGGTAGACATGTCACAAATGGCTCTGTAGAGAGCCATGGGAAGAGAGAGGAGGTGGATGTGGAACATAAAGGGTTCAGAACCTCCAGAACAGGAATGGGTTTTGGACAGAAGCATTTTAGGACAGCTGCTCCAAAGCCTTATGTGTATGATGAAACTTAACCACAGGGAAGAGACTCTTCAGTAGCCTGTTCCGTCAGGTGATTTTTATTTTAAGTGAACCTTTGGATCTATCTTTAACTCTCTTTATCGTGAGTCTAAATTCCAATTCTGCAGCAGACAGTAAACTCACAGTATTTTTCCTGTAGGAATCTATTCAATAAAGGAAACCAAGACAGGATAATAAAATTTAAAAAAAAAAAAAAAAAAAACTTTGAATGTACCCTGCCTAGGTCTTCCAGTTGTTTTCCAGTGCATACCTCAGGTATGACTTTGCTAGCCAGAGACAAAATTAGCACCTTTCGATTCTCTAGTCCAAGTGAACTTTGTGCTAAATAAAAAATTATTATACTACATAACAAAATTACAGACAGCAGGAAATGCAAGAGCTAGGAGATTCCTAGATTATATCTGCCAAGCAAATACCTTAAACATCCACCTGAAATCCTACTACCCTCTATTCTGAGATAATTTGCCCAGCCCTTCTCTTCCCCACACTCACTCAGTGTCACCCCCGTCTAGTCCCCAAAACTGTTTTTGTGGTCTTTGCACCCTATAGTAGTTTTCTCACATCTTCCCCCTCCCCAAGACTTTTCTGTTTTCCAGTATCAGACAAAAAAAAACTCTTCAGCTTTTTCCATTGTGTCTCCTTAACAGCAACTTTACCATTTGAAATCTTATTTCACACAGAAAAACTAAATTGGTGTGGAAAGGCTGCACACAAAGTTATATTATTATCCATGAGAATGAATTCATATTTCTTTCATACTTTAACATTAAAACCGAAATACATGAGAGCAAAAGCACCATAGTGTTCTTTTTATTTAGGGCCTACCTCTAATATTTAAAATCTACCAAAGAACAGTCACAAAATTAAAACTCAGCCCGGGCGCGGTGGCTCACACCTGTAATCCCAGCACCTTGGGAGGCCAAGGCAGGCGGATCACCTGAGGTCAGAAGTTCAAGACCAGCCTGGCCAACATGGTGAAACCCCGTCTCCACAAAAATACAAAAAGCTGGGTATGACGTCTGGTGCCTGTAGTCCCAGCTACTCGGGAGGCTGAGGCAGGAAAATAGCTTGAACCCGGGAGGCAGAGGTTGTAGCGAGCTGAGATCATGCCATTGTACTCCAGCCTGGACAACAGAGCCAGATTAAGTCTCAGAAAAATTAATACTCAAAAAATTCTCAAGCATAATTCAAAAGAAAGGACTTACTTTTAAAAATTCCCTAGTGTGATTCAAAAGAAAGAACTTAAACTTACTTTGTTTTTTTTAATGTGGCCCTCCATCTAGTTGTTCTTTTTTTCCAGCTCAGAGCAGAGAATATCACTGACATACTTGAAATGGTGGATAACTATGGAAATTGTAATTAGACAAATGTACACTTTAGATTTATGGACTGAGCCACATATAATAAGGTCTCTCCAGGTAATTGATCCAGGGGATTTAGGCCTCTTTTGGTTTTTCTGTTTTTTTTTTTTACAGGCACTGTTGTGTTGTGAAGGATAAAATCTTAAACATCTTATGCTAATGGATAGTAGGCATGATCCTAAAGGTTTAGTTTTACGATGCTGCAGAGAAGAGAAATGTCTTGACGTTATGCCACGTGATATAGACTTTGTCCCCCTCTAGTATAAATGTTGCATGTTACCTAAACAACTAAAAATTGCCTTGAAGAGTTATCACCTGAGCTACTTATGCCAAGGTCTTGCCTTTCTAAAGCTAATGAGGTGAGAGGTGGATATCTGTAGCTCTTCGGATGAAAATTGCATTGTGGAAGACACCAACATTGAGGAAATAGCTCTTCAAAGAAAAATTACTGATATGATCATTGTACTTGTAAATGCCTTAAGTAATAGGCAGTGACTCACTTTTCTACTTTACCATTTTACCTTTAGCCTTTATGTATGAATTATAGGTCTGTGGAGATCCTGCCTCCCCACTAGGCCAGTTTGTTTGCATTTACCATTTATTCATTTTCTATCACACACAGGTGGAACTTTCCATGCGCCAAGGAAATTGCATTAAAATTTACATTAAAATACCATCTTACTTCAGGTTGCTATAACAAAATATAGATTGGGTGGCTTCAAAAGCAGACATTTCTTACAGTTCTGGAAGCTGGGAAGTCCCACAATCCACATGCTGGTAAATTTGGTTCGCGGTGAGGCCCCTCTTCCTCTTTTACTGACCACATCCCCAAAAGTGTCAGGTCGACATGTTACAAATGGCTCTGTAGAGAGCCATGGGAAGAGAGGAGGCGGATGTGGAACATAAAGGTTCAGAAACTTCTGCAGGCAGCAGTGGCAGGGAGCAAGCCCTAGAGTGTCTTTGTTTTACAAGAGCAGGAATCCCATCATGAGAGTTCCATCCTCATGACTTTATCTAAACCTGGTCACCTCCCACAAAGGCCCCACCCCCTAACCCCATCACATTGGCTGTTAGGGCTTCAATGTAGGGAATGGGGCACAAACATTCAGTCCATAATGAATACCGAGTCCTCAAATAGGGTTTAAACATAGTTAACTGAACACCCAAAGAATGTTAAAAGAGAAAATCCATTTTATTTGAATAGATACAGTGACCAAAGCTGCTTCCCTCAAATCAACACATTACAGTTAGATGTCTCCCATCTGAAATTGGATAGCCCATTGAAATTGAACATGCCTTCTCTTATAAATGTGTGGTGAGAATAAAAGCAAGAAAGCAACGAATGTGGGGGCTCACACCTATAATCCTAACACTTTGGAAGGTTGAGGCAGGAGGATCCTTTGCGCTCAAGAGTTTGAGACCAGGCTGAGCAACATAGACCCTGTCTCTACAAAAACTAAAAAAATTAGCTAGGGATGGTGGCACATGCCTGTAGTCCCAGCTACTTGGAAGGCTGAGGTGGGAGGATTGCTTGAGCCCAAGAAGGTCAAGGCAGCCATGAGCCATAATCACGTCACTGCATTCCAGCCTGGGTGACAGAGACCCTGTCTTAAAAAAAAGTAAAATACAAGAAAAGAAAAGACAGATACACCTTCAGTTCTTTGAAAAACAGTCAACGTCCAAAAAGTTTAATTTTTGAGTCACCTTTAATAGAGAAATTTCCTACTGGAAACAGATCCACCTAAGTGATTATCTAGTATCAACTGTATCAAGGCAAAAGGTAAAGGTTACAAGATGTAAATATTAGACCAAAATAGCCTTTTTCAACAAACAATAATGCTATAAGTCTGTAACAAAACAAAATTTGAAAAATTGAGGTAATGTGCACAACCATGCACACACCCCCACACCACACCATGAGTGATTCTTGAGTTTTTATTTGGTTGAATTCACCTTGTAGTTCCCTTTCCCGGGAAAATACAGGTTCAACACATCTAGTCCATGATGTACATACAAGGGGAAGGGGTGAACAGGAAATAGGCTCCCTTGTTCGGCTCACATGAGCTGGAACCTGTACGAGCTGCATACTTCATAGACCCCAGAGGCTCGCCTCAATTTTACTCCCATGATAAAATGTCTCTAGCATTTGTTATGAGAGAAACTGGCTAGAAATAGTTTGTTCATTGAGTCCAGCAAGACACACATTGCTGTTGATATCTTTGTGGCTAAGATGGAGAATGTGACTGGATAATAGTTATCCAGATGGATTCCTAGCTATTGAAACAGTCTGAGATAGTGCATAATGATTAATGTTAAACTGGGGGTAATTTCAAGTCATTTGGCTAAAAATGGAAAAAACCATAAAAGTATCAAATTTACAGATAATAGGGCTGGAATTATTAAGTATGATGATGTTATTAATATTTAAAACTATTTTGGCCGGGCGAGGTGGCTCACGCCTGTAATCCCAGCACTTTGGGAGGCCAAGGTGGATGGATTACCTGAGGTCAGGAGTTCAAGACCAGCTTGGCCAACATGGCAAAACCCCATCTCTACTAAAAAATACAAAAATTAGCCAGGTGTTGTGGTGCATGTCTGTAGTCCCAGCTACTTGGGAGGCTGAGGCAGAAGAATCGCTTGAACCCAGGAGTTGGAGGTTGCAGTGAGCTGACATTGTGCCACTTCACTCCAGCCTGGGCAACAAAGTGAAACTCTGTCTCAAAAGTAAAAAAAAAATAATAATATTTAAAATTATTTCAATGTGGAGACAAGCTCAAAATGAAATTAGACACATTCCATTACCCAGGTAAAAGAAGGGGAAGACTGACTTGATAGTATTCAGGAAAAAAGAGTTGGCAGTTTGATTTGGCCAAATTCCGATGTCAGCTCATAGGACAGCACACCTGGGGAGGGGGACGGGAGGTGAGAACTAAGGCTTTTTAAGAGTGTGTTGATAGAAGTATGTGCCCAGATCAAAAGAATAATCCCCCTGAACTCCAGTGTAAGATCAATCACTGTTAGAATATTGTGTTCCTTTCTAGGTATCACATTTTAAGCAGACTTCGGCCAAGTATTACAGTGTTTGCAGGGCAGGAACAAGATGATGATAAATTTGAAAATACTTCTCAAAAGAAATATAAAAAAGAATTAGGGAAGTTCAGTCTGGAGATAATTCAGAAATACAGATGATAATTGTTTTCAGATTCTTGAAGGAAATGGGAGAGAGAATAGGCTAATTCTGTACTGCTTCAGAAATCAAATGGAAACAATTAAATTCCATTAGAGAAATGGTTGGAAAATATGAGGAGGATTTAGTTCAGCATGAGGAAGCTGTTTCTAATAATTTTTGTTGGCTAAAAATACATTCTGCTGCTGTGAAAAGCCTGTAGCTGCCAGGAGTGTTACAGAGGGCATTCCTCCCTTGAATTGACATTTGTGCCAAATCGGCTTTGAGGGCTTCTCCAGCTTTTAAGATGTGATAATGATAAGATGATCGTCGGGAAAACATCCCTCAGATGAAACGTTCACTGACTGGCTCTGAAAACTGACATTCAGATGATTGTGGCTCCGCCATACTGCAGGAATATTGTTTATGGCTTAAGGTTGCCTCGCTCCTCATCTGTAATCACTGAAAGTTTATCCAGAGGTTAATTACCAGTTTTCTGGTGGGTATCTGGGAACCGAGGATGGGAGACTAACAGTTGTATATGACCATAATAAAGCAAAAGACTGTTATAGAATGAGTAAAAGTTCATTTTCTTCCCTTACAGAATTTACATTTACTTTCTGTCCATTCCACTCACTACTGTCTTCATCACACACACAGAGGCAAACATCTGATTCAGATACCCAGGGTGTCATGCATGCACTCCAGCATATTGTGATCTCTTCGAGGCTTGTTTCTGTCCCCTGTCCTCCACAGTCCTGGATTGCTAATGAATAGTTCATACATGTGTGTTAAATAAATATACCTTCTTTAAAATTATCTTTTGTTACAAAGATGCCTTTTTCTATGATAACTGCAAAATGCCTAATTTGTAAATAAACCTAAACTATACGGATAAGTTATTTCTACACCTGCGGGGGGCAGATTTCTACATGAGAGTCCTTTTCCTTAGTGTGCTGAGTTTCTGCATGAGGTAGATGAAAGAAACATGTTTTTTGAAAAAAAAAAAAAAAATTGGCAATGGAGAACATTTCTAAAGCTTTCTCAGCTTCTCCCTATGATTATGTATTGAAACCTAGGAATTTGTTAATCTGGAATCTCTGGTTTTCTTGGGGGGTCTATGAAAAGGGCAGAGCAAGCAGATGTCCCATGATTGCCCTGAAATTATATGAGATATGTTCGTGTGCATGGATACATGCATTTTTTCTACGGATAGAGTCCTTAGCTTTAATCAGAACAAATTAAGAACTGTCTTTAAAAATATGCTTTCAGATGTTTGTTTTTGAATTCATTTCAAAGACTCTAACCTGCCCGTTATGTGTCAAGCACTGTGCTTGGCAATGAGGATACAAAAAGCCACTCCAGAACCGGAGCTGCTCACAGTGGAGTAGAGAAGGCAAAGAAGTTCATAATTTATTGGGATAAACTATAATAGAAAAGCATGTATCCAAAGCTTTTCTGTGTCTTCCCCTCAACCCTGATTGATTGACTCCACTATACAATTTGACTGTTGTGCCACAAAATTTTACATAGTTACCACGCCACCTGCCACCACAGGCTTCTATCTTTTTTGGTTTTTGTTCTTTGTTCTTTGGTTTTTTTCTTTTTTTTTTTTTTTTTTTTTTTTTTTTGAGACAGAGTCTCGCTCGGTCACCCAGGCTGGAATGCAGTGGCGCGGTCTCAGCTCACTGCAAGCTCCGCCTCCTGGGTTCACGCCATCCTCCTGCCTCAGCCTCCCGAGTAGCTGGGCCTACAGCCGCCCGGCTATTTTTTTGTATTTTTAGTAGAGACGGGGTTTCATCGTGTTAGCCAGGATGGTCTTGCTCTCCTGACCTCGTAATCCGCCCGCCTCAGCCTCCCAAAGTGCTGGGATTACAGGCGTGAGCCAATGCGCCCGGCCCACAGGCTTCTATTTTTAACAAAATGATTGCTTTTCTCTTTTCAGCATTTCAGGAGTGGGACTAAATGGTGTTCTGTATCTGGTATATCCAGGAGTTTCTTAGAGCTGGTGGTTAAAGGGCTTATAAACAAGAGATGAAAATGTTCACTTTTGCCATTTTTTGTGCAAGTGGTTGTAAATTGATAGCCATTAGAAGAATGATATGGGACCACTTTTGAGCTGATACTTATTAGATAGCCAAGAGGCATTGGTACATCCTATAAATCTAGAAAACAGATTGTTAAAATAATCACTGAGTTGTTTAGAGATGGTCCAGAATTAGTCAAGATTTCTTACTTTCTGTTCCCAGCAACTTTTTTTGAGATGAGATCTTCCCATGTTGCCCAGGCTGATCTGGAATTCCTGGGCTCAAGCGATTCTCCCGCCTCAGCCTCCCAAAGTGCTGGGATTACTGGTGTGAGCCACTGTGCACGGCCCCATCAGTGTTAATAATTTCCATTACCACCAGTAAGAGCCGAAAGAAAAGCACCCTAGCACTTCAACCTCTTACTGCCTATTATCTATGACTTCTTTATGTAGGGATAGAAACTGATTAAACATATCAATGAAAGACTAAAGAAACCCCGGGGCTCCAAGGTTCAAACAAAGACTGGGGCTGGACTTTAAACTTACACTCCATTTCCTTCTGTTTCTTTAAATAATCATCTGCTTCTCAGAAATCCCTGTTTTTGTCTCTCAGACCTACATATTTTATTTTCTTGTATTTTACTTATTCATGTAATTATCTAAATTTTTGATGAGATAATACATTTGATGAGAGAAAGTATAGCAGTGATTCCAGACAGGAATTTTCTTTCTCTTTTAATGATTGGATGGATAGGTCTTAAAAGGAATGTAAGACTTTATTCCGGAACAAAGCAGTCATCAGTCCCTTTGTATTTGGGGCAAAGTGGGGAAAACCGAAAGATCCATTTTGTCCTCCCTGTTCCAAATCAGATGCCTTTCTATGGTCTTCAACATTTGTGTGACTGACAAGTGGGACTTCTGTTGTAATTCACAATGCAATCACTGTTCTAAACATGCACATGGCCCACTCTGTCTCAGCTTCAATTATAAAATCTTCAGCCAGAGGCTATTATCCTCTGTTTTGTTCAGTCAGAGAGATAGCCAGTGAATTTCCAACTGAGATCAGGTGGCAGGAGAACAATTTCTCACACTTCATCTATCAAGCCCTTATAGACCCCAGTATATTTCCTCCATTGGGGGGTCCTGATAGGGAAGTTTTTCTGAAGTCATTTGGGAAGGTGTCCTAACATTGCATTTGCCTTCCTAATTCCACCTTAGAAGAGGGCAAGGAAATAATAGCTTAAGAAAGTGTAAATTCACAGAGCTCCATCCTCCTGTTTCGTTATTTTCATGTCACTAATTTTTTAGTAGATAAGCTACATCCCATGGTCTACCCAGCCATGTGAAGCATCTCTTCCTCTCCTGCCCACCCTTCCTTTCTCCCCAAAGTCCAATTAAATACATTGAAGATTCTGGGCAAATCTCTCCAAATCCCAGCAGGAACACAACAGAAGTCTGAGGCAAAAAACATAGTTAGTGAGGCCATGGACAACAAATCTAGGTGCTTTTTAATTTGGGAATGAGAGATTGGAGGCTTTTCTGTGAAGCACCCTAGTTTTAAATTACAGTCAGTGTCCTAATGCCTGCAGGCTAAATGAGAGGTTTGGAAGGATTAGGGTAAGAGTAGACTATATACAACCACTTCTACAAGTAAATGCCTTTTAATTTTTTTCTAAGATAAATATTGCAGGAAGAGTAAATGCCTTTTTAAAATGGCTGTGCAAGCTAGGCATGGTGGTACATTCCTATAGTCCTAGCTCTTCAGAAGGCTGCGGCAGGGGGATAGCTTGATCCCAGGAATCAGAGGCTGTAATGAGCTATGATTGTACCACTGCACTCCAGCCTGGGTGACAGAGTGAGACATTGTCTCTTTAAAAAAAAAAAAAAAAAAAAAAAAAGTGGGGGCCAGGAATGGTGGCTCAAGTCTGTAATCCCAGCAAATTGGGAGGCTGAGGTGAGGGGATGGCTTGAGCCCAGGAGTTTGAGACCAGCCTGGGCAACATAGTGAGACCCCTTCCCTGCAAAAAAATTTTTAAAATTAGCCTGCTGTGGTGGCATACACCTGTGGTTCCAGCTACTCAGGAGGCTAAGGTGGGAGGATACTTTGAGCCTGGGAAGTCAAGCCTGCAGTGAGCTGTGAGTAATTGCACCACTGCGCTCCAGCCTGGGTGACAGAGTGAAGCCTTGTCTCAAAAAATGAATGAATGAATGAATGAATGAATGAATGAATGAATGAATGAATGTCTGCAGAATCCAGAAGAGCTCTACGGAAGATTTGGCATCTTTCAAAACTCATTGACCAAATTATAAGTATAATTATGAACTTGTTCCAGGAAAGCCAAATTGCTATCCAGTTGACTTTTATCTTCTGAAGTTCAAGTTATTGGGGAGGTGGGGGAAAAGCCAGTTAAAGTGAACTTGTTTTATAAGGGTGGTGCGTATTTGTGTTAAGGCATACAAAAACCTGATTAATTCCTCTCTCTACCTAGTAAGTTTCTTAATACCCTATCAGAATTCAGCTGGAGCATTAGTACAGCAACACACTGTTTTCTCTGGTGCCAGTAGACAAAATGTCAGAACGCCTGCTGCATTCCTTTGGGATAATAGAAATGAAGTCATTACATTAGAAAGTGGATCATGTGCCCAGGATACACTTTCATCCTGAACCCAGTGACTCTTTCCCAGGTTAAAGTCAATGATCTGGTGGCAGATGCAGTTCTAGTAGCCAGAAGAGGGTGAGACAGAAGAGCCACTTAAGGAACATTGAGGTTTTATGATATTTGAGATGGCAATGACAGGTTGGTGTGGTGGCTGAAGTGCAGATGTGTCTATCAGAAGGTGAACACTGAGAGGGAAGAAGTGTTATGACAGAGAGCCAAGAACTTGATTGCTGGCAAGTGCTGGCTTGAACAAGGGCAATTGCTGGAATCTAAGAGGGGTGCTAATATTCAAGAGAAGAAGGTGTCCAGTTTCAGGGCTTGATTAGCAAACAATTGTTTTGTAATTCAAGGTGACTAGGAGTTTTACTTTTCAAAAGTACTGTAAGAGACTGTCTCACCTCCTCCAAAGGATTTTCAGGACTTGTTAACCATGAATAATAAAAGATACGAGTTCATGGCCAGGTGTGGCAGCTCACACCTGTAATCCTAGCTCTTTGGGAGGCTGAGGTAGGTGGATCACTTCTGCCCAGGAGTTCAAGACCAGCCTAGGCAATATGGTGAAACCTCAGCTCTACTAAAAATATGAGAATTAGCCAAGTGTGGTGGCACGTGCCTGTAGTCCCAGCTACTTGGGAGGCTGAGTTGGGAGGATCACCTGGGCTTTGGAGGTCAAGGCTACAATAAGGCAAGATTGTACCACTGCACTCCAGCCTGAGCAATGACAGTGAGATCCTGTCTCAAAAAAATAAAATAAAATAAAAGGCATCAGTTCAAAGAAAACTCCTTAAAACTACCTTATTACCTCGTATGTATAAAAACTTTCGTAGTCATATTTTAATGCAACATTACCGAAGTTGACCTTTATTGTGCCTGTCAGAAAAATCTGGCTGTTATCTTGAGTTCCTAAAGGAAGAAGTAATAGGAGCTGTTTGACAGACTTGACAACAGTTTCTAACATTTCTAAACAGCCCAATCAATAATCAAAAGGACAGGCAGGGCTTGGCGACTCACGCCTGTAATCCCAGCATTTTCATAGGCTGAAGTGGGCCAATCGCTTGAGCTCAGGAGTTTGAGACCAGCCCGGGCAACATGCTGAAACCCCTGTCTCTGCATAATATACAAAAATTAGCTGGGCATGGTGGTGCATGCCTGTAGTCCCAGCCACTTGAGCCTGGGAGGTAGAGGCTGCAGTGAGCAATGATGGCACCACTGCTCTCCAGGCTTAGCGAGTGAGTGAGATCCTGTCTCAAAAACAAAAAGACAAAACAAAAACCACAGAAGGATAAATTGTTTGGCTCAACCCTCTAGAAACCATACAATATAAGTAACTCTCCCCAGTGAATTGGTTCTGGCTTAAATCTTGGAAATAATCATTTTTATCATGATTTTTATCATTTTTATCTTGAATATTTGTTTTCACAATTCTCACTCTCTTCCTCCATCCTTTTATACACATTCTCACACCACATTCTTAAGCAAAGAAAATATACTTTCAAACTAAGCGTTTCTTTTGATGCTAAGACACTTAAAAGATAACACCGGGGAAAACAAAAGAAAGAAATGCTTATTCCTTTCCCATCTGGATTTTACAAAGCAAACCACAAAACAGTACAAACTCAGTCAGTATGCATTTTACTTCCTCCTGCCGCTCTCTCTCTCTGCTTGGGATTAAATGTTCCTCTAGTCCTCAACCGAAATGGAAATATGATCACATTTGTTTACTGTGTTGTCTTTGTATTTCCTAGGTCAATAGGGGCAAATTTTGATTTACTGATGTAGCTTCTATCCCCAAACACAGAGAAATTCTTCAGGGAGCTTGCTGTAAGCATATCCAAGTGCAGCTGAATCTCACAGGTAGACATTCTATAAAAATAGAGTAGCACTTTAAGATGCAAAAGTGGCATCATTCAGTAGTGCCATCTCTGCACTCCAGGTGCAAGTCCAAGGATTCTACTAAACAGGGTTGCCAAATACTAATTACACTAATTGGTTATCAATGCTGTTCTTAAATATTATGATCCTGGGGTTTCTACAATGAGAAGAAAAGGGGATGCCTTCCCTTCCCCATATGAAATGCATAAATTCTATTATATACTCTCAAGTCAGCAAGAAATTACCAAGAAAAAAATTACCTTGTCTCAAATAACAAATTGGAGAGAAAATGACCAGTATCTGTATATATGTATTTATTTCCTTTTATCTTGTCTTTTCTTCATGTCCAAAACATAATAAACTTTTTACAAAACAGGCTAACATACCAAGATGAAGAGATTCATTATAGCCACTATGATTTTCAATGATAAAGGAAAGAAAAAAAAAATTTCAATACACTAAAATGGGATAAGCTCAACAGACTAGAGAGTTTCAAATGCATAGGAAAAGGAAATAAAAAGAGATAAAAGGAATTATAATATTTCTGAAACCAGCAATGTGATTCTGCTTCACACCCATGTGACTGGCAGCAATCTAGCTACTAAGGCTGAAGATGAGTACACCCAGTAGTTCCACTCCAAGATATGGACTGCCAAACAAACTTCTACATGGACACCATGAGGTATCTACTACAATGTTCACAGTAGCTTTGTTTACAATGGCAAAGCATTGAAAACCACCAAAGCATCTATCAGCAGAAGTGTGGATAATGTTTATTTGAACAATGGGGGCTGCATTGTAATTAGGATGAGGGAACTAGAGCTCCATGTGTCAATGTAGATACAACTCAAGAGCAGTGTTACAATGCCATTGCAGAAGGGTTCATTCAGATTACCCTTTATATAAGTTAAAAATATATATATGTAATATATATATATTCAAAATAATGATGTATCTTTGGTGGAGCTATACATGCTAGTATAAAAACATCCACATGAAAATGGATAATAAATTCAAGGCTTCCTCTGATGAGGGAGAAAGGAGAATAGGATTCAGAAGAGATATACAGGGAACTGAAACTACAACTACAATAAATGTTTTTATTTAAAAACCCAATGCAAGGCCAGGTGCAGTGGCTCAGGCCTGTAATCCCAGCAGTTTTGGGAGGCCGAGGCAGGCAGAACACTTGAGGTCAGGAGTTCTAGACCAGCCTGGCCAACATGGTGAAACCCCATGTCTACTAAAAGTCCAAAACTTAGCCACGTGTGGTAGTGGGTGCCTGTAATCCCAGCTATTCGAGGCTGAGCACGAGAATAGCTGGAACCTAGAAGGCAGAGGTTGCAGTGAGTCTACATTGCACCGCCACACTCCAGCCTGGGCAACACAGCAATACTTCATCCAAAAACAAAACAAAACACAACAAAAAAGTCAGTATGTTAAAGATTTCTTTAAGCTTTTTTTTATTGATTTCTTTAATCATTTCTTTAAAAATGCTTCTGAGTGATTTGTCAGAACGTGTCTTTCGAAGCACATTTTTTTTTAGCCAGAAATCCATCTAACTTCTATCATGCAAAATCCAGGCATATGAGATTCCCACATAGAGTTGTTTCTAAAGATCACCCCTTGGATGCCCCCCATAAAACCCAAAAATGAGCATCCTGATCTGCTGAAAATCTAAAATAATTGAAGTCATTACACAAGAAGCATAGAAGTTAGGTGGCCTGCCTCCTGCCATCTTGGTTATTCTGAACCACCTTTCCTTGCTTTGGACATCAGTGCTTGGAGCAGAGGGAGATCCCTGTGCTTAGTCTCAAGAGTTGGGTTAGACTCTGACTGCTCCTTCCCACGTTGTAGTGCTCAATCAGCATTCATTACCATTCATTATCATTCCCTTTTTCCTCNTTTTTTTTTTTTTTTTTTTTTTTTTTTGAGACAGAATCTCGCTCTGTTACCCAGGCTGGAGTGCAGTGGCACAATCTCCGCTCACTACAACCTCCGCCTCCCAGGTTCAAGCTATTCTCCTGCCTCAGTCTCCTGAGCAGCTGGAACTGCAGGTGGGCACCACCATGCCCAGCTAATTTTTGTATTTTTTGGTAGAGATGGGGCTTCACCATGTTGGCCAGGCTGATCTCAAACTACTGACCTCAAGTGATCCACTCGCCTTGGCCTCCCAAAATGCTGGGATTATAGACGTGAGCCACCTCGCCTGGTCAAGAGCCTTTATTTTCATTAAGTATCCTGAGTCATCTAAGGATAATTTCATGCCTCTTGCCAATAATTGATTCAGGAATAGGTATGTGAATTAATCGAGGCCAGTGATAGGTGAGGAGAAGTTTGCTAAGGACTTTTGAGGAAAGTTTCCTAGTTTTCACAAAAAAGCTACAGAAAGAAACAGTCTCTTCCTCTGGCATTATTGTGTACAGATTTGAGACCCAGAATTGCAACAGCCATTTAACTACAAGGCTGAAGACTAAGCCAACCCTTGATGAAGGGTAGAGCCAAGAGAATTGCAGAGAAACAGTCAGCGCAGCTAGGTATGTCAGCCCTGAAGACCACCTCACCTCTGAAGGTTCACACAAGTGAGCCAATATCTTTCTGTATTGTTTAAACCAGTTAAGATAGATTTTTGTTGCCTGTGGCCAAAGACATTCTAACTGATACACGCATACATGATTCAGCTTCTGCAGTTGTCGGCAGGGATATTAATTTCTGCCTTGCTAGTTCCCTCAGTGGTTTTGGAAAGCAAAATGATTCAATGCATTTGAATGTGCTTTGTAAACTATAAATTGCTATTCAAGGACAAGCTGTTACTATTATTAATAATTTTGCTACTAAGTCTTAGGTACCAATTTTATGTCTTTCTTTTTCATTTTTATTTTTTTAGAGACAGGGTCTTGCTCTGGTCTTTTTTGTTTGTTTTGTTTTTTTGTTGTTGTTTTGCTTTGTTTTGTTTTGAGACGAAGTCTCGCTCTTGTCTCGCAGGCTGGAGTGCGATGGCACGATCTTAGCTCACTGCAACCTCCACTTCCTGGGTTCAAGCGATTCTCCTGCCTCAGCTTTCTGTGTAGCTAGGATTACAGGGGCCTGCCACCACGCACGGCTAATTTTTGTATTTTTAGTGGAGATGGGGTTTCACCATGACCAGGCTGGTCTCGAACTCCTGACCTCAGGTGATCCGCCCACCTTGGCCTCTGAAAGTGCTGGGATTACAGGCATCAGCCACCACTCCTGGCTGAGACAGGGTCTTGCTCTGTTGCCCAGGCTGGAGTACAGTGACAAAGTAAAAGTTGACCACAGCCTTGAACTCCTGAGCTCAAGCAATCCTGCCTCGGCCTTACAAAGTGCTAGGATTACAGGCATGAGCCATTGTGCCTGCCAGATACAAATTTTAATTTACTATATAAATTGTATGTCTTAGAATGTATTTAACTCATTTATTTTAAATTGATACTTCCAGTGACCTTATGAGCACTTATAGATCATTATTTTAAATCATATAAAGCAGTTATATATTTATAGTATCTGTTGAGGCTATTTTCAGCAATTATTTTTTATATAAGGGCCCTAAGGCCTTTTGAATAGCCATTATGTTAAAGGGGTTAAAAAATGTCCACAAAATAGGGTCTTCTTACCTAAAAACTGATCTTTAGAATATCCTCTGTGTCAGTGTCTACATTTGTAAAGAGGGTTGTCATAAAAATTAAGGGAGACAGTACATGTGAGGTACTCACAGCAGGACCTGCAACATAGTTACCAGCAGAATAACAGTTCAACCTAGCACTGACTATGTTTCAGGGATGTTCTAAGAACTTCACACTTATCAACTGGTGCTGCAGAACTGTATTCTTGTTCTATTGCATTTTTTATTTTTAAAATAGCTTTATTGCTTAAGGAAAAATGTCACATTTTTATTATTTAGACAAGATTGGGTATGCTCAAGGTATTATGGCCATAAACACATTTTTATTATTTAAAAAGTTCAAACACAGAAAAGTATGAAGATGAAATGAAATTAACCCCAAATTCCATCTTATTACATGTATGCTGGATAAGCAACCAGGCCTTTCTGTTTAATAAGGCAGGTACACATATGTACACACACATATACACACAAGTATATATGTGCACTTATGGTGTATATGTGTGTGTATATATATATACACACTTATGCATACATAAGTTATTTCCATATGTACTATATACATGTCTATTTTTAGTCGGACTAAAGGAAAAACTGGCATTATTTTTAAAATTATAGTTGATGCCACATCCTAGGGGATAAAAGAAGCCAGATTTTTCATTATTGTTTGTTATATTGCTTGTAAGTGGGTAGGGTCTAGTTAGGCAGCAAATACTTAAATACATATTTACTTAAATAACATCATAGTATCTTTTTAAATGCTCTTAATTTTTTTTAATTTAAAGTAGCCCTTTAGTCACGTAACACATTGCTATGATTTTTTATATCATAGTTACTTACTCTACCCAATTTCTCTTGTTTATTTTTCTCCCTAACAGCTGCCTTTTTTCTTAAAAAAAAAAAAAAAAAAAAAATTTTTTTTTGAGACAGGGTCTCACTCCATCCCCAGGCTAAAATACAGTGATGTGATCATGGCTCACTACAATCTCAAACTCCTGGGCTCAAGTGATCCTCACAGCCTCCTGAGTAGCTGGGATTATATGCATGCACCACGATGCCTGGCTAATTTTTTCTTATTTTGTACAGACAGGTTCTCCCATGGAATCAACCTAAATGTCCATCAACAGTAAACTGGATAAAGAAAATGTGGTACATATACACCATGAAATACTATGCAGCCATATAAGGACACAATTGTGCCCTTTGCAGCAACATAGATGGAGCTGGAGGACATTATCCTAAGCAAACCAACACAAGAACAGAAAACCAAATACTGCATGTTCTCACTTACAACTGGGAGCTAAACAATGAGAACATAGGGTTACTAGGAGGGGAACAACAGACATTGGGGCCTACTTGAGGATGGAGGCTGGGAGGAGGGAAAGGATCAGAAAAAATACCTATCAGTACTATGCCTATTACCCAGGTGACAAAATTGTCTGTACACCAAACCCCATGACACTCAGTTTACCTATATAACAAACCTACACATATACCCCTGAACCTAAAATAAAAGTAAAAAAGGGCCAGGCATGGTGGCTCATGCCTGTAATCCCAGCACTTTGGGAGGTTGAGGCTGGCGGATCACCTGAGGTCAGGAGTTTGAGACCAGCCTGGCCAACATGGTAAAACCCCATCCCTACTAAAAATAAAAAAAATACAAAAATTAGCTGGACGTGGTGGTGGGCCCCTTTAATCCCAGCTACTCAGGAGGCTGAGGCTGGAGAATCCCTTGAACCTGGGAGATGGAGGTTGCAGTAAGCCAAGATCATGCCATTGCACTCCAGTCTGGGTGACAGAGTGAGACTTCATCTCAAAAAAAAAAAAAAAAAAAGGGTAAAAAGAAGAGAGAGAGAGATTGAGAGAGAGAGAGTCTCTGCCTAGGCTGGTCTCGAACTCCTGGGCTCAAAAGATCCTCCTGCCTTGGCCTCTGAGAGTGCTGGGATTACAGACATAAGCCACACACCCAGCCTCTTTTTAAAAGTTTCTGATCGTGGTAAAAACTCATAACAAAATTGACCATCTTAATAATTTTTTAGTGTGTAGTTCAGTAGTGCTAAGTATATTCACATAGTTACTCAGTAGATTAATAGAACTTTTTCATCTTGCAAAACTGAAACTGTATACTGACCAAACAATCCCCTTTCCCTCCTCCCTCCAGGCCCTGGTAACCATCATTCTACTTCCTGTTTCTATGAATTTGCAGCAGTCATATATTTTATAAGTCAGCTTATATTCTCCAGCACCTAGTATAGTCATGCTCCATAAATACTTGCTAAGTGATGAATGAATCTGCATTTGAGCTATACACAAACAAATGAAACAAGAGGAAAGTCACACAGCCTCATTTGTACTAAGGAATCAATACCCACTGTCTTAGGCCATTCTTGCCATTGCTATAAAGAAACACCTGAGGCTGAGTAATTTATAAAGAAAAGGAGTTTAATTGGCTTATGGTTCTGCAGGCTTACAAGCGTGGTGCCAGCATCTGCTCAGCTTCTGGGGAAGCTCAGGAAGCTTTTTTTTTTTTTTTTTTTTTTTTTTGAGACGGAGTCTCGCTGTGTTTTCCTCCAACATTGGGGATTACAATTCAACATGAGATTTAAGAGGGACACATATTCCAACTATATCATTCTATCCTTATCCCCTCAAATCTCATTTACTTCTCACATTGCAAAATACAATCATGCCTTCCCAACAGTCTCCAAAAGTCTTAAATCATTCCAGTGTTAACTAAAAAGTCCAAAGTCTAAAAAGTCTCATCTGAGACAAGGCAAGTCCCTTCCACCTATGAAGCTGTAAAATCAAAAACAAGTTATTTACTTCCAAGATACAATGGGAGTATAGGTATTGGGTAAACGTTTCCATTCCAAAAGGGAAAAATTGGCCAAAAGAAAGAGGCTACAGGCCCCATGCAAATCTGAAACCCAGTAGGGCAGTCAATAAATCTTAAAGTTTCAAAATAATCTCCTTTGACTACCTGTCTCTCCAGGACACACTGGTGCAAGGAGTGGTCTCCCAAGGCTTTGGGCAGATCCACCCCTGTGGCTTTGCCCAATTCAACTGCTGTGGCTGATCTCACAGGTTGGAGTTGAGTGTCTGCAGCTTTTCCAGGTTCAGGGTACAAACTTCCTGTGGATCTACCATTCTGGGATCTGGAGGATGGTGGCCCCCTGCCCACAGTTCCATTAGCAGTGCCCCAGTGGCAATTCTGTGTGGAGCCTCCAACCCCACATTTTCCCCCCCACACTGCTCTACTAGAGGTTCTCTGTGAGGTCTCCACCCATGCAGCAGGCTTCTACCTGGGCACCCAGGCTTTTTCTACATCCTCAGAAATCTAGGTGGAGGCTGCCAAGTCTCCTTCACTCTTGCACTCCGTGCACCTGCAGTCTTACCACCAAGTGGAAGTCGCCAAAGTTTATGACTTGCACCCTCTGAAGCAGTGGCTCAAGCTGTATCGGAGGCCCTTTATCGGAGGCCCTTTGAGCCAAGGCTGGAGCCAGAACAGCTGCAATGTGGGAGTAATGTTCTGAGGCAGCACAGGGCAGCAGGGCCCTGGGCCTGACTCACAAACCATCCAGTCCTCTAGGTTTCAGGGCCTGTGATGGGAGGGGCTGCCTCAGAAATCTTTCAAATGCCTTTGAGGCCTTTTCCCCATTCTCTTGCTTAGCAGCACTTGGCTCCTTTTCAGTTATGCAACTATCTCTAGTAAGTGCTTGCTGCACAGCCTACTTGAATTCTTCTCCTAAAAAAGCTTTTTCTTTCTTTGCCACATGGCTAGGCTGCAAATTTTCCAAGCTTTTATGCTCTGCTTCCTATTTAAATTCCAAGTTTAAGTCGTTTCTTTGCTCCTGCACCTGAGCATAGGTTGTTAGAAACAACCAGGCCATATCTTGAATGCTTTGCTGCTTAGAAATTTATTCTGCCATATAGGCTAGGTCATCACTTTCAAGTTCAAACTTCCACAGATCTTAAGGGCATGGAACAATACAGCCAAGTTCATTGCTAAGGCATAACAAGGGTGACCTTTCCTCCAGTTCCCAATAAGATCCTCATTTCCATCTGAGACCTTGTTAGCCTGGCCTTCACTATCCATATCTCTATCAGCATTTTGGTCACAACCATTTAGCCAGTCTCAAAGAAGTTCCAAACTTTTCCTCATCTTCCTGTCTTCTTCTGAGCTCTCCACCTGAGCTCTTCCAACCTGTGCCCATGACTGAGTTCCAAAGCTGCTTCCTCATTTTTCAGGTATCTTTATAGTAATGATCCACCCCTCTGTACCAATTTTCTGTATTAGGCCATTCTTGCATTGCTATAAAGATATATCTGAGGCTGGGTAATTTATAAAGAAAAGAGATTTAATTGGCTCACAGTTTTGCAGAATGTACGGGAAGCATAGCACCAGCATCTGCTTTGGGGGAGGCCTCAAGAAGCTTACAATCATAGTAGAAGGAGAATAGGGAGCGAGCGTCTCACATGGCAGGAGCAGGAGCAACAGAGAGAGTGGGGTGCAGGGAGATGCCACAGACTTAACCAATTCTTGTGAGAAATTAATATTACAAAGACAGCACCAAGCCATGAGGAATCTGCTCCCGTGACCCAAACACCTCCCACCATGCACTACCTCCAACATTGGAGATTATGAATTATAATCTCATGTTGAATTAACAGGAGATTTGGTAGGGACGTACATTCGAACTCTATCAGCCTCCAAATAACTGAAATTTATTAAAAATTTATTATGTAGTAGGCACTTTATGTTAATTCTACACTTGGTCCCCACAGTCAATTCCCAACACAGCAGCCAGAGAGATCTTTTTAAACATGTCAAATGATATCGCTATTCTTCTCAAATTGCCGCAAAGACTCCCTATTATGCTTGGATTAAAAGTCAGAGTTTTCCAGTGGACTATAAGGCTTTAGTCCTATCTGGACCCTTTGCCTCTTCTTATCTTTTTCTTCTTTCCATCTCTGTTTCTTCACTCCAGCCACACTGGATTATTTGCAGGGTTTCCAGCATTCCAGCAGCACCCATCATGGGTTTATTGTACCTGCTGTTTTCTCTATCTGGAACATTGTTTCACTAATATTACATTGCTCACACCCCCAACTTCCATGAGGCCCTTGCTCAAATAGCACCTCACCAGTGAGGTGATCTCTAACTATTCTATTCAAAACAGCAACAGGTGCCCCACCGCCTGTCTGATTCTCCCCAATCATTTCCCACTATTTTTGTTATCAAACTTATCACCATTTGACCTACCACATATTTCACTTATATACATTTCTTTTCTGTTTCCTGGTACATAATGGCAGGTATTTTTGTCTGTTTTATTCACTGCTGTATCCCAGTATCCAGAACTGTGCCTGACACATAGTAAGGGCCCGAAGAATATTAATTTAAAATGAATAAATTAATATATAGTGATGGAAAGCCAGCCAGTGATTGCCTTGGGCTAATAAGGGGGAAGAATTGACTGGGAAGGGCTACAAGGAACTTGTTTGTATCTTTATTATGTGTATAATTACACAAGCATATGAAGTTGTTAAAATACATTGACATATACACTTAAATGAATGCATTATATTACATGTAAGTCATTGCTCAATAAAGATATTTTTTTTAACACTTCAGCAATTTGTCTAAGGTCCCAGCATTTGCAAAGTGGCAAAGTTATCATTCAAACCCTGGTGTGTCTGATTCCTAAGCCTGTCATCTTTGTATGAGGTTATGCTCCCTCCCCTAACCTCTGCCCTTCCTCGTTTCCACAACTGGCCCCACTGAGTTCTTCACCAGAGGACTCAGTCTCACTATTTTCAGATTATTCTCAGATTTATACATCTCTGGGACAGGCAATACATTTTTGGCTATGTCTTTCTCCCATTTTCAAAGTACAAGGCAAATAAACCCTGTGTGTTTCCTAGGACAAGAGTCATTACCTCTCTGAGGCTTGGATTCCAAATCTGAAATCATATGCTTAACTGATACTCGATGATAATGTGATTGAGAGTTCTATTTGTCAACTTTTCTAGGCTATATGGTACCTAGCCATTCAACCAAACACTGTGTTACAACCAAAGATGTTATTGTGAAGGTATTTTGCAGATGTGATAAATATCTACAGCCAGCTAACTTTAAGGAAAGGGGATTATCCTGGATAATCTGGGTAGGATAAATCCAGTTCATTGAAAGTCTGTAAGAGTAGAATTGAGGTTTCCCTAAGGAAAAAAGAAATTATGTCTGTGGACCGAAGTGTCTGCCTCTGCCTGAGAGTTTCTAGCCTGCCGTTCTGATGGCCTGCCCTGCACACATCAGACTTGCCTACCTTGCCGCCATAATCACAGAAACCAGTTCCTCACAGTAAAGCTCTTTCCTCTCTCTTTCTCTCTCTCTCTCTCTCTCTCTCTCTCTCTGTGTGTGTGTATGTTTCTGTGTGTGATATGAAAAGCACCCAGGAGTGCTGAACAAACATGACTTCTTCCAACTATTAGTGTCTTGATGATAACCCCTGGGGCTAATTAGTCCCCAAGTATTCACATTGTTAACTAGGTAGAGTGTCTGCAGGGACAAACCCTGGAGCCCTGGATATGTTACCTTCTCTTCCCTCTCCCTGCCTCTGATGGAGTGGGCTTTGTATTGATCTCTACACCCAACTTATGCCAGACTTAAGCCCAGCCCTATCTCTCCAACACTCGCCTCATATTTCACCCTTTAGCCTGAGTCCTGAGTGATAAGTACAATCTGACTTTCCTACTACTGTGCCCAGCCTAATTTATTGGAAACCCAGTGGTTACCATTTCTGGAATTGAAATGTGTGTCATTTAGACACTTCAAGGGTGGCTCTGCCTGTCCCAGTTGATGAGGCTTCTGGAGTCGTCCTTGGCAGCCAGGTCCATCTTACTGTCCAATCTTGATGGGCAGCTCTTAAGCCATTCCCATCTCACCAATTCCATGCACCTACCAACAGAGCATCCTGCTTCCTAATCATTGCATAAGCCATGGAGGATTGCTAGAACGATCTATTCCAACTAACCATGAGTGACCCAGCCATGGAACATATGGCCTTTTCCAAAAACGAGTAGAACTCAGTTTTCCAAAGCTGAGCGTGAAAATATTCTGCATGTGTTTTCGTGGTACATTCCTAACTTTGTGACTGAAGTTTCAGAAATCAAATTCACTTTCAACTAGCTGTGTTGCTATGTTATCTATAGTTCTTAATGATTCTGTCTCTGCAGGCAATTGCAGTATATGTTAAATTCTGTCTACTCTTTTTTTTTTTTAGACAGAGTCTCGCTCTGTCGCCCAGGCTGGAGTGCAGTGGTGCCATCTCGGCTCACTGCAAGCTCCGCCTCCCGAGTTTACGCCGTTCTCCTGCCTCAGCCTCCTGAGTAGCTGGGACTACAGACGCCCGCCACCTTGCCGGGCTAATTTTTTGTATTTTTAGTAGAGACGGGGTTTCACCGTGTTAGCCAGGATGGTCTCCATCGCCTGATCTCGTGATCCGCCCGCCTCGGCCTCCCAAAGTGCTGGGATTACAAGTGTGAGCCACCGCAACCGGCCCTGTGTACTCTTACATATCCATGAGAATAGGAGACTGTTGAGCAGATACAGAGTTTTTAAAACATTATTTATTTTAGTCATGAATTCAACTTCCTTCACCACAAAAACTTAGATCCAAGTTGTGAACAATTACCAAGAATGACCAATCGGGGATTCCTTTTATCTCCTCACTTCTCCCCTGATGAAAATACCTAAGGCACTGATTGAAAGTCAACTACAAAAAGGGAGAAATCCTCATTACTCCTAGACTTAATGGTGGAGATTTCTACAGGCAATGGTTGTATTCTTGGCCAGATCACTTAACATCCTTGAACTTCATCCAAAACTGGAAGGAACTGGACTGTTTTTTCAAAGTCCCTTTTGCCACTGAAGTCCCATGAGCCTTGAGAATCAAAGTGCTGTTGAGATGCCCATTCACCCAAGGAAGGAGGAGATAAGGGCAGGCAATCAGAAGTCCTGTTTGCATGAGGTTCTCCTAAGCTCCATAGGCAGTGGCAGTGGGCTAATCGGTAAAAATATGGCCAGTACAACATGAAGGCCCACTGCATATAATGGCAGGAAGAGCTCACTCATTTTCTCTTTCCAGAAATGTTTTTTTTTTTTTTTGAAACAGGTCTTGCTCTGTTGCACAAGCTGGAGTGCAGTGGTATAATTGGCTCACTGTAGTCTCCACCTCCCAGTCCCAAGAGATCCTCCCACCTCAGCCCCCCAAGTAGTTGGGACCACAGGCATGGACCACAACACCATGACACCTGGTTTTTTTTATCTTCCAAGTTTTGTACAGACAGCATCTCATGTTTCCCAGACTGATCCTGAACTCCTGAGCTGCAGTAATCTTCCCATCTTGGCCTCTTGAAGTGCTGGGATTACAGGCGTGAGCCACCATGCCCAGTTGAAAGTAAGTTTAAGCAGAATTAGGCTTTGAATAGTGAAAAGGAACTGGAACAGCGTTTCATGTTGTTTTATTTTTCTAATGGTGGTGGAAGGGACGATGATATAGGGCAGACTTCTAAGTTCTGGATGCTGTCAGAGTCAGACAGAGAATCAGGCAGCTGCTGAGATGCCTGGGTCTAACGGAGCCCAGGCAGAAGCCCATCCTGTCCAGGTCTGTTGTGACCTGGCACTCTTGTCAGTACCACTTCATGCTCACCCCAGCACCATCTGTCCACCTTAGTTTTGCCTTGTCACTGCAAACAGCAAAAGGGATTTGGGGACTGAGAATAAAGTTCTCCCATTAGGAGAGATGAAAGCTGCTCCAACTCTGAGGAGAGAGTACCCAAAAAGGACAGAAACTTACCATCAGATTGAAGAGAAGGGGACATGTTCCTTTTGTGACCATGAGCTGAAGTTATTGAGCATGCCTGAGAGAGTGGTGCAGACTAGAGTCACAGGAATAGTGACCCTCCTCTAGCCCAGTACCTGATGAAGATAAATCTCTCCATGTCTATAAGGATCTGGTGCAATCTGGAGAAATAAGGGTCATATGTAAATAAACCTAATTGGATTGAAGGGAACTGAGAGGATAGAAATTAATTCCTATAAATTTGGATTGATGCCACTAATACCTCCCAATGTAGGCCAGACCAGGGGCAAGAGAATACAAATTGAAATGAATCTAAGTTTTCTGTCTTTTAAAGGCTTTAGATAGTTTTCTGACAAGTTAGACCTTCCTTAGTCATAATAGAACTAGGGCCAGGCATGGTGGCTCATGCCTGTAATCCTGTTATCGAAAGGGGTTCCGATCCAGACCCCAAGAGAGGGTTCTTGGATCTTACACAAGAAAGAATTTGGGGCCAGTCCATAGAGTAAAATGAAAGCAAGTTTATTAGGAAAGTAAAGGAATAAAGAACGGCTACTCCATAGACAGAGCAGCCCTGAGGGCTGCTGGTTGCCCATTTTTATGGTTATTTTTTGATGATATGCTAAACAAGGGGTGGATTATTCATGCCTCCCCTTTTAGACCACATAGGTATCTTCCTGATGTTGCCATGGCATTTGTAAACTGTCATGGTGCTGGCAGGAGTGTAGCAGTGAGAACAACCAGAGGCCACTCTCATCACCATCTTGGTTTCGGTGGGTTTTGGCTAGATTCTTTACTGCAACTTGTTTTATCAGCAAGGTCTTTATGACCTGTATTTTGTGCCAACCTCCTATCTCATCCTGTGGCTTAGAGTGCCTTAACTGTCTGCAAATGCAGCCCAATGGGTCTCAGCCTCATTTTACCCAGCCCCTTTTCAAGATGGAGTTGCTCTGGTTCAAACACCTCTGACAATCCCAGTGTTTTGGGAGGCTAAAGTGAGAGGATTGCTTGAGCCCAGGAGTTTGAGACCAGTCTGGGCAAGACAGCAAGACTCTGTCTCTCAAAAAAAAAAAAAAAAAAAAAATTAGCCGGGCATGGTGAGCTATGATTCTGCCACTGCACTTCAGCCTGGGAGACAGATTGTCTCTTAAAAACAAAACAAAATGAATAAATACCTCTATACAGAAAACAATTGTTTTTTATTTTATTTTTATTTTTATGGAAACAGGGTCTCACTCTGTCGCCCAGGCTTGCGTGCGATGGCACAATCTCAGCTCACTGCAATCTCGGCCTCCTGGGCTCAAGTGATCCTCCCTGCCTCCTGAGTAGCTGGGACTACAGGCACATGCCACCACACCCAGCTAACTGGCTAATTTTTGTATTTTTTAGAGACAGGGTTTTGCCATGTTGCCCAGGCTGGTCTTGAACTCCTGGACTCAAGTAATCCTCCTTCCTTGGCCTCCCAAAGTGCTGGGATTACAGCCACCATGCCCAGCCTAACAGTTGTTTTTGTAAATGAGATAAGATAATAACATAACATAAAATTTGTCACTTTAAGCACTTTTAAACACAGTTCCACGCATTAAACACATTCACATTGTTGTGCAATCATCACCACTATCTATCTCCAGAACTCTTCTTGCAAAACTGAAACTCTGTACCCATTACACAACAACTCATTTTGCCCTCCCACCCAGCCTGTGGCAACCACAATTCTACTTTCTGTAACTATCAATTTGACTACCCTAGATATGTTATGTACGTGGAATCATACAGCATGTGTGCTTTGTGTCTAGCTTAATTTACTTAGCCTCAAGGTTCATCTGTGTTATAGCATGTGTTAAGAATTCCCTTCCTTTTTAAGGCTGAGTAATATTCCACACACACACACACACACACACACACACACACACACATATCACATTTTCTTTCTTTTGTTTTTGAGGCAGAGTTTCACTCTTGTTGCCCAGGCTAGAGTGCAATGGCGCAATCTTTGCTCACCACAACCTCCCGCTCCTGGGTTCGAGCAATTCTTCTGCCTCAGCCTCCCGAGTAGCTGGGATTACAGGCATGTGCCTCCACACCCGGCTAATTTTGTATTTTTAGTAGAGACAGGGTTTCTCCATGTTGGTCAGGCTGGTCTCGAACTCCTGACCTCAGGTGATCCTCCCACCTCAGCCTCCCAAAGTGTTAGGATTACAGGCGTGAACCACTGCTCCTGGTCACCATATTTTCTTTATCCATCCACCAGTGGACATTTATCCATTTCTTCTAGATTTTCTAGTTTATTTGCATAGAGGTGTTTATAGTATTCTCTGATGGTAGTTTGTATTTCTGTGGGGTCAGTGGTGATATCCCCTTTATCATTTTTTATTGCATCTATTTGATTCTTCTCTCTTTTCTTTATTTTGAGCCTATGTGTGTCTCTGCATGTGAGATGGGTCTCCTGAATACAGCAAACTGATGGGTCTTGACTCTTTATCCAATTTGCCAGTCTGTATCTTTTAATTGGGGCATTTAGCCCATTTACATTTAAGATTAATATTGTTATGTGTGAATTTAATCCTGTCATTATGATGCTAGCTGGTTATTTCGCCTGTTAATTGATGCAGTTTCTTCATAGCATCAATAATCTTTACAATTTGGCATGTTTTTGCAGTGGCTGGTACTGGTTGTTCTTTCCCATGTTTAGTGCTTCCTTCAGGAGCTCTTGTAAGGCAGGCCTGGTGGTGACAAAATCTCTCAGCATTTGCTTGTCTGTAAAGGATTTTATTTCTTCGCCACTTGTGAAGCTTCTTTTGGCTAGATATGAAATTCTGGGTTGAAAATTCTTTTCTTTCAGAATGTTGAATATTGGCCCCCACTCTCTTCTGGCTTGTAGAGTTTCTGCCGAGAGATCTGCTGTTAGTCTGATGGGCTTCCCTTTGTGGGTAACCCAACCTTTCTCTCTGGCTGCCCTTAACATTTTTTCCTTCATTTCAACTTTGGTGAATCTGACAATTTATGTGTCTTGGGGTTGCTCTTCTCAAGGAGTATCTTTGTGGTGTTCTCTGTATTTCCTGAATTTGAATGTTGGCCTGCCTTGGTAGGTTGGGGAAGTTCTCCTGGATAATATGCTGAAGAGTGTTTTCTAGCTTGGTTCCATTCTCCCCGTCACTTTCAGGTACACCAATCAAATGTAGATTTGGTCTTTTCACATAGTCCCATATTTTTTGGAGGCTTTGTTCATTTCTTTTCATTCTTTTTTCTCTGATCTTGTCTTCCTGCTTTATTTCATTAATTTGTTCTTCAGTCACTCATATCCTTTTTTCCGCTTGATCAGTTCGGCTACTGAAGCTTGTGCATGCTTCATGAAGTTCTTGTACTGTGATTTTTAGCTCCATCAGGTCATTTAACCTCTTCTCTACACTGGTTATTCTAGTTAGACATTCATCTAACCTTTTTTCAAGGTTTTTAGCTTCCTTGCGATGGGTTAGAACACATTCCTTCAGCTCAGAGAAGTTTGTTATTACTGACCTTCAGAAGCCTACTTCTGTCGACTAATCAAAGTTATTCTCTGTCGAGTTTTGTTCCCTTGCTGGTGAGGAGTTGTGTTCCTTTGGAGGAGAAGAGGATTCTGGTTTTTGGAATTTTCAGCCTTTCTAGTCTGGTTTCTCCCCGTCTTTGTAGTTTTATCTATGTTAACCTAAGGGTTTTGGTGTGGATATCTTTTTTGTTGATGTTGATGCTATTCCTTTCTGTTTCTTAGTTTTCCTTCTAACAGACAGGCCCCCCAGCTGCAGGTCTGTTGGAGTTTGCTGGAGGTCCACTACAGACCCTGTTTGTCTGGGTATCACCAGCAGAGGCTGCAGAACAGCAAATATTGCTGCCTGATCCTTCCTCTGGAAGCTTCATCCCAGAGGGGACCCTGCCTCTATCAGGTGTCTGTCAGCCCCTACTAGGAGGTGTCTCCCAGTCAGGCTATATGGGGGTCAGGGACCCACTTGAGGAGGCTGTCTGTTATCAGAGCTCAAACGTTGTGCTGGGAGAACCGCTGCCCTCTTCAGAGCTGTCAGGCAGGGCTGTTTAAGTCTGCAGAAGCTGTCTGCTGCCTTTTGTTCAGATATGCCCTGTCCCCAGAGGTGGAATCTAGACAGGCAGTAGGCCTTGCTGAGCTGTGGCGGCTCTGCCCAGTTCAAGCTTCCCCACCACTTTGTTTACACTGTGAGCATAGAACCACCTACTCAAGCCTCAGCAATGGCAGACCTCCCCACCCCCCTACCAAGCTCCAATGTCCCAGGTCGATCTCAGACTGCTGCACTAGCAGTGAGCAAGGCTCCATGGGCATGGGACCCGCCAAGCTAGGCACAGGAGGGAATCTCCTGGACTGCCAGTTGCAAAGACCATGGGAAAAGCACAGTATTTGGGCTGGAGTATACCATTCCTCCAGGCACAGTCACTCACAGTTTCCCTTGGCTAGGAAAGGGAAATCCCCTGACCCCTTGCACTTCTTGGGTGAGGTGATGCCCCGCCCTGCTTCAGCTCACCCTCCGTGGGCTGCACCCACTATCCAACCAGTCCCAATGAAATGAACCAGGTACCTCAGTTGGAAATGCAGAAATCATCTGTCTTCTGTATTGATCTCGCTGGGAGCTGTAGACCAGAGTTATTCCTATTTGGCCACCTTGGAAGCCACCCTAAATCACCAATTTTTAAATTGGATTGTTTGGTTTCTTTGGTGGTTGTGTTATAGGAGTTCTTTCTATATTCTAGATGCTAATCTCTTATCAGATATATGACTTGCAAATATTTTCTCCTAAAAACAATTGGTCAAGTTGGCATGTTGATGTAGCTTGAATGTATATTCCCACCAAATCTCATGCTGAATGATAACCCCCAATGTTGGAGGTGGGGCCTGGTGGGAGGTATTTGGATCATGGGGGCAGATATCTCATGAATGACTTGGGCCGTCCTCTTTGGTGATAAATGATCTCTTGCTCTGAGATCTGGTTGGTTAAAAGTGTGTGGCATGGCCCCTACTCTTGTGCTTACTCCTATTCCCGACATGTCATGTGCCTGCTTGCTCTTTGTCTTCTACCATGATTGGAAGCTTCCCGAGACCTCTCAAGAAGCAGATGCTGCTATGCTTCCTGTACAGCCTGCAGAATTATGAGCCAATTAAATATCTTTTCTCTATAAATTGTACAGCCTCAGGTCTTTCTCTTTCCCTCCCTCCCTGCCTCCCTCCCTTCCTTCCTTCCTTCTCTCTCTTTCTTTCTTTCTCTCTCTCTTTCTTTCCTTCTCTTTTTCTTTCTTCTTTCTCTTTCTTTTCTTTCCTTTTCTTTCTTTCGAGACAAGCTCTTCACTCTGCTACCCAGGCTAGAGTGTAATGGCTTGATCATAGCTCACTGCAGACTTGATTTCCTGGGCTCAAGCAATCTTCTTGCTTTGACCTCCCAAGTAGCTGGGACTATCTGGGTAGGTGTGAGCTACCAGTTGTGAGCCACCATGCCCAGATAATTTTTAAACTTTTTGTAGAGATGGGTTTTTGCTATGTTGCCCAGGTTGTTCTCAAATGCCTGGCCTCAAGCAATCCTGGCCCTGTAAAGTCCTGTGATTACAGCAGAGAGTCACCATATTCTATTTCCCTATAGCAATGGAAGAAGGGCCTAACACACGTCTTAGTTGTTTTTCAAGCCAGAAGACATGTCATCGACAAAATTCATATGTTCAAGACTTAATGCCCAGTGTGACTATATTTGGACATAGAGCCTATGAGAAGGTGATAAAGGTTAAATGACATCATAAGGGTTAGGCCCTAATCCTATAGAACTGATGCCCTTATAAGGAGAGGTAGAGTGGCCGGGCACAGTGGCTCACACCTGTAATCCCAGCACTTTGGGAGGCCAAGGTGGGCAGATCACTTGAGGTCAGGAGTTTGAGACCTGCCTGGCCAACATGGTGAAACTCTGCCTCTATTTAAAAAATACAAAAACTAGCCAAGTGTGGTGGTGGGCATCTGCAGTCCCAGCTACTCGGGAGCCTGAGGCAGGAGAATTGCTTGAACCAAGAGGTGAAGGTTGCAGTGAGCCAAGATCACACCACTGCACTCCAGCCTGGGCAACAGAGCAAGACTATCTTAAAAAAAAAAAAAAAAAAAAAAAAGAAGAAAAGGCAGAGCCTGGGTACAGCAGCTCACACATATAATCCCAACACTTTCAGAGGCCAAGGTGAGAGGATCACTTGAGGCCGGGAGTTCAAGACCAGCCTGGGCCACAAAGTGAGATCCTGTCTCTATAAAAAATAAAATTTAGCCTGGTGTCGTGGTGTGTGCCTATAGTGGCAGCTACTCAGGAGGCTGAAACTGGAGGCTCACTTGAACCCAGGAGATGGAGGTTGCGGTGAGCTACGATCACGCCACTGTACTCCAGCCTGGGCAACAGAGTGAGACCCTGTCTAAAAAAAAAAAAAAAGCAGAACAGGCAGAGATACAAGGTGCTCTCTCTCTCTGTCTCTCTCTCTGTCTCTCTCTCTGTCTCTAACATGTAAGGACACAGTGAAAAAGAGGCCATCTGCAAGCCAGGAAGAAGGTCCTCACCAAGAACAAAACCAGCTGATTGGACTTGAGCTTGGACTTTTCAGCCTCCAGGAATGGGAGAAATACATTTCTGTTGCTTAAGCCACCCAATCTGTGGTATTTTGTTATGGCAGCCCAAGCCGACTACTATGACATATATTTTATGATTAAACTAGGGATAGCATAGACATGCTGATGGGACAGTTTTAACAAACATAAAAGGATTAAGGAAGTAAAAATCATTTGAAACCCTGCAACCCGGAGATGATCATGTTGTGTTATGTATCCTTCCAGGCTTCTTCCTATGCATGTAGAAAACTTTTCATAATCCAGATGCTATTTTGTAACCTTTTCTTAGCAATAAACACAAGTGTACATGATGGTTTTGTTTTGGTTTGTTTGGTTTTTTTGAGACAGAGTTTTGCTCTTGTTGCCCAGGCTGGAGTGCAATGGCGTGACCTCGACTCACCACAACCTCCACCTCCCGGGTTCAAGCAATTCTCCTGCCTCAGCCTCCTGAGTAGCTGGGATTACAGGCATGCACCACCATGCCCGGCTAATTTTGTATTTTTAGTAGAGACGGGGTTTCTCCATGTTGGCCAGACTGGTCTCGAACTCCTGACCTCAGGTGGTCTGCCTGCCTCAGCATCTCAAAGTGCTGGGATTACAGGCCTGAGCCACCACGCCCGGCCACATGATCGTTGTAATGCACTGCAAAATACTCCACTGAACAGATCTACCATCATGTATTTAATCAGTCCCCTAGTGATAGAGATTTAGGTGATTTCCAATTTATCATTATTGGAAACAATACTTCATGAAGGCCTTTTATGTATATCTTTGCATGTTTGTCCAATTTGTTCACTGGGATGAATTCCCAGAAATTTAATTTCTGGGCCAAAGGATATGCATATTTAAAATTTTGACATCCTGTCTATTGCCAAATTACCTTCCAGAAAGACTGAACCAATTTATATCCCTACTGTGCATGAGAGTGCCCACTGCTCCACACCCTTGCCAAATTGGCATGCTTTCAACAACAGTAAAAATAGGTTCTTGTCTGCTTTTCTCCTATGAGTCCTACCCAAGTGCATGATGTGAAACTGAATGAGAGGAATATAAAGTTGACAGATGGGAGGTATTTTGGTCACTGTAATGTTTTATCTAAAGCACACCATTTTCCTCTCAGAACAAGTGTGATAGATAAGCCCTCTTCATTTTTTAGTACAAGTTCTAGGACATAATTTCCTAAATGGATTGATTCCTTAGAGAATGAATGTCTCTGAGGATGTAGAAATTATTCAAGCCAAATGTGCTTTCGGCTGATAGAGGATATACGATTTTGACATAGCAGTATCCATGTGACCCCTTTTTTAAAGATGCAAAGTATCTTCTTACCCTGTGCTGTCCAAAGTGTCATACTGCAGCCTGCTCTGAATGTACTCATTCATTTGCCTGAAGTTCTCACAGAGAAAATTTTCTCCAACTTTGTTTTATATTGAAAAAAAAATTTTAATTGAAGTATAATCTACACACAATATGAGTAAATTTTTCTCTTTAAAATCTGTTTGTGAATAACTGCAACCTTCAAAGATAACCTTTCATTTTCATTAAATGAGAGAGAAAAGCTTTTCTTTTTTTTTCTCGAGACAGAGTCTCACTCTGTTGCCCAGGCTGGAGTGCAATGGTGCGATCTTGGCTCACTGCAACCTCCCTCTCCTGGGTTCAAGCCATCCTCCTGTCTCAGCCTCCCAGGCAGCTGGGATTACAGGGGTATGTCACCACGCTCAACTAATTTTTGTATTTTTAGTAGTGACAGCGTTTCACCATGTTGGCCAGGCTGATCTCAAACCCCTGACCTCAGCTGATGCGCCTGCCTCCGCCTCCCAAAGGGCTGGGATTACAGGTGTGAGCTTTCGTGCCCAGCAGAAAAGCATATAATTAAACACATGCTCTTTGAAAAGCACAGAGAAAAGAGACTGGAGCTTTATATTCAGCTATTTCACTCCTTAGTTGTATGGTCTGAAGCACATAATTTAGCAAATACACTTCTTTTATTCTCATCTGATAAACTAGCAAAATGAAATCTACACTACCTTCTCCATAGAGATGTTGGAAGCACATCCATCATCTCTAGGGAGGTCCTTAGCACTATAGTGAGTTAAATTACATATTTTTTAAAAAATGTGCATCCAGTCAAATATATCTAATCTACTTGTATCTGATCTTACAGTTTTTGTGCTTGAGGGGAATGTATTTCTTTTTCAAATGAAAACATGTTGATCAGATAAATGTTTATGATGGAAAATTATCCTTTTGTTTTGGCATTAATATCAATTAAAAGCATTTTGAAACTGTTCAGCTTCACTGATGATATTAATGAACCTTACATGAGAAAAAGCCAGAAAATAATTAGCATAATTATAAAATATTAACTGTACATTAATAATTCTCTTTATTTTTCCCTTTTAGCCACTTAATAAATTATATGTATCAAATTATTATAAATGTGGTACTTCCAATGTTAGCAAAATTATATGTTTAAAAGGCATAACAATAATTAAACAATTTTAATTGTTTAATTGTTTAATTTGCTTAAAAACGAAATAAAACAATATTTGTTTAATTTAGAAAAAAGGCCGGGCGCGGTGGCTCAAGCCTGTAATCCCAGCACTTTGGGAGGCCGAGACGGGCGGATCACGAGGTCAGGAGATCGAGACCATCCTGGCTAACACGGTGAAACCCCGTCTCTACTAAAAATACAAAAAACTAGCCGGGCGTGGTGGCGGCGCCTGTAGTCCCAGCTACTCGGGAGGCTGAGGCAGGAGAATGGCGGGAACCCGGGAGGCGGAGCTTGCAGTGAGCCGAGATCGCGCCACTGCACTCCAGCCTGGGCGACAGAGCGAGACTCCGCCTAAAAAAAAAAAAAAAAAAAAAAAATTTAGAAAAAAGATCACTTTACATCCTATTATCCTAGTGATACTGTGAATAAAATTCCTTTCAAATTTATATTTTAATATCTTCTTTCTTTTTATTTATTTATTTAGAGACAGGGTCTTGCTCTTTCACCCATCTGGCCAGAGTGCAGTGGCACTATGGTAGCTCACTGTAGCCTTGACCTCCTGGGCTCAAGCCATCCTCCTGCCTCAGCCTCCCTAGTAGCTAGTACTACGGGCTCTCACCACCACACCTGGCTAATTTTGTTTTATTTTGTTTGGGTAGAGATGAGTTCTCACTATGTTGTCCAGGCTGGTCTGGGATTCCTGGCCTCAAGTCCTCCTGCCTTGGCCTCCCAAAGCACTGGGATCACAGGCATGAGCACCTAGCCCTAATGTGCCTGCCTGCCTGCCTGCCTTCCTTCCTTCCTTCCTTCCTTCCTTCCTTTCTTCCTTCCTTCCTTCCTTCCTTCCTTCCTCTTTTCTTTTTCTTTCTTTTGAGACAGAATCTTGCTCTGTTGCCCAGGCTGCATTGCAGTGGCGCAATCTTGGCTCACTGCAACTTCCACTTCCCAGGTTCAAGCAATTCTGGTGCCTCAGCCTCGGGAGTAGCTGGGATTAGAGGCACTCACCACCATGCCTGGCTAATTTTTGTATTTTCAGTAGAGACAGGGTTTCCCCATGTTGGCCAGGCTGGTCTCAAACTGCTAGGCTTGAGCGATCCACCTGCCTGAACCTCTCAAAGTGCTGGGATTACAGGCACCTGCTTTTCTTTCTACATACTGGTTAGAGGTGAATGCTTATCCCTTCAGCTCTCTGTCTGCTCCCCACGAGTGACAGCTTGGGATGCTCGGGCTTCTTCCCTTGTCTCACTGTCTCCTCAGGAAAAAGCACCTTCTTTAGCAAGATTGAGGGAAAGAACTGCTAAATGTGTGACTCAGCCCCTCTTTCTCTCTGAGTGGCCGGACCTTAAGGACTTACCAGGCGATAAGCTTCCTAGAGTAAGCCCTGCCCTGCAAAAAGGACTGAAGTTTGAAAAGGTTTATTTTAATTCAGGGAAGTGAGTATTAGTAAGCCCAGTTGGCCACAGACTATGCCACATTCTCCAACCAGCTTTATTAGCTGTGAACTAATTTCTTTTAAAATAATTTTTTATTGTGGTTTAAAAAAAAAGATGACATAAAATTTATCATCTTACCATTTTAAGTGTACAATTCAGTAGTGTTAATTATAGTCGTATTAACCAATTTCTACCAATCTCCAAAACTTTTTCCTCTTGCAAAACTGAAACTCCATATCCATTAATCAACAATTCATCATTTTCTCCTCCTTCTAGCCCTTGGCAACCACCATTCTATTTTCTGTGTCTATGATTTTCACTACTCTAGATACCTCCTAGAAGTGGAACCATGCAGAGTTTGCCCTTTTTGTGACTGGCTCATTTCACTTAGCATGATGTCTTCAAGGCTCATCCATGTTGTAGCATGGTGTCAGAACTTCCTTCCTTTTTAAGGCTGACATTTTGAACTCCCAGATTCCCTGCTTCTATGTCTCAACTGACTCAAAACTGAGAGTGAGAGGGAGGGTGTCATTAATTTTCATCCCCTCAAGCCCCATCCAACTGGATAATAGTGTGTTGTGGTAGACATCTATCGTTTCCTCTGGCCAGGGTCAAATAGCAAATCTGGACAGAGGTAAAGTGAGACTTTTCTCAAAAAGGTTATTGAAGTAAGAGGAAGAGGACTATTATAATAGAGAGAATGCTCTGATGGTCAACTGTAAAGTCTGCAAGCATCTCCAAGGACAGGCAGAAAAGGGCTTTTGTTTTACAGGGAGGAGGAAAGCAGGCTGGAAGGAAGCAGGTGAGGGCTACCGGGATGAGCAGGTTATCCTGCAGTGCGTCAGGGAACAGTTCCCCCTGCCGGGTATGCTAGTCTCAGTAGGGGCCATTAAGGAGGGCTTGTTCCTAGCTCTAATGTTTAAGGGTGGGCCAAGTTCAGGGACTTAGAAGAATGATAGAGGCCTGACTAAAGTTTAGCCCAGTTAGCAGGCATTTTGTCCAGATTGGCCTGTGGAAACAAACAGGTCCGCTAATATTTATGAGGCAAAGAATGGGAAATTAGAGGATCTCTATATGGATTTGTCACAGTTAGACAAGGGGGTCACCACAAGTCTCTAAGTCATACGGGGAAGGGCAATTCTTTGCTGTAAGCCATTTCCTGAAACACAAAGGTTGGAGGGAGGCTGGGCGTGGTGGCTCATGCCTGTAATCCCAGCACTCTGGGAGGCAGAGGCAGGAGGATCACTTGAGGTCAGAAGTTTGAACCAGCCTGGACAACATGGTGAAACCCCATCTCTACTAAAAATACAGAAATTAGCCAGTGTGATGGTGCGCACCTGTAGTCCTAGCTACTTGGGAGGCTGAGGGAGGAGAATCCCTTGAACCTGGGAGATGGTGGTTGCAGTGAGCTGAGATCACATCACTGCACTCCAGCCTGGGCAACAGAGCAAGACTCTGTCTCAAAACAAAACAAAACAAAACAAAAAAGTTGGAGGGAGGTGGTGTCCTGATCCTTGCTGTTTTCCAGGGGCACAGGGCTTGACATTGTCACTCTACCCTTTCCCATTCCAGGGGCTGACAGAACCCCTCTTTCTCATGGAAAATCCACCTCACTTATTTTGAGTGAGGCTGATCCCACTTTCTACTCATATGGATGGACATGTGGCCCAGGCCTTGCCAATTCAAATCACTTATTCTCTGATTAGTATTATTGCTCCAGCAAATAGGTAGATGCTCCAAGCAGTACCAATCAGTCTCTCCTGAGATTTGATCGTGTAGATGTTGGGAGAGAACCCTGATATGAACCCAGCCATGCCTAGCTTTGGTCTACCTCCAGACTTCCCAGTTATGTGAACAAATAAAACCCCTCTTTGCTTAGTTGTGTGATTCTTTTGTTACCCCCCACCCCACAAATAACTATGTGTCCTGAGGCCTTGTTGGCTTGGGGTGTTTGAAGGATCCTGGCTACCTCTGATTCTGAAGGATTTCAAGGGTCCTATTTTAGTTCCAGCAGTGAAACTGTTGACTGCAGAGTTCTGGCTCTATTTCAAGCTTGAGTAATTTCATCTGCTCTCCTTGAAAATTTTTACTGCAAGATATTTAATATTCTTAACTTCCTTCATAGACTTCTAAACATCATGGAATCTCCTTGATCATGTTTCACTATTCAAAGGCAAGTCCTGGCTGGATGCAGTAGCTCACACCTGTAATCCCAAAACTTTGGGAGGCCAAGGCAGGTGAATCCCTTGAGCCCAGGAGTTTTAGACCAGCCCAGGCAACACAGGGAGAGCCTGTCTCTATAAAAAGTTTAAAAAGGCCGGGCGCGGTGGCTCAAGCCTGTAATCCCAGCACTTTGGGAGGCCGAGACGGGCGGATCACGAGGTCAGGAGATCGAGACCATCCTGGCTAACAGGGTGAAACCCCGTCTCTACTAAAAATACAAGAAAATTAGCCGGGCGAGGTGGTGGGCGCCTGTAGTCCCAGCTACTCGGGAGGCTGAGGCAAGAGAATGGCGTGAACCCGGGGGGGCGGAGCTTGCAGTGAGCCGAGATCGCGCCACTGCACTCCAGCCTGGGTGACAGAGTGAGATTCCATCTAAAAAAAAAAAAAAAAAAAAAAAATTAGCTGGGTGTGGTGACATGTGTCTGTAGTCCCAGCTACTCAGGAGGCTGAGGTGGGATGATTGCTTGATCCCAGGAGGTGGAGGCTGCAGTGAGCCCAGAGGTCTCACTCCTGATTTGGAGAGAAAAAATATAGTATCCCAACATAAATTTTAAAAAGAAATCCTATTTTTCCTTTAAAAAATGAGTTTTAATGCCCTAGATGTTAAATTGATTTTCAAGTTATTATTATTTTTAATAGAGATGGGATCTCATGCTGTCCCCAGGCTAGATTGATTGCAGAAGTATAATCATAGCTCACTGCAGCCTCGAACTCTTGGGCTCAAGAGATCCTCCCTCAGTAGCTAGGACTACAGGTGCATGCCACCATGCCCAGCTAAGCTTTTTGTTTGTTTGCTTTGTTTTTTATCTGGCAGAGATAAGGATCTGACTATGTTGCCCAGGCTGGTTTGGAAACACCTGGTCTCAAATGATCCTCCTGCCTCAGCCTCCCAAACCACTGAGATTACAGGCATGAGCCACCACATCAGGCCTTGAGTTGTTTTTGATAAATTATATGAGCAATAGATTAACATAAAGAATGGAAGGAATTGTTTTTGTGAGTTTTCAGGGATAGTGCATGAAAAGGCCTCATAGAAGAAATACAATGGGGACACTTATATAAACCACAAAGCTTTAGTTTACATTTGACATTTTCCTAACTTCAATAGATAGGTCTACTATCTATCTATCTTAATGATGAGATTGATCTGGTAAGTAAGAAAAGTCATGAAATGGATGGTGAAAATGATTTAAAATGTTTTAATTATGGAAGGGAAAAAATAAAAAATAGCAGCTAATCTTCCTAAGTAAATGTGAAAAAAAAAAAAAAAAGGTAATTTAACAAACATTCCCGGAATGCCACTTATGTGCTAGTCACTGGGGATAGAGCAATGAACAACACAGACAAAATGTTCTGCCTTCATGGAACTTCTAGTAGAAAAATGCAGTGATAAAATAAAATGACGAATCTCCAAGAATAAATATTTGGGTTCCCAAGGCAAGGGAGCCTTTGACTGACTTGACGTTTTGCTGCTCTCTGTTTATTGGAAATTGCCCTATACCAGCCTGGGCAACATGACGAAACCCCAACTCTACAAAAACTACAAAAATGAGCCAGGCGTGGTGGCGCATGCCTGTGGTCCCAGCTACTCAGGAGGCTGAGGTGGGAGGATCACTTGAGCCCAGGAGGTTGAGATTGCAGTGAGCTGAGATCATGCCACTGCACTCCAGCCTGGGTGACAAAGCAAGACTCTGCCAAAAAAAAAAAAAAAAAAAAAAAAAGGAAGGAAGGAAGGAAGGAAACAATAAATTGTACTGTTCCAAAATGTTACAGTGTTCATCTCTGAGTGATTTTATTTCTCCTTAAAATTCTTCTTCATTTTCCAAATGTTCTACAATAAGCTTCAACTACTTTTTAATCAGAAAAAGTAACTTACTAAGGGGGAAAAAAAACTAATAAACTAGAAGTTGAAATCCTTCAGTTTAGAGGGCTGACCCCAATACCTGCCTTTGGCATCTTCCTGAACTGAAAAGTCTAAAAAGCAGAACCTGTTGCTTTCACTTTGGGTAACTATCCCCCTCCCTCCTCTCATTCTTGAGCTTTCCTGATGTATCCTAAAGCAATTTATTTTATAGTCTCACATATCTTTTTTTGTTCACTTATAAACATTCTGGGTGTCTACAGCTTTGTCTCTTTCTTGAGTCTCTCTCTTCTTCCTGACTACCTGGTTCTTCTGACCTTTTCTCTACAAAGATCACGATTGTTCTACTTCTCTGTGGACCAGATAAACCCTATTACTCCACATTGCCCTTGTCCCTTCCAAGTCTAACTGCCACTTTTCAACAAACTGAACTCTCTCTTGGTTACTATGGCATCCCCTGAAAAAATATCAGTCAAAGCTTTCTCTTATACGCTTACATTTCTAAAAGCTGTTTAACGAATTTATGAAAGAACGCTTTTAGCCCCTGGTGGGCTGAAGCATTATGTTACAGTCTTTGAGAACTTAAGGTCATGATAGATAATTCTTTTCTTTTGTTTTTTATAATTGGTTTAATCAGAATTTTATTGTTACAATCAATAGTTGCTTTACTTTTCTCTCTCTTTATTTTAAAGAAATCCCTAGTAGTTTCCCTATTGTTTTTTCTTATTGGTTCTTAGTATGAAAGTTGCCTTGATCTTTTTTTTTTTTTTTTTTTTTTTGAGGTTTGCTGTTGTTGCTTGAGTGCAGTGGTGTGATCTTGGCTCACTGCAACCTGGGCCTGCCAGGTTCAAACGATTCTCCTGCCTCAGCCTCCCAAGTAGCTGGGATTACAGGTGCCTGCCACCATGCCCGGCTAATTTTTTGTAGTTTTAGTAGAGACAGCATTTCACCATGTTGGTCACGTTGGTCTCAAACTCTGAACCTAAAGTGATCCACCTGCCTCAGCCTCCTAAAATGCTGGGATTACAGGTGTGAGTCACCACACCCAGCCACATTGACTTTTATCAATGTAAAGGGAGAAGTCACTTGATATTTAGGTAAATTTTTTAATAGTATTTTATCTACTTTTTCAAATCGGTAAGATGTACTTTTCATACCTTAAAAATGTCTTTATTGAAGTATAACATATAGCAAAATACATTTACTGTATTTAGTGAGCTTTAGTGTACAGCTCAGTTTTTTTTAACATAGGTATATTCCCATTCAACCACCACCAGCTCAAGACACAGAACACTCCCAGCAATCCCACAATTTCTCTTATCCCTTCCCAGTCAATATCCTCCTGCCCCACACTTCTAGCCTACTCTTGCCAGAATAGTTACCACTATTCTGACTTCTATCACCATTTATAAGTTTTGCCTGTTTTTAAACTTGAAATAAATAGAACCACCCAGTATTTACTCTTGTGTTTTGGCTTCTGTAACTCAACATTCTTTTCCTGTTCAGTTGTGTCATCATTTTTTTCTTTTTTATTACTGTATGGTATTCCATTAAATAAATATACTTCAATTTATGTATCTATTCTCCTGTGGATGGACATTTAGGGGCTTTTCAGTTTTTTAGTATGATCAGAAAAGTTGTTACAGCCATTCTCGTACATGTCTGTTGGTGGACATATGCACTCATTTCTCATGGGTATATACCAAGGGGTGGAATTGCTGGGTCATAGAATAGACATACTTTTACTTTTGGTAAAATTCTTAGCATATTTGCATGGCACAAAATTCAGAAGGCACAAAAGAGAGTACAGTGAAAAGTCTCTCTCTTATCTACATTCCAGTTCTACAGTTCTCTTCTCCAGAGGAAACCATATTACCAGTTTCTTACAGAAACCTACTTTGTATATAGAAGTATATGTATGTATAGTCTTGTGTTTTACACCAAAGCTACTACACAATCCAAACTCCTCTGCACCTTACTTCTTTCACTAAACAATATATCTTTTTTTCAAATTTTATTTTACTTTATTTATTTATTTATTTTTATTATACTTTAAGTTCTAGGGTACATGTGCACAACGTGCAGGTTTGTTACATATGTATACATGTGCCATGTTGGTGTGCTGCACCCATCAACTCGTCAGCACCCATCAACTCGTCATTTACATCAGGTATAACTCCCAATGCAATCCCTCCCCCCTCCCCTTCCCCACAATAGGCCCCGGTGTGTGATGTTCACCTTCCTGTGTCCAAGTGATCTCAATGTTCAATTCCCACCTATGAGTGAGAACATGCAGTGTTTGGTTTTCTGTTCTTGCAATAGTTTGCTGAGAATGATGGTTTCCAGCTGCATCCATGTCCCTACAAAGGACACGAACTCATCCTTTTTGATGGCTGCATAGTATTCCATGGTGTATATGTGCCACATTTTCTTAATCCAGTCTGTCACTGATGGACATTTGGGTTGATTCCAAGTCTTTCCTATTGTGAATAGTGCCACAATAAACACACGTGTGCATGTGTCTTTATAGCAGCATGATTTATAATCCTTTGGGTATATACCCAGTAATGGGATGGCTGGGTCATATGTATTTCTAGTTGTAGATCCTTGAGGAATTGCCATACTGTTTTCCACAATGGTTGAACTTGTTTACAATCCCACCAACAGTGTAAAAGTGTTCCTATTTCTCCACATCCTCTCCAGCACCTGTTGTTTCCTGACTTTTTAATGATTACCATTGTAACTGGTGTGAAATGGTATCTCATTGTGGTTTTGATTTGCATTTATCTGATGGCGAGTGATGATGACCATTTTTTCATGTGTCTGTTGGCTGTATGCATGTCTTCTTTTGAGAAATGTCTGTTCATATCCTTTGCCCACTTTTTGATGGGGTTGTTTGTTTTTTTCTTGTAAATTTGCTTGAGTTCTTTGTAGGTTCTGGATATTAGCCCTTTGTCAGATGAGTAGATTGCAAAAATTTTCTCCCATTCTGTAGGTGGCCTGTTCACTCTGATGGTAGTTTCTTTTGCTGTGCAGAAGCTCTTTAGTTTAATTAGATCCCATTTGTCAATTTTGGCTTTTGTTGCCGTTGCTTTTGGTGCTTTAGACATGAAGTCCTTGCCCATGCCTATGTCCTGAATGGCATTACCTAGATTTTCTTCTAGGGTTTTTATGGTATTAGGTCTAAAATTTAAATCTCTAATCCATCTCGAATTAATTTTCATATAAGGAGTAAGGAAAGGATCCAGTTTCAGCTTTCTACTTATGGCTAGCCAATTTTCCCAGCACCATTTATTAAATAGGGAATCCTTTCCCCATTTCTTGTTTCTCTCAGGTTTGTCAAAGATCAGATGTCTGTAGATGTGTGGTATTATTTCTGAGGGTTCTGTTCGGTTCCATTGGTCTACATCTCTGTTTTGGTACCAGTACCATGCTGTTTTGGTTACTGTAGCCTTGTAGTATAGTTTGAAGTCAGGTAGCGTGATGCCTCCAGCTTTGTTCTTTTGACTTAGGATTGTCTTGGCAATGCAGGCTCTTTTTTGGTTCCATATGAACTTTAAAGCAGTTTTTTCCAATTCTGTGAAGAAAGTCATTGGTAGCTTAATGGGGATGGCATTGAATCTATAAATTACCTTGGGCAGTATGGCCATTTTCACAATATTGATTCTTCCCATCCATGAGCATGGTATGTTCTTCCATTTGTTTGTGTCCTCTTTTATTTCACTGAGCAGTGGTTTGTAGTTCTCCTTGAAGAGGTCCTTTACATCCCTTGTAAGTTGGATTCCTAGGTATTTTATTCTCTTTGAAGCTATTGTGAATGGGAGTTCATTCATGATTTGGCTCTCTGTTTGTCTGTTACTGGTGTATAAGAATGCTTGTGATTTTTGCACATTGATTTTGTATCCTGAGACTTTGCTGAAGTTGCTTATCAGCTTAAAGAGATTTTGGGCTGAGACGATGGGGTTTTCTAAATATACAATCATGTCATCTGCAAACAGGGACAATTTGACTTCTTCTTTTCCTAACTGAATACCCTTGATTTCTTTCTCTTGCCTGATTGCCCTAGCCAGAACTTCCAACACTATGTTGAATAGAAGTGGTGAGAGAGGGCATCCCTGTCTTGTGCCAGTTTTCAAAGGGAATTTTTCCAGTTTTTGCCCATTCAGTATGATATTGGCTGTGGGTTTGTCATAAATAGCTCTTATTATTTTGAGATACATTCCATCAATACCGAATTTATTGAGAGTTTTTAGCATGAAGGGCTGTTGAATTTTGTAAAAGGCCTTTTCTGCATCTATTGAGATAATCATGTGGTTTTTGTCTTTGGTTCTGTTTATATGCTGGATTACATTTATTGATTTGCATATGTTGAACCAGCCTTGCATCACAGGGATGAAACCCACTAGATCATGGTGGATAAGCTTTTTGATGTGCTGCTGGATTTGGTTTGCCAGTATTTTATTGAGGATTTTTGCATCGATGTTCATCAGGGATACTGGTCTAAAATTCTCTTTTTTTGTGGTGTCTCTGCCAGGCTTTGGTATCAGGATGATGTTGGCCTCATAAAATGAGTTAGGGAGGATTCCCTCTTTTTCTAGTGATTGGAATAGTTTCAGAAGGAATGGTACCAGCTCCTCCTTGTACCTCTGGTAGAATTCAGCTGTGAATCCATCTGGTTCTAGGCTTTTTTTGGTTGGTAGGCTATTAATTATTGCCTCAATTTCAGAGCCTGCTATTAGTCTATTCAGGGATTCAACTTCTTCCTGGTTTAGTCTTGGGAGAGTGTAAGTGTCCAGGAAATTATCCATTTCTTCTAGGTTTTCTAGTTTATTTGCATAGAGGTGTTTATAGTATTCTCTGATGGTAGTTTGTATTTCTGTGGGGTTGGTGGTGATATCCCCTTTATCACTTTTTATTGCATCTATTTGATTCTTCTCTCTTTTCTTCTTTATTAGTCTTGCTAGCGATCTATCAATTTTGTTGATCTTTTCAAAAACCCAGCTCCTGGATTCATTGATTTTTTATAGGGTTTTTTGTTTCTCTATGTCCTTCAGTTCTGCTCTGATCTTAGTTATTTCTTGCCTTCTGCTGGCTTTTGAATGTGTTTGCTCTTGCTTCTCTAGTTCTTTTAATTGTGATGTTAGGGTATCAATTTTAGATCTTTCCAGCTTTCTCTGGTGGCATTTAGTGCTATAAATTTCCCTCTACACACTGTTTTAAATGTGTCCCAAAGATTCTAGTATGTTGTATCTTTGTTCTCATTGGTTTCAGAGAACATCTTTATTTCTGCCTTCATTTCGTTATGTACCCAGTAGTCACTCAGGAGCAGGTTTTTCAGTTTCCATGTAGTTGAGTGGTTTTGATTGAGTTTCTTAGTCCTGAGTTCTAGTTTGATTGCACTGTGGTCTGAGAGACAGTTTGTTATAATTTCTGTTCTTGTATATTTGCTGAGGAGTGCTTTACTTCCAACTATGTGGTCAATTTTGGAATAAGTGTGATGTGGTGCTGAGAAGAATGTATATTCTGTTGATTTGGGGTGGAGAGTTCTGTAGATGTCTATTAGGTCCACTTGGTGCAGAGTTGAGTTCAATTCCTGGATAGGCTTGTTAACTTCCTGTCTCGTTGATCTGTCTAATGTTGACAGTGGGATGTTGAAGTCTCCCATTATTATTGTATGGGAGTGGGAGTCTAAGTCTCTTTGTAATTCTCTAAGGACTTGCTTTATGAATCTGGGTGCTCCTATATTGGGTGCATATATATTTAGGATAGTTAGCGCTTCCTGTTGAATTGATCCCTTTACCATTATGTAATGGCCTTCTTTGTCTCTTTTGATCTTTGATGGTTTAAAGTCTGTTTAATCAGAGACTAGGATTGCAACCTCTGCTTTTTTTGTTTTCCATTTGCTTGGTAGATCTTCCTCCATTCCTTTATTTTGAGCCTATGTGTGTCTCTGCATGTGAGATGGGTCTCCTGAATACAGCAAACTGATGGGTCTTGACTCTTTATCCAATTTGCCAGTCTGTATCTTTTAAATGGACCATTTAGTCCATTTACATTTAAGGTTAATATTGTTATGTGTGAACTTGATCCTGTCATTGTGATATTAGCTGGTTATTTTGCTCGTTAGTTGATGCAGTTTCTTCCTAGCATTGATGGTCTTTACATTTTGGCATGTTTTTGTAATGGCTGGTACCAATTATTCCTTTCCATGTTTAGTGCTTCCTTCAGGGTCTCTTGTAGGGCAGGCCTGATGGTGATAAAATCTCTAAGCATTTGCTTGTCTGTAAAGGATTTTATTTCTCCTTCACTGATGAAACTTAGTTTGGCTGGATATGAAATTCTGGGTTGAAAATTCTTTTCTTTCAGAATGTTGAATATTGGCCCTCACTCTCTTCTGGCTGGTAGAGTTTCTGCCGAGAGATCTGCTGTTAGTCTGATGGGCTTCCCTTTGTGGGTAACCCAACCTTTCTCTCTGGCTGCCCTTAACATTTTTTCCTTCATTTCAACTTTGGTGAATCTGACAACTTATGTGTCTTGGAGTTGCTCTTCTCGAGGAGTATCTTTGTGGCGTTCTCTGTATTTCCTGAATTTGAATGTTGGCCTGCCCTACTAGGTTGGGGAAGTTCTCCTGGATGATATCCTGAAGAGTGTTTTCCAACTTGGTTCCATTTTCCCCCTTACTTTCAGACACACCAATCAGACGTAGATTTGGTCTTTTTACATAATCCCATACTTCTTGCAGGCTTTGTTTATTTCTTTTTCCTCTTTTTTCTCTAGACTTCTTTTCTCGTTTCATTTCATTAAATTGCTCTTCAGTCATTGATACTCTTTCTTCCAGTTGATCGAGTTGGTTAATGAAGCTTGTGCAATTGTCCCGTAATTCTCGTGTCATGGTTTTTATCTCTGCCAGTTCATTTATGGCCTTCTCTGCATTGATTATTCTAGTTGTCCATTCTTCCATTTTTTTTTTTCAAGATTTTTAGTTTCTTTGCACTGGGTACATAGTTCCTCCTTTAGCTCTGAGAAGTTTGATCGACCAAAGCCTTCTTCTCTCAACTCATCAAAGTCATTCTCCATCCAGCTCTGATTCGTTGCTGGCAATGAGCTGCATTCCTTTGGAGGGGGAGATGCGCTCTGATTTTTTGAATTTCCAGCTTTTCTGCCCTGCTTTTTCCCCATCTTTGTGGTTTTATCTGCCTTTGGTCTTTGATGATGGTGATGTACTGATGGGGTTTTGGTGTGGGTGTCCTTTCTGTTTGTTAGTTTTCCTTCTAACAGTCAGGACCCTCAGCTGCAGGTCTGTTGGAGTTTGCTTGAGGTCCACTCCAGACCCTGTTTGCCTGGGTATCAGCAGCAGAGGCTGCAGAAGATAGAATATTGCTGAACAGCGAGTGTTGCTGTCTGATTCTTGCTCTGGAAACTTCGTTTCAGAGGTGTGCCCAGCCATGTGAGGTGTGAGGTGTCAGTCTGCACCTATGGGGTATGTCTCCCAGTTAGGTTACTCAAGGGTCAGGGACCCACTTGAGCATGCAGTCTGTCCACTCTCAGATCTCAGCCTCCATGCTGGGAGACCCACTGGTCTCTTCAAAGGTGTCAGACAGGGTCATTTACATCTGCAGAGGTTTCTGCTGTTTTTTGTTTAGCTATACCCTGTCTCCAGAGGTGGGGTCTACAGAGGCAGGCAGGCCTCTTTGAGTTGAGGTAGGCTCCACCCAGTTTGAGCTTCCAGGTGGCTTTGTTTACCTACTTAAGCCTCAGCAATGGTGGGTGCCGCTCCCCCAGCCTCACTGCTGCCTTGCAGTTAGATCTCAGACTGCTGTGCTAGCAATGAGGGAGGCTCTGTGGGCGTGGGACCCTCCGGGCCAGGTGTGGGATATAATCTCCTGGTGTGCCATTTGCTAAGACCCTTGGTAAAGTGCAGTATTAGGGTAGGAGTTACCCAATTTTCCAGGTGTTGTGTGTCTCAGTTTCCCTTGGCTAGGAAAAGGGATTCCCTTCCCCCTTGTGCTTCTCAGGTGAGGCGATGCCTTGCCCTGCTTCAGCTCTTGTTGGTCGGGCTGCACTAGCTGACCATCACCGATTGTCCGGCACTCCCCAGTGAGATGAACCCGGTGCCTCAGTTGAAAATGCAGAAATCAACCGTCTTCTGTGTCACTCATGCTGGGAGCTGGAGGCTGGAGCTGTTCCTATTCGGCCATCTTGCTCAACAATTTATCTTTGAGATTTGTCTATATTAGTAACAGTGAACTGCTTCATTCCATTAAAGCAGTGGCCCCCAAACTTTTTGGCACAAGGCACTGGTTTTGTGAAAGACAGTTTTTCCACAGAGGTTGGGGGCTGGTGGGATGGTTTTGGGATGAAACTGTTGTACCTCAGATCATCAGGCATTAGATTCTCATAAGGAATACACAACCTTGATTCCTCACATGTGCAGTTCACAAAGGGGTCTGTGCTCCTATGAGAATTTATTGCTGCCTCTCATCTGACAGAATTTGGAGTTCAGGCGCTAATGCTGGCTCACCTGCTACTCACCTCCTGCTGTGGAGCCTGGTTCCTAACAGGCCATGGACCTGTACCAGTTCATGGCCCAGAGGTTGGGGACCCCTGCATTAAATGACTGCATAGTATGATAACTTGCACATCTAAGAATATATCTCTAGGATGAAAACAGCTTTGGGCATTTAAAAATTTGCCTTAATTATATAAGAATGCCTGTTTTCCCCCACTTTCACCAACACAATGAGTTTGTAGACATTTTAATTCTTGCTAGTCTTAGGTGGAAAATGGTATCTCATTGTACCCTTAAATCTTAAATCTCCCTTAATATAAGGAAGGTCTTTCCATATGTAAAGATTTATTTTTATTTCCTGACCTGTAAACTGTTTATATTGTTTGTGTATTTTTCTTTGATTATTTTTTCTTATTTTATAATAATTATTTATATATTAAGGGAATTAGCCCTTGGTCTGTGATATGAGTTACGATTTTTTTTAACGAAAATTATTTCATTTTATTTTTGAGACAGGGTCTCACTCTGTTGCCTAGGCTGGAGTCCTGTGGCACAATCATGGTTCACTGCAGCCTGGACCTCCCGAGTTCAAGAGATCCTCCCACCTCAGCCTCCTGTGTTGCTAGGACTACAGGTGCACACCACCACACAGGGTTAATTTTTTCTTTTTTTAGAGATGGAGTCTTGCTATGTTGCCCAGTCTGGTCTTGAACCTCTGGGCTCAAGCAATCCTCCCAGCTCAGCCTCCCAAAGTGCTGGGATTACAGGCATAAGCCACCACCCCCAGCCTGAAAATCATATAATACATACCAATTTAAGCTCCTACATGTATTAATTTAGAAAGGATTGCAACTTAACAAACATTTATTGTGCCAGGCACTGCGAAAAGTGCTGAATATATAATCGAGATTGATTTGTACCTTTAAAACACTTACAATCTAAGAACAGAAAGAGACTCCCAAATCAAATGATCATTACTTTATCATTTGGTAAGTTTTATTATAGGATAGATGTGTACACTACATGCACTTCAAACTCAACGTGTCCAAAACTGAGTTTGTTGTCTTCTTCTAGGACCTCTTTTTCCATTGTTCCATATCACAGATAATGGCATCATTAGTCACTCAGCTGCTTTGTTCAGAAACCTTGGAGTGATCCTTGAGTCCTTTCTCTCCTTCACTCTGAAAATGGATTTGCCAATTATCTGAAAGATCATTGTGAAGGACTGAAGGAAGGAGGGGGCTGGTGACTGAGAAACTACTAATTACATTAGTCCAGACAGCAATTGATGAGGTAGCAACCATGAGAATGGGGAAGAAGACAGAAGAGGGACTTGAAGATTTTTAAGTATAGCCAGTGAGGAAGAGTTGGAGATAAGTTCCACATTTCTGGCTGAGTTGGTGATGGAAGTCATGCATAGAGATGGGGATGGAGTGTGTAATTGTTTCAGCAAGGGAAGGATACAGGATTCAGTTTAGACATTTTGTGTTTGAGGTCTGGTGTGACACCCAAATATAATTTTAAGTACAGTACTGCCAACTCCCACTTCCTGAAGTCATAAAAGGGCATGTTACTACAGTTAATTAAAAATTGATATGGGTAATTCTTAAACTGTCCCTCTTTATTGCTGACTACTTTCCTGGGTGTTCGCAGTCTTCCTGGGCACCCTGGTCAGTGGCCCTGATCCAGCCACACCTTCTCACAGGTACTCTTATGAAAATTAAGCCCTGTAATAGACAGAATATCGTCTGGTTTGAGTCTCGCAACTTTTTCTCCTAGACAGAATTAAGGGGACAATGAAAAGCCAAAACAGAAACAGGAGGCAGTTATGAGAGAGTAGTAAAGGGGTTGAATAATTTGAAGCATAGTTAATTGGTCTTTGAATAATCAGATTGCTACAAAAGTATCAGCTTATTTACTTTTGAAGTATTATATTATCCTGAAACCAGGAACATAAAGGAATGAGAGGAAATTACCTATAATCCAGTCACTCCAGTAGTACCACTCTGAGCATTATGGAATACTATACTCCTTCCCACTTTTTCCCCACCTCCTTTTGAAATGGTTACAAGTCATAGTGTAATCATTAATTGTCTAAAATGAATAGTGGCATCCAGGTGGCATAAGATAATTTTTGTAACTGGACTTAGAGGAACATTGAATATAAAGTAAATGATCATTGTGCTCTCTACCCTGCTAGAAATCATTACTCTCTTTAAGGACATAGAAGGAAATGTGGGTTTATGTTCCAGGTACCTAACATACAAACAGGAAGTCCTGCAGACCTGAGACAGTATGGTTTAGTAGCACTGAAATACAGCTACCTTTTAAATTACTAAGAACATTTTTTTTAACTTATGTATGTTTTGTGGCATGGTAGCATGAAAAAAATCACTGGGCTTAGAGGTGGGAGACTCAGGCTATAGTCCTAGCTTTGACATTAACTGTGTGGTCTTGGATTTACTTTTCCTTCTGTACTCAATCAATTCAGATCTCCCGCATACCTGTCAGTGAGTGTGTTAGCGTGACCCTCTTTGTCCATGCCTGATCCATGCCCACCCCTGAAGCTGGAGGTGAGATCACCCCTCTCTACACTAAAAAGACGATGAGTCAGGAAAGAGTACACCTCCCAAAATTCCATGGGATGGGTTGTTACCAGAAGGGGAAATGCATTTGAGCAGGCAAAAACACTAGATGTATCCAACTTTGCTCTCGGTTCCTTTATCCGCAAAATGAAGGGATTGGTGTAAAAAGTTCTATTAATAAGTCTCTCTAGATCTGTCTTCACAGGATTGAAAGTACAGAATTGCACCAGTTAACGTATGAAAAAAACTATGCTCTTCCTTTGACTTCTAATTTGTGGTATTTACTCCCTATGACTTCAGGGCAATTTCATGAGTTCAGACCAGGAGTTTTAAACCAGGTTCCTGAGTGACTTTCCTGTTTTTGTGAGCTGTCTGTGTATACTTCCTGCAGAGAGAATGTTTTATTAATAGCAACATACGTCCTGAAACAACATACTTCTTTGACCCTATCACCGTTTTTATCTTTGGAAAACCTATGATGTGTCACTAAGTGTTAAGAATAGTTTATTCTTTACTGTGCAGTTGCCAAACCGAATTTATTTTTACTCAAACTGGACAGTACCTGGCTAATACAATGACTCCCCCAAAATCAGGTTTTTCACGGCATGTCTTCTTATTCTACAAGCTGGGTGAGTGTGTGAGATCAAAGGAATGTGCAAACAGGCCTGTGCCATGGCTCACGCCTGTAATCCCAGCACTTTGGAAGCCCGAGGCAAGCAGATCAGTTGAGCTCAGGCGTTCAAGAACAGCCTGGGCAACATGGAGAAACCCGATTGTATTAGTCAGGGTTCTCTTAGAGGGACAGAACTAATAGGATATATATAATATTTTTTATATATATATGTGAGTTTATTATATATTTATTATAATTATATATAATATATAATTAATATATTATATATATGAGTTTATTAAGTATTAACTTACATGATCACAAGGTCCCACAATAGGCTGTCTGCAAGCTGAGGAGCAAGGAAAGCCAGTACAAGTCCTAAAACTGAAGAACTTGGAGTCTGATGTTCAAGGGCAGGAAGCATCCAGCACAGGGGAAAGATATAGGCTCGGAGGCTAGGCCCATTTTTCTTTTTCACGTTTTTCTGCCTGCTTTATATTCGCTGGCAGCTGATTAGATTGTGCCCCCCAGATTAAGGATGGGTCTGCCTTCCCCAGCCCACTGACTCAAACGTTAATCTCTTCTGGCAATACCCTCACAGACAAATCCAGAATCAATTTCATATCCTTCAGTCCAATGAAGTTGATGGTATTAACCAAACACACTGGTCCTTACAAAAAATACAAAAATTAGCCAGGCATGGTGGCACATGCCTGTGGTGAGAGGATGGCTTGAGCCTGGAGGACAGAGGTTGCAGTGAGCCTTGATTGCACCACTGCACTCCAGCCTGGGTGACAGAGTAAGACGCTGTCTGGAAAAAAAAAAAAAAAGGAATGTGCACACATACTTTAAGCATAGTTTTGCCCTGACAACTCTTTTTTTCCCAATCTCGACTTCAATGATTATTTTTAATAGGACTGGCTCTGACAAAATAATCCTCACAGGACCTTTAAATTACATAATTAAGCAGAATAAAACAAGGTATAATAAAAAGTTTCCTGTTCTTCAATTCTAATGGCAAATTTGCCTATATATTCTCTCCATCAGCAAACTGGGATAATAATAGTGGCTCCCTATCTCAGAAGGTTGTTGAACTGATTAAAATGAGATAATGCATGTAAAATACATGGCACAATGTTTGATGCAAACAAAATGACCATAAATATTAGCTATGACTATATTACTATCCATAAACAGAATATAATGCCTACCTCAGAGAGTGATTCTGAGGATGGAAGGGATACAAAGTGTTTAACAGGCCAGCACAGTGGCTCATGCCTGTACTCTTAGCACTTTGGGAGGCCAAGGCGGGCGGATCACCTGAGGTCAGGAGTTCAAGACCAGCCTGACCAACATCGAGAAACCCCATCTCTACTAAAAACACAAAATTAGCCAGGCATGGTGGCTTATCTTTAAAAGGGCTATTATAATACTTATCTTGTGTACTTCCCATCATAATAATAAAATATTATGTGAGGTTGAAAATTTCCTTATCTTTAAAAGGGCTATAATATATAATAATATTTATCTTGTGTACTTCTCATCATAATAATAAAATATTATGTGAGGTTGAGTTGATTAAAGAACTTTGTAAAGGGTCAAAAGAATAACAATCTGGCCGGGCACAGTGGCTCACGCCTGTGATCCCAGCACTTTGGGATGCCAAGGTGGGCCGATCACCTGAGGTTGGGAGTTCGAGACCAGCCTGACCAACATGGAGAAACCCCATCTCTACTAAAAATACAAAATTAGCTGGGTGTGGTGGTGCATGCCTGTAGTCCCAGCTACTCGGGAGGCTGAGGCAGGGGAATCGCTTGAACCCGGAAGGTGGAGGTTGTGGTGAGCCGAAGTTGCACCATTGCACTCCAGCCTGGGCAACGAGAGTGAAATTCCATCTCAAAAAATTTAAAAAAAAAAACCAATCTAAAAATAATTTATTTACCTGTCATGTACCAACTAAATGCTAAGCCTATGCTAACTGCTATATTTATATTGCCTCATTTAATTCTCACAACAGCTCCATTAAGCAGTTGCTATTTTTATGTCCATTTTACAAATGAGGATCCTAAGTATTAGAGATGTTACATAACTTGCTTAAAGTCACATTGCACATTAAATGTGCAAATAAACATCTATTCAAACTCAGATTACTCTTAACCTTTCTACTATAAAAATGCAAGTTATTTTTTTTTTTATAATAAGCAGTTTTCTTAATGACATTTTGGTATGGGAAGCTCATAGAGGTGATTATTTCAAATAGTAATTTTTTTTTGTTTTTTTATGAGACAGAGTCTCACTGTCACCCAGGCTGGAGCGCAGTGGTGCAATCTTGGCTCACTGCAACCTCCACCTCCTGGGTTCAAGCAATCCTTGTGCTTCAGCCTCCCAAGTAGCTGGGACTGCAGGTGTGCACCACCACGCCCAGCTAATTTTTGTTTTTGTTTTTGTTTTGAGAGGGAGTCTCACTCTGTCACCAGACTGGAGTGCAGTGGTGCGATCCTGGCTTACTGCAACCTTCGCCTCCTGGGTTCAAGCGATTCTGCTGCCTCAGCCTCCTGAGTAGCTGGGACTATGGGCACGAGCCACGACACCCGGCTAATTTTTTTTTTGTATCTTAATAGAGAAGGATTTTCACCATGTTGGCCAGGATGGTCTTGATCTCCTGACCTCATGATCTGCCCGCCTCAGCCTCCCAAAGTGCTGGGATTACAGGCATGAGCCACTACACCCAGCCTAATTTTCATATTTTCAATAGAGATGAGGATTTCCATGTCCATCAGGCTGGTTTAGAACTCCTGACCTCAGGTGATCCACCCACCTCTGCCTCCCAAAGTGCTGGAATTACAGTCAGGAGCCACCTCATCCAGCTCAAATAGTAATTTACTAACGTGTTTTACTCACACATTTCTGACATTTTTAAGGGAACAGTGCTAAATAAAAATGACTACTCCTCGAAATATGTGTTTAATTTTCTAGGGAGAGGTGGATCTTGTTCCTTTTTGAAGTAGGAGCCAGGCTAGCCAGTGTTCCCTTCTCTTCTAGGAGCCGTACACTTGATGGACATAAAATCTTGCAGAGAAAGCAGAGGCCCTTTCTTTCAAAAAGATTACAACTCACATTTGCTTCAAATAAAATAAGACCTGAAATAGCTGCTCACTCCTAAAAGAATATTTGAACTTTATGAGAAAAGAGGAGCACCATCAAGTAGGCAACCATTCCTGGGGATAAGTTGATTTGGCTATTAGATTAAGTAAACATCTTTTAAATTTCAATGTATTCCATGGTCCTTGTATTAGTCCATTTTCATGCTGCTGATAAAGACATACCCAAGACTGGGCAATTTGTAAAGAAAAAGAGGTTTAAAGGACTCACCGTTCCACGTGGCTGGGGAGGCCTCACAATCATGGCAGAAGGCGAAAGGCACATTTTTTTTTTTTTTTTTAGACGGAGTCTTGCTCGGTCGCACAGGCCAATTTTTGTATTTATTTTTTTAAGAGATAGGATTTCACCGTGTTAGCCAGGATGGTCTCAATCTCCTGACCTCGTGATCCACCCACCTCAGCCTCCCAAAGTGCTGGGATTATAGGCGTGAGCCACCGCGCCTGGCCTGAAAGGCACGTCTTTCATGGCAGCGGACAAGAGAGAATGAGAGCCAAGCAAAAGGGGAAATCTCCTTATAAAATCATCAGATCTTGTGAGACTTATTCACTACCATGAGAACAGTATGGGGTAAATCGCCCCCATGATTCAATGATCTCCCACCAGGCCCCTCTCACAACGTGTGGGAATTATGAGAGCTACAATTCAAGATGAGATTTGGGTGGGGACACATCCAAACCTTGTAAGTCCTGGTCCAAAATAATTATTTTGCTTAATTTTAAACTGTAGATTTTTATAAATAAACCTCTTTGAAGCACTAAAAGCTGAGTTTTTCCATTATTAGACCCTTAGAGTCTTTGAAAGTAGGTACTAAGAAATTTGTGGTCTAGGGGTAAGAAGAGCGCTGCTGCTTGTTTAGGCTTAATTTTGAGACACAAAATGACCTCAACTTTTATATCATTATAGAATATCTTGGCTGTCAATTTATAATTGCCCACCAGAAAACCAAGATTGTTGATTCTTAATGAGACAAACCCAGTAGTTTGATGGAGCCAGCTCCTACATGCTGTGGAGAATTGATTACTAAACATTTAAAAATTTTTAATCCCAACATTTTTGAAGGCTGAGGCAGGAGGATTGCTTGAGGCCAGGAAGACAATACCAGCCTGGGTAATATAGTAAGACCCCGCCTCTCTCTCTCTCTCTCTCTATATATATATATATATGTGTGTGTGTGTGTGTGTGTGTGTGTGTGTGTGTATATAAATTTTTTAATTAGTCTGGTCTGATGGCATGTGCCTGTAGTCTGTAGTCTTAGCTATTCTGGAGGCTGAGGTGGGAGGATGCCTTGAGCCCACGAATTTGAAGTTATAGTGATATATATATCACTGTGATCTATCTATCTATGTATCTATGTATCTATGTATCTATCTATCTATCTATCTATCTATCTATCGAGAGAGAATTTTTATGAGAATTATATGTTATAATTATATTATATGTGCTAATGTTAAACCTTGGTAACTTGAAATCAGGCATGATGGGGGTATTTATACCTTAGAAAATGGCAAATGTTGCAAATCAGGCCCTCCATTTCCCCTTCCTTCCTCCATGTATCCCCCACCCATCCACCCACCCAATCTGCCCTGAGAGCCTATTCACCAGTACACAATTGAGTAGAGCCATCCTGTTTCCAATGAAGTGTCAGAGAATGAACCCCAGACCTGATGCTCTGTTGCCAATGATCAGCAACCTGCTCCTCATCATACTTAGAAAATGGCAGCCCTCACAGCCTTGGTTACCAACCCAGGCAAAGGTGAAACTCCAAATACCAATGGCAAGAGAGTAATTTTCATCTCTGAAGGTCAGAAGTTCACTTTGAAGTGTCAGCTGTTGTTTGGCAATGATAGGTTGACAGGGAGTACCAAAATATTCTAAGGACTGTGGGAAATGAGGTCTAAGGTCATTTTCCCAATCAGCAGAGTAGGGGAAATTCATCCCTCAAAACATGATGGGATTTTCCTTCCAATGTCATTAATCACAATGAATATGTTTGAGGATTGTACACTAACAAGATGGGAGAAACTAGACCTCATGCAGTCAAAATACGTGAAGAACAGTTCTCCATTGGACTAGGTAATTCATTATTCTACCAATGTTGCCCTGTGTAAATCTTGCCTTCTCTGTATGTCAGCCAGGCCAGAATTGTTCTAACTTGTACATTTCATCTTCCAGCGAATGTACCAAGAACCATGTTTGTTTATTTTGTTTGTTTTCTGCGGATTTACCAGGACTTTATTTAATTCACCTAAGGCCTAACATAACATCTAACTGAAGCCTGTGAATATTTGTGTTCCTTAGTCTTTGGGCTCATGGTATAGAAGTGAACTAAAATCCTGGAAAACAATCCAGGGTCTTTGCCAAAAAAAGAAATATCTATTCCTTCAGAGTATAACTATACAGTGCCTGATTTGAATCTAGTGAAATCTCCCCCAACAAATGTGGAATCCATACACACTTTCAACTCTCATTCTTCTTTTAAGACCTTAGGAAAAAGAAACTACATCAGGCATCTTTATGAGACAGGTGAGCATGAAGTTCAGGACATTTAAAAATTAACATCTAAAGCAGAAATTCTCAATTGTGGTTCATATTAGAATCATCTAAGGGGCTTAAAAAAATCTCAATACTTAGGACACACCACAGACCAACTAAATGAGAATTTTGTGGGTGAGACCCAGGCATTGATAGTTTTTAAAGCTCCCTAGACAATTTCAATGTGCACCAAGGTTTTTTTTGTTTGTTTTTTATCTTTGCTATTTATTTATTTTCAATGTGTGCCAAGGTTTGAGAGCCACTGACTTAAAGCAAGAAACTTGGTTTCCTGCCAGGTGAGATTTATTCTGTGTTTAGTCACTCTTCCTAATATATTAGAAATCTTCATTTCCTTAGTGTCTGATTGCCCAGTTGTTGGCTTTAAGACTTTAAATAGACAATGAATCATGCATTAAAAACAATGATCTAGAATAGGCCAGCTACCTGATGTACAAAAGCTATGATCTTGTTACATCCTTGCTCAAAAAACTTCTTTGTTAGTCAGATCTGATATTGGTGAAAATACAGAGCAGAAAGCATTTGAATACCTTATTTAAGAGCAAAAATTGATGCAATTTTCCAGAGAGCAAATTGAAAGCATATCTCAAATTTTAATACATATATATCCAGCAATTCTACCTTCAAGAATTTAGTCTAAAGAAGTAATTGGCAAGTGTGCAAAGGTATTCATACGAAGATATTGATAGCAACTTTGGTTATGTTATTAGTAATATATATTTTCTAGGTTTTTTTTCATTTCAGTGCATCCAAGTTTTTGAAATGCTTGAGGCTTGTTCAAAAGTCTTAATAGTATGTATTGACATGCAAAAGTGTTCACAACCCATTACTGAATTAAAGAAAAATACAGGTTACCAAAAAGCATGCCTAGTATAATTCCACTTATGTTTTTTAAAAAAGAAGATCTATATTTTTACAAATTTTGAAAGTCTGGGGCTAGGTGTGGTGGCTCATGCCTATAATTCCAGCACTTTGGGAGACCAAGGCAGGAGGATCGCTTGAGCTCAGCAGTTTGAGACCAGCCTGGCCAACATGGTGAAACCCCATTTCTACCAAAAATACAAAAAATTAGCCTGGTGTGGGTGCACACCTGTGGTCCCAGCTACTCAGGAGGCTGAGGTAGGAGGATTGCTGGAGCCTGGAGGCAGAGGCTGCAGTGAGCCTGCAATGAGCCACTTGCACTCCAGCTTGGGTGACAAAGTGAGACACCCATCTCAAAAAAAAAAAAAAAGGTTGGAAAATTGTACCCAAACTATTAACTGATTGCATCTGAGGAGTAAAATTATACCATGATAGGAGGGGAAAGCTTTGCCTCATTCTTTCTACACTTACGTATTATTTGAATTTTTAAAATGTACATGTGTTACTATTATAATTTACACAATGCAAACATGTTAAATTATTTTTTACCCACCACTTTCTATAGAATAAAGTCTAAATTTCTTAGCTTTATATTTAAAGTGCTCAACGATTTGTCCCTTAACTACTTTTTGCCAGTCATTTAGACATGCTTGTTGGTAGAATTGAATTTCACTTTCATCTCTCCTATTTATACTCACTTGAGCCCAACTGTTCCTACCAAATTTGCCTTCATGTTTGATCTTTGGGAGCATCCTTTCCTTTGCCTGAAATGCCCTCACTCTTCCTCCCCATTCGCTAAAATCCAACCAAGCTATGAAGGCTCAGATTGAGTGCTATCAAGTAGAGCTCTCCCTCCCTTGAATTACTGTATTACATAATATCTGATACTCAAGAAATGAATATTATCAAACAGAGGAATGAATCCTCACAGTGAAGTTCAAGGTCCTGTTTAGTTTTCTCATTTAGGAAATGGGGACATACTACCTATCACATTAGGTTATTGTGAGGATTTAATGAGATAACTATGAAAAGCACTTAGGACAATACCAGAATATGGTAATTCATGGTTCAAAACAACTAGTATTACCATTATGTTTTTTAAATCATTCACATCTTATCTCCATAGACACTCAATCTCTGGATACCAGAAACTGCATGCCATGTACTCTAGTATCCTTCTTCAAACTCTGTGCAGTAGAACCTTCTATGTGATACACACTAATATTTGTTGCTGATGGTAACGAAGGTTATTAAATCTATATACTAGTAACTTAATTTAATTTAATTTAATTTTTTGAGATGGAGTCTTCCTGTGTTGCCCAGACTGGAGTACAACTGGTCCTATCTTGGTTCTCTGCAGGCTCACTGCAGCCTCTACCTCCTGGGTTCAAGCGATTCTCCTGCCTCACCCTCCCAAGTAACTGGGACTACAGGCGTGCACCACCAAGACCCGCTAAATTTTGTATTTTTAGTAGAGACGGGGTTTCACCATGTTGACCAGGCTGGTCTCGAACTCCTGACCTCAAGTGATCCACCTTGGCCTCCCAAAGTGCTGAGATTACAGGCGTGAGCTACTGCACCTAGCCAATACTAACTTTAAAAAATAACAAATCACTTAGTTTGGACAATATTATAACTTCACAGTGCCAAGAATAAAATACAGGCATACCTCATTTTATTGTGCTTCACTTTATTACACTTGTGCAGATACTGCATTTTTTACAAGTTGAATGTGGCAACCCGACTTCAAGCAAGACTATTGGCACCATTTTTCCAATGGCATGTGCTCACTTCCTGTCTCTGTCCTAGTTTTGTAATTCTCACAACATTTCAAACATTTTCATTATTGCTGTATCTGTAATGATGATCTGTGATAAAAGATTTTTTTTTTTTTTAAATAGAGGTAGGGTCTCACTCTGTCACCCAGGTTGAAATGCAGTGGCACAAACACAGCTCACCGCAGCCTCGATATTCTGGGATCAAGTGATCCTCCCACCTGACCATCCCAGGTAGCTAGGACCACAGGTGCACCACCATGCCTGGCTATTTTTAAATTTTTTATAGAGATAGAGTCAGGCTGGTCTTGAACTCCTGGGCTCAAATGATCTTCCTGCCTCAGCCTTGCAAAGTGCTGGGATGGACCACAGGTTCAACCCATCACACCCAGCCACCACCGCCTTCTTCCTTTTCTTCTCCTTCTCTTTCTTCTTCTTCCTCTTCTTTTTTTGTAGAGATGAGGCCTTGCTGTGTTGCCACACTGGTGTTGAACTCCTGCCCTCAAGTAATCATCGCACCTTGGCCTCCTAAAGCACTAGGATTATGTGATCAGTTATCTTTAATGCTACTATTGTAATTGTTTTTGTGTGCCATGAACTGCACCCGTATAAGATGGTGAACTTAATCGCTAAATGTTTTGTGTGTTCTTACTGCTTTACCAACTGGCTTTCCTCCATCTCTCAGCTTTCCTTAGGCCTCCTATTCACTGAGACACAACAGTATGGAAATAAGGTCACTAATAACCACCTACCATGGCTTCTAAGTGTTCAGGTGAAAGGAAAAGTTGTGTGTGTCTCACTTTATATCAAAAGCTAAAAATGATTAAGCTTCATGAGGAAGGCATGCCAAAAGCTGCATTAGGCCTAAAGCTAGGCCTCTTGTAGCATGCAGTTAGCCAAGTTGTGAATGCAAAGGAAAAGCTGTTGAAGGATATTAAAAGTACTATTCCAGTGAATACACAAATAATAAGAAAGCAAAGTAGGCTTGTTATTGATATGGAGAAAGTTTTAGTGGCCTGGAAAGAAGATGAAACCAGCCACAACATTCCCTTAAGCCAAAGCCTAATCCAGGGCAAGACCCTAACTCTCTTACTATGAAGGCTGAGAGAGGTGAGAAAGCTGTAGAAGAAAAGTTGGAAGCCAGCAGAGGTTGGTTCATGAGATTTAAGGAAAGGAACTGTCTCCATAACATAAAAGTGCAAGGTGAAATAGCAAATGCTAATATAGAAGCTACAATAAGTTATCCAGAAGACCTAACTAAACTCATCTATGAAGGTGGCCACACTAAATGACAGGTTTTCCATGTAGATGAAACAACCTTCCATTGGAAGAAGATACCATTCAAAACTTTCATAACTAGAGAGAAGTCAATGCCTGGATTCAAAGTTTCACATGACAGGCTGACTCCCCTGTTAGGGCCTAATGCAGCTGGTGACTTGAAGTTGAAGCCAATGTTCATTTACCATTCTGAAAATTCTAGGGCCCTTAAGACTTATGGTAAATCTGCTCTATGCTGTGTAAATGGAACAACAAAGACTGGATGACAGCACACTTGTTTTCAGCATGGTTTACTGAATTGTTTAAGCCCATTGTTGAGATCTACTGCTACAAAAAAAAAAAAAAGACTTTTTTCAAATATTACTGCTCCTTCACAATGCACTGGACACCCAAGAGCTCTGATGGAGATGTTCAAGGGGATTAATGTTGTTTTCGTGCCTGCTAACACAACGGTCATTCTGCAGCCTGTGGATCAAGGAGTAATTTCAACTTTCAAGTCTTATTATATAAGAAATACATTTTATAAGGATATAGTTGCCAAAGATAGTAATTTCTCTGATGCATCTGGGCAAAGTACATTGAAAATCTTCTGGAAAAGATTCACCATTCCAAATGCCACTAAGAACATGCATGATTCATGGGAGAGGATCAAAATATCGACATTAACAGGAGTTTGGAAAAAGTTGATTCCAACCCTCAAGGATGATTTTGAGGGGTTCAAGATTTCAGTGGAAGAAATAATTGCAGATATGGTAGAAACAGCAAGATAACTGGAATTATTATTATTATTTTATTTTTATTTTTTTGAGACAGAGTCTCACTCTGTCACCCAGGCCAGAGTGCAGTGGCACGATCTTGGCTCACTGTAACCTCTACCCCCTGGTTCAAGCAATTCTCTTGCCTCAGCCTCCCGAGTAGCTGAGATTACAGGCATACGCCACCAGATCTGGCTAATTTTTTGTATTTTTAGTAGAGACAGTGTTTCCCCTAACTGTCTCTACTAAATGTTGGCTAGGCTAGTCTCGAACTCCTAACCTCAGGTGATCCACCCACCTTGGCCTCCCAAAGTGATGGAATTGAGCCACCAAGTCCAGTAATTCTAGTTCTCACGGTGAGAACTAGAATTAGAAGTGGACCCTGAAGATGTGACTGAATTGCAGCAATCTTAATAACATTTGAAGAGATGAGGAGTTGCTTCTTATGGATAAGCAAAGAAAGTGGCTTTTTTTTTGAGACAGAGTCTCGCTCTGTCACCCAGGCTGGAATGCAGTGGCGCAATCTCGGCTCACTGTAACCTCCGCCTCCCAGGTTCGAGCGATTCTCCTGCCTCAGCCTCCCAAGTAGATGGGACTACAGGAGCGTGCCACCACGCCCGGCTAATTTTTTTATTCTTTTTGTATTTTTAGTAGAGATGGGGTTTCACGGTATTAGCCAGGATGGTCTTGATCTCCTGACCTCGTGATCTACCTGCCTTGGCTTCCCACCTGCCTCGGCTTCCCAAAGTGCTAGGATTACAGGCATGAGCCATGGCGCCCAGCCTGAAAGTTGCTTCTTGAGATAAAATCCACTCCTGGTGAAGATGTTGTGAACATGGTGGAAATGACCACAAAGAAATTTAGAACATTATATAAACTTAGTTATAAAGCAGTGGTAGGCTTTGAAAAGATTGACTCCAATTTTGAAAAAAAGGTCTACTATTGGTAAAATGCTATCAAACAATATTGTATGCTACAGAGAAATCTTTTGTGAAAGAAAGAATCCATCAATGCAGCAGACTTCATTGTTGTCTTATTTCAAGAATTTCTCACAGCCATCCCAGTATTTAGCAACCACCAATCACTCTGATCAGTTAGCAGCCATCAACAGTGAGTCATGACACTCTACCAGCACAAAGATTATGACTCACTGAAGGCACAGATGATTGCTGTCATTTTTAAGCAAGAAGGTATTATTTAGTTAAGGTATGTACAGTTATTTTAGACATAATGCTATTGAACACTTAATAGATTACAGTCTAGGCTAGGTGTGGTGGCTCATGCCTGTAATCCCAATACTTTGGAAGGCTGAGGTGAACAGATTATTTGAGGTCAAGAGTTCGAGACCGGCCTGGCCAACTTGGTGAAACCCCATCTCTACTAAAAACACAAAAATTAGCCAGGCATGGTGGCAGGCACCTGTAATCCCAGCTACTCGGGAGGCTGAGGCAGGAGAATCACTTGAGCCCAGGAGGCGGAGTTTGCAGTGGGCTGAGACTGCACCACTGTACTCCAGCCTGAGCAACAGAATGAGACTTCATCCCAAATAAATAAATAAATAAATAAAGATTATGGTGTAAACACAACTTTTATATGGGCTGAGAAGCAAAAAAATTCATGTGACTTACTTTTTTTGTGATATTTGCTTTATTGCAGTGGTCTGAAACTGAACCTGCAATATCTCCAAGGTATGCCTGTATCAACAGGAAATTATAATACTAAAACATTGCTGCCCTAAAATATTCAAATAAAACAATATGCTCTTTCTTTGGTGAAATTACAGAATATAGGATAAGTCATTTTCAGAATTCTATTTTCATAAACACAGTTGACACTTACAAGATGCTGGACAAGTATAGTGAAGTATTTACAGAAAACACCAGATGAGTTTGGTTTATTTAATATATTTTTGGCAGATAACACACCATACTTCAGTAGAAGACTCCATGTGTTCTAGAGTTTTGACATATGGGACTTTATATGCAGCCATAGAAATAGAGTGCTCTACTGCAACAATCATAGCAAGAATGACCAAGTCTCGATATGTTTAGTTCCTCACATTTTTCTAGTTTAAAATCACCACTAGTTATAGTTTTAAAATCTCAGTAACATTATTGGCAGGCTGATTGGAACAGTTTCTGTTCTCACTTAATCCCACCGGACAGGCATGATCTGTGTGTGCTGGCACAGTGCCATTGAAACAACTGGAGTTACCTGATACAGTACATTACTCTAGGATAAAGAAAGTCAGATTGTTATTTTATCTTTGGAGGCCTAACAAATATTTTGCTGAGCATAGCTTCTTCTTTTTTGGTTTGTGTGTCCATATACTACTTTATAGGTTAACAGACTTGGTTCCTCAGCACTGTGTGTCTAACTTTAACTCTGTCTTCAGTAGGGTCAACACCTTGTTCTTTAGTCAAAAATGTCAAAGTGTGAATCATTAAGAAAAGATAATAGATACCTTACCTATTTTATTTAAACTTATAAATGTAAGTAACTCAGCAATCTTTGGAGGAGGGTCAAAGCCTTCATCTTTAGTCTCCTGGTTATCCAGTTGTTGTTGTTTTTAAGTAGAGATAGGGTCTCACTATGTTGATCAGGCTGGTCTTGAACTCTTAGCCTCAAGTGATCCTCCCACCTCAGCCTCCCAAAGTGCTGGGATTACAAGTGTGAGCCACCATGCCTGGCCTTTTTGGTTTTTGTTTTGTTTGTCTCTTTTTTAAGAGTGAGGCACTCAAACTGACCAACCAAAAAAACTAACCAGCATGTATGATATGAGTTCATTTATGTAAAACATATAAAGATACTAGAGAAAAGATAGAGTTAGGGAACGTCATGATAATAAGCAAGTAAAAAAAGCAGGTTGCAGAATGATGTGTTTAGTCTAGTCTTGTTCTGGTAAAGCAACAAACCAACACTTTGCATATTTATATATATACTAAATGAACAAGGAGAAAAGTGTGGAAGGCTATTAATAATAGCAAACATGAAGTAAATGTGAAGACATGGAATCTGGAATGTGATGGGGAGGAAGAAAATAGTTTTGTTTTTAGACATCTTTGTATTGTAGTGAATCATTATACAAGCACGTTGTTGTCCATTTGTTAATATGAAATAGATACTATGATCATTGGCAAACTGAAAATAATTTATTAAAAAAATTAGAATTAATGTAAGAATTTAGTAAGATGGTTGGATTAAAAATAAAGATTCATTGTATTTCTAAAATTTGCAACAAGCTGTTGGAAAATACCAGTTATAACAGCAACACGAAGTGTAAAGTACCTGGGAATAAATCTAATAAAACATGTGCAAGACGTGTATGGAGATTATTATAAACTTTATTGAATGACATTAAAGGAGACTTCAATATCTAGAGAGATAAACCATCTTCATAGATAGGTAGACTCAATATTTTATAAATACCAATTCTCAAAAAATTGATCCGTAGCTACAACAAAGGTATATGATAGTGTGTTATTGGTAGAAGGATAAACAAATAGACCAGTGGAACAGACTGAAAAGCCTAGAAACATTATGGAATCAGCTGAAGAGAATTGTCTTGCCCAAGGTATGCACCCTTCCTGGGAGCAGCCTGCATCCAATGACTGGTCACATGGGACCTAGCCTCCTCTTCATCCTAAATAGGGACAACTATAGAGGGCTATCTCAGCTTCAGAGCTCTTTGTGGGGTGAGCTGAGGCTTTCCTTGAGATTGCATCACAGTCCAACTTGTCTCACAGCCCAGTCCTGCTTCATTCCCTGTCCCTTCACAACTGTTGACCCCAAGAGCACTCCCTAATAAACCTTCTGTATGCTAATCTCTGTCTCAGAGTCTACTTCCCTGGGGGAGTGCTCCTTGCAACACATCTCCTGCTTGTAGGAATATAAATTGATATAAGCACATTATAAAATAGTTTGGAATTGCCTGGTAAAGTGTAAAATATAAGCCAGGCAAGGTGGTATGCACCAAGGAGCTGAAGTGGGAGGACTACCTGAACCCAGGAGTTGAGTCCAGCTTGGGCAATGTAGCGAGACCCCATCTCTTAAAAAAAAAAAGTTGAAGATGCATATAGCTTACAATGTAAATTTCCACTCTTGGGTATACAATCTAGAGAAACTCTCACACCAAATTCATAGTGGCAGTTCTTCTTGGGTGGAGGGATGAGGATGTCATCAAGATGGAGAGATATTGGGGCTTCGAAGGTACTAGAAAAGACTAAAAACTTCAAACAGCAACAAAAAAAGAGAGAAGAGCATTCCTATAAAATGAGAAAATTGTCTGGGGAAGCTAAGTACTGAGGGACTGCACATGAGCTCACCGAAGGTTGATTGGATCAAGGACAGTTGCATATCTGTGAACGGGGAGTCTAGAATGGGCTCTGGAGTTTGAAGAGGTGGGAAGGAATCTGAGAGGGTGATATAGATAAGTGGAACAGCACAGTAAAAGCTTTCTAGAGTGGCCAGAGTAGGATCCATGCAAGTAGACAGAATTTTTACTACATAGAATGAGGCCAGATAATGGATTGCCTTGAAAGCCAATTAAAGTGATGCACATTTGCTACATCAGAGAGAATAACCACGAATGGTTTCAAGCAGAGGAGGAGCATACTAGAAGAGGTGTTTCTGGAAGGTGAATCCAGCGTCCTTCCTGTCCCTGGGAGTAGCATTTTCACCTTGATCAATATATGCTTTAGTCCTGACTGAAAAACAAAATACTTCTAATAAATGGCATTGGCGAATAGGACCAGTAGCTAGCTTGGAAAGATCCTCCAAACTTAATTAATTACTGGACTTCCATTTGATTGCCCAGTTTGATGCTGGTCTCTGATGACTACAATGTATTCTCAGATGCAGCTGTTGTTTATGACTGCATTGTTGTCTTTGCATGATAAAATGGTTAATGTTATCCTTAAATGACTGCATGGAGAGCCACTCTGTCTTTCTGATTACAATAGCATCTATGTCTGATCTTAGACAAGCCATGCTTATATTCATGAATCTACTGATTGCCATGAGAGACTCCATCCTGCCATTCCATTATGTGTCACTATGCCAGTGACATGTTATATTTATCACAAAGTTGAAAGTCATGCAGGTAATAGACAAGGTCTTATATCCTGAGAAGATTCAGTATTAGATTTGTTTTTAGTGCCTCTTACCTCTTTGTGGAACATTAGATTAAAATATGATGCAAATGTACCTGAATGGAACTGGAGATCATTATGTTAAGTGAAGTAAGCCAGGCGCAGGAAGACAAATATGTACTCACTTATATGTGGAAGTAAGAAGCTGATCTCATGGTGGTAGAGAGTAGAATGATGGTTACTAGAGACTGGAAAGGGTGGGGCAGGTGGTAGGAGATGAAGAAAAGTTAGTTAATGGGTGCAAAAATATAGTTAGATAAAAGGAGTAAGTATTTGATAGCACAGTGGAGTGACTATAGTTAACAACAGTATATCATATATTCCAAAATAGCTAGAAGAGAAGATTTGAAATGTTCCCAACACAAAGAAATGACAAATGTTTGAAGTGATAAATATACTACCTACCTTGATTTGATCATTACACATCATATGTATGTATCAAAATACCACGTATACCCCACAAATATGTAAAATTACTATGTTTCAATTTAAAAACTAAAAAAAAAAAAAAATACAATGAAAACTAGTTTAAGGCTTCGGGCTACTTCCTTGATGACAGCTGGTTTCCCTTGGTTTCTATGGCCTCAGGTGGTAGTTCTAATGGATTGCTCTGGCTCCTTTTATAAAACAGGGTCACACAACAATCCTTACCTGTAGTTGAATCCCAGCACAGAGCTCATTCTTAGACCAGGAGAGTCACAGATCCAGGGCTATTCGCTCCATGGTGTTCAGCAAAATCATTGCTGCTTCTGGTCCTTCCAGGCAGGAAAGGACTCTGGCTTTGCTTTTGTGGCCAAGTCTTTCTTTCTTTCTCTTTTTTTTTTTTTTTTTTGAGATGGAGTCTTGCTTTGTCACCCAGACTGGAGTGCAGTGGCACAATCTCAGCTCACTGCAACTTCCGCCTTCTTGGGTTCAAGCTATTCTCATGTCTCAGCCTCCTGAGTAGCTGGGATTACAGGTGCGCATGACCATGCCTGGCTAAAAATTTTTGTATTTTTAGCAGAGACAGGGTTTTACCCTGTTGACCAGGCTGGTCTTGAACCCTGACCTCAAGTGATCCACTGGCCTCAGCTTCCCAAAATGCTAAAATTACAGGCATGAGCTACCATTGCTGGCCCTTTTTTTTTTTTTTTTTAAACAGGTTAGGGACGGAACCCAGGCCTCCCATGTGGTGTGTCGCTTTGGCGTGGCAAGTCTTGTCAGTTCCTAATCTTACCCCTGTAATTCCTCCTTTCCTTTAGGGCTCCAGACTTGCCCACTCCACTCCCAAATTTCAGGAAATAAAGTTCCACCCATGTACCCAGCACTCTGGCCTGGGACTATGTTCTGTGCCACTACTTTCGTGGCACCCTTACCACTAGGGGAAACGCAAGATTGCTCCTTCCTACACTGCCTGAGGAAGGGGAACTCAGGGGTAAACTGGCCAATGCACTTGGCCTACATAATATGTGTGTGTGTGTGTGTGTGTGTGTGTCCAGTGAAAGTCAGGTTATTGTTGGCTTTTATTATCTCATTTCAAAGAATCCTTGCTGCTTCACATTTCACTCTCATCCGGGTACTGATGCCGTCACAGATGTTTGAGGAAGAACATGGTTCATCTACATGCAAGTTATTACTTACCTGTCTTCCTCATTAGATTAGCCTTCCTAGGGTAGGATGGTCTTCTCTCTCTCTCTCTCTCTCTCTGACTCATGGGCTGAGCATTATGCCTGGAGCACAGCAACTTCTTAGTAAATGACAACCGCTATGTCACCAGGAAGGCACTGACTTGCAGGATATTCACCCTTCACTCCTGCTTGGAAAATCCTTTGCTGCTGGTAGCCACTTACCACTTGATTCATACCCAAACACAAAGGGAAAATAAATTCTGATGCGATCAGTATGACTGTTTTTGATGCAGAGCCAAATTTAGCAAATAATCTAATAAAGATCTTCACTTTTTTATACAAAGGCTTAGAACTTCCATAAGTCAAATAAAAAGCCTCGTTTAAGGCTAAAGCTTCTCCCATCACTCATTACTATTCAACAATATCGTTTAAGCACTGAATAGGCAGTAGGTGCTGGGAACACAAAGGTTGGTGAGGAAAGGGTCCCTGGTTTCCTGAATGAGACGAATCATTCAGAGGAAAAGACTAACAATAACATAGATGACAATTCAATGTGATGTGGTGAGTGCTGTAATGAAAGGAATAAATGCAGAGTTGTGGTGGCTCAGATGGGTGAGGCGCCAGCTCTGCACAACGCAACCTATAGACCTCACATGGGCGTCACTAACCGAAGAAATTGGCAGATGAGGGAAACTCTGGGAAACAGGATTCTCTACTTGCGTTTTGGGTGCCCTGGGAGGCAGACTCCAAAACACAGCTTAGTGTTTGGGATATTTATTAGGAAAGAAGAGAAGGAAGAATCAGGCGGAGGGAGAAGTCAAGCTGTAATGCCAGCCTGGCAGCTTCAACCAGTTCTAAGGGGAGCTCTGGAGCTGAAATGCCTCCTCAGGGTTATCCCACAGTGAGCCAAAATAGCCAGACCTTTGTACTCTCACTCCAGTCATTGGATAAGGACTACCTCCAGAGGGATGTAACCTTGGTAGGGGGGATTTCTGCAGCTGAGACAATTTCTACAAGAACTGACAGTTGAAGGCTGTCCGTCAGTTGCATTCCCAGCAGCTGAGACAGCAAATCTTTCCTCACAGGGGGTTCTGGGCAGATCATCTCCATGTTCAGCATAGACTACCCCATGTGGCACTTGGATTCATTGCTTCATGTATGAAAGGGGCCCTCTTCCCTAGAAGGGGAAGGTTGGTGGAACAAACTACACCTGCTGCTGTGACTGGTCTTGGGGCTGCAACTGGTACTCACTTTATCTCTTCTCTTAACCATTCTAAAATCCTTGGGCCCTCAGCTAACATCTCTACTGGTTTTGGTGGCTTACCTGGTGGCATGACCCAGATTCTCATTCCTAGAGGGAATGGGCCCATGGTCTCCATGTCCTTCTCAGGCAAGGGACACTTCCTTTGTCTATTTCCATCACCTTTTGGCAAGGATGTAACAAGGATACCCAAGTAGATTACCTGAGTTGCACAACATAGTCCTCCATGTCCTATTGTGTACTAGCAGCCCAGCCCCTTTCTGATAATCAGTCAATTATCTTTGCCTAGAGAGTGACTCCTCTCTCGTCTGCTGGTGCCTCAATGCAAGGAGCTCGAAGTGCTCAGGGACAACCTGCTTATGGTTCAACAGGACTCTTACTGTGTTTCCTGAAGGCAGTGTTCTTCCTGTGGGGATCAGAATCTCTAACCCTGCAGAGCCTAATGCAATGCAGATGAGCAGCATAAAGTCCCCAGATGGTTCATTGGGAGTGATAGTAAGTAGGATCATTCCTGCTTCTGCCCCTTGGTTCTCAGTCTCATGATTCTTCCTACTGGGACACTGCACCCTGGAGGATAATGCCCCATCCTTACAAAGTATTGGCTTTGAACTGGTGCTTAAGCATGTTTTCAGCAAACCATTCCAATTATCTATCTGGCTAGTAGCTTCGGGTTGGTTCGGTATGTGATAAAGACCAGGGAAATCCCAAGGTCTTGGGCCCACTGTCACATCTCCTTTACTGTAAAAAGGGGATGTGTTCTGGGCCGGGCGCGGTGGCTCACGCCTGTAATCCCAGCACTTTGGGAGGCCGAGGTGGGTGGATCACGAGGTCAGGAGCTCAAGACCAGCCTGACCAACATGGTGAAACCCCGCCTCTACTAAAAGTCCAAAAAAATTAGCTGGGTGTGGTGGCAGCACCTGCAATCTCAGCTACTCAGGAGGCTGAGGCAGGAGAATTGCTTGAATCTGGGAGGTAGGGGTTACAGTGAGCGGAGATCACACCACTGTACTCCAGCATGGGCGACAGACCAAGACTCCATCTCAAGAAAAAAAAAAAGGGTCTTCTCGTCAGATGGATATTATGTGTAATTCAGTTGAGGATCAAATGCTCCATAAGCTCTTGATGGTAGTGCTGGCAGAGGCTCTGTAAGCAGGAAAAGCTAACATATAACCAAAATATTTATCTATTACTGTCTGAAAAAATTGAGTGGAAGAGGCCCACTCTATTCAACTTCTTATCAAGTAGCTGTTTGGTCTCTTGGGGATGGTGTTGCAGTGGTGGCGCAACATTGGTTTCTGTTACTGCCATGTTGGACATCTGGCAACGGCACTAGATAGGGCAGATTTGGTAAGTGGTAGCCCATGTAACCCGGCTAATGCACAGCCTCCATCTTTCCACAAGTCTCTGTTCATGTGACCATCATGCCAGCACTGGGTGGCCAATAACATAGTCTGATTGACATCAGCCAGCCAAGTCATTTTTGTTTATTTGGCTTTTTAGTACCTCTTTCATGGTCGATTGTCTCTGGTGGGTATTACTGTGTGATACAAAGATCTTCATACTTCATGCCCACTTTCATACATCCATACACAAATACATATGCTACTCAATGAGAAATACTGTCAAGACACCCAACACCAATTATTCCACCTTGGTCTCCGGGTACTCATTATTCTGAGTTCCCCAGTGTAACTTTTGGGTGACTTTTCCCCACAAAGACCACCACTAACTTGGTAGCAGAATCGAGTGTTAAGATTCTTTTCATTTGTTTTTAGAAAAAGACACCATTTAAACCTGTTCTCTATAAAATGTTAGTAATTTATTACTTCCATTTTGTCTTCAAATATTCTAAAACCTCTATCCCTATTATTGTTTGTCTCTGAAGAATATCAGGCTGTATTGTAAAACTTTATTTTTAGAATGTGTAACTTGGCAGGGCAGAGAAAAATTTACACCTTGAGGGGTCAGTATCCATTACAGGAAGGTCAATGGGAGGCAAAACCTTCTTATCCTGAGCTATTATTTTCCACATGAATTTTTGGACCATTCAAAAAATATTATAGGTCAGGCATGGTGGCTAATGCTTGTAATCCCAGCACTTTGGGAGGCCAAGGTGGGAGGATCACTTGAGCCCAGAAATTTGAGACCAGCCTGGGCAACATGCCAATTTTTTTTTTTAATTGTAGATTAACTTTACCTTTTTACTTTCCACAAAGGAAACAAGACTTTGGAAAACCGCTCTCATTTTGTAGTAATGATGCTTGTATTCTCTATAACATTAAGAAATATTAAAATGTTGCTACACATTTTATTGCTGAAAGCTGATATCCCAAACTCATTTTGTGCATGAGTAAAGAATGAAATTATTTCTGACAACTACAATAAAAATATATTGTTGTTAAATAAAGGATTGTTATTAGAAGTTATCCAACCAATTAGGCCTGTGGTGGCTGCATTAGCAGGACCATGCTCCCTGTTAATGTTAGGATCCTATAAACCTTGTGAGCTCATAGGGTTTCCAAAAGCATAAGCCACCTTGGCATTTGGGTTTATAAGAATACTTCTCCTTAGTGATCTTGTTCTGATGTGAAACATGAAAGATTTGGCAAGAAGTCCTGGTCATTAACTCATCCCCATTTTTGCTACCCTCACCAATTAATTATAGAATTATTAAGGTAAAAGTCTGAAAAAGCTCAGTGTTATATGCCGTGAACAAAGACATAAGGAACTTTTTGTGGTTTGTTCCTTGTCTTCAAGGCTGGGGATAATGTAGAAGTATTTTTTGGTTCCTTTGAAATAAGTGTTTAATTTTTTTTCTCCCACAATGCTTGGTTTCAGACAATGAACCACATGGCCTTTTATTCTCTTTTTCCATCTCTTTGGTTCTATATCTTGTTCATACCCACTAAGGAGTAAAGCTAAAGGAAACAGAAGAAAAGATTCAGTTCAGATGAGGAGATACAAGAGAGAAGAGACCGTGTGCTTTCCTCAAAAATCAATGTGTAGCAAATACTCAACCTGTGTTAGATTCTTGCATTACATATCGTTGATAGAAGTAAGAAGTCAGCAGGAATTTGAGTCTCAAGAAGAATCATGAATGCAATTGATTGAAACCTTCTTCATTTGATACCACGGGTGTAACTAGGATATCAATTCCTTGTCAAATAAAAAGAAATAATTAGGCATTTATTCTCTCTTAAACCAACTAGGCTTAGTTGATAAGGAAAGTTTCTCTTCACAGAAGCATTCCAGCTAATAAATGCAGAAGGAATAAAAAGATTAGAAAATAATGATTTGAGACCTCTGAAATAAGTGATTCAAGAAAAGATAATGAATGACCGATACCCTTAGTTAAAAGTCTGGTGGGAAACATTACAATGGAGGGATCAAGCTGTCACTACACTAACCCTCTGATCAATGTTAGCATCACTAAGAGTGGAACAACCAGACACTCTGGGCCTTTACATATGAGGTAACAGGAAGCTCACAAGCACCTCCTATGAAGTGTTCTTGCAATAACAATTTAAAAAATGGTTTAACTTGAACCTAATCAAGTCTCTAGAGCTAACTTCCATTCATAGAAAATATGAGAAATAAAGAAACAAGTGATACCGTAAAGAAGCAAACAGATAATTTCAAAATCTGGGACATTCTTCAGGGCAACTTACCTGGTTTCTACAACTAGTCAACAGCAGGGTATGAGATGAAAAACGGAGAGAACTGTGCCAGAGTGCCAGAGTGACATGGTAACCAAATGCCACCTTTGGTTTCCTATTTGAATACCCCAACTATGAAAATACTGTTTTTCTAAAAACGATCTGAGGAATTTTATTAAGGAATGGATTTTGTTTCATTTTATTTTTTAGAGAAAGGGTCTCACTCTGCCACCCAGGCTGGATTGCAGTGATGGGATCATAGTTCACTATAATCTCCAACACCTGGGCTCAAGGAACCCTCCTGCCTCAGTCTCCCACTAGCTAGGATTATAGGCACGCCAATGCCTGGCAAATTAAAACGATTTTTTTTTTTTTTTTTTTTTGTAGAAATGGGGTCTTGTCATGTTGCCCAGGTTGGTCTTGAAATCCTGGCCTCAAGCAATTCTCCTGCCTCAGCCTCCCAAAGTGCTGGGATTATAAGCGTGAGCCACTGTACCCAGCCAGGCGTGAATTTTAGATGATATAAAGACATTGTTAAATTTTGGGGCGGGGGATAATGGCATTATGACTATGAGTTAAAAGTTCTTATTTTTATAGACTCATACATAGGTCAAGTATACAAGATGAGATTACCTGATGTCCAGGAATTTTTTTTTTTTAAAGTTTGGCAAATGCAAAAAGAGGGACAAATGAAACATGTTTTGTAAAATCTTCATAATTATGTAATTATAATTGCATGTAATTACCATCAGGGTGATAGGTATATAGAGGTTTATTGGAACATTCTTGGTATGCCTGCGTGTGTTTGGAATTGTTTATAATAACAATTCAGGCATAAGAGTGAGAAGAGAAGGCAAAAAAGCAAGAACATATACTAATATGGTAGGACATTAAGCACTCTACAACCCAAGAACCAAAGCTTAAACAACTATAACTTTTTACAGGAGCCTACAGGTTTCAAATATCCTATTATGAAGAAAAAGCATTCAATAGGAAAATGATACAATGAATGTGTGTGTGTGTGTGTGTGTGTGTGTGTATTTTTTTCCTTTTTTTTTTTTTTTGAGACAGAGTCTCACCCTGTCACTCAGGCTGGAGTACAGTGGTGCAATCACAGCTCACTGCAACCTCCACCTCCTAGCTTAAGGGATCCTTTCACCTCAGCCTCCCAAGTAGCTGGGTCTATAGGTGAATGCCATCATGCCTGGTTGAATTTTGTATTTTTTTGTAGAGATGGGGTCTTGCTATGTTGCCCAGGTTGGTCTCAAACTCCTGGCCTCAAGTGATCCTCCTGCCTGCATATGAAATGTGTTTGGTAAAATCTGGCCTGCCAAAGTGCTGGGATTACAGGTGTGAGCCACTGTACCCAGCCTGTTTCTAATTCCTGGGTTTTCTTTTTTGAGACAGGCTCTTGCTCTGTCACCCAGGGTGGAGTACAGTGGGATGACTATGGCTCACTGCAGCGTTGGCGTCCTGGGCTCAAGCTATCCTCCTGCCTCAGCCTCACAAGTAGCTGGACCACAGGTGCATGCCGCCACACCTGACTAATTAAAAAAATTTTTTTTGTAGAAACAGTCTCACCATGTTGCCCACGCTGGTCTTGAACTCTTGGCCTCAAGTGATCCTCCTCATTTCAGCATGTCAAAGTGCTGGGATTACAGGCATAAGCCACTGTTCCAAGCCTATGGTTCTAATTTCTTAAACAGCAGGCAGTAAGTCTAATCTTTAGCAAAATAATAAAGTTTCTATTGACGTAGAAGTTCCTAGACAGGCAACCACATGCAATACATGAGATGAAATGTTTTAATCTCACTGCACTGTTTAAACCCCTCAAACACCTTCATTTAAAAATAATAGTTAAGAATCATTGCCAATGTAAACAGCAAACAGAGATATGACCTTGAACAGATGTCTTATTAGTTCATTGTAACTGTTTACATGAAGACTCAAAGGTACCAAGCCAAACAAGAACTGGTTTGGTACCTGCCCAACATTATAAAATGCCAGATCTCTGAGAATGAGAAGACCTGAGATTCATCCCTTCCCTGCCACTGACGTATTATATGTCCTTGGGCATGTTCATTCATTTCTCTTGGCCTTGTTCCCCAACTATTAAATGTGCATAACACTTTCCATCTACTTACCTTGGGGAAATGGTGAGGACTAAAGAGAAAACATCAGTGAAATGCTTTGACCTCCTCTGGAAAAGCAATATTTTTTCAGTACTACAGTATATTACATTTTTATTTTGACAGAGAACCACATAAAGTTTCTAAATTATAGATAATAAACCCAGCTTTATAATAATTAACAAACACTACATAGTGTAATATCTACATAGATAATATTTCCAGCAAGGAACACTGTCCAAATAATTTTTAAATTACACTCAGATTCAATTCACCTTTAAACCTCACAGTTTCACTAGAAAGGCTGTGTGAATTGCAATTAAACAGAGAAGATATGCAAGATTTCAGCTATTCACTTAAAGGTCTAGAATGAAAGGTTTAAAACTGACTTCTGGTTGGATGTGACTGTTAGAAGTTCTGATTTTAATTGCGATAACCACATGGGAGCAGAATAGTTTAAAATTAGTGACTGCTTTAATTTTAGATCTTAAACAAAATTACTTTCTAATCTCCTATTGGGTAGGGACACTAAAAAAATTACAATGTGCAAGAAGTGTTCGTTCTTTACCTAGAACCACGAATGGCAGTGATGTTTCTAAGTTCTTCAATTTAGGAAGAACTACAATTTATTAGGAAATAAAATGTATAATCAATGTGTTTTAACAGGTCAGCAATTTATTCTGAGTACAAAAACGCTGGAAAGCACAAATATGCAGTTTTAGTTTAAGTAGGAAAGGTTAAAAAAAATTCTCTTTTCCCCACTTTACCCTCTACCTGCTCAGTCTATAAATTCAAGGATATTTAGATAAAGTCAATTACTTGCTCAGAACCCTCCAAAGGCTTCCCAGTGCACTGATTGTTAAGCCCCAACTCCCCAGAGTGTAAACATGTAGGCACCCCTCCCTTTCTCCATAACATGCAACTACGCTCCCCTTGTTCGCACCACTCTTTTTGCTGTTCTTCAAACTTGTAAATTTTTTCTTTGCGCTTGCTATTCTTCCCTTCCAGTGGGATTATTCTTTCTCTCTTTCTTATTTATTTAATTATTTTTGGAGACAGGGTCTTGCTCTGTCGCCAGGCTGGAATGCAGTGGTGTGATCATGGCTGGCTACAGCCTCGACCTCTGGGGCTCAAGAGATTCTCCTGCCTCAGGCCCCCGGGTGGCTGAGACTACAGGCACGCCCCACCATACCTTGCTAATCTTTTTGTATTGATTGTAGAGACGGGGTTTCATCATGTTGTCTAGGCTGGTCTTAAGTGATCCGCCTGCCTCGGCCTCCCAAAGTGCTGGGATTACAGGTGTGAGCTACCATTCCTGGCTTTTTTTTTTTTTAAACATTTCTTCACATGCCTGTCTCCTTTTCCTCATTCAGGTCTCAGCTCAAATCTTCAAAGAGGCCTTCCCTGACCCCCTATGATAAGCAGCTACTTCCCCACCCCCACCCTCTATCACATCACCTTGTTTTGACATCATAGTATTTATTACCTTCTGATTTTATCTTGTTGATTTATTTGCTTGCTTGTTGTCTGATGCTTCCCTTCTACACAGCAGAGGCATTGTCTCATGTTCACCTTTGTTTCTGTATATTACCATAAAAGTATTCCAACTATGCAACCCATTCTTTCGAAAGCTCTGTCCCTGCATTACTCTCTAGCACTAATCTATCTTCTTGTGCCTATCTATTTTTCTGGGATCTAAGGTTGAGATCATCTAATCCCTAGATGAATGCATAAAGGAAGAAAAGATAGAAAATTCACTTTGCCTAATATATAACTCAACTTGGAAGATGAAGTTACTTCTATTAGAATTAGGGATTAGGGGTTGGGCACACTGCCTCACTCCTGTAATCCTAGCACTTTGGGAGGCCAAGGCAGGGGGATCACCTAAGGTCAGGAGTTTGAGACCACCCTGGCCAAAATGGTGAAATCTCATCTCTACTAAAAGTACAAAAATTATCCAGGTGCGGTGGCACATGTCTGTAGTCCCAGCTACTTGGGAAGCCTGAGGCATGAGAATCATCTGAACCCAGGAGGCAGAGGTTGCGGTGAGCCAAGATTGTGCCACTGCACTCCAGCTTGGGTGACAGAGCTAGACTTCATCTCCAAAAAAAAAAAAATAGGAATTAAGGGCTTTTTACAATTTACATGACTCACATTCGTAAGGAAATAGCTGGCTGTGGAGTCTACTGTCCAGGCCAGGCCCTCCATCAAAAGTAGGAGTCCTGATTTCCACCAATCTGGCCTAGACCTGAAGATTTACTTGCTAATCCAAACAATTAGAGTAACTTGAGCTTCATTTGTAAGTGTTCTGGCAGCCAGGGAACCTATCACTTCTACAACTTCATTCATTAGTTCAACCAATGGTCATTGAGAGCTTACTGATTCCAAGACTTTACTAGGATCATTACAAGACCTTTACAGGGTCATTTTACATGAGAGTTAAAAGTAAATGAGACACTGTATGTCCTTAGGGAGTTAACGATCTAGTAAGGGGGGACATACAGGTAAATAAAAAATTAGAAAACAGTGTGCAATATACTCTGACAAGAGTAAGTAGGGGGTGCTATGGGAGTGTAGAGGGGGTGCCTTACTCAGCCAAGGGCAGGACTCATGCTGAGAAGCTTTCCAGGGCATGTGGCATCTACACTGAGATCTGAAACTGAGTGTAGTTGATAAGCAGTATCAGGTGATGCAGAGAAGCCAGAGTGTTCCAAGTGGTGTCTAGTATATGCAAAGACTGTGAAACACTAGAACACACAGAAAGCAGCTCACTGTGGCTATAGCAAGGTTTGGGGAAGGGGGAGAGAAAGGGAGTTAAAACAAGTAGGGACCAAATCATGAAAGTCTTATAAAACCATGTTGAGAAATTTGGACTTAATCCTGAAAATTTGGTAGTAGCAGAGTGACATGATTAAGTTGGTGATTTAGAATAATCACTCCAACTGCAATCTGTAGCTTGGATCTCCAAGGACAAAGACTGAAGTCAAGGAGGTGATTAAGAAGCCTTTTGGAGTAATTGAGGCAAGAAATGATAGTGACCTGGACTGTTAGTAGCAGTGGTGATAGAGAGAGAGGATTTGAAATATGTTTAGGAAGTATAATCAATAAGACTTGGCATTTGGATGGAGGGGATGATGAACGGGGATAGGTCCAAAGATGACAGGTTGTTGGCTTGGGAAAGTAGGTAGACAGTGAGGCCTTCCTCTAGCTAGGAAATTGAGAGGAGAATATGGGGGGAAAGTAAGTTTTGAATATGTAGCACATGAGATGCCTCTGTACATCCAAATTGAGATATTTAGCTTACAGTTGTTCATCTAAGGTTCAGAACAGGGGATTGGGCAAAAGATGTAAAACTGGGAGCCACTGGCATAGAAATGATAACTGGAGCTGTGGGAGTGGATACAACTGACATGCGGCATGTTGGAAAAAACAATCAATTCATTTTTTTTTTTTTTAAAAGGAATTGATTTCTTCAATAAGAATAGCAAAAGTAGACTAGAAATATGCTGTCAAAAAGACAAAGGACAGCACTGAAGCCATATATCATTATTGCTATCAGAATTCAGAGTGCCCAAGAGGGCTCAAAAGTTTGAATGAACAAGGTATGGGTAGCTAAGAACATTTTTGGCAGGGTGGTGTGGGGCTACACCACTACTTGAGGGAGCTCATGTTTTTTCCCATGATTCTTCTACCTAAAGAGCTTTCTAAAGAGTGCTTTGAGATGCATAATTGCTGATTGCACTGGTTATTTCTCCAAGGTAATGCCTCTGTCCTGTCCCTGTGAACCAGTGTAGCAGCTTTCAGGCTAACTGTCAAGACATGAAATTAGCTTTATAGCATGGGAAGTGCCATTTTCCAAGCTACACTCCTTTAAATTTTTACAAAGGAAGAGGATTCACAAAAGAGCTAAACTTTTTGTTTGGATAGGAAATGCTATAGGCAGGCTGGGTGCCGTGGTTCACGCCTATAATCCCAGCACTTTTGGAGGCTGAGGTAGGTGGATCACCTGAGGTCAGGAGGTCGAGACCACCCTGGCCAACATGTAAAACCCCGTCTCTACTAAAAATACAAAAATCAGCCAGGCGTGGCGGCACATGCCTGTAATCCCAGCTACTCAGGAGGCTGAGGCAGGAGAATCAGGTGGGCAGAAGTTGTGGTGAGCTGAGATGGCACCACTGCACTCCAGCCTGGGCAACAGAATGAAACTCTTGTCTCAAAAAAAAAAAAAAAAGAAAGAAAGAAAGAAAGAAATGCTACAGGCAGTCAGATGTGGTGGCTCACGCCTGTAATCCTAGCACTTTGGGAGGCCAAGTCGTATGGATTGCTTGAGCCTAGGAGTTCAAGACCAGCCTGGGCAATGTGGTGAAACCCTGTTTCTACAAAAAGATACAAAAATTAGCCAGGCATGGTGGTGGGCACTTGTGGTCCCAGCTACATGGGAGGCTGAGGTGGGAGGATCACTTGAACCTAGGAGGAGGAGGTTGCAGTGAGATTGCATGACTGTGTTCCGGCCTAGGCAACAGAACAAGACTCCATGTCAAGAAATAAGAAGAGAAGAGAAGAAAAGAAAAGAGAAGCGAAGAGAAGAGAAGAAAAGAAAAGAAAAGAAAAGAAAAAAGAAAAGCTGCAAGCAGAAGAAAGGAAAAAAATTTTTAAAAAAAGTTCTTGAACTGCTTTGTTCTTTTCTCAGGGATCATGAGGACGAGAAGGAGTCTTTACGGAACACCTGGTATGCACTTTATCCATTAGTAACTAACTTAATCCAATAGTCACAAAATCTAATATTGCCTGCAACTCTCGGAAACTGATTTCTGTAATGTCCCGTATTTATTGGTATGTCAGAGGCCCTAACTCATTTTCTGAACGTCCTAAAGCATGCAAGTGTCAATGAAGACCGAAATTCGCAGCCACACAAGGAATAATGAGCTGAGGACTGCAAAAGCTTTTCATGGAATTGCATCCAGAAGGAAGAACAGCATTTCTGTGGGGGCGGGGGGGAAAAAAGAAGTGAAGCCATTATTAATACTTGGATCAAATGAATAGGGCATGTAGCCCCAAGTTAAGCCAAGAGTGTGTTAACTCATTTCATAAACTGAGAACTCAGGGACCTCAAGAATATGGAAGAGAAGCAAAATACATGTTAAATATGTCATGCCTATTTTTAGAGTTTATTAATCTTTCTTGATGATGCCAAAATACAGATCCTCTCCTTGAAGAAACATTATAGAAAATATGAAGAATAAAGGAAAAATTAATCATAATCCCACATCACACAAACCTTAATATTTCGCTGTATTTCCTGACATTTGTTCTCCAAATATAAGTGTGTGCATATGTGTGTATTTAAGACACACATTCTTTCATATTATAATGTATTGGAAATTGCACTGAGCCTTACAATTGTTGGCTTCTTTTCTTTTCCTCCTCCTCCTCCTCCTTCTTCCTCCTCCTCCTCCTCCTCCTTCTCCTCCTCCTTCTTCTTCTTCTCCTTCTTCTTCCTTCTCTTCTTCTTCTTCTGTTGTTACCTAATTTGGGGTCTTGACACATTTAATTTCTTTTTCTTTTTTTGAGACAGAGTTTCACTCTGTTGCCCAGGCTGGAGTGCAGTGGTCCCATCTCAGCTCACTGCAACCTCTGCCCCCTGATTCTCCTGCCTCAGTCTCCCGAGTAGCTGGGATTACAGGCATGTACCACCATGCCCAGCTAATTTTTGTATTTTTAGTAGAGACAGGGTTTCGCCATGCTGGCCAGGCTGGTCTCGAACTCCTGACCTCATATGATCCACCAGCCTCAGCCTCCCAAAGTGCTGAGATGACAGGTGTGAGCCACTGCACTAACACATTTAGTTTCATATTTGTTTTTTCCCTGAAAAGGAAAAAAATGGCATCTGAGAATTGTGGAACTACAATGTATAATTTTCTAAAAATTAAAGTTCTTATCATTTTATTCAGAGGTAAAGCAATGTGTTTATATTAGGATAAAATATTATAAGCTGGAAAGAGGTTATTTAGAAGTATTTTCTGCAGAGGTAGGAACTATAAGAAAGAGAAAGAGCGGTGGCGAGTAAAAGATGACTTTCAAGAAAATTTAAAGGCCTCATCCGATGACATTAGATGTCCAGGTATACTTATATGCTATGAAATATTCTAACATCAGAGCAAGCCCTTTTAATGTGTGTCCTGGACATAAATATACTCTCAACCCAAAGGAAACATTCTAATGCCTTCCTTCCAGGAATTCAGCAAAGAACAATATTCACGAACAAAACTATATTAACACAATTTAATAAATTAAGCTGATAAGATTCTTGTTTTCCATGGTTCCGCCATTACCCAATGTGACAATCCTATTTTTCACCACAAAAGAAAGCATAGTTCTTTTTCCAGAGTATATCTCTAATTGATTTAAGTGGTTACCCATTCCAGAGCCGGTGCTAAGTTCTGGTGATATAACTGAGCACATAGATAAGGTCCCTGTCTTCATGGAGCTGAGAGTCTTGTGTAGGAATCAGGGAAGTAAAGTATAATGCAGAGAAGTAGCAGACAATGAAAGGAAGCACAGGGTGCTTTGGAAGCACAGAAGAGGGTTTTTAAAACTCAGATTTTGAAGACTGCAGGGATTTCCAGGGAATATGATATCTAAGTGAATTCAAGGATGATTAGGAGTTAGCCAGGCAAAACCGGGGTAGCAGACTGTTCCAGGAACAAGAGACGGCATGGTGAGTTCCAAGAATGGAAAAACTGGAGCACAGAAGGAGAGGGTGGCAAGAGAAGATGAGGAGGCAGGAGCCACATCCTGAAAGGACTTGCAAGTGTATAAAGGAGTCTAGGCTTTTCCCTGAGTCCAGTGAAGAACTATCCAAAGGTTTTAAGTGGGAGAGACATGATTAGATTGCCGGCCACAATGTGGAGAAAGAATTAAAGGGAAATAGGACTAAAGAGAGAGGTCATTAAGGAGGCTGTGAAGGTAGCCAGGAGACAGCATATTAATGTCCCAGGTCAAATTAGTAGCAGCAAGAATGGAGAAAATCGAACATATTGGAGAGGTTATCATTTAAATTACTTCTCACCATTTCTGCCTCAGGAATTTTCCTATCAAGGTGCCACAATCACCAATAGCAAGGAAAAGAAGACATATCTGGCTTAAGATCTTGTCTTCAAACAACACAGTAGATCAATTAGCTATTTTGGTCAATGATGTTAAAAAAAGATCCAAATTATGTAGAAAATGAGAGGAATTAAAGCAACAGTCAGATCAATGGAAAAAGGCACAGAGTCTTTCAAACTTTGATATTGACCCAAACAGGAATACAAGCTTAATATTTTTATTAATTATTTAGCTAATGCTGAATACAAAATACATATGATATAAAATCCCAAACAGTACCAAAAGGTTTGAAATGAAAATTCTCCCTCATACCCAGTATAAGTCTGTTCTTGCACTGCTATAAAGAAATACCTGAGCCTGGGTAATTTTTAAAGAAAAGAGGTTTAATTGGCTTACAGTTCTGCAGGCTGTACAGGAAGCATTGTGGCTTCTGCTTCTGGGGAGGCCTCAGGAAGCTTCCAATCATGGCAGAAGGCAAAGGGGGTGCAAAGCACGTCACATGGCTGGAGCAGAAGGAAGACAGAGTGGGGAGGTGCTACACGCTTTTAAACAACCAGTATCTTTTGAGAACTATCACAGGAACAGCACCAAGTGGATGGTGCTAAACTATTCATGAGAAAACTGCCCCCATGATCAAATCACCCCCCACCAGGCCCCACCTCCAACACTGAGAATTACAACTGAATATGAAATTTGGGTGGGAACATAGATCCAAACCATGTTACATCCCAACTCCTGCCATTTAGGTCTCCTTCCTAGAGGCAATTAATACCAATTTCTTGTGTCTTCTTCCAAAGATATATCGTGAATACAGAATTATACGTTAAAGTATTGTATCTTGATACTTCATATCCTACTTTGATATTTTCTTTACAAATGTCAAGTTTATAACTATTGTCATAGACAGTAAATTATCCAAAGATATGCGATATTCTAATACCATGTCAATTCATTTTTATAAATAATGTAATAATTCTTTTCCAGATAAGCAGATCTCATTTTAAATTTAAATAAACATTTAAGAACTTATAGGAGTACATGACCTAATGTGTTTTGTAAATACCATAAGAGCCTGAATGAGACTCAGTCATCAATGGTTCTGCCATTATCTCAAATTTCTGATTCATTCTTCTGCATATTTCTTGTTCTAGTCTAGTTAAACAGAGAACCTCTTACTATGCCCATTATTCTCTTTTCTCAATCCCAGCTGTATGGCCTAGAACAATTTTTTATTGTTTCCCTGAAAATCATGTCCATTCTATTCCTCAAAATATTTTAAAAACCAACCTCTCCTAAGAGATTAACCCTAAAACTCTCCAACCTTTGGAGATAATTTGGGATAACTCGAGAATGTTATGAATTCCTTATCCTTGCTGTATATTACCCCATTTTTCCTCCAAATCTGAAGCCAGTCATCCCTTTGAATCTTTCAGTTTCAAAAGACAATACATTCTCTTCAATCTATAAACTGGTTTGAATTGACTTGCAACATTACTAATACAGATACTTTTTTATGGCTAGGTTCTCCCTCCCACCAGACCCAAAAAGGCCCCCTAAAGCTTTCACTCATTTATATTTCCTACTTATAAAATGAGATTAAGACTATTACCTTTTCTGCAGAACAGCTGTTCACGTACAGAATAATACAGTTGTACCAACTACACATCATTGCCTTTTCTTGTCCAGGTTAAACTCCTGTAGTTTCACCAGCTTTTCCTTGTGTAACATAGTCTTTCTCAGTCTTTTAGCTAAGATCAAATGTGTACATACGGTACAATTTCTAGGTATTTCATCGTCTTGGCTGCCCTTAGCTTAACAATGTCTGTCTCAATAAGATTCCCATAACCAAACAAAATGTTCTATCAGAGAGTAAACTAAGATTGAGTGGACATTGCTGGCTTGGGTCTCTTGAGCACAAAGCAATGACGGTAGCCATTTCCCAAGTGTGATAATTAATTTTAGGTGTCAATTTGACTGAATTCAGGAATACCTGGAAACTTGGTAAAGCATCATTTTTGGGTGTGTCTGTGAGGGTGTTTCCAGAGAAGATCAGCATGTGAGTCTGAGTGGAGGAAGTGAGGAACATCTGCCCTCAATGTGGGTGGGTACCACTGAATTAGCGGGGGCCCCTGAGAGCACAGAAACAGTGAAAAGGCGACTGTATTGATCTATCTGTGAGAGCTGGGATACACTCTTCCTCTCTTGCCCTTGGACATCAGAACTCCAGACTTCCCAGCCTTTGGACTTCAAAACTTACACAAGCACCACTTCCCCTGAGCCCCCCAGGTTCTTGGAGCTTGGCTTCCCTGGTTCTGAGGCTTTCAGACTAGGACAGAGCCATTCTAGCAGCATCCCATGGTCTCCAGTTTGCAGATGGCTTGTGGGACTTCTTGGCCTCTATAATTGTGTGAACCATTACCCTAGTAAATTCTCTATCATCTGTCTGTCTGTCTATTTATCTGTCTATCTATTATCTATCTATCTTTCTATCTATCTATCTATCTATCTATCTATCTATCTATCTATCCTATTTCTTCAGTCTCTCTGGAGAACCCTGACTAACACACCAAGTAAGGATAGGCCAGAAGTAAGGGACAATCCAAAATGCCAAATAAGGGGAACAGAGGGCAGGAATCGTACCTGAAACAAAGAATTGGTAATCAAGAATGATTGCAATTGGAAAGTCTTGGCCGGGTGCGGTGACCCACACATGTAATCCCAGAAATTTGGGAGGCCAAGGCAGAGCATATGAGGCCAGGAGTTTAAGACCAGCCTGGCCAACATGGCAAGACCCTGTCTGCACTAAAAATATAAACATCAGCCAGGTGTGGTGATGCCCATCTGTAATCCCAGTTATTCAGGTGTGAGGCATGACAATCTCTTGAACCCAGAAGGTGGAGGTCGCAGTGAGCTGAGATTGCGCCACTGCACTCCAGCCTGGGCAGCAGAGTGAGAGTCTATCTCAAAAAAAAAAAAAAAAAAAAAAAAGGGAAAAGTCTTCATCTGTTCTTGGTTACTTTTCTGTACAAAGTGAAACCTGCATATTTCCGGTGATAGTAAAACACGAGGACAAGGAACTGAATATTTTTACAACATCCTGTCCCAGACATTGGTCAAGGAGATAAAAGTAAAAGGTGCTGAGCTGGGTTGAAAAAGACTTTTACTGCTTTAATATGTTGATTAATGTAGCTTCAGACAGAATTCACTTTTTTAATGGTGTATCACACTGTGGGCTCAGCTGACATTGTGGTCAACCAAAGCCATGAGGTCTCTTTTATATGAGCAGAGGCCATTAACAATACACAATTCTGCACTTGTGAAACTTATTTTTGCCTCTTTAGGGCAGGAATTTACATTTACCCATTAGCGTTTCTTTTCTGAGTATTCCACCTAGTTTAGAGGTTAAATGCTTTGGAGTTAGTCTGAGATTATAACTCAGCTCATTCATCTTTTGGCTGTCTGCATTTGGGAAACTCCTTTTAACATTATTTGCTTAAATAACATTAAAAAAAAATTAATCGTATTGATTTTGCCCCAATAGTCATTTTTCCATCTATCAACTTATTTACTCATTCATTCAACAAATACATGCCTTCTAAGTGCCAGGCAGTGTGTTAGATATGCAGTAAATGCCTTCTCTGGGGTCTTAAGTTCACTAATAAAATTGTTTTACAAACAGAATTCAAGGATCAGCCCCTGGACACATCTCTTAACTGTAGCTTTTTCTCTAAGTGAGTGAGTAGATAGAAATCTATTAATGAAAATGCAGAGGCCGGGCATGGTGGCTCATGCCTGTAATCCCAGCACTTTGGGAGGCTGAGGAAGTCAGATCACCTGAGGTCAGAAGTTCAAGACCAGTCTGGCCAACATGGTGAAAGCTTGTCTCTACTAAAAATACAAAAATTAGCTGGGCGTGGTGGCAGGTGCCTGTAATCCCAGCTACTTGGGAGGCTGAGCCATGAGAATCGCTCGAACCTGGGAGATGGAGGTTGCAGTGAGCCAAGATCATGCCACTGCACTCTAGCCTGGGCAACAAGAATGAAACTCCACCTCCACACACACACACACACACACACACACACACACGAAATGCAGAGAGTATGATTGTTGAACCTGATATAAATACAACTGAGTAGGCCGGGCATGGTGGCTCATGCCTGTAACCCCAGCACTCTGGGAGGCCGAGGCGGGTGGATCACTTGAGGTCAGGAGTTTGAGACCAGCCTGGCCAATGTGATGGAATCCTGTCTCTACTTAAAAGTACAAAAATTAGTCAGGCATGGTGGCACATGCCTGTAATCCCAGGTACTCAGGAGAATAAGGGAGGCTGAAGCAGGAGAATCGCTTGAACCCGGGAGGCAGAGGTTGTGGTGAGCCGAGATCACTCCACTTCACTCCAGCCTGGGCAGGGAGTGAGACTCTGTCTCAAAATAAAAATAAATAAATAAATACAACCGAGTAAACTATTTTCCAGTCCATGGGCACATCTGTATACCTTTTTTTATTAAATGTCTCACATTGGGAAAACAAAACAGCTCAGGACCCAGTCAGTATGATTAATAGAAAAACACACACACAAAAAAACATAGTCGACATACATGTTTTCCTGATGAATGTAACTTTTTAGCCTATTTTTTTCAGAAAATAACAATTTTTAATATCTAAAACTGAAAATAACCCAACAGTAGAGACATTAATTGTGGTATATGAACTCATTGGAATAACAGCTAGCAATGAAAAGCAGCAAATCACAACAATCTGGATGAATCTCACAAAACAATGTCAAGTGAAAGAAGACAGACATAAAAATACACATAGTATTCCACTTATATAAAGTACAAAAACAGGCAAAAGTTTATACTGTTAGAAGTTGGTCTAGCGGGGAAGTGGGAGGTAGTGACTGGAAGGGGGCATGAGATTTAGCCTTTATTTTGCGGTAGTGGTCTTCGGAGTACCAATTCATGAACCATCCTGTTGTCATAACTTCAGACTTTCTCATAAAAATAAAATTTTTGTCCATAAAATATACACAAATACATACAGGGGGCTAAAACACATTTTCCCTAAATGGCAGAAACACCGTCAAATTTACATTTAAGTTAGAAATGATTACTTCTTCTTTCTTAAAATCCTTAATCATCACCTCCATATCTTCTCAGGCCCAATATGCATTTTGAGATTGGTTGCATGACCCAAGTGTCTGGCAGCCTTTCTGCTAGACCAGCTGTCAATGACTGAAAAACAAGCAAGCTCTCAATTGCACAATGTGTATCAAGTCATGCAGTTCTATAAAAGGAATACTTGATTTGATCTTCAGCAGCCAGAGTCGGGCAGCTGGAAGGTGATTATAACTATGTCCGGTATTTATATCAACCTCAATCATTCACTGTCTACCAATTGACTCTAATAAGATGCTCCCAACCATATATTTAATTCCAATGAATTACTTGTTGATTATCCACACTGCAGGTTATCTTCAATAAATTTTCTTTGTCTTGGGCCGGCTTCATCTTATTCTCTCCTAGATCACTTTCCCTATTGTCCAGCTGGTGTGTGCCCAGCAGAAAAGGTGAACTAATCTTTATATCGGTGTAAATCAGTGGTTTCCAACTGGGAGGTATTTTGGCTCCAAAGGGGACACTTGGCAATGTCTGTAAACATGTTTGGTTGCCACAAATATGGGGTGCTTTTGTTATCTATTGGTAGAAGCCAGGGATGCTAGTAACATCCTACAATGCACAAAACAGCCCCTACAGCAAAGACTTATCCAGTCTAAAATGTCAATAGTGTTGAAGTTGAGAAGCCCTCACCTAAGTAAAGATAAAATAGGGAAACAATTTACAATTAACAAATACACTTCAAATTGAAGTACGAGTGATTTGGAGGTTAACCTTTGTTTTGGATTCTCTATTTCACAGCTTCCCTCATGAACAAGGGTAATGGACATTTAATACATATTTATTATTTCTTGTGCATGCCTTTCAATGGTTATTTAACTTTGTAGCCTTTGAATTAGGGTGTAAAAATGTCTTCTTTTCAAAAGACTTTTTTATTTTTTATTTATTTATTTTTTTTTAAGAGACAGGGTCTCATTCAGGCTGGAATGCAGTGGCACCATCATAGCTCACTGTAGACTCGAACCCTTGGACTCCAGCAATCCTCCTGCCTCAGCCTCACAAAGTGATGAGATTATAGGTATGAGCCACCGTGCCTGACTCCAAATAAGAAAGTTTAATGCTGATCATTTGTTCAATGGCTGGGGCACATTTATGGGCAGTAGAAATTCATGTAAAGAACTTCTTATAGGGGCTTAACAAGGATTCTGGAAGATATTCTCAGTGTCAAATATTTTGGACTCTATGAGGGTCAAGCCTGTGGGTTTTTTTTTTTTTTAAATTTCTGCATGTTTATCCAATTTTTGTATGTTCTTTATATGTTTCAAAGGCCTATTTCATTATCCTCCTTTGATTCTGATTGAGTCACTTGCATGCTCAGACTTCAGTTCTGCATGGCTGAACAAATTCTTGGCATGAAGTTTACTTTTTCATCCTCACACTAAAAGCATGGTTAATATTGATAATTTTAATTGTTTTTCATATTTCTTTCAGTAGTGAGTTTGCAAAGCTCCCAAATTTCCATTTGTGTTGACAGCTCTCAAAATTGCTTATTTTAAATGAATTCATTATTATATTTTATTTGGGGAAATTAAGTCAATGCAGTGCAAAGTTATCAGCAGGCTTCCTGTACACGGTTTCATTTCATTGCTCATCTGAACTTCAAACTCTACGTAGCTTACTGCATCCCAAACTTGAGCCTTCAGTATCCAAAGGATCAGTCCAAGGGTCTCAAAGAAACGTGTTCCTATTAATTGCTCATCTAAGAGTGAGTCACAGGTCTGGTTCAAAATTGAAACTCATAATAGCATCTAAGGGAGTGAACTCATTCTAGGTTCCTTGCAGGAACTCTGAGCCATGCCAGAAGATCCTAGTGGGTATAAATTCTACCAACCCTTAACCAGCACTCACTCCTAAGAACTTTGGAGTATGAGGAAGAAGTAAGGGGTGGGTTGTAGAACTAATTAATGTGCTGCCCTTCCAGTATGCTAGCAAAGGATAAAATTTAAGCTTCCAAATTGGAAAAAGAATGTGTGAGCCAACTCTGTTTTCTAAACTCAGGACCAAACTTTGGTTCTCTCCTTGGACCCTATAGACTCTGAATCGATGGATTTAGAAAGGTAATTGGGTGATTCCTTTCTACATCATTTCCAAAAAGCTGCTAACCTTGCTTCAGAAAAATGTGTTCAAAATGCATGTTAAGTTGCATCTTCTTGTTGACTTTGTCTCTAACCAAAGTAAATGTACCATAATGATCATTTTTAGCATGATGATAAAGTTAATAAGAATAATAATCATGTGAATGATTTCCGTGAAAACTCTGTTAATCAGGTTTTTTTGTTTTTTTTGTTTGTTTGTTTTTGATGGAGTCTCACTCTGTTGCCAGGCTGGAGTGCAGTGGCACGATCTCAACTCACTGCAACCTCCACCTCCCGGGTTCAAGTGATTCTCCTGCCTCAGCCTCCTGAGTAGCTGGGATTATAGGCGTGCGCCACCACACCTAGCTAATTTACATATTTTTAGTAGAGACGAGGTTTCAGTATGTTGGCCAGGATGGTCTCAATCTCTTGACCTCGTGATCTGCCCGCCTTGGGCTCCCAAAGTGCAGGGATTACAGGTGTAAGCCACTGTGCCTGGCCTAATCAGTTTTTAAAATACAGTGGAAACACAAAAGTTTAAAAGTAAACATGGCAGACTTCTTAAGTAAACTCATAGCTGGAAAGTTAGGAAAGAATTTTTTATAACCATGGGGATGCTGTGTAACAAGTTTCTATATGACAACACTGTATAGAGCTGGTGTAGTCAAATTGCTGTGACAAGGAGGTGAAGAGCAGTGATTTGATGTCAAATAGACCTTAAATCAGACCCTGGTTTTGACACTTCACAGCTGAGGGGCCTTAAACTTTCTTAGCCTCAGTTTCTTCATATTCAAAATGGAGATAATAATGGTATTTATCTCATAGACTTTGGGGACTATTAAATGACTTACTGTGTGTAAAATGTATACACATTTTATGTTTAAAAACTCAGCCCCTCTATGTGAAAAAAATACATATATTTAAAAAAATGAGGTCAGGGATGGTAGCACACGCTTATAATCCCAGCACTTTGGGAGGCCAAGGCAGGAGGGTCACTTGAGCCCAAGAGTATGAGAACAGCCTGGGCAACATGGCGAAACTCCATCTCTAGAAAAAATACAAAAATTAGCCGGGCCTGGTGGGGCTGCTTGTAGTCTTAGCTACTTGGGAGGCTGAGGCGGGAGAATTGCTTGAACTCAGGAGGCGGAGGTTGCAGTGGGCAGAGATCATACCACTGCACTCCAGCCTGGGAGACAAAGTGAGAACCTGTCTCAAACAAAAAGAAATAAAAAGAAAAAAGAAAAGAAAAGCATCAACTTCGTAGGCTTGTGGGAGAAAAAAGAAAAAAGAAAAACTGAGCCTTTCAATAAATATTAATTTATATTTTTTACTGTTATACACCAAGCAAGTAATAATGTTTTGGATACTAGTCTAAAGAACATAAGTAAAGTATAGCAAGATCATGGTCCACAAGAAGTTTCATTTAATTCTAGGGATCATCTGTAGATATATATATATTTTTTTATTTTATTTTATTTTATTTTATTTTATTTTATTTTGAGACGGAGTCTCGCTCTGTCGCCCAGACTGGAGTTCAGTGGCGCAATCTCGGCTCACTGCAAGATCCGCCTCCCGGGTTCACGCCATTCTGCCTCAGCCTCCCGAGTAGCTGGGACTACCGGCGCCCGCCACCTCGCCCGGCTAGTTTTTTGTATTTTTAGTAGAGACGGGGTTTCACTGTGTTAGCTAGGATGGTCTTGATCTCCCGACCTAGTGATCCACCCGCCTTGGCCTCCCAAAGTGCTGGGATTATAGGCGTGAGCCACCGTACCCAGCCCATCTGGAGTAATATTTTTAACTCCTTTATGTAGTTTTTAAATTGTGGTATAATATGCATAAAACACATTATTTTAACTATTATAAATTGTACAATTCAGTGGCATTAAGTACATTGACAAGGTTATGAAACAATCACTATGCATTTCTAGAACTTTTTCATCATCCCGAACAGAAACTACACCCATGAAACAGCAATTCCACATTTGAGTGGTCATTTTAAAATAATATTTTATCTTTTTATGTAAAGGAAAGAAAACTACCTTTGTAGCATTATTTGAGTATATTATCACATAGAAAATGAGAAAATAGAGATAAAAACAAATGAAAGTGAAATCACTTTAAATTTCACTCTCCACAAATAACTAGCTTCAATATTTTGTGATATGTGGGAGCTAAGCTATGAGATGCAAAGGCATAAGAATGATACAATGGACATTGGGGACTAGGGGGAAAGGGTGAGAGGAGAGGGAGGGATAAGAGAGTACAGTAGGGGACAGTGTATACTGCTCCAGTGATGGGTGCATGAAAATCTCGGAAATCACTATTAAAAAACTTATTCATGCAACCAAACACCACCTGTTCCCCCAAAACCTATGGAAATAAAAATAAATAAAGTCTTGTGGAAAAAAAAAAAAAAGAATGAGATTGGAGGTGTGGAGCTGAAACCAGAGATATCATACCAAATTTATTAGGCCTTGACCAACTCAGGGAAAGCTTGTCAACCTCACAAACCTAAATTGATATGAAATACTGACTTGAATAAACTATCCCAGTGCCCTGGAAAAAAATTTTTGTGATATAGCTGTCACTAGTTTTCCTCTTGCAAACATCTATATATGTAAAATGAAATCCTATCATGAATTCTACTTTCTAACCATTTAAAAAATCTTTTAACTAGATAAGCACATTTTAGTAGATGTGGTAGGTAAATAACCATGAGGAAGAGAGGCAGAGAACTACTTCTCCATTTTAAAAAGACTTTGATGAGGAAGCAGTGAGGGGATAAAAACCCAAATGACCTGTTTTCATGAATACCATTTCATCGGAAGACTAATTCTTCCTCAATCTACAACTGTCATGTTCCTAAAAATTACTGTAGCAATTTGGCCTAAAGCCTAATTGTCATCCTTCATGGTGTCTCAAAAGGAACATAAACGAATGAAAATCTTTAAAAAATATAACACAAAACAAAACTAATAGAAAGAGGGAACAGGATAGTGGAAGAAAGAATGAAATGAGATTTTATTATCTAATTATTATTTATGTTATTATATAGTTGTATATATTATATACATATTACATATATATGTAATTACATACATATATTGTATTACATATATATCTATGTAGTCAGAGATATATTATAAGATGGTGGAGACTGCAGTACGCCATGATCACATCACTGCACTCCAGCCTCGGCAACAGAGGGAAATCCTGTTTCTAAATCAGTAAATAAACAAAATTGTATTTTACATATAAAACATTTATGTGATTTATATGGCCAAACTATATAATATACATCTTATGGCTGGAGCCGAACAATTGGGGGGAAGGGAGGGTGGGGCAGCTGGAGGCTGGCCAGGCAGCTCTCTCTCTTTGTCTCTCATTTCCTGTATGTAATCACAGGGCCTCTCCAAGTGGTCTTTCCATGTGGGCTAGTTTGGCCTTCCCCATACATGGCACCCTCAGGGCAGTCAGAATGCTCACTTAGCAGCTGATGTCTTTGAGAGCAAGTATTCCAGTGAACAAGGTGGAGGCTGTATTGCCTTTTATGCCCTCACCTGGGAAGTCACACAATATTATTTCCTCTGTACTCTATTGGTTGAAACAGAATTAAAAACCAGCCCATTTTCAAGGAGAGGGTTCACAGATTGCACCTCTCGGTGAGAGTAATGTCAAAGAATTTGTGGACAGATTTTTAAACTGCCAGCCATAGCATCCTTAAAAACCTCACAACAGTACCCAACTCAAAAGGCCACAAAAGAATGGACAGTCTACATATCATGGTTACTTACAAGTAGGGACTTTTCTGATTCCCAGGCCCATGGAACAAACAATTCCTCTTAGAATTGCATATACCACATGGATTTATCTAAAACATCATAACTTGATATCTTTTAAGTTACTTTATGACTTATCACATGTGAAACGCCCAGCCTAGTACTTGGTCCATAATAGACACTCTGTAAATATTGATGATAGCTGACACTTGTTTAAATTCCTCAGAAGTTTTTACTGATTGAGCACACTATTAATAAATAGTAGTTTGTGTGATCTCATGATTTTCTGAAAGACTTGACGGAGTTACAGTTTGAAAGAAGAATGGACCTCTAGAAAACTAAAATTCAGTATAAAATGTTGCAGTTGGCTGATGTTTAGTGATAACAGAGAGTGGGTAGACCAGAAAAGTGCCATTTTTCTGTTTTTTTTTCTGAGATAGGGTCTTACTCTGTCACTCAAATGGGAGTGCAGTGGTGTGATCATGGCTTACTTGAACCTTGAACTCCTGGGCTAAAGCAATCTTCGCACCTCAGGCTCCAGAGTAACTGAGATTACAGGTGCATGCTGCCATACGTGGCTAATTTTTAAAAAATTTTTTGTAGAGATAGGATCTTGCTATGTTGACTATGCTGGTGTTGAACTCCTGCCCTCAAGCGATCCTCCTTCCTCAGCCTCTATTTTTACTTTCTATCAGCTTTCTTTTGCCACAGATTGCCTTTTGAAAAACTCTCCTGAGCAACAGAAAAAAAGGAGAATCTCCCTTACGTGAAGTATCAATGTGTCATGCCAAAGCTTTTCAAAGAATACTAATGATGGTTAGAATCCAGTCTGTTTAAAAATATTTCTGAAGATTAAGCAAAACGTACACCAGATTTTTGAATCTAGGGTATTCCTTTGGCTTATAAGTAACCTCAGATTTTCTGTTAAGTCTGAAATGTCAAAAATGACTTTAAGTTATGGTGTTAGACACACTAACTCATTTTGTAATATAAATTAGTGTGTAATTTCCCAAACTGACAGAAATGTTAGATAATACCTATAGATATTCAAAGAAAGAAAATCTAATATTATACTAAAGTAGAAGTTCCCTTAAAATTACAAGTCACATAAACCATGGGTAATTATAAATTATGTGTGTTTATTTATTAAAATACTCATCAATTGTAATTGATGCTACTACATTACCTAATAAAATTACAACATAGTGTTCTAACTCTTCACTAATACACGTTGCCAACAATTACATAAATTTCAGTGCTTTTACTTTTCCTATTTAGTGACTTTTATTTACCTCAGAATATTTGTGGAATTGATATCTAGCTCCACGTATCTTGATCTAAGAAGCTCAAGAACTCTGTGTACCCAATCAGTCAATTATCATGTATCATAGGGCACAAAATTTCACAGGTTCAAAGGCTGTTGACTGAATTCAACTGTGCTTTTTATATCACACATACCAAAAAAATCTCAAAAATTGCAAACAGATGACTCTAGAACTATATGAAAGTCTCTTCACATTCTCTGCAAAATGACCTTCTAAATCATGTTCTATAAGAAAATTGCTTTTTTAAATGGAATTTTATGAAAATTAATAATAGGCCTGAAAAAAAGAGAAGTACTACATATACTTTATTACATTCTTTGTGGAATATGTTCTGGAAAAATAGAAGGCATTACAGAAATCACTTAACTGAGGAAGAAGTTCTACTCTGCACAAAACTCCCATTGATGTCAGTGGGAGTTCTGCGAATCGAACAAATGTTGAACTTGACCCTGCAATGTTTAAACTGCAATCCTCCCTGCTCTTGGCAGAGCCTGACTTCCCACTGAAAGGCGTTGTGGTCCGTGCTGGGATTACACAGCAGGTTAATAGTCTGGTTTTTCACTTCTTCTGGGGCAACAGATGAAACACATAATACTTTCTTTTAGAGCTATTACATACTTTTAAACACAAAAGACTTGAAATGAGGTGGTGTGAGAAAGTAAAAGGTAGAATCTGTGAATGGAACCTTCTGTTGGGAATGATTTTTATACTATCTTCTCCACTCGTGCCTGAGAAGCATCAATAAGTCCTATTTACATTAAAGGAAAAGGGAAGAATACCAAGATCTTAGAGACCACTTAGTATATCAGTATTGAAAATCAGCGCTGAGTGAGCTATGTTCACTCTGTTTTTGTTATATTCCATTACACACATATAAAGAATGGTTACCAGCAAGATCCCAATACAATTGTTTTTTGGTAAAATAAGATGGTATGATTATAAATAAAGTTAACAAAAAACACATGTTTTTACCACAAGGTAAGATACTGCAGAACCAAACTAGAGTGGCTCATTTTCCACTCAATCTCACAAAAAAAGACGTGACTCTAGTTATGGATCTAGCATAATCACGTATTGCTGCTACTCAAAAATGAGTATTATGTTCTGGAGCAAAGGCCTTGAAATCACCCAGTCTATATAGTTATACTCAGGCACTTCAATAACAACATAATCAGGGTCTTATTTTTAGCTGTTGGTATTCAGTGGAATTATTTGTCCTCCTTTGTATACTTTGTAAATGCTTTTTTTTTTCTATAGCACATACATATTGCCCTTATGGAGAGGAAATAATAGAAGAAAGGTATCAGCTTTTGTTTGAAAGGAGCAGAAGAAGAGGAAGATGAAAAAACAGGAAGTATTTCAAGTTGAAATTAAAACTTTTTGTTTTTATTTGACAGAAGATTGTGGATTTTTAAAAAAAGCAAACCCCAGTGATTAAAAGTGAAAATGTTGGCTTATACATGGTGTGAGAAATCTGCTGTTTCAGGCATTAAACATAGTTACAGGTTTACATATAGTTTATGGTTGGTGTTTATGCTCTGGTCTTTCAGGTTGCTGGGTTCATATTCCAGCTCTGCAACTTCCTAGCTACATAGTCTTGTACAGGCAGGTTATCTATTAACCAGCATCCTAATTTATTATTCTGATAGGAATGTATTGAAGAGGAGGAAGGAATGGAAGGCTTGGGAGAAGTTTACAGACGCTGAGCTGTGTTGGTTGGATCAGCTGTAGAGGCTTGGGCTCAGCTGTAGAGGCTTGGGCTCTCAGGCATCAGATGCTTGCTTGCACAGGTAGCTGAGAAGGACACTTGGGAACCATGAGCTTCAGGGTCCCAGGGCAGCTTCAGAATGGCCTTCTGTTTCATTAATTCTCTACCCAGGAGGCTCCTGGTGCTGCAGGATCCTCTTTCCAGGGGAAATCAGACTCACTCAGGAACTGCATGGCCTCTAGCAGTTTTCTTTCTTTTTAACTAATTCAGAACTTGTTACTGTTTTATTATTTTTTATGTTATAGATTTAAAAGTTTTAAATCCATACATCTTTTAATGTTAATGCCATTCATTTAAAAATATTTATCTAAAATTTTTCTTACGTATACATTATATTGAAATCCATTTTATGTTCTGGCTTTCATGAAAATTTAACCCTAAATCTTTTTTTCCTCTACTTGCTCTTTTTCACAATTTTAACTCTCACATCTCTCTCTCATCTTGTTTTCTACAAACATTTCAATCTTTTAAAAAGATGTTATTTCAATTCCTAGTTTTAGGTCTGTTTTAATCCTTTTTTTAAAAATTTTTATTGATTTATTTTTTGAGATGGAGTTTTGTTCTGTTGCCCAGGCTGGAGTGCAGTGGCATGATCTCTGCTCACTGCAATCTTTGCCTCCCAGGTTCAAGTGATTCTCCTGCCTCAGCCTCCCAAGTAGCTGAGATTACAGGTGCCTGCCACCATGCTAGGCTAACACATCAGCTAATTTTTATATTTTAACTAGTGACGGGCTTTCACCATGTTGATCATGCTGGTCTTGAACTCCTGACCTTCAGTGATCCACCTATCTCGGCCTCCCAGAGTGCTGGGATTACAGGCCTGAGCCACCTTGCCCAGCCTGTTTTAGTCTTTTAAAAATTTATGTTGCTGGATGTGGTGGCTCACGCCTGTAATCCCAGCACTTTGGGAAGCTGAGGTGAGCACATAACCTGAGGTCAGGAGTTCGAGACCAGCCTGGCCAACATTGCGAAACCCTGTCTGTAATAAAAATACAAAAAAATTAGCTGGGCATGGTGGGGCGGGCACCTGTAATCCCAGCTGCTTGGGAGGCTGAGTCAAGAGAATCACTGTAACCTGGGAGTTGGAGGTTGCAGTAAGCTGCGACTGGGCCACTACAGTCCAGCCTGGGCGACAGAGTGGGTCTCCACCTAGAAAAAAAAAAAAAAAGATTATGTTGAGCCTAATTTTTTCCCTTCTACCTGAGCCCGTATTTTTTCTCTATTACTTGTCTTTATAATAGCTGACAGGAAGAAATTCAAGGAAGTGTGAAGAGTGGATAAAGTCAATATTATAAATGGAGGCAGAAAGAGAAGATTTTCTTCCTCTCTCTCTCCCTGACTCCTGCAGCTATTCCTGCACTAGCCTTCTTAGATCCTTCCACAGTATTCTTTAGTCCAAATAGAACCTTAATCCACTTAACCTGGGAGAATTTGAGAGTTAATTCCCTTCACGGCCTTAAATCCATTACACAAACAGCACTTTTGATTTGCCAGAACAATTTGCTGCCATCTCACACTGTTCAGTCCTTATTTAAAAATTCATGGTTTCCAAAGTACACAATTATTGGAATTGGGGAAAGTATATAATTATTGGAATTTGGGCAAACTATGGCAGATACACACCCAGAAGACTGGTGGTCTGCCTAGAGGAATATGCTCAAGGAGGGGTTCACTAGGATATGCCCAGGTCTGACCCTTTTGAGATGGTGCTTCCTCAAAAAGTTCCATGAACTTCCCTACTGACATTCATGGAGAGTGGCACCAGAAAGACTCTTGTCTAGTTTCAGGGACCGTGTTTAAACCGGTTTAATTCCAGCCCACGATCATCAGATTAGTTCACTTCCCTCTCTGTTCAGGTCATGGGAGCACCCTTTAATTATAGTCCAGTGGAGTTCTTTTTGCTTGAGAGAACTGAAAAACAATCACCACCCCAAATACAATAATAACAGCTGAAGCTGGCTAGAGTTTCATTATCATTTCATTTCAAATGGGCTTATTCCTCACCTAGGTTTTTAAAGCCCCTATACGTTTTCAAATATTGATTGGCTCTTTATGTATGTTTTTTGTAAACTTTCAAAATGTCTTTTGTAAATAGTTTAATTGGATTTTGTAAATAGTTCAACTGGATTGTTATTTTCTTCCAGACTTACAAGAGCTCTTTGTATATATGGATATTAAATTGTTTCTTACATTGTTTCTAATGTTTTAACTTTGTTTGGTGTCTTTTGCCAACAGAAGTTTTAAACATAGTTCTGTCAAACTTTTTCTTTGGTGGCTTCTGGGTTGCTCCGTGTTTGGATTGCTATGTGGTAACAATGTGGCATGGTTGAACATGTACTGAGGTGAGAGAGAACGGAGTTCTAATTATGGTTTTGCCACTAACCAGTAGAGTGACTTTGGGCAAGTCTTCAAACCTGTGTTCGCTCAGCTATAAAATGCACTTGAAGTAGAAACAAGATGACCTCTGAGGTTTCTTCCTGCTTATTCATCCACTACTGAACATTCTCAGATTCTAGAGTTTTAAAAGCTTATTTTCTTTAAGTAGGCCAATCATTCTCCCTGAAACGAACATTTCTCATTTGCCTACTGACATTTTCATAGTGTAAAATCTAGCTAGTGTCAGAATTATCAAAATTTCTGAATTTTTGGCATCTGGATTAATAATAAATTTTTGTATAAAATTTGGTGAGTTTATGCTTGTTTTCTCTTACTGGTTATAGCATAGGCTTTATAGAGAATAGATACTGCATTTAATATGTAATCTAAAACATGTATATTATGGAGCAACTAAGCCAATGGACATTTAATATGGCTTATTATATTTTATTGATGATAATGAATTGTAGTCCTCTTGATACAAGAAAAAAAGGATAGCTTTTATTTGTGTAGTGTTGATAGTGTGCTTTCATGTTCATCATCTCGTTTGGTGCCCACAATAATCCTATGATAAAGATTAGAGGACTTATTCTATTTTATAAATCATGAAGCATTACACAAAGAGATTAAATGATTTATCCAAAGTCACCAGCCAGTAAATGCTAATGTCAGTGCCCATACTTTTCTCTCTTTCTTTCCTTCTCCCCTCCCTCCCTCCCTCCCTCCTTCCTTCCTTCTTTCCTTCCTTCATTCCTTCCTTTTTTTGAGACAGAATTTCAATCTTGTTGCTCAGACTGGAGTACAGTGGTGCAATCTCGGCTCACCACAACCTCCGCCTCCCGGGTTCAAGCAATTCTCCTGCCTCAGCCTCCTGAGTAGCTGGGATTACAGGTGTCCGCCACCACTCCCAGCTAATTTTGTATTTTTAGTGGAGATAGGGTTTCTCCATGTTGGTCAGGCTGGTCTTGAACTCCCAACCTCGAGGTGATTCACCCGCCTTTGGCCTTCCAAAGTGCTAGGATTACAGGCATGAGCCATCGCGCCCAGCCACCCATGCTTTTCTTAAAGATGGTAATATTGATGAGAAAAAATGTATTGGTTAGGTTTAATTACTACAGAAGACAAATAGAAATATCAGTTATCTACAAGGTAGAGTGGTCAGATATAGGTAAATGAAATAAAATATCAAGAATAAAAAGTATTTCTATTAATAGCTTGGTATGCTACATACCAGGAAATACGACAGATATACTATATACAGTTTTGTATAAGAAAACAAAAAGCCTCAGAGGGAATTTCAAGAGGTAGAAAGAACCATCCATCTTAGAGAAAAACTAGAAGAACAAAAGAATTGAAAGTAAATTAGAATTGAAAAACCATCCATCTTAGAGAACCATTCATCTTAGAGTAAAACTAAAAGAACAAGAGGATTGAAAGTAATTAAAAACTAAGGAAACGAGAGCCAGGCATGGTGGCTCACACCTGTAATCCCAGCACTTTGGGAGGCTAAGGTGGGAGAATCACTTGAGCCCAGGAGTGTGAGACTACAGTGAGCTATGATCATGACACTACACTCTAGCCTGGGAAAAATGCTAAGAAAACTAAAATAATAGATCTGAAGCTAGAGAAAAACAGAAGGGAGAGGAAATATTTAAAAATATGTTATAATTTAGATCAGCATTTTTGAAGGAAATTGACAGCATTTATAGTCACTTCCAAGAAAAATAAATTTCATCCCAAGGGAATAAAGTATGTGTGCCAAAGTATATTCAGAATTATTTTAGAAAATTCAATGGAAAAATACCATTTTCCAATACTGATTAAATCAGATGTAGGTGAGATTTGTCGAATAGTCTGCTTATGATACAGTAGTTTTCGACAATACAGAGAGAATTTACTCTTACTATTTATTTATTTATTTCAGACAAAGTCTCGCTCTGTCACCAGGCTGGAGTGCAGTGGCGTGATCTCGGCTCACTGCAACCTCCGCCTCCCGGGTTCAAGAGATTCTCCTGCCTCAGTCTCCCAAGTAACTGGGACTACAGGCGCGTGCCACCACACCCAGCTAATTTATGTATTTTTAGTAGAGACGGGGTTTCACCATATTGGACAGGATGGCCTCGATCTCTTGACCCCGTGATCCAGCCGCCTCAGCCTCCCTAATGCTGGGATTACAGGTGTGAGCCACCCGCGCCTGGCCTACTCTGACTTTAAAATAGGAATGATGTGATGCTTAACTAGTAAATACAGTTTTTATGTAACATAGTTGGCATTTTTGAACACGGCAGTTAAGCATCTTACTACACCTCGAATTATATTCAATACCAATTTACTGGTTATTTTCATGGCATTTTTGATGCTAAACAGTTTTCTAAAATAAAATACTATAGAAAAATTTAAATTTATTAAATGTGGGAATAAGTCAGGAAAAGAGCAATTTCATTACCCAAAGAAAGATAATATTAAGTGGAAACCTGTGTTGAAGGGTGATAAGCAGTCTAACAGAAGCTTAAGTAGAAGTCTAAATAAACTTCTTTTGTTGATTTAATACTGCTCTGATTTGGAAAGACGTATGCATATTGTAATATGATAGAAATAGATTATGATTCATACTAGGGAGGACTGGAGAGGAGAAGTAAATCAGAAGAAGGCACAAAGTTGAAAATTATTAGTTTGATCATTTGCCTCAGTTGATCCAGGACAGTCTTGGTTTTACATTTGTTGTGCCTGTGTAATTATTTTTTATTGTTATTATTATTTTGAGATAGGATCTCACTCTGTCACCCAGACTGGAGTACAGTGGCACAATCTCAGTTCATTGCAACCTCTGACTTCTGGGCTCAAATCCTCCCACCTCAGCCTACCAAGTAGCTGGGACTATAGGCACCCACCCTGTATCCAGCTAATTTTTGTATTTTCTGAAGATATGGGGTTTCACTATGTTGCGCAGGCTGGTCTCGAACTCCTGGATTCAAGCGATCTGCTCACCTTGGCCTCCAAAAGAGCTGGGATTATAGGCATGAGTCACTAAGCCCCACCCCTGTGTAATTATTAATAATGTCTTCGTTCACTCTCAAAGTGTCTTAGTTTGGATGACAGACTATATGGTCACCTTAGAAATAATGGAAGCATAGTACATATTATTGGTGCCTTTAAAAGTACATTACTAGGCCAGGATTGGCCCAGTAGTTACTAGTCTCAGTAACTCAGGAAGCTGAGGTGGGACAACCGCTGGAGCCCAGGGGTTCTAAGCCACAGTGTGCTATGACTGTGCCTGTGAAGAGCCACTGCAGTTCAGCTTGGGGCAACATAGTGAAACCTTTGTCTCTAAAAAAACAGTGTAGTACTAGTGATAGCTAATACTTTTGAGTCTGCCAAACACTGTGATACTGCGTTAAATACTTTATGAGCATTGTCCCATTTAGTTTTCCTAATAATCTGTAAGGTAGCATTATAATCCCCTTTCTAGAGAAGAGCAAGCTCAAGTTTATGTTTATAGATATTCAGGAACTTGCCCAAGGTCACTCAAGTAGCCAAGTTTCTAATTCAAGCAGTCTTGTTTCAGAAGCCACCCAAATCATCACAATGCATTATTTATTTCTCTCCCCACATTAAAAAACTTCATAATACATCTGAAAGAAATTCAACTTTGATAATTTACAAAATATATAGCATAGAAAAAAAGATTATTAAGTATATACAAGAGGGAAAAAAACATCAAAAGTTTTCCAAAAGCTTTTCACAAATAAAGGCAGACTTTCCATGCAATGCATAAAATATTTTTAAAAAATATGCTTGAAATGTCGAAACACGTTATGGGAGAGGTGATTCCATTCTCAAAGTATTACAGAATCCATAATATTGGTTCTTGCATGTACAGCCTCTTTTGAGCCAAAGAACTTCTTTCCTGCAGACTTGCCACCCTAACCTCCTGGCCTCTCTATCAAGACACTAAGGTGGAAGTAAAAAGGGAGAAGTCAAATGCCTATCAAAAATACACGTTATAGTGCATTTTGACGTAACTGATCCAATGCTTCTAGACTTCATTAAAATCTAACCCTATTCTAGCCTGAAGATTCACTTTTCTCAAACACTACTCTACTAAAAACTGTTTAAGGTAACCAGTTCTTTACTAGGGGTCTGGTAAAGGAGAAAAGAAGAATTATCATCCCAAATTTGTCCTTGTCCTCTATTTTTGTCTCCTCAATGCTCTTATGCAGGTGCTTGGCTGGTATGGGGAAGTGATGGGGTATCCTTTTTAAAACAGTGGATGGGCTCTCTCTTAAAGCAGCTTTTTCCCCCTATGAATGCTATGTACATTCCCTGGAATGCTTAAGGCCTTAAGGCTTTCCTTCAGTTGAAATGGCTTATCTCTAGCAGACAGTAATTCCTTTTCTGAGCCCAGCCATTGGGAAGGGGAATCCCAAAGAAAAGATTTTCTGCCTTTCACAGAGAATCATTCAGAGAATCACAACAGGGAACTTGAAGCTATACTATCAATAAACATTAGTTAACTTACTCTCTAAGGTGGTCTTGGAATTCAGTTAATTGTTGCAGAATCACAGGCAGCCTTGTTTAAGGTGGGGTTTTATTTTTTCTTTAATCATAACTGAAAAGTTAAGTCCATCTTAGTGTAACGTCCTGCGGGAGGATTTTCAAAGGAAACTAATCTGTAAAGCGTGGAATGAGAGTACCTTCTAGAATAAATGGAAGATTTGACTCTGTGTGTGCTGCTTATATGAAACAAAAGTACTCAGTGATTAATAACAAAGATGAATTGTTGTTTGTGATTGCTGAATACTCTGATTATATACCTGCCATTTCACCCTTCCATATGCGCACAGATGCAAAATTCCAGAGAAAATACTGTATAGATTATCAAAGAAATATTTGACAAAATAAATTACTACAGTTGACCTTTGACCTCACAGGGTTGACTGCATGGTTCAACGCAAATTTTTAAAATAAATACATTGGACTTTTTTTTGAAGATTTGCAACAATTTGAAAAACTTGCAAACTGTGTAGCCTAGAAACACTGAATTTTTTTAAAGTTATGTATGTCACGAATGCATAAATATATGTAGACACTAGTCTATTTTTATCATTTACTACCATAAAATATAAACAAACCTATCATAAAAAGTTAAAATTTATCAAAATGTAGGCACACACTTACAGACCAAACATGGTGCTATTTGTAGCGGGGAGAAATGTAAACAAATGTAAAGATACAGTATTAAATCATAACTGCATAAAATTAACTGTCATACAAACTGTACTGCTATAATAATTTCGTAGCCACCTCTTGGTGCTATTGTAGCAAACTTAAGTGTTGCCAGTATTTGCTTTAAGCTGTGTAATGCTAATCATCTCTGAGTGAGCAGTTCATCTCTCCAGTAAATTGCATATTGCAGTAAAAAGTTATCTCTCATGGTTCTCACATATTTTCCATCATGTTTAGTGCAATACTGCAAAACTTTAATAACACTATGGCTTCCATACGAAGTGCCACTGGTGATGCTGGAAGTGTTCCCATGAAGCAAAGTCATGACAGTACAAGAAAAAGTTGAACTGCTTGATATGTACCATAGACTGAGGTCTGCTATTTCAGACAATTCATCTTGTAAAGAGACAATGTAAACTTATGGTATTGACATTACTGTGAATGTAGTTTCTCTTCCTTATGATTTTCTTAATAACATTTATTTCTCTACTTACAGTAAGAAGACAGTAAATAATACATATAAGATACAAGAAATGTGTTTATCAACTGTTTTATGTTATAGTTAGGCTTCTGGTCAGTAGTGGGCTTATTAGCAGTTGTTCAGTTTTGGAAGAGTCAAATGTTATATGCTCACATAGTTGGCCGGTGCCCCTAAATTCCATATTATTCAAAGGTCAACCATATCGACAAATGTATCCTGGATTCCATCCTCTTTTTTTTTTTTTTTTTGTAGAGACAAGGTCTCGCCATGTTGTCCAGGCTGATCTTGAACCTCCCGGCTCAAGCAATCCTCCCGCCTCAGCCTCCAAAGTGCTGGGATTACAGGTGTGAGCCACTGCAACCAGCCAGATTCCATCTTCTTAAGGCCAGTGTATTAGGGGGCTCATTCTCACAGTATGAGTAAGCAGGACTTATTTAGCCATCAGTAATCCTCTATTCTCTATATATCGCTCCAAGGAATGAGACTACATTTCCCTCTCCTACCAACTCAGCCTCAGCACATGTTATCTCTATTTTTCCCTTCCAGCAAAAGCTGTTTTAGGGAAAAAATCTGATGAATTAGGTGTAAATGACTAACAAGGCTTAAAATATTACTTTTCCCAGGATTATGGTTTTGTGCTAGAGAAAAAAACTGCTTAAAGGGATAAAACTCTAATGGCAGAATTTCAGGTGAGTTGGAGGGTTTTTAGTTATAGGTACTTTTCTAGCGTGGATGGTAGTCTGCCAGCTTGGTCCTGAGTATGAGTTTAAATTTTAAAAACGTTAGGACCAGGGCAAGTCTTAGCCTAAAGCAGTGGCCTGATCAGTTGTTTAAGTTTTCAGAGGAGGGTTAGGTTTACTCGAATCTATGGCATCACATTTAAAGGGGTCTTGAATCAACCTGAAATTAGAGGCAACACTGGAATCCCAGAATCTAGCTGGTTTTCCACTAGTATAGGAGATATTCCATCCTGGGATGCCTTAGGAGAGTGACCCTTTCAGTTCAGAGCTATGCCACTGAGTTCTGATCAGACACAAAGCGGTTTTTGAAAATGGAGCAAGAAATCTTCCTAGCGATGATTACAAATAGCTTGTACAATATGTTAACTTTAGCTTTTTATGCAATGGTTAAGATTCATTTTCACATAAAATAGATATCCAGCTTGGTAACACTGGCATAGCTGCTGTCATTTCCTAGCTTCCAGCGAATACTCTTACCTCTAATTCAGCACTGAATATATCTGAACACTTCAGTACTACCTGTAAATCTTCAACTTCTGCTCTATGCTAAATAACCTAATACCTGTATTAATTCCAGCAGTTCTTCAAGTAGTTAAAAATGCTCCCAATCTGAATAAAATAACTTGAATATCTTCGGCGTTATTTCAAGTGTTTGTAACTAATGTCAACTCATTTTGATAAATAATTACTTGGTGGAATTTACGAACTTTTTCCATTGGCAAGCCAAAAAAAAAAAAAAAAAAAAAAAAGGTCTGTAGGGGATATGGCTCTTTATTCAAACTTGGTAATAAATAATTATCTCTGGAATACAGACGGAAGAACTGAACCAGGGACTTCAGGGACCCACAGGCTAATTATCATCACTGTACACAGTTAAGTACAGCAGAGAATGGGGGTGGCGAATGGTTTGCTCCGCAATACGCTCCTTCTCTGGGTAAAACAAGGCCGTCTTTTCTGTGAACATATTTAAAGCAAGAACTGCAAAAACTGTACAATGTTATGGTTGAGGCTTTCTATTTGCCATATGTGTTGACAGAATGCTTAAGAGTCTCTCTCCGCAATAAACGCAAACCCTGCCAGGCTGAATTATTAGGGCCAGCGCAATTCAACGACTGCACCACCACCGAACCGCTGGGGTTGGAAGCCTGCGTCGCATCGGAGCGTACCCATGTTTCCTCTAACAAAGGCACGATCTTGAGGCCATTTCGCGGGCCCTTTTTCCCCTCCCAGCGCCAGCTTTGTCTCCCCGCCGGTGTCAGGCTGGGACTTGGAGGAGGCTGAGCTGCGCCGTTGGGGAACAAGCTCGAAGGGCGGGCGTGGGAAGCTGCGCCGCGCTGCCGCTGTGGTTTCCTGCGACCTGAGCGTGCCATTAGAGGAAGGTGGAGTGCTGCAGCTGCAAGAGATACCTGCTGCCTTCAAATCAGGGCTGGACTCCAACAACCCCTGTGCACCGATTACTGTCGTACAAAGAAACTCCATCGGCCGGGGCGGCGGAGGCCTGTGGGCTATCTCCCTGGCTGGGCGCGGGGCCGCTAGCAGACAGCAGGGTCGGCGTCGCCAGCGTTCCCCACCTTGGGGGGCTCAGAAGTGGGGGAGTGCGGGGTCGGGGAGCGGGCGGGAGACAGGCCTCGGGTAGCCTGGGCCAGAGTGGGCCTCACGGCTCGCCTTTCACGGGAACCCACGGCCGCCGGCTGCCCCTCCCACAGCCCCCGGCCCCCCGCCCCCCGCCGCCGACGTCTGCCCGCACCGCCCCCGCGCGCTGACTGGCCCGCGCCGGCCTCCTGCCCGGCTGTTGGCGGTTGGGGCGAAGCCGGCGGGAGACCGCCCCGCCCCCGCCCCCGCCGCGGAGCCGCGGCGCGCAGCCTCTTCACCCGTCGCGGCCGGGGCGGTGGCGCTGTTGCCGCCGCGGCTTGTGAGGCAGTAACTCCCCTCCGCCCCTGCCCCATTCCTCCTCCTTTCTCTCCGCTCCCTCCATCCTCCCTCCCCTCGCGGTCTCTCGCCCGAGTGAATGTGGCGCGGCGGCGCGGGACGCAGCCTCGGCCCCTGCCGCGGCCCCGCAAGCTCGTGAGGAGACAGAGCTGCCGCCTGCTCCCGCCCCCTGCGCGTCTCGGAGAGCCACCGCCGCTGGGGAAGGAGAACGAGCAGGGCAGCGGAGGGACGGCGGCGGGAAAACGGGAGAGGGAGAAGAGGGTTCGAGGGCGAGTAGGGAAAGCGGGGAGGGACGGACGGAAGGACGGACGGCCCGACGGACGGCCCGGGCAGGGGGCCGCCATTGAGCCTGCCCGACTCCTCCGCTCCGGCTCCGGGTGGCGGCGGCAGCGGCGTCGCGGACGAAGGGCGCGGCAAGCTCTATCGAGACAATAACCCTGCCGCCCGGCTCTGGGGGCGGCAGAGAGGAAGCGGTGGCGGCCTAGCGCAGCCGAGGCTCGCCGAGCGCCCGGGCAGCGTCCTCGCCCCCGCCGGCCGGGTGCCGTTGCCGTCCGGTGTGCGGGGCGCGCCGGTGGCCCGGAGCCCGAGGCTCCCGGCGGCTGTCCCTTCCCCTCCCCCTCCCCGGTGCGCGTTGAGCTGGTTTTCCGGGTTCCCCTGGACGGAGCTGGATTGTGCTTCTCGCCAAGGCAGGAAGTGAGTTTCGCACTGCAATTCCGGGCAGTGTCACGAGTGAAAAGTTTTTTTTTTTTTTCGGCGGAGATCCTAGTTGGGGCTGGGAAACTCCTGCAAAACTAGAGACCAGGAAGCCAGCCCGCACCCCAACCCCCACCAAAGCCACCTACTCTTCTGCGGGAGGCCAGTCCACATCCGCTCTCACCCGAGAGAGAAATTCAGCTGGATCCAAAGTGACTAATGAAGGCAAGGAAATCATGTCAAGCGAAGCCTTGAAAAAGCTGCCCTGAGACGCTGTCCCGCCGAAAGGTAATTTTCACGAAAAGTGTCTCTGAGTCACAAAGTTCATGGGACTTTGTGACTTGGAAAAGAGATGATCTTTTAGTGTTTTTCTCCAAGTTACCCTAAATCCTCCTCTTTTCATATCGAAGCGGATAATAATTGAGAGGCTAAATAATCGAACTGCAACCCTCCTGTCTCCCCTCTCCCCCCTCCCCGCCCCACCATCTGGACTTTGGATTTTTTGGAAGAGGTTGTAAGAATGCGGTGGGACAAAAAGTTTTCAGCAATCCGAAGAAGGAGTGCCTTTGTTCACAGGGGCCAGAAGTTTTGGCTTTCTGGAACGTATAGAGTGTATATTAAGTTGCTCAGCCTGGCACCTTCTGTTTGAGAAGAAAGTTTGGTCGCTGCAGCGAGTGATTTGCTGTTATTGAGATGGCTGCCGCGTTTGTTTATACTCCTACCGATTATATTGGCGCTTGCGTTAATCGTATATAGAGGTTTTTATTGTTTTATTTCCAACTCTGATCAGTATATTTAGTTAGATTTTAGAAACCAAAAAGTCTTGCCATTCTTAGTTGTTTTTCAGGGTAATATATTTCTTTAGTTGTGTGTAATTGTTTTTTTTCAGACGTTTAGCGCTGTATAACTTATTTAATTAATTGAAAGCAAGTATCGACTAGACTTTTCTTGTAACTGATCCATTACGAAGAAAAAAGGAGTAAGGACTAATAATAAAGAGAGAGACATAATTAAACAACAATAACAACAACCTGTAAGACGTTTGATAGGACTTCTGTGCAGTTCAGAACAGACTATATGGGAAGGGAAGTAAAACGCTTGAAACGATTTTCAAGGGAATCACAGTGATTGTGATAAAAAGCTGTGCTTTTTGAGTAGTATGGTATTTACATTTTTGTGTTGGCCCAAATGTTTTTGGTCGGTTCTGCATAAATAGTGATAGGTTCTGCCTACATCTGTGGGGGCAGGATTCATGAAGCATGGCAGACATTCCACCAGTCAGAGCTGTGAACACTTCTGAACCAATGGGGACTAGTTTTGATAGCAGCAAACCCAAAGCTTTTTTCAGTGGTGTTTTAGTCTTTTTCTGTTTAGCTTTTTGGTGCAGGGAGGTGAAATACAATACTGTAGTTCTGAATATATATTGAATAAATTTGGTAACCTGTTGGTAGGTATATCCTGAATATATATTGATGTTTAGATCGCCTGTACTGTCTCACGTAATGACCGGAAACCCGAAGAGAGAGTTGATTTTCTTTAGTTCAAAGAGAAAAAATAGGTTTTAAAGATCAGGATCAAATTATTTCACAATTTGTTCTTTGCTACTTCAGCTTCATTAAGTACATCTCCAAAGGCAGTCTTTTATTAATTACAGTAGTTTTGATTTTTTTTTTTCCTCCCCAGGGCATGGTCTCAGGAGATTATTTTTTTCATTGTTGTTAAGATTTATGAACCATCGAGTAATTCCTGTTAAGTCAAACTAGCTTTATCAAAGAATTTGAAGTGCATAACTCGTATACTTTATGATTTTGGAACGTATCATTAGGCTGCAAAAGAGTTTATTCTTGGGCGTCTGAAAGAACTGAACAAAATAAATGGCATTGAACTTCAGTTTCCTTATATGGCTTATACTTGGCTTTAAAAGCAACAAAACCTTAATAGAGCAAGTCCTTTATAGAGAATTATCGCTTTATGAAGATGGTTATTTATTAGTAAATTTTGTATAAAAACAGTATTGTAGCACTTGAAAATGACTTTAAACCTCTAATTTTAGATTTAGTCCTTGATTTTTTTTTCGATGCAGACAACACATTTTATAAAGTGCGGTGTTGACCTTTGTGTTTCTTTTTTTCTCCTCAACAAGGCATAAAGTACTTGTAGTTTTCTTGGAATTCTGTTAGTTTATCACTGAATTAACTTAAATTTTAGGTTTTATACTACTGTCAAACTGTAAGTATTTTCGAAGCCTTGTTTAAACTGTGACAAAGGTTTGAAAAGAGGTTAAAAGAACAGTCATCAGTTAAAATATTTTTAAATGGCTTCAAAATTTGGATATTCTTTAGTATGGTGTGGATTTTCTAAGATTAAATTGGCAAATAGTACTTCCAAAGTGTATGTTGCACAAAATGCACACTTAAAGGCTCTGTTTATTAAAGGTAATCATGAATTTTCAGGACTTCGACTGATTCAAGTAGTACTGTTGTGAAGTCTCCTTGCCATTTGAGATCAAACTCTTGTAAACTTTATGTATAAAAAACTTATAGAGGTACAAACATGGAAACCAAATTTTTGTTGTATGCTCTTAATGAAGTGATAACTATGGATACATTTCACATATATCGTTGGTAAATCTCTAAAATTGATTATTTTAGACATTGTTGGTATTGAACTATTAGTAGTAAATAGTACCCTCTAAGAAATATGCTTAAAAGTTTCAGAAAATAGGTATGTATTTCAAAATTACTTATTTGAAATAATTGCTTATGGATAATATGATTTAGACTTTAAGCTGCTTTTGTTTTGGAAATAGATTATGGCAGTACTTACAGAGTATTTGGGATTATGCAGAATTTTAGTGATGCTGGGTAGCAATTTCTTTTTTTTTTTTTTTTTTTTCGTAATTGCTGCTTATCCAGATTCTCCTTATAAACCCTACTTGGCTGCCTGCATTTTGACACTTTGCCTTGCTCATTCATTTCTCGAATCTGTTACATGCTTGCTTGCGTTTTCTTTTTCTGGGAATACATCTCTATTGTAAACGTCTAAAGATGTCTTTGTCTTTTCCTTTCCTTTTTTTTTTTTTTCTTCGAGAGTCTCGCTCTGCCGCCCAGGCTGGAGTGCAGTGGCACAATCTTGACTCTCCACAACCTCCACCTCCCAGGTTCCAGGGATTCTCCTGCCTCTGCCTCTCGAGTAGCTGGTATTACAGGTGCGCGCCATTGCGCCTAGCTAATTTTTGTATTTTTAGTAGAGACATGTTTTGTCATGTTGGCCAGGCTGGTCTCAAACTCCCGACCTCAGGTGATCCGCCCACCTCGGCCTCCTGAAGTGCTGGGATTAGAGGCGTGAGCCACTGAGCCCGGTTTATGGATAACTCCCATTTTTCAGATTCACCTTTTAGCTGCCTCTTCTTAGGTTTCCTAATTGTAAAAAAGAAACCTAGCTACTATTCAGCTTTCTCTTCTGATTCCTTAGCTTCCTATATTTATAGTTAGCTTCATTTACCTAGCCTATTTTTTCTGTGTTCAACTGGTCGTTCTTAATTATATTTTGCCATTTCCCTCTTTTTCAAACTGTGTTAGTCTATGTTTATCACCTCAAAAAACTGTTCAAAACATACAGTAGAAAAAATTTATGGGATCTTATTTTAACAGCCCATTTAATTCTGAATATCCCCCTTGCATTTCAACTAAGTGTACATGCCAGTATTTTAACTTTATATTCATCAGTATATTGCGTGCGTTTGTTTGTTTTGTTTTGTTTTTTTGAGACATACTCTTGCTCTTTTGCCCAGGCTGGAGTGCAGTGGTAAGTTTTTGGCTCACTGCAAGCTCCGCCTTCCCCGTGTTCACGCCATTCTCCTGCCTCAGCCTCCCGAGTAGCTGTGACTACAGGCGCCCACCACCATGCCCAGCTAATTTTTTATATTTTTAGTAGAGACGGAGTTTCACCGTGTTAGCCAGGATGGTCTCGAGCTCCTGACCTCGTGATCCGCCCGTCTCGGCCTCCCAAAGTGCTGGAATTACAGGCATGAGCCACCCTGCCTGGTCATTGCTTTGTTTTATACTTTGTTTTCTCAGTTTTCCATTTTCTCTTTAGTGTTCTCAAAATTAACTGTTAAGATAATACCAGGTTGTTATTTCTTCTTATGTATTAAGACTTTGTAATCCTCTCTATCTTCTTGTTTTATTATACTTTTGGCCTCTGAAAACATACAGATTTATTTCTCTGTTCCTTCTTCTCTGTACTTTCCTCTCTGTCCTACCTTTCAAGTTAGATGTCTTTTCTGTCGCAGAATCCCTAAAAATGTGAAATTATCTTTCTTTGATTTCATGAAATAAGCACAGTGGTACTACTATCACTCTATTTTTGTCACTTCAAATTTTGTTTCAGATACCATCGAATGAAGTCCTTCCCAGGTTTTCAGTGATAGTGTGGAAGACAATAGAAAAGAAGAATAGATAAAAATTCACTTAATAAGACTCTACTTATCTGGAGGTTATTATAGCTTTAAAAGCATATTGAATGTAGTAGAAAAACTAGAAAGTAAAAACTTACCTCCTTAATCAAAACAGGTATAACAGAGTCTGGGGACTTCACTTTTAGGGCCATTATTATTCAGAGCCCATTTACTTATGTACATAATGAGCTGTTTTTGGTTCTTTGGTGTCCCAGAAGGGGTGAGAAAGGTACATTTACAGCATTGTGAAGTTATGACCTGTGATGTTACAGTGAAGCAATAGAAAAATGGAAAGACGACTGAATAACTTAGAAAGTAATCTGGGACAACTTACTTTGAGGCTAAGTGCCTTGTACATTTCATTTGTCTGTAGGAGGGTTCACTCTGTTGTAATATGGCATAATTACAAGAAATAGTAATAGCCCTAAGGCAGCTGTTCTCAAACTTTGGTTTGACTCAAAACAGAAATTAAAAAAAATTAATTTATTTGAAAATACTAAGCTATTGCACGTTAATGTAACATTGTTTTAATAAAAATATAATTGTTCTCTAAAATATTTAGCAAAAAGAGTGGCAATGATTTATATTTTTGCAAGTCTCTTATGTTTGGCTTAATAGAAAACAGCTCGATTCTCAAATCTGCTTCTTCACTCCATCTGTTACAATATGTTCTTTTGGTTGAAGTGTATGAACAAAATCCAGTCTTATACAGGTATTTGGTTGGAAAAGGGAGGAAGATTTTCTTTTTTTTTTTTTTTTTTGTGAGGGAGTTTGCTGTTGTTACCCAGGCTGGAGTGCAGTGATGCAATCTCCGCTCACCGCAGCCTCCACCTCCCGGGTTCAAGCGATTCTCTTGCCTCCGCCTCCTGAGTAGCTGGGATTACAGGCATGGGCCACCACACCCGGCTAATTTTGTGTTTTTGGTAGAGACGCGGTTTCTCCGTATTGGTCAGACTGGTCTTGAACTCCTGACCTCAGGTGATCTGCCCGCCTCGGCCTCCCCAGCCTAAGGGAGGAATATTTTCATACTCTTTTTAGATAATTGTAGATACTCTTTGAGACCAAAATTTGACAAGTAGTTATGTCAAAATTTGGTAACCAGTAACTTTTTTAAAGGTTTGTGGCAGTGTTGAATCTGAGACCATGTCGGTGAATTTTTTATTTCTTGTTGTTACCTTAAAATGCATTAGTTTATCTTGTACTTTGGATAAATCTTTTACCCATTCATGATTTTGTAACAGTGTGCATTTGATCATTTGGAAAATATGGGTTCATTGAGTTAAACATATTTAAGAAATGTTGACATATTTCATTATACAGTAGCATACAGAAACAAAATATCTTTATTAAAGATATAAGTGGCATTTAGAAATAAACCTGGGAATGGCCGGGCACGGTGGCTTACGCCTGTAATCCCAGCACATTGGGAGGGGGAGGTGGGCAGATTATGAGGTTAAGAGATCGAGACCATGGACAACATGGTGAAACCCTGTCTCTACTAAAATACAAAAAATTAGCTGGGCATGGTGGCGGGCGCCTGTAATCTCAGCTACTCAGGAGGCAGGGGCAGGAGGACTGCTTCAGCTCGGGAGGCAGAGGTTGCAGTGAGCTGAGATCACGCCTCTGCACTCCAGCCTGGCGGCAGAGCCAAGACTGTGTCTCAAAAAAAAAAAAAAATAAATAAATAAAAAATAAACCTGGGAATATGTAGTGGTGCTAGTGCAGCTTGAAGGCATTGCCTTTATTCTTGTAAAGGTGTTAGCTGTTTTATCCACCATTGGTTTTGCAACATCAGTGTAAAATGTAAATATAATGGAAAAGGGAAAAATGTCATCTCAATATTATTATAAACACAGTTTTGACCTGGAAGATTCCTTGAAAGTGTCTCAGGGACTTCTAGAGACTGTGGACTTCCAGGGCCTACGAACTGCACTTCAAGAACTTAGGTGGAAGTTGGGATTTATGGAACTTTCATTAATTAATTTTTTTCTTGTCTGTTCGTATTGGATTCTGGGAGAGTGTTGAAGCTTGATCTTTTAGCCCACTTACTTGATTTTCATTTGTTTTCAGTTATTTTGTTACTTGTTTTTGGAATGGAGTTTCTAAGAATTCTTGTTATTCATAGAAGTTGATTTTTATTTTTATTTTTTTGAGACAGGATCTCACTGTGTTGCCCAGGGTGGAGTGCAGTGGCATACTCACAGCTCACTGCAGCCTTGAACTCCTGGGCTCAAGCTGTCCTGTCACCTCACCTTCAGCCGAGACTACAGGCATGCACCGCTATGTCCAGCTGATGTTTTTATTTTATTGTGGAGATGGGTTCTTGCTTTGTTGCTCAGGCTGGTCTTAAACTCCTGGTCTCAAGCAGTCCTCCCTCCTTGGTCTCCCAAAGTGCTGGGATTATAGGCATGAACCACTGCACCTGGCCCAGTTTTGTTTTTTTAGCTTTATTTTTGGTCTACATGTAACCTTTAATCTCTGAGATGTTCTTTTAACATTGTCTTTTGTTTATTCTACTAATAGTACAGAAAATTTGATCTTACTGTGCTTTTGGTGTATCTGTCATGCTTTTTGTGTTTTCTTCCAATACTAGATTTTCATGTTAGTCAAAGGTTTTTTTTTTTTTTTTTTTTTTTTTTTTTTTTTTTTTTTTTTTTTGAGATGGAGTCTTGCTCTGTCACCCAGGCTGGAGTGCAGTGGCCGGATCTCAGCTCACTGCAAGCTCCTCCTCTCGGGTTCACGCCATTCTCCTGCCTCAGCCTTCCGAGTAGCTGGGACTACAGGCACCCGCCACTTCGCCCGGCTAGTTTTTTTTTGTATTTTTTAGTAGAGACGGGGTTTCACCGTATTAGCCAGGATGGTCTCGATCTCCTGACCTCATGATCCGCCCGTCTCGGCCTCCCAAAGTGCTGGGATTACAGGCTTGAGCCACCACGCCCGGCCGGTAGTCAAAGTTTTATTTGATGACCTAGTCTCCACTGTATTGGTTATTTAAATGTATGTTCCCAGCCCAATGAATCCTTCTTCTGGCTTTGGTGATTGCTTAGAAGAGGAAAGGGAGAAATATTTAATGAGTTTCTCTTTGAAGGTATGTGGATAGCTTGACTTTCTGGTACAGGTGTGTACTGTTCCTCAGGAGGCAGTCTTCTTTTTTCATACTCAGGCTGTCCAAGTGTCACACCTCCTACGTACATAGAGCTGTACTAGAGGCTTTAGCTACACAGTGTTCTACTATGGTTTTACTCTCTGGCTGACTGCTTAGTATATACTTGTCTTAATCCTTCTTGCTAAGAAAACTCATCTTTTTTGGAGATGCCACTTTCTTGTTTTGGGTATCTGGTTCCTCAAGTATATTGCATTTTGTTATTTCCCCGACCCCAATCTACTTTGTATTCTTTATAAATTCCTTTCTGTTCTTATCTGTAGGTATACCCTTCCCAGGTTTTCAGCACTGCTATAGATATTTTTAAATTAAATTTTAATTTCTGAAACAATGACCAACATATGGAAAAGTTTGAACTTTTTTTTCACCTGAACCATTTGACTAAGTTGCTAACACGATGCCCTGTCATCACCCCTACATTTTTTTTTTTTTTTTTTTGACACAGAGTCTTACTCTGTCACCCAGACTGGAGTGCAGTGGTGCCATCTTGGCTCACTGCAAGCTCCGCCTCCTAGGTTCACACCATTCTTCTGCCTCAGCCTCCCGAGTAGCTGGGACTATAGGCGCCTGCCACCATGCCTGGCTGAGTTTTTGTATTTTTAGTAGAAACGGGGTTTCACTGTGTTAGCTGGGATGGTCTTGATCTCTTGACCTCATGATCCCCCTGCCTCAGCCTCCCAAAGTGCTGGGATCACAGGTGTGAGCCACCGCACCCAGCCCGTCACCCCTAAATATTTTAATGTTTATTTCTTACAAACAAGGACATCCTCTTGCATATAATGACATAATTACTATCAAAATCAGAAAGTTAACATGAATATATTACTAACATCTGAACCTCATTAATTATCCCAATAATGTTTTTTACAGCAAACTATTCCAATTTAGAATCATGTGTTACATTTTGTTGTCATCTCTTCATTCTCCTTCAATCTGGAATAATTTCTTTCTCTTTTCTTTCAAGGCCTTGGCACTTTTGAAGATCTGAAGATAACAGGTCTAGTTATTCTGTAGAATACCCCTCAATTTTCATTTGTGCGATATTTTTCATGATTAGATCTTTGATTAGATTTTTATGATTAGATCTTCGGCAGGGCTATCATAAAAGTGATGCTGCATTCTTCTTATTACATCTTATCAGGTGGCAGGCAATTTCAGTTTGTCCTGTTATGGTATTCACTTTATGTGATTAAAGTTGTGGCTGCCAGACTTGCCCTTTTTAAGGTATTCATTCCCTGTTTGTAATTAATTAATATTTTGTGGTAGGTGCTTTGAAACTATGTAAATATTTTGTTTTGTCATATTTTGAATTCACTTATTTGCATGTACCTAGGTTTATCTTCACAGGGACACAATCCATTATTATTTATTTTGGTGCTCAAATTGTTCTTGATTGGCCAATGAGAATCCCCTGGCTTATTTTCTTTTTTGTTTTTGATATGTCTTCCTTTTTTGAGCACTGCTTTTTTTTTTTTTTCTTTTAGCACAATTAGATGTTCTAACATATCTTCTACTTTTCCTGATTGTTTTTAGTGGAAAATGGTACTTAGAAGCCAAGATCTGGGGGCTTGTGTTCATTGTTGCTCTTCGGGTATTGCTACTCTCAGGCCCTCTTCATACGTAAAGCTAGGAAATATTTTTATGTACTTACACATATTTACATCTATTTTTATTTGTATATCTATAAATATATACAATGGTCCCTGATTTATACTACTTTGACTTTACCAGGAGTTTTATTGGGGTACTAAGTGCATTTTCAGCCTATGATACTTTTGACTTAAATAATGGGTTTGTCCAAATGTAAATCCATTGTAAATCGAGGAGCATCTGCATATTTCTATTATGCAATTCTAATGAACCACAAGGTTCACTCTTGTTTTTTTATTCCCCTTCCTTTCCATACTTGTAACTTATCTCTAACAGTGAGAACTAGTTTTGTTTCCATATGTTATGTATGTGAGGAAGTTAAGGTAAACATTTGTTCAAACATTTTGAGCCAGAAGTCTCTGCAGTTCAATTAATTTCTGAAGTATTTCTAAAGGGATAAAATTCCAAACTGTAAAAGGGCAAGTTTTAATTCCGTGATAAAGTACATTTAGGTGAAATGTTTCATTCCTTAGTAATTCTTGAGGCAGCTGTGAAAGGGGGATGGAAGAAATCCAGTATTTTTATTATTTACATTGGACAAGTTATTTGTGGAGGTAATTGCTCAATTTCAGTATGAGTGCAGTGATTTTGACGCAGTTGTGTTTTTCTTTTTTATTCTTTTTTGGAGAAGGGTCTCGCTCTGTCACAGCCCATGCAGTGCAGTGGCATGATCACTGCACTGCAGCTTTGAGCTCCTGGCCTCAGTCAATCCTTTCACGTCAGCCTCCTGAGTAGCTAAGAGTACAGGCATATGCCACCACGCCCAGCTAATTTTTCTATTTTTTATAGAAATAGAGGTCTTACTATGTTGCCAGGATTGGTCTCCAGCTCCTGGGCTTGAGTGATCCTTCCACCTCGAATCTCCCAAAGTACTAGGATTACAGGTGTGAGCCGCTGCGCCCAGCTGTGGTTTTCATATATAATCATTTTACCTCTAAAAAACTGCCTTTATCGTAGTAAATCCCCAAATATATTTATACTATGTCAGGATTTTCTTTTTTTATTTGTTGTGTTTTTTATGATACTATGCTATTTTGACCTCCCTCCCCTTCATTGTATATTTAATACCTGGAAGTGCTGCTTTGTTACTCTACTTCTAAAGGAATTTTCCAAGTGGACATGAATCATTTTTGTCAACTTCTAAAAATAATTCTTGGTGGTATGTTGATTGAGAGGGTCTGCATTTGTAGACTAATTTAGAAGATAATTGATAACTTTGCAATAGCATATCTCTTTCTAGGAAGATAGATTTCCCATTTATTTGATGTTTGATGCCCTTTAGTGGCATTTATGATTTTCATCTTGTCATATCTGTGTTTCTTGTTGATACGCATATTTGTTATTTTTAAGAAACTTATATTTTTGTTATATTTATTTCTAAAAACATTTTGGAGGGAGGGAAAGAGCTTCTGTTTTTATGAGGCTATTTCATCAATTGTATTATCTGGTTATTTAAAGGAAGCAGTTGAGTTTCATATTTATTATCTACTGTACTCTAGTGATGACTTTTGAAAAATTGCTTTTAGTATTTTAGTTGATATGCTTGTATTTTCTGGGTGTATAGTGATAGATTCATGAGCAGGAATACATCTTTTTTTTTTTTTTTTTGAGACAGGTCTTGCTCTGTCACTCAGGCTGGAGTCAGTGGTGCGATCACAGGATGTGGTCTCACTGTTGCGCTGGATAGGACTGATTCTGTTTTTTTTTTTTTTGAGATGGAGTCTTGCTTTGTTGCCCGGGCTAGAGTGCAGTGGTACGATCTGGGCTTATTGCAACCTCCGCCTCCTGGGTTCAAGCGATTCTTCTGCCTCAGCCTCCCAAGTAGCTGGTACTATAGGTGCACACCATCATGCCTGGCTAGTTTTTGTATTTTTAGTAGAGACGGAGTTTCACCATATTGGCCAGGCTGATGTCGAACTCCTGACCTTGTAATCTTCCCGCCTCGGCCTCCCAAAGTGCTGGGATTACAGGCGTGAGCCTCCGCGCCCGCCCAGAACTGATTCTTTAAGTGGAAATTGCTCCCTTTTACTCTTCTTCTGCCCCTTGAAGGTGTCATCAGTCATATGAGAACGGCCTTTTGAACCTTGTTGTTCCTGAACTAGTTTATTTATCTCTAAGAAATTAATACTAATTATAAACATTTTCTTTGAACTGCTTAGTATTTAGTGTGATGTACAGTAACATAGCTGGCCCACTTTATCCATAGGTTACATATGTACGGATTTTGTACTCATGAATTCAACCAATCATGAATTGAAAATAATTTGAGAAGAAAATCAATTAAAAAAATACAATAGCTGGGCATGGTGGCTCACGCCTGTAATCCTGGCGTTTGGAGAGGCTGAGGCGGGTAGATCACGAGGTCAGGTGCTTGAGACCAGCCTGGCCAATATGGTGAATCCCCATCTCTACTAAAAATACAAAAATTAGCCGGGTGTGGTGGCTAATAATAGTCCCTAGCTACTTGGGAGGCTGAGGCAGAAGAATCACTTGAACCTGGGGGGCAGAGGTTGCAGTGAACTGAGACTACATCACGGCACTCCAGCCTGGGCAACAAGGTGAGACTCCATCTCCAAAACTAACAAACAAAAACCAATAAAGAATAATACAAATAAACAACAATATAGCAATTATTTATATAGCATTTATATTGTTTCAGGCATTATAAGTAATTTAGAGATGATTTAAGGTATATGGGAGAAATGATTTAAGGTATATATGTGCATAGGTTATATACAAATACAACGCCATTTTATGTGAGGGATACTTGGAGCATCCTCAGATTTTGGTATATGTGAGGGTTCTGAAACTAATCCCCCATAGATACTGAGGGATGACTGTAATTATGTATATCATTAAATGACAGTTATTTTGGGCCTTTATTTGATTATTATAGTAACCTCTATATAATTTACATGTATGATAAACATGTAAATGTGTGACAAGGAAAAGGATCTTTGTCACTACTTATACCCAAAGGTTTATTTTTGTCCCATGTGTTTCATTGACCTTAACCTTACCCTTTCTTGTAAGATATATTTTTTGAGACAGAGTGTCTCTCTGTTGCCCAGGCTGGAGTGCAGTGGCACGATCTCTGCTCACTGCAAGCTCCGCCTCCTGGGTTCAAGCCATTCTCCTGCCTCAGCCTCCCGAGTAGCTGGGGCACAGGCGCCCGCTGCCACGTCCGGCTGATTTTTCGTATTTTTAGTAGAGATGGGGTTTCACTGTGTTAGCCAGGGTGGTCTTGATCTCCTGACCTCGTGGTGCGTCCGCCTGGGCCTCCCAAAGTGCTGGGATTATAGGCGTGAGCCACCACATCCGGCCCTCTTTCTTGTAATATATTTAACAGATAATTTTGTGTAAATGATAGGTGTGCTCCCCAGAATACTGATGTTTTCCTCATACTCACTGTATCACTGCATTATGACTAGACTGGAGTACCCTCTCTTTTTTTTTTCTTTTTAATTAGTACAATAGGAAGCTGTTAGACCAGTTGGAGAAATGAAATATGGAGGTAATTTAGCTTATTAATGACATAACTCAGATTAGAAAAACAAATCCAAATTTCCTGACTCTGTTGGGGTTTTTCTTTTTTTCTTTTTTTGTTATACCAGCATTTTCCTAGGTATGTTCTGAAGAATACAGTTTCTTTAGAGTAATACTATTTCCCAAAGATTTTTAATAGGTGTTAGAGAAAAAAAGAATTTTGGGCTCATGTAAGTGAGGAAATTCTGGGTTGATAGACCTGTTTTTCCACCCTCTTTTTGGGGGACACCAGTTTGTTACAGATAATTATTTTTTAGTTTAGAAATAACTGGATACAGCTTAATTTACAAAAAAAGTTTACATCAATATTTGAGCCAAGAAGTTGCAGAGAAAGATTTATCCTTAGAGTAGTGTGTAATTCTTCCTGATCTCAAGTTTTTAAAAAATAGACTTAAGGCTGGGTGTGGTGGCTCATGCGTGTAATGCCAGCACTTTGGGAGGCTGAGGCAGGCGAATCACTTGAGGTCAGGAGTTCAAGACCAGCTTGGCCAACGTGGTGAAACCCTGTGTCTACTAAAAATACAAAAATTAGCCGGGTGTGATTGCGCATGCCTGTAATCCTGCCTACTCGGGAGGCTTGAACTCAGGAGGCGGAGGCTTCAGCGAGCTGAGGTCACGCCACTGCACTCCAGCCTGGGTGACAGAGCGAGACTCTGTCTCAAAAAAAAAAAAAAAAAAAATAGACTTTACGTTTTTTGAGTAGTTTCAGGTTTACAGAAAAATTAAGAAGTGTAAAAAATTCCCATACCCTCCTCCTTCTCCATTTCCCCTATTACTAACATCTTGCATTCATGCAGTATATTTGTTAGAATTGATGAGCCAGTAGTGATACATTATTATTAGCTAAAGTCCATTGTTTATATTAGGCTTCACTCTTTGTGTTGTACATTCTGTGGGTTTTGATAAATGTATACATGATTGTTGCTGATAATGGCAACAATCTGTTCAGTGATTATAGCTTATGGATGAGTGAAATGAATGACAGGAATGTTAGAAGGGATGAGAAAGAGGAATTGGGAATACTCTAATCAGGCACTTGCATTACCTGAGATCAGATTACTTTTTTACTGACAACATATGTGGGAATAATGTATTACTGTTGTTGAAATTACCCATATTGAATTTTTGGAAGCAGATTTTTAAAGTTATCACTTCTTTAAAAATGTTTATCAACATTTGGTAATCCATGTTCACAATTTCTGGAAAACTGAAATTTGAATGTAGGTGTGTTTTTATTCTGAGAAATGATTTAAATGAAAGTAGAAGGTCTCCCATCATTACTTTTTTAAAGTCATTGTTCTACAGCTCTTAGTTGGCCTCTTTCTATACATCCTATTCATCCAGCAAGTCCAACTTAAGTACCATTATTTCCACTAAAGCTTCCCCGCAATGTTTAAAATTTCCCTTCTTTGGATTTATATATTTTTCTTCTGAGCTTTTTTATTGCGATACAATATAAATAAGATATCTTAACCATTTTTAAGTGAATTTTTCACTGGTATTAAGTACATTCATATTGTATACCCTTCACCACTATTCATCTCCAGAACTCTTTTCATTTTGCAAAACTTTAACTCTATACACATTAAATAATAACTCCCAAAGCCTCCTAGCCCCTGGCAGCTACCATTTAACTTTCTGTGTCTATTATTTTGACTACTCTAAGTACCTCGTAAATCACTTAGCATAATGTCCTCAAGGTTCATCTGTGTTTTAGCATATGTCAGAATTTCCTTCCTAAGGTCAAATAATACTCCATTGTATGTATATACCACATTTTGCTTATCCATTCATCTGTGGGTAGACACTTGGGTGAATGCCACATTTTAGCCATTGTGAATAATGCTGTATGAACATGGGTCGATAAATATCTCCTTGAGACCTAGCTTTCACTTCTTTTGGATATATACACAGAAGCGGAATTGCTGGCTCATATGGTAATTCTATGTTTAGTGTATCTGTGTGTGTGTGTGTGTGTGTGTATATATATATATATATTTTTAGGAACCACCATATTGTTTTCCACAGTGGCTATACTATTGTATATTTCCACCAAAAGTATACAAGAGTTCCAGTTTCTCTACATCCTCACCAACATTTGCTATTTTGTTTCCTGGATAATAACAGTCCTAATGGGTGTGAGGTGGTATCTCATCATGGTGGTTGTTGGTTTTTGCTTTTCTTTTTTTGAGGCAGAGTTTGCTCTATCACCCAGGCCGGAGTGCAGTGGTGCAGTCTCGGCTCACTGCAATCTCCTCTTCCTCCCACGCTCAAGCAATCCACCCACCTCAGCCTCCCAAGTAGCTGGGACTATAGGCCTGTACCACCGTGCTAATTTTTGTATTTTTAGTAGAGATGGAGTTTCACAATGTTTGCCAGGCTGGTCTCGAACTCTTGGGCTCATGTGATCCACCTTGGCCTCCCAGAGTCTTGGGATTACAGGTGTGATCCACTGCACCTGGCCTCATTATGGTTTTGATTAGCATTTCCTTGATGATTAGAGATGTTGAGTATCTTCATATGTCCTTGTTGGCTATTTGTATATCTTTGGAGAAATGACTATTCAAATTCTTTCATTGTTTTTGAATTGGGTTGTTTTTTAGTTGTTGAATTTTCAATACTAGTCTGTTATTAGATACATGATTTGCAAATATTTTCTCCCATTCTATGGGTTTTATTTTTACTCTCTTGATAGTTTTTTTTTTTTTTTTAAATCAAAAAGCAAACATCAAATTTAAAGAAAAAAAGAAATTGTAAGATCGGTGGAGCAAATGAACTGAAAAAATTCGGTATCTTGGTCACATTTATTGGAATTGTTGGAGAAAAATAAAAATACCTCTTAGCTTAGGAAGTTGTGAGTTATCTGCAGATCTTCTCAGTTCAGAAGTGGAAGAATCCTGGAATCATTTATTTCAAAATGTATGCAGGTTTCTCTTTTGAATGTCTTACACATTTAAATAGGCCATTGTACCAAGTCTTGTATTTTTTATACAGGATAAATTCCTTGTTTCAGCCGGCTGTCAGTGGAAGGCAACTACTATAACACCATCTCCATGGACAAAGAATGTTGGAATATTCATTGATTTATATATCTCTTTATCTGTTTCTTCATCAGTTTCTATAGTAGTCACAGTTTCTTCCAACGTCATTTAAATGTTGATCATATGCCTGTAATCTGCTTTTAAGTTCTTGGCCATTTCTCATTTTCACATAAATTTCTTCATCCAGGATGAGCCTGATGGAGATCTAGGAGCTCCTTTATGGTGCTGGTAATTTGTTTTGGGTCCATGTTGCCTGCCATATTTCAAACACTGCACCCTTTTTCTCCTCTCTCAAAAAGTGTCTTTGGATTTATAATTTAAAAACTGCTTAGCCATTCAGTTTAAAACTTAAATATAGAAACTGTTTTATGTAGTTTTCTAATTGTTATTGGATATTTTAGTTGCCTTAGCTAATTTTCGTTTTAAAATAAAAATAAAGTTAAAATTCAAATCTCTCTACTACCAGTTTATAAATATGTTTCACTTCAGATTTCTCATTGAAATTAAGTTTTTATTTTGAGATAACTATAAATTCACATACAGTTTTAAGAACTACTACAGTGAGGTCTTGTGTCTCTTTTATCCAGTTACCCCAAGTGGTAATATCTTGCAGAATTATAGTATAATTTCACAACCAGGATATTGGAATTTTGGTAGTCAGATACAGAATAGTTCCATCATCCCAAGGATCACCTTTTTTTTTGTTTGTTTGTTTGTTTGTTTTTGCTACTACACCCATCTCCCTCCTATATTCCCTTTACCCCTTGCATTTTGTCTTTTCAAAAATGTTATATAAATTGAATCAGGCTGGGCATGGTAGCTCATGCCTGTAATCCCAGCACTTTGGGAGGCTGAGACGGGCAGATCACTTGAGCTCAAGAGTTCAAGACCAGCCTGGGCAACATGGTGAAACATTGTCTCTACAAAAATACAAAAATCAGGTGGGTGTGGTGGTGTGTGCCCGCAGTTTCAGCTACTCAGGAGGCTAAGATGGGGATATTGCTTGATCCCAGGAAGTCGAGGCTGCAGTGAGCTGAGATTACACCACTGCACTCCAGCCTGGGTGACAGAGCAAGACTCAGTTTCATAAATGAATGAATAAATGAAGGAGTGAATGGAATCATATAGTGTGTGACTTTTGGGACTGGCTTTTTACTTGGAAGATTCCAGAGTTGTTGCTTATAGCTATAATTTGTTCATTTTTATTGAGTAGTACTCCATGGCATCCGTGTACTACCAATTTGTTGAATAATTTCATGTTGAAGGTCATCTGGATTGTTGTCAATTTTTGTCTATTAGAAACAAAGCTGCTGTGAATATTCATGTAGAGGTTTTTGTGAACATCCCAGTTTTCACTGGGATAAAAGTATGAGTATGATGATTGCTGCGTTGTATGGGATACAAACTGCCAGAGTGTTTTCCACAGTGGCTGTACTATTTTGCATTTCCACCAGCAGTGTATGAGGGATCTAGTTTTTCCACATCCTAGCCAGCAATTGGTTGTTTTTTTGTTTTGTTTTGACTGTTTTAAAAACTATTCTTATAGAGAAGGAATATATGGTATTTCATGGTAGCCTTTTCCTAATGGCTAATATGTTGAACATCTTTTCCGGTGCTATTCAACATCTGTATATTCTCTTCGTATCTTTTGCCCATTTTCTAACTGGATTTTTTTTTTGTTTGTTTGTAATGAATTTTGAGAGTTCTTTATATGGATCCTTTGTTGGATATATAGTTTGCAGGTATTTTCTCCCATTCCATACCTTGTCTTTTAATTCTGACAGCATCTTTTGCAGAACAAAAGTTTTTAAATTTTGATGAAATCCCATTTATTATTCTTTTATGGATTGTGCTTCTGTTGTGAAGTCCAGAACTTTTTGGCTATTTTTGTATCCTGAAAAGTTTCCCTTACGCATTTTTCTGAAAGTTTTATAGTTTTGCATTTCCGCCTGTGATCCATGTTTTTTGAGATGGCGTCTCTGTTATCCAGGCTGGAGTGCAGTGGCGCCATCTTGGCTCACTGCAACCTCCACCTTCCTGGTTCAAGCGATTCTCCTGCCTCCGACTCCTGAGTAGCTGGGACTACAGGCACATGCCACCACATGCCTGGATAATTTTTGTATTTTCAGTAGAATCATTTAAAATAGGATCCCTGTATGTTCAATTTCATTATTATTTTTAACATTTCTCCTTACAGATGAGATTTGAGGTGACACTTAATAGGATGTAAACACATAGTTAATAGAAGTAGAAAATCAGATCCAAGGAAAGAAGTGAAGAAATGTATCACTTTTAAGTAATTAAGTTGCTGTGATAAAACATCAAATTTAGCTAAGCTTCCTGGGAGCCAGAGTTTTCATTACCCTAAATGAAGAAATATGTCACAAATTCTCCAGAAAAGACAAATATTTTTCTTGCATTAAATCTTAAATAAACTGGGTGTGGTGGCTCACGCCTGTAATTCCAGCATTTTGGGAGGCCGAGGTGGGTGGATCATGTGAGGTCAGGAGTTTGAAACCAACCTGGCCAACATGGCAAAACCTCGTCTCTACTAAAAATACAAAAATTAGCCAGGCATGGTGGCAGGCGCCTATAATCCCAGCTACTCAGGAGGCTGAGGCAGAAGAATCACTTGAACCTCGGAGGTGAAGGTTGCAGTGAACCATAATCACGCCATTCCACTCCAGCCTGGGCAACAAGAGTGAAACTCTATCTCAAAAAAAAAAAAAAACTTAAATAATTTCTAAAGTGCGCATTGTTTATGTAAGAGCTATTGAGTAATGAATGGGCAGTGTTGTTGAGAACGATTTTACAGCACATATTCTATAGCTGTCAAGGTCTTTTTTGTGAGTTTTTTTTTTTTTTTTTTTTTTAAAGACAGGATGTTGCTCTGTGTCCGAGGCTGGAATGCAGTGGGTTGATCACTGCAGCCTGGGTATCCCAGGCTCAAGCAATCTTCCTGCCTCAGCCTCCCGAGTAGCTGGGACTACAAGTGCGGGCTACAGTGACTGGCTAATTTTTTTTTTTTAAGTGGAGACAAGGTCTCACTATGTTGCCCAGGCAGGTCTCGAACTCCTGAGTTCAAATGATTCTCCTGCCTCAGCGTCCCAAAGTGCTGGACTTTAAAGGTGTGAGCAACTGCATCCAGCTGATTTTTTTTCTATTTAAATAAAAAGAGAAGGGTAAAATATACAAAACACTCCGAGAAGATAAATTATATGTGAAGATAGGCTAATGAAGTTTACAAGGGTAGATTTTTTTTGTTTCTAACTTGACCTAAAGATAACATAGACATAGCCATTTATGGAAACAGTATTGCTTACCCCTCTAAACATCATCATTCTAATTTTGATTTTTGCTACCTGAGTAACAGACAATTTCAGGACTTTACTTCCTACTGAGAGGATGACATACTGGAATTCTGTTTTTGCTTTTTTTTTTTTTTTTTGAGACGGAGTCTTGTTCTGTCACTTAGGCTGGAGTTCACTGGCCCCATTTCAGCTCACTGCGACCTCCACCTCCCAGGTTCAAGCAATTCTCCTGCCTCAGCCTCTCAAGTAGCTGTGATTAGAGGCATTTTCCACCATGCCAGGTTAATTTTTGTATTTTTGGTAGAGATGGGGTTTCACCATGTTGGCGAGGCTGGTCTCCAACTCCTGACCTCAGGTGATCCATCTGCCTTGACCTCCCAGAGCTCTAGGATTACAGGTGTGAGCCACCGTGCCTGGCCATGTTTTGCTTCTTGATGCAAAATCAGTTGAGGAAATGGTATGTTTAGTATCATATTAAGAAAGTTGAGAAATAATTTATATTTATGTAGAAGTCCCTTTCTTCTCCACAAGGGCTACTTGCTATTATGAAGTTTATAGTTTATTCAGGAGTCAGGTATAGATCTATTCCTGGCACTTAATGCAAGTGCTTTGAAGACCCCTGAAACACCAAAGAATATGAGGAGATTTTCAGGCTTTCTAATAGTTACCAGTCACATCTGTGCTGTAAAAAAAATACTGAGTCTCAGTCCTAGTTCCAGGAAATATTTAATGTCGAGCAGAGTAGTGTCTCACTTTGTTTGACTGTACTAGCTAAACAACAAGCAGAAAACCCCACTTTCTGGTCATTGAAGGAGGTGAAGTGTTGTTTGACACTAAATGGTTGAATGTTGGGATATGAGTGCCGCTGTCAGACATAATTCCTCCAGCTAATGTTCAGCCATTCCTTTTTCACAATAAGTTAAATACCTGGATTAGTTGTCCTTTAGAAAAAGTTTATTTTGAAGTGATTATATGTTTCTAGAAGAACTGCTAAATAGTCCAGAGGATTCTTATGTATCAACATCTTATATAGACATGGTACATTTATCAAAACTAAGAAATTAACCTTGATAAAATACTATTAATTAAACTACAGAGTTTTATTGAATTTCATCAAGTTTTCCACAAATGTCCTCTTGCTATTTTGGGATCCAGTGTAAGAGACCATGTTGTATTTAGTTTTATGTTTTTTATTTTTTTAATTTTCGTTTTTGTGGAGACAGGGTTTTGCTATCTTGCTCAGGCTAGTCTCAAACTCCTGGCCTCAAATGATCCTCCTGCCTAGGTCTCCCAAGGTGTTGGGATTACAGGCATGAGCCACTAAAATATGCAGGAACTTAAAATGTCTGCCCAGCCCAGTTTTCAGGTGTTTCCCCCCCTCCCCTGAGATGGAGTTTTGTTCTGTCACCCAGGCTGGAGTGCAGTGGCGCGATCTCAGCTCACTGCACCCTCTACCTTCCAGATTCAAGCTATTCTCCTGCCTCAACCTCTCGAGTAGCTGGGACTACAGGCGTTTGCCACCACGCCTGGCTAATTTTTTGTATGTTTAGTAGAGACAGGGTTTCACCGTGTTAGCCAGGATGGTCTTGATCTCCTGACCTTGTGATCCGCCCGCCTTGGCCTCCCAAAGTGCTGGGATTACAGGCGTGAGCCACCACGCCCGGCCTCAGGTCTTCAGTTTCCTCCAATCTGACAATTTCTTAGTGTTTCCTGGTTTTTCATGACTTTGATTTTTGAAGAGTACTGGTTGGATATTTTGTAGAATGTTCCTAAGTTTGGGTTTTTCTGATTTTTTTCTTGATTATACTAGATTGTGGATTTTTAGGAAGAATATCACACAAGGGAAGTGCTCTTCTTACCATATCAAGAAGAGTATATGATATTAACATTATTTATTACTGGTGATTTGAACTTTGGTCACTTGGGTAAGGTGGTGTCTGCCAGGTTTCTCCACTGTTACTATTTTTACCTTTCCGTAATGTATCTGTTAGAAGCCCAGCTCACCCTTAGGGTGAGGGGAACTAAACTCTGCCTTCCTGAGAGAGAAGTACCAAATAATTTGCAGGCATGTTTAAACCACCACATAGATATTTTCGGGGAGATATTTTAATACTATTTCTCCCTAAAGGTTTGACTAGTAATTTTAGCATTCATATGTAATTTTTTTTCCTGTAGGATCAGTTGTCTTTTAAGGAGTATGTCATTGACATATGAAAGAGAATATGGCATAGTAAGAGGGCTTATATCTAGTTCATGTAAAAACTTAAGCCATTAAAGAATAGTAAAAAGGGGCAATGAAATACAGTCACTTTACACTTTTGAAATTCATTTGATCTGTAAGATGGTTCTGGATCCCGATTCTTGCTGTGCTGTTACATTAGAAGGTAGATTTTGTGAAGGTACTGATTACCAATCAAGTGTGTGCTTGACTGTAGCTGGATTTTATATAGAGACTAAATGCTGGTGACACGCCAGTGGAAGCCCTCAGTTTAACCCCATTAGTGAATTTTTCAAGTGAACATAAAATTGGTATGATGAGGAATATGCTAATTCTAAAGACTGCTGGCCTCTTAAGTATTTTTCACATCTTTTTCCCTCTCCGGCAGTTTACCTTATTTAGTTATTTAGACTAGTTAGACTATTGCGTATCTCTCTCTTGCATTAGAAATAAGTTTCATGAGGGTAGGAATTTTAGCTTTGTTCTCTACCTCACAACCTTGAGCAGTATCTGGCACATAATAAGTGCTCAATAAGTATTTGTTATGTGAATGAAAAAATAATATTAAGATAAAGAATTTCAGTTGAATGATACATCTGGCATGAGGCCTTTATACGTTCAGTTAAATAACTTCTGTAATTTTGAAGTTAGAAATATTGTGTATTTTTAGGTCCTCTGCAGAGACCCTTGCAATGAGTGGTAATTCAGTAGGCTTAGTCACCATAACTATTTTAATTTTCCCTAAACTTTTATAACTTTTGTAAACTTTTGACCTCAATTAAATGAAAAACAAAAAATCAAGGAATACCACCTCAATGTTGAATTTTCAAAATAATGGTACTTAAATATCTCCATTCATAAAGCTATGTATAAAATCCTTGTTTTAGACTGTGTACAATTATAACAGCACAAGTTAATTATATATAAACTATAACATTTAAATTTTCATTAATACCAAATTCATATAAAAAGTGATGTTTTGCTGAAATTTAATTGGAGGTTGTATCAAGACTGATTCATTTGTGTTTGACACATGTATGCTGTTAAGTGCCTTATGATGTTAATTTTCCTGTCTTTCTCTTGGAACTGTCGCAAGTTTTGGACTACATGTCATCATGGATTTACCTTTGCAAGCTTGAATCTGCATTTATAGATTTTCTACTTGTGTGATTTTCCCAATAGGATGTAAATACATTTCAGACATTAGGACTCATGTTCTGTGGGATGACTCCCAGACAGATGGCCCTAAGTGTAGTTGTACAATATACCTGAAAAGTCAGAAAACACAGGATACTCTTGTTTTTATATCTGTTATATTTTCACATAAAGAATCATTAGCTTTCCCCCTCCCCCCCCACTTCCAGACCCCTTCACTGGTGCTGAATTTGAAGCAGTATATTCTATTAATCTGGGCGGGGGGAAGCACAATAGATACACTACAGAGAGTCCACAAAGCCTGGAATAACAGGTTAAATACTGTATTGTAATTTTTATTTTTAGTTTTTAAAGAGAGGGGCTCTCACTGTGTTTCCCAGGCACAAGTTCAGTGGCTATTCATAGGCATGATCATGGTGCATTGCAGCTTCAAACTCCTGGCCCTAAGTAATCTTACCACCTCAGCCTGCCAAGTAGCTGGGACTATAATGAGACCATGGGTTGGCGCCACTGCTCCTGGCTTGTGTATTTGTTTTACTTTTTTTTTTTTCCTAGATTAACAATTGGACTTACTGCTTTAAACTTAGAGATACTTTCCCTGAAAAGGTATATGGAAATAGAAGAAAAACATAATGAGCATGTTATATGAATATGTAGCTAGCATACTTTAAATTTTTTTATGCTTCTTGACTTTACAGATACCTTGTGTATTAATTTATCTTAATTTGAAACTCATAGAACTTGTGGTTTACAGTTTAGTGAATACTATTATCTTAAAGGATCTTATCTAAGTGCTTTATTTAGATTGAGGTGATTCAGAGAAATAAGCCTTTCAGACATGCTTGCCCTTAGCTTTTGTGGGTCTAGGAACAAGAGTACAAATGAAGTCTCATATACTGTACGTCTGATTTAAAAGTTATAAATCAATCTTAAGAAAGAACTTGCCAAAAAAAAAAAAAGTTTCGTCCTCCTTCCTTCATAAGTATACCATAATAAGACCCTGGGAGGCCAGGTTAGAATTTAGTGTTTTCAAACTCTTTGGAGTTCCTCGTGTCAAACTGTGGTGGTAGAAAGTTACTGTCTGGCTTCTGGTCCACAGCCCTCTCTGCTTCTCCCTTCTTCACTGCTTGTTACCACAATTGAGTATTTGGGCAGACCTATATAGACATCCCAAGCAACATGTTCAACTCTGTTCACACCCTCTGCATACAGTTGCCTCTTGGTAGCCTTAAAGCCTAAGGATACAAGAGTCTAGTTGGTATAGTTTTCTTTCTGGAGGACTGATCTGGTGAAAGAGGCTTTGGAAGCTTGTTGAGGGCTGTCTGGGCAGATATTTTAGGTTCCTGCATACCCATAGAATGATGTAGCGTTAGGGGATGAAACATGTGCTCCAGTTAGACAAGTCCTCTTGGCGCAATAGACTCCTTGCTTCATGGGGAGGGTTGTATAGCTGGAGTGGTACCCCGTAACTCAAGGAATCCAGGGCTGGAGCCACTGTTGTTTAGGTCTAAGGGATTCATGTTGCTACGTTTCTGTTTCTTGAAAACTACAATGGTCATCCAAGTCACAATACTCTACCTTGGGAAAATTCAACTGGGATTTATTATGCTTTTAAAAAAAAATATAATACAAACATTGTGGGGAGATTTGATTTCAGTTATTTCCTAAGCTTTTCTTGATAGTTCTACTTTACTCAGCCACCCAAGTGAATTTTTTCTTTCCAGTTGTTTTGAAACTAGAAGCTTACTGATATTAAGACATGGATTATCTGGGAATAGTTTTTGGTTGTCAGTCCTTTGCTATAAAGCAGAGGTGGCACATTCAAAAGCCAACACGTCTCATATTGCATATAAGCTAGGAATGTTTAGTCTGTGGGGGATTGTAGAACATTAATTTGACATTCTTTTGTGCCTGTACATGAAATTAGACCCCCCCCCCCCCAGACATTATAGACCTGGATTCTTTTTTAAAATGTAAAACTTACTGATTTCAGAATGTTGGTTTCCCTACACTCTTTACTTCCCTACCAGCTACTCCTTTTAAAACTGTGGTGACCAAAGAACACAGTAGCTGCAAGTTGGGTTTAGTTTGCTGACTGACAGTTGGGTAATAATGATGTGTGGAGGGAATCAGCTTGTCTTTGATTGAGATGATATATTAAAAGTGCATGTAATCTACCCTCCCGCCCCCAGATTGTTCTACTCTCACCTCAGATTGTTCTCGATTATTTTCAATAAATTTTGAAAATAATCTGTGGCGGAGAGGAGGAGGAGGAAAAGCTGAGCTGCAACTCCTGTTGCAGAGGTTGTGTCCTGTGCTTGAAAAATGTAGGAATTGGTGAAATGAAAATTAGTCATTTTAGTCTGTGCATTGACTCTTGGGAAAGTATGTTGTACAAGAGATGAGAGTAACAGATGAGAGTACTATACTGTATTAGAAAGTGAGGGAGCCCTTTGTTACATGTCAGACTTAATCTTGCCAGTCCAGTTTTGGTTACATATGGACCTGAGTACATCACATTTGAGGATTCAATTTAATGAAAATGATAAACATTGTAACATTTTAGTTTGATTTTTTTCATAGTCCTGTAAATACTACTTCATACTGTTTCTTTTTTGTGTTAATTTGCTTTTATGAATATATAGCACTTATCTTGATAAATATACTACAAATGTGATTATTTATTGAGGTTGGCATGTCCCACAAAAGTTTAATAATTGAATGTGAAACAGTTTTAGCAGGAATATCTTTGCTCAAAGAATGAGGGTTTTCAGAACTGAAAAAAAAATACGCATTGTGGGCCAGGTGCAGTGGCTAACACCCGTAATCTCAGCACTTTGGGAGGCTGAGGTGGGGGGATCACTTGAGGTCAGGAGTTTGAGACCAGCCTGGGCAACATGGTGAAACCCCTTCTCTACTAAAAATACAATAATTAGCCAGGCATGGTGGTGGGCGCCTGTAATCCCAGCTACTCAGGAGGCTGAGGCAGGAGAATCGCTTGAACTCGGGAGGCAGAGGTTGCAGTGAGCTGAAATTGCCCCTCTTGCACTATAGCTTGGGTAACAGAGTGAGATTCCATCTTATAAAAACAAAACAAAACAAAAAGTGCACCATAGATTCTTAGGACTTTTATGTTAAAAAATGTTTTAAAATGGTTCGGATTTTAAAAAAATGCCAACCAATTGTGTAGCAAATATGGGGGCCACTGAGAATATTTAGGAATTTTTGTGTCTACAAAGTATGTGCTGAATTAGCAACATTGAATTTTTTAGCTTTTGGCATTGCTTCTCAATTGTTGTAATCTGCTTCTTGAAAAGAAAATCAACTCTGGGGGACCAGGGATGATGGCTCATACCTGTAATCCCAGCCCTTTGGGAGGCCGAGGTGGGTGGATCACTTGAGGTCAGGAGTTCAAGATCAGCCTGGCCAACATGGTGAAACCCCATTTTTACTAAAAATAGAAAAATTAACTGGGCACAGTGGTGGATGCCTATAATCCCAGCCACTTGGGAGGCCGAGGCAGGAGAATCACTTGAATCTGGGAGGCAGAGGTTGTAGTGAGCCAAGATTGTGCCATTGCACTCCAGCCTGGGCGACAGACTCCATCTCAAAAAAAACAAAACAAAACCGAGAAAAAAAAAAACATCAGAATATAGATTGATATATGTGTTTTTTGAGAAAATTTTCTCATATCCCAGGTGATTTTGGCTATCGGACAAGAGGTAACTTCAGGTCAGTAAGTTGTTAGAATTCAGTGACAACTACAATGGTTTTCCCTTACATGACGCTTTGCCTTCTGCAATTTCAGTTACCCGCAGTCAACTACAGTCCAAAAATATTAAATGGAAAATTCCAGAAATAATTCATAAGTTTGAAATTGCATGCTGTTCTGAGTAGAGTGATGAAATCTTGTGCCATCTTGCACCATCCAGGGCAAGATGTGAATTATCCCTTTGTTTAGCATATCCATATATGATACCCGCCCATTAGTCACTTAGTAGTAGCTGTTTCAGTTATTAGAGCAACAATACATGGTATATATAGAGTTCAACACTATCTGTGGTTTCAGGTGTATTCTGAGGGATCTGGAATGTATTCACCCCCTAACAAGGGGAGACCACTGTATAGCAAGAAGAGTTCACATATGTCTAATGTTATGTTAGAATGTGGCTGTTGTTAGATATTAGGAGTGCCTTCTGTGGTAGAGTGTCTACTACATTATTGAATCCTGTGGTAGTTGGGGATCAGAAATGAAGGCCCTTTGGGTGGGTGTGTGTGTGTGTGTGGTGGTAGTGGTGATGTTTTTTAAATGCCCATATAGCATGCATGCATGCATTCATTTACTTATCTTTTCACTGAACTGGGGTGATTAATAATCATACAGCATTTAAGATGATTTTTTTTTTTTTTTTTTGAGATGGAGTCTCGCTCTGTCACCAAACTGGAGTGCAGTGGTGGCGCAATCTCAGCTTACTGCAACCTTTGCCTCCCAGGCTCAAGCGATTCTCCCACCTCAGCCTGGGACTACAGACACGTGCCACCACGCCCAGCTAATTTTTGTACTTTTTTTTTTTTTTGGTACAGGTGGTGTTTAGCCATGTTGCCTAGCTGGTTTCGAATTCCTAGGCTCCAGTGATCCACCTGCCTCAGACTCCCAAAGTGTTGAGATTACAGGGGTGAGCCACTGCCCCTGGCAGGAAAAAATTTCTTAAAAAGAAATTTCAACCTTCAAAACAAAAGGTGTATAAACCTGAACACAAGTTGTGCATTTGGAAAAATCTGCTCTAGTCTGCTGATATTTTTTCACCCTGAAGCACAACATAGCTGGAGTTGAATTTCTGGTGAAGACTTTAATAATTCCACTTGGAAATGACATTGTCATATCACCAGTGATCTTCACAATACACCTAAAACGGGGATTTTGAAAAGTGCTGGGATTACAAGTGTGAGCCATCATGCCTGGCCTTCTTCAAGGTAGTATAACCATGCTGCTCTTTGTGTATGGTAATAATATTACAAGCAGCTTAGAATGTAGTTGCTTGGATGAGTCAGACTATATTTAACCAACCACTACTAAGGTATATTTATTTAGCACCCTCTCCCATTATTTTTTGCTATTATAATTTAACCCTTTTTGTGAAACTCTGGTACATATGTCTAGTTGATTTTTTAGTACAGATTGTCCCCAATTTTGGATGGTTCAGTTTAGGATTTTTTGACTTTATGGTGGTGTGAAGCAATACATGTTCAATGGAAATCCTACTTTGAGTACCAATACAACCATTCAGTTTTTCATTTTCAATACAGTATTCAGTAGAGTACATGATATGTTCAACACTTTCTTATAAAATAGACTTTGTGTTTAGTGATTCTGCCCAACTGCAGCTAATGTAAGTGTTCTGAGCGTGCTTAAAGTAGGCTAGAGTAAGCTATGATGTTTGGTAGGTTACGTGTATTAAATGCATTTTTTACTTAAACCTATTATAAGTTGAAATTATTTTATCGGTATGTAACTCCCATCATAAGTCAAGGAGCATCTGTACTTTCTAAGGAGAAATTTTTAAAAGTAGACATTGCGTATAGACATTAACTTTATGTATACATGTTGTCAAATTGTCATCAAGGACATTTATACTATTGTATGCCTCCACTAAGAGTGTGATAATAGATGTGTCTATATAATGCTAGCTAACACGTGGTGTTACGAGTTTTTTTTTTTTTTAATTGTCAATCTGATGGAAATAATGGTAATTTGATCACTTAAAAATTCATGTAATGAGGTGAGCATCTTAAATATTCTGGCTGGTTTTATTTCATTTTAGGAGTCATGTGTTTATTGCCCTTTTTTTCGTTTTTCTGTGGAGGCCATCTTTTTCTTATTCATTTAGAAGAAGTCTTAATATTTAGATTCTTTAATTTCATAACTTTTAATAACACAATTGATAGTGTCCTTTGTCATATGTTTTATGTAGTTTAATATATTTTATGATTTCTATCTTTGGTCATCTTACACACAGTGAAGTCAAGACTCATAGAATTTAATGTAAGAGCAGGAGATTTTAATTTGGGGTTGGTCTGTGGACTTGTAAGTATTCTGAGGATGGACTTCATAGTTCTCAAATACAAATGGAATACGACATTGGAATTATACATAAATTTTTATTTTTCTGGTGACAGATTCAGTCAAATTCATCTGGTTCTCAAATCATATGACTCTTATGACTCTGTGCCCCCTTTTATACAGCGTATATATTTAAATGCCCCTTTTTTCTGTTTCAAGTGAAATTCATAGGTAGTATAATCTTCCAACCCATACAAAGGATTTAAAAAGAAAATGCAACATAATTTTTTCTTGACTGGAACAGAAAACATGGGACAGACAAAAATGTTAGAATACTTTGCCATGACCACATTAGAAAACATAAAGGCTTTTTGCATTGGAGTTACCTGGAACCGTAAAAAAAAGTTGATGCCTGTTTCTTTTAAAATTAAACATACAGCTGCACCAGTTCCACTCCTAGGTATTTGCTTGAGAGAGGTGAAAACATGTCCCCAAAATGTATAGGGAGATTTATAACAGCTTTAATAGTCCACAAATTAAAACAACTCCGCTGTTGGTCAACAGAAGGAACAGATAAACAAATTGCAGTGTGTTCATACACTGGAATACTACTCTGCAGTCAAAAAGAATGAAGTACTTTTTTCTTGATGAAATGAATATGAATGAATCTCTGAAACAGTGTGTTTAGTGAAAGAAGTCAGGTACAGAAGAGTACACACTATGTGATGGATTATGTTTATATGAAGTTTAGAAATGAAGCTATAGCATTAGAAATATGAGGAATGATTGCTTATGGAAAGTGGGGGCACTGACTGGATGTAGGGCAGGAGGGTACTTTCTGAGTAGGGGAAATGTCCTGTATCTTGATTGGGGTGTTTGTTACTCCAATAGAGTTGTAGACTTAAGACCTCTGCATTTCACTATACATAAACTTTACCTCAAAAACAAACAATGAAACAGAGCAAAAATACTGATGCCTATGTCCTGCCTTCTAGAGATTCTAATTTAATTGGTTAAGGGTGTTGGCCTGGGCATAGATAGTTCTCATGTGCAGCCAGAGTTGAGAATGATGCTTTTGTCCTTGGATGTAGGCTCATCATGAATGCAACTGCTACTCATGCAGATTGGCAACCAAATTATAATTAAGAGAGGCATTGCTGTAAGCAGTAACTCTCACGATATTTGCTGCGGCCCGCAGGCGCGAACCGCTGCCGGGTTCTGGCGCGCCCTTTCAGTTCTGCTTGTCGCCGGCACCCCTGCGTTACCCCGAACTGCCGGGCGGAGCAGCATGACCTCCGCCTTGGAGAACTACCTCGACCGAACTGTTGCCGTTATTACATCTGATGGGAGAATGATTGTGGGAACACTGAAAGGTTTTGACCAGACCATTAATTTGATTTTGGATGAAAGCCATGAGCGAGTATTCAGCTCTTCACAAGGGGTAAAGCAAGTGGTACTGGGATTATACATTGTAAGAGGTGACAACGTTGCAGTCATTGGAGAAATTGATGAAGAAACAGATTCTGTGCTTGATTTGGGGAATATTCGAGCAGAGCCTTTAAATTCTCTAGCACACTGAGGAAAAACTACATACTTGGACACCTGTAAATCTTTGTACAGAAACTGATTATTCTGAGGATGATATATGGAATTTTTATGAATGTGTAACTGGATTTTGACTCGTTATTGATTCATTGTAATATGTAAATTAAAATATTTCTACATTTTATTGGGGAAAGAAAAACTCTTTTTTTTTTGCCTGAATATAAGTTTGGTAGCTTGGTTTCTTTTTTTAATTAAATAGTGTGAAAATATAATGGTTGTTTTGAAAACTTTTAGCCAAAAGTAGTACTTTTTGATACTTTAGTATTTATGGAAACTAGTGGAAAAGAGAAATTAGTGTGCTATGTAAACCAAGCATTCAAATAACATTAGTAGTATAGGATATATGTGTTTTCTTTGCCTGATATTTAGGAAAATCACAGGAGGGTAAATCTTTCCTGGAGTTATCTGAATCACCGGCGTTTATCCGATTCCAGTGGTGGTGGTTTGCTAGTGCTTCTAAAAGTTGCTCTCTAGCACTGAGAGGTGTGGGTAGGTAAAAACGTGTTTGCTTGAGAAAACAAAAATGCTAACAAGGTTTTAATAGATTGGCCCAAAATTCCAACTTGAGTATTAAGAATTACTAGCAGTGGTAGAATTGACAGAGATAATTGGTAAAGTCTCTTGATGCCCAATTGATTAGGTATGAAAGTAATACGAACACATTAATGTTGAATTTTACAGACAGTATATTATGTGAAAAAAATAGATTCCATGTAGTCTTCAATTTTTAATTTTTAAGAATTGTAATATTAGTGTTTATAAATGTGAGTAAATTAAGTTTATATTGAAGTAGTGCTAGCTATTATTGTCAGCAATTTTCCGTGATTCATTATCCATAAACCTGATTTCAGAAGACATCAACTTAGTTTTTTAAATAATTGATAGAAACAATGTTGTAAGTAGTGTTTAGATATCCAGGCTAGTCCACAAAATTTCTGATCAACTCATGTATAGGCCAAAGTGTGTATCTTTGTGATGAGAAGAAAACAGAAAAATATTTACATCCTTGTGGGAAAAAAAAAAAAGATACTGCTTATCCTTGACAAGATTTTTTCAAGTGGAGAGACAACACTTGGGAAAATTTCAAACAAGTTTAATCTTCCCTTAATTTACAGTCTATTAAACTACTGTGTAAAAAAACTCCATCCCTTTGTCTTTATATGTGTACAGTTAGGTTCTAGGCTTAGATAATTGTAAAATTTTTTTCAGCTTCAGGGCTGGAGGACATTTAAAAGTTGGTACAGGATATTAACCATCACTGGCCTTTGGCAAGTCCATTCATTGTGACAATGAAAATGTTCTCATGTATTTTCAAAATGACTCTTTTGACAACTACTGACAGTCTCAATTACCTAAACCTTCCCATCCATATGTGTTTAATTTCCATTAATAGGGAAACATTTTAAACATTTGATAAAAACCTTCTTAAAACATCCCAATTTTAGGTCCACAATTCCTTCTGTGCAATTCTGAAATTCAGAAATTCCTGAAAATTGAACTTTTCTCTTTTTTTGCTGTCTTTGCTTTGCTCCCAGTTAAAAGGGCTGCTTGAAGAGGGCAGGTCGCCTTAGTTATGCACAAGCAAGTGTTCTGATACTGTAGCCTCACCCCTGGGCATGAACTTTTTTCCCTAATTCATTTGGTTGATAAAATATGACTTACACTGAACTGCGATGTGAGGCTAATATTGGTGTTTATTTATATCATTTTCCCATGAGAGTTAATATTTATAAATTATACTTCTCTGCAGCAGTATTTTCCAGATTCTCAGTTCTGAAGCACATCTACTGGCCTGAAGAGTTTGAATAAGGGACTGTAGATCTCTATTGCCAATGTAAATGTATTAGTTGTAATTATTAAGAGCAGGAGTTTTTAATTTGGGGTTGATCCATGGACTTGTAAGTTAACATTAGCTAGCAGTTAAAGTTAGTGAAAATGCTGTTTTTGAGGGGCTTGGGAGTCTAATAAAGAGCATCCAGGCTTATTTCCATTAGGAAATTCCAGCTTTATTTTATAATATTAAGTGTGACTATTGATAACTTTTTTTTTGTCAGTTCTCTTATTCTGTAGTCTAGTTCTTTTGCATTTGAGGTAGAGAATGTGTGATGATGAATTTTAGGTATCTTTGGTGGGGAGGGTACTTTTTGGTTTTGAGAGTAAGTGGTCAATTTGACTGAGATGATTCCTGTGCTGGTATCATGGGAGTATACAGATGAGTCACTAATGAGGTGCCTTACATAGTACTGTGTCTTTTTGGTGCTGCAGAAAGCTAGTTGTCTGACGTTTTACCAGAGAGTTGTAAAACCAAGTAAGATTTCTTATAAGTTGTATATATTTTAAGTTAATATCTGAAAGAAATGCCTGTTAGAGTAATTACTAAAGTGCTTGACTATGTCACATTTTTTAAAGCTATGTGGATGGAAGAGCAATTGTTGTTTGTAAATGTATAATGTATATTAAAGATGATATCTGAATAAAGAGAATCAAGAGTGAGTGTTTCTACATTTGAATGCAAAAGTTCTATAGGTCAGTGATTTCCTTCCTGACTTGTGTCCCAAAATGTATATAAAATGTGTTTGATTCAGCATTTCTTGTTTTCTTCTTAAATTGCCACTATGAAATTTTATTGGAAAATTGGAGAAATTGGCTATTGAGCTACTAGAAAAATGTCAGAATCCATCCGTAAGGCTTCATAGTTTAAAATACAGGTTTATAGATATGTGTGTGTGTGTGTGTGTGTGTGTGTGTAATTTGGGTGTGGAATAACTAAAACCAAATAATAGGACTTATGCAGGGTGAGAGAAGAAACAATGAATTTGTACACAGTGGTTCTGCCTAAACCTCCATAGCTTTTTACTATAATATATTGTGTTAAATGATGGTATATTTATATTTAGACATTTCATAAATGAAGGTGTTTCATATTCCTGCTTTTATATTTAATACTGAGGAGTTAAGTATCTTAAATTATTTTCCCCCTTTTTTAGTAATTTTCATCAGGGCCCACAGTTTTCTTCAAACATATGGTTCATCGTGAGGTTAGAAAGGTAAACAAGTAATACTCGAACTGGCAAAATTATTTTTCCATGACTGTAATATTCTCTGTGTAACTATGCACTTCTAATTAAAGCCTTTAAATCTGATATTGTTAATCAATGAACAGTTTGGTTTAGTAATACTAATTAAGAATGGTTCTAAAATTTAAAACTTTGAAAATTAGGATTGTTTAATTTAGTCTAATGCGTCTGATTTGTAATTCTTACAGTGGTTGTTCATAGGATATTATCTTTTCCAGTTAAAGGTTTTTTTGTTTTCCAGATGATCTGTCTGTCCCGAGATTAATTTTTTAAAACAACAAAATATACATTTGTCTCATTTGAGTATCAGGTCATAATTCCATTATTCATAGAAGTTTCATCATGTGATTGATTACTTTTTAAAAGATAAATTTTTGATGGAATTAGTTAAAATAACTACTTTAGAATTGCTTTTTTTTTTTTTTTTTTTTTTTTTGAGACGGAGTCTCGCTCTGTAGCCCAGGCTGGAGTGCAATGGCCGGATCTCAGCTCACTGCAAGCTCCGCCTCCCGGGTTTACGCCATTCTCCTGCCTCAGCCTTCCCGAGTAGCTGGGACTACAAGCGCCCGCCACCGCGCCCGGCTAGTTTTCTGTATTTTTTAGTAGAGACGGGGTTTCACCATGTTAGCCAGGATGGTCTCGATCTCCTGACCTCGTGATCCGCCCGTCTCGGCCTCCCAAAGTGCTGGGATTACAGGCTTGAGCCACCGCGCCCGGCCTAGAATTGCTTTTTATTGCATAGCAATAATTCTCATAGATCCATCCAAATAAAGGTGAATAAATTAGTTTTTTATTCTTTTGTTCCTTTCTAAAGTAGTTTCCTGTATGCGTTGGTTGTTATTATTTGGAAACTATTAACTGAATAATATTAAATTGGCAACTTTGAGTAGGATACAACCAAACAAATGGAATTCTCAAGTTATCACTCTGTCAGCTATATCTAGAGTTTGCTTTTGAGCTTTAAAAACTTTACGTGACAGCCCGGCCAACACGGTGAAACCCCGTCTCTACTAAAAATACGAAAAAATTAGCTGGGCATGGTGGCAGGCACCTGTAATCCCAGCTACTCGGGAGACTGTGGCAGGAGAATCGCTTGAACCCGGGAGGTGGAGGTTGCAGTGAGCCGAGATGGTGCCATTGCACTCCAGCCTGGGTGACAAGAGGGAAACTCGATCTCAAAAAGAAACAAAAAAAACTACTTTACATGAAATTCTTAGGGAAAATAAATGAGAATGTGCTGTTACTTTACCAATGCTAAGTTGTATACTTTACTACTTTACCATGTTACTTTACCACTGCTAAGTTGTATTTGGTAGTGAAATTTTAATATAGACAAATTTTATTTTTTTATAAGTGATTTGCATTTTTGGTGTGATTATTTTCTCTTTTCTTTTCTTTTCTTTCTTTTTTTTTTTTTGAGATGGAGTCTCGCTCTGTGGCGCAGGCTGGAGTGCAGTGGTGGGATCTCAGCTCACTGCAAGCTCTGCCTCATGGAGTATTAAATACAAAAGCCATTCTCCTGCCTCAGCCTCCTAAGTAGCTGGGACTACAGGTGCCCGCCACCACGCCTGTCTAATTTTTTGTATTTTTAGTAGAGACTTGGTTTCACCGTGTTAGCCAGGATGGTCTCAGTCTCCTGACCTTGTGATCCGCCTGCCTCGGCCTCCCATAGTGTTGGGATTACAGGTGTGAGCCACTGCGCCTGGCCAGTGTGAGTATTTTCTTTCAAGTTGAAAGTCGGGTTCCATGAAACTCTAATATTAGATGGATTTCGGTGAAGGTTAATACCTCTGGTTGTTTGAGGCCTGAAATATAACTAATTAAGCAGTAGTGAACCTCTTACTACATTTGCTTCAAAGCAGCTACTTCGTAATTGAACATGTGTGTCATTAATTCTAGAAATCTGTTAAACATTGATTTTGCGTTGTATCAGAGGATGATGTAGAAGAGGAATGGCGCTGACTAGTGGTTTTAAGGCACAATATTGGAATCCCCTGGGGAGCCCATAACGTGTACATGCCTTGACTATGTCCCAGGCCTTTTGGGGCAGAATCCTGCTGGTTGGAGGACACACAGTGTAGTTTGGTAAAATCTCTAATTCTGATATACTCATTTATATAAGATTACTGAAGTTCTATCCTCAAGGAATATATACTTTGTCAGAGGAAGGAAAACTATATACGTGCAACAACGTGGGTTGTGTATGATGACAGCAATAATAATGATAGCCAAGGTTTGTAGGGCACTTATCCTATGCAGAAGCATTGATTTTCAGGTACTGTAGACATTTGCACTAATATTGCCTCTCTATAGCACTTTCTCAATATAGCAGCCAGAGCAATCTTTTTTTTTTTTTTGAGATGGAGTCTCACCCTGTCACCCAGACTAGAGTGCAGTGGTACAGTCTCCGCTGACTGCAACCTCTGCCTTCCAGGTTCAAGCAATTCTGCCTCAGCTTCCCAAGTAGCTGGGACTACAGGCGCAGGCCACCACGCACAGCTAATGTGTGTGTGTGTGTGTGTGTGTGTGTGTGTATATAGTTTTTTTTTTTTTTTTTTTTTTTTAGTAGAGATGGGGTTTCACTATGTTGGCCAGTCTGGTTTTGAACTCTTGACCTTGAGTGATCCTTCCGCCTTGGCCTCCCAAAATGCTGGGATTACAGGCGTGAGCCCCTGTGCCTGGCCAGAACAATCTTTTAAAAACTTAAATTAGATATTACTCTTCTTGTTTAAAACCCTCTAATGAATTCTCATTGTGATTACAATAAAATGTAAACTGCTTATTATGATTTATAAGGTGGGTACTTGGTCTGGTTGGGTTCTGTGATGTCATCTTACATGATTCTTTCTGTGTTCATTATGCTGTGGTCACGCTGGTGTTTGTTGCCACGTCCAGGCATTTATACCTTCTCCTTTGGTTGGATTGCTTTTCTCCCGATCTGTGACAGGCTGTTCTTACCAGATTTGTTTTTTGTTTTTTTTTTTTTTGAGGTGGAGTCTCACTCTTTTGCCCAAGCTGGAGTACAGTGGGCAATCTTGGCTCACTGCACCCTTTGCCTCCTGGGTTCAAGTGATTCTCCTGCCTCAGCCTCTCAAGTAGCTGGGACTACAGGCATGTGCCACCATGCCTGGCTAAGTTTTGTGCTTTTAGTAGAGGTGGGTTTCACCATGTTGGCCAGGCTAGTCTTGAACTTCTAAGTTCAAGTGATTTGCCCATCTCAGCCTCCTGAAGTGCTGGGGTTACAGGTGTGAACCACTGCACCTGGCCCAGTTCTTATCAGATTTAACCTTCAGTGAGATTTCTCTTGTTCACTCTGTCTGAAATTGTTCTTCCTCTGATTCTTCTCCCCTTAATATGTTTTTAGTTCATGGCACTTAACACAGTCTGAATTTTTCTTATCATTTACTATTGTTTTTTCCTTCTTGGAATGTAAGCTCATTAAGCCCATATATCTTGTATATATTCATGCTTGTATCCTCTTGATAAATCCATGGGATCAAATAGTGTCCCTTGAAGCATCATCACATGCAAATAAAATGACGATGCAGTTAACCTCTACTATAACAAGGTATGTTAGGCTTTTTCTGTATATGTTCTCATGTGAAATTACGTTCGAGTTGAACATTTTCTGTAAAATTGTTTAATATATAGTCATGTGCCACATAATGACATTTTGGTCAGTAATAGACTATATAAACAATATTGGTTTCATAACATTATATGGAGCTGAAAAATATTCCTTAGTGGTATAGCTGGTATATACTTATTTTATAGTATATTACATGACTCATGGGTTTGTGTTGATGTTTGTGTAAACAAACTTTCTGCACTGCCAGTTGTATAAAAGTATAGTACAGTTATGTGCAGTACACAGTACTTCACAATGACAGTAAACAGTTGTTACTGGTTTATGTATTTACTGTATGATACCTTTTATTATCTTAGAGTGTGCTCCTCCATATAAAAAGGTAGGCCGGCCATGGCAGCTCACGCCTATAATCCTAGCACTTTGGGAGGCCGAGGCGGGCGGATCACCTGAGGTCGGGAGATCGAGACCAGCCTGACCAACATGGAGAAACACCATCTCTACTAAAAATACTAAATTAACTGGACATGGTGGCGCATGCCTGTAATCCGAGCTATTCGGGAGACTAAGGCAGGAGAATCGCTTGAACCCGGGAAGCAGAGGCTGCGGTGAGCCAAGATCGCACCATTGCACTCTAGCCTGGGCAGCAAGAGTGAAACTCTGTGTCAAAAAAAAAAAAAAAGGTAACTATAAATCATCCCATGACAGGTCTTTCAGGAAGTATTCCAGAAGAAGGCATTGTTATCATAGGAGATGACAGTTCCAGTTGTGTTGTTGTCCCTGAAGACCTTCCAGTGGGACAAGATATGGAGGTGGAAGACGGATAGTAATGATCCTGACCCTGGGTAGGCCTAGGCTAATGTGTGTGTTTGTGTTTTCGTTTTTAACAAGAAAGTTTAAAAAGTTAAAAAAATATTTTTTTTAATAGAAAGAAAAAAACTTATAAGGATATAGGAGCTGGGTGTGGTAGTGTGTGCCTGGTAGTCCCAACTACTTAGGAGGCTTGAGCCCAGGAGTTTGAGTCCAGCCTGGATAGCATAGTGAGATTCCATCTCTTAAGAAAAAGAAAAAATATTCTGGTTAGCTGTACAGTGTGTTTGTGTTTTACACCGTGTTATTACAAAAGTTAAGATTTTTTTAAAAAGAAAAAGTTTATAAAGTTATAATCTAAGGTTTATTATTAAAGAAAAAATTTTTTAAATAAATTTACGTAAAGTGTTTATAAAGTCTGCAGTAGTGTACATATTAATGTCCTAGACCTTCACATTCACTCACTACTGACCCAGAGCAGTTTCCAGCCCTGCAAGCTCCATTTATGATAGGTGTACTAGTTTTTTTTTTTTTTTTGTAATCTTTTATACCATATTTTTGCTGTACTTTTTCTATGTTTAGGTACGTTTAAATACACAAATACCATTGTGTCATAGTTGCCTGCTATATTCACTACATCAGCATGTGGTACATGTTCTTAGTCTAGTGGCAATAGGCTACACCATATAGCCTAGATGTGTAGTAGGTTATACCATCTGGGTTTCCGTAAGTAGACTCTGTGGTGTTTGTACAATGATGAAATTGCCAAACAGTGCATTTCTTAGAACATATTCTGTCAAGCAGTGCATGATTGTTTCTTCCAACAAAGGTGCTTTTGGTTAATCAGACCTTATACCGATTATTTATTCTGAAATAAACCATCTGAAACTTAGTGATATTATAAACCGAGAAGAGTCATCATTATTACCTATCATGGGTCTAGGGCTTATCTTGGCTTAGCTAGTTGGTTCTTGCTCAAGTTCTTATGTGGTTGCAGTTAGATGGTTGCCAGGGGCCATGAGCCAGAGCACCTGCATGTGGCTTCTCAGTAAGACTTGAGTTTCCTTACAGCAAGTGGCTGGTTTCAGAGGGCAAGTGGATGAAAGGAAAAGGGCAAAAGCCTAAGTGGCAACTGTATTAGCCTTTTTATCCTAGCCTTGGATGTCGTATAGCATCACTTCTGTTGTATTTTGTTTTTAAGAAGCACGTCACTAAGACCAGCTCTTATTCCAGTGTTGGGGAAGAAGATTTTACCTCTTGAGGGGAGAAGTGTAAAAGAATTTGTGGAAAATGTTATGCCTACCACAGACCTCATTCTGCAAAATAGTGGCATCTTGTTGGTTAGGGATTAAGTTCTAAAGTCAGTGTAAATGGAAGGTATCATGATGGGGAGACCGTTATACATCTTTGTCCAGCATGGTGAGGATTTTCTATAGGTTCAAGAAAAAGTCACTGTTTCTTCCACTGAATATCAAATAGGATATATTTGGCTTGTGTTCAGTGCCTCTCTTGTATGGAAAATATAATTAAGTACTAGAGTAACATTTAGCAAAGTGCAGTTATCAGACTTTGAGAAGCTCTGTGGAAAAGAAAATTGACATCACTGTCAAACTCATTACAAGACCTACATTTATTGAATAAAGAAGATAGGCAGAATTACTTGCATTATTACTTTTATTTAATTTTAATTTTATTTATTTATTTATTTGAGACGATGTCTCGCTTCATTGCCCAGGCTGGAGTGCAGTGGCCCAATCTCAGCTCACTGCAACCTCTGCCTCCCGGGTTCAAGCAGTTCTCCTGTCTCAGCCTCCTGAGTAGCTGGGACTACAGGCGCCTGCCATCATGCCCTACTAATTTTTGTATTTTTAGTAGAGACAGGGTTCCCTGTGTTGGTAAGGCTGGTCTCAAAAATCCTGACCTCAGGTGATCCACCTGCCTCGACCTCCCAAAGTGTTGGGATTACAGGCATGAGCCACTGCGCCCGGCCTATTACTTTTATTTTAAAATTTAGTTTGGAGAAATTATATAGCTCAATTCATAAATAAATATATGAATGATGCAACTACTTTCTTTTCCTAAATATTTGTTTCAAATGAGAAGGGAAATATGATTGAGTGGTCTCTTCCCTTCTTATAGTAAAAATAATGCAGTACAGTGTTTAAGGGCATATAAGTGAATGAGAGTTAGTATCGACCTTAAGCTACTGTGATATATGTCAATTAAAAAATGCTAATGTGGCAACTTTCGGAGGATAAAGCAAAAAGAAAAAAATGCTTATGTGAGAACAAGCATGCCAGCCAGCCATGGTCACCCCACACCCAATAAAACAGGTAAAGAGGCAAACACAAAAAGTACCTGTGAGGATGAATAGTATAAATAAAATATTTTCAAAGAAACAAATTACTCTTATGTATCCTCAATAGAAAGGAAAAACTATTATTTATTCAACTTATGTATAATTATGTTTTCTGTTGCTGATTCAGTTACTTTTGGGAAACGTAGCACAAGAAAAGCCACTCAATATGGCTTTGTGTTGGACATTTGGATTTCTTAGAACAGCTAACGAAAATGTAGTTTTTATGCCCTTTGTTTTTTGACATAAAGAATCTGAGATTGAAGAGTTAATGTGTTCAGGATTACAGAATGGTAAATGGTGGAATCTGGACTCAAATGTAAAACAGTATTTTTCCAAAGCCAGCTACTTTTATGTTCAGCTATATTGTTTCTTGAATTTTCAGTGATTTATTGGTAGGCTTTTTGTTATCTGGGAATTCCTTCTATTAAAATTATATTGTCAAGTTTTGAAATATGCAGGTTTTAACTAGTTGCATTGACACAGCTTGATTTTGTGTCACTTTTAAACCATCCCCTGCTTCCCCAGGGAGCAAAAACAAAAACCACATATAAACATAGCTTTCTAGGAACAGTAGTTTCAGATACTGCCTCCTAAATTGTTCAAATATCCTAGCTTTTCAGTTCTATTTGTTCCAAGGTGGCCATATATTGTTATTTTTCAATAATCACATATAGTTGTTTTGCCATTTTTGTTTAGGGAATTACTATTAATTGTTTTTAAATATTAAGCATGATAAACTTCAGATGTTCCTGTTTTTAAAGACCGGGTTCTCATATATTGAGTGGTTTCACTTTTCTTACCTTGCCCCAAAGTAATTGAATCAGCAACAGAAGAATGCATGACATTTTAATTGTCTACATCAAATTACATAATCTGGTGAAGTATGAAGACTACACTGTTAAAGTATTAATGACTTTTATTTATTAAACCAAACAGTGAAAGAGATGGTATAGGGACATTCACCTCATATTTTGTAAGTTATATTATTGGCTAAATAGTATCAGGATTGTTTTTAGTTCTGCATTGCTAACCGAGTGATCTATCTAAATCTTAAATTAGACTATGTCCCTCCTTTGCCTTAAGTCTTAAAAACTGCTGCTTACCCGTCAAAGTTTATATTACTTAGTATGGTATTTAAAGCTTTTAAGTTCTGGCCCCCTGCTGACTAACGTCATTCCTATATATTTCAAAGTCTATCCTACCTAAGTTTGTCCGCTGGCAACACTAACTACTTTTTTTCTGTATGTACAGATATTCTACACTTTGGTTTATATATTCTATTTTATTCTGTCCTGTTAGTCTGTTTCCCTTACCACCAGACTATTTGGTCTCCTTTCCCCCACATTTGTAACTTTTTAATATTCTTTTTAAGACGTGTTCTTGCTCTTTTGCTCAGAGTTGAGTACAGTCGTGCAGTCATAGCTCATCGTGGCCTTAAACTCCTGGGCTTGTCAAGCAATTCTCCTGCCTCAGCTTCCTAAGTAACTGGGGCTACAGACATACACCACCATGCCTGGCTAATTTTATTTTTATTTTTAGAGACAGGGTGGTGTTGTGTTGCCCAGGCTGGTCTTGAACTCCTGGTCTCAACTCCTGCCTCAGCTGGGATTACAGGTGTGAGCCACTGGGCTGGGTGGCTATCATGTTTTATCTAAAATTGGAAACTCCTTGAGGCCGGGACCATTTATCTTTGTATCTTCAGTGTTCAGCACCTAGTAGTAACTCAGCAAATGTTTGTTTTCTTTCTGACGTATTTGTCATATTTGTATTTGTTGTATTTAGCATCAGAAAGCCAAATATGGTCATTCAGCATTAATTTTACTGATTCCATTTGTTATTTTAGTCCAGAATTGCTACCAAAGTGTTTAGGTTTGACCTTTTTGTGCCCATGAAGTCTAGTCTTTTTGATGATAAATCTAAATTGGTTGAGGTGTAATGAAAAAGGGAGTCAGTTGTCTAGAAGTGACTGTGACAGTTGCAGATTTATCTTGTTTGTGCATGCTTTTTTTTTTTTTTTTTTTTCAGTGTTCAAAGCCTGTGTTACATCAGGTTTTCAGGTTTAGATTTCCTAACTTTGGAACACAAAGTTCCGTTTTTAGAAGAATGGGTATTGAGTCCTTGAGTGTGGGTAGAAAGACAGAGACAGACTGATTTGCAAAATAATTGAGAATCATATTTATATTTGAATTTTCACTTACTTGAACTTTCAGATTTCAGCTCAAAAGCTTTGGTATAAGTAAAGTATATTAATAAGACCCATTGCATGAAAGTAACCGAAACCAGTAAAAATAAGATAATAAGGATGTAATAGTTTCTTATGGATACTCAAGGGCTAGAATGCAGTTAGTCTCAGAAAGGAATTAGAACAAGTAACTGGAAGGCCATCAGGAATCCAGAACCATCACTCTTTTATATTTTTCTCTCTTCAGATGAGCATTCTGTTTCTGTGTCCATATGGTAGAAGGCAGCAGCTCCATAGCTTATGGCTTCAGATGTTACAGTTCCGTTAAATGCAGAGATAGACTTGCTGTCTTTCCGTCCCACTTACATATCCTGGGGAGAGAGAAATGATTGACTGGCTTGAGTCAGGTGCCCGTCCCCTTTCCAGTCTGCTCCATCTAGGAGGGCAGTGTTACCTGGTACCAAAATAGATGTTAGAGGGCCACCCCTTTCAAATGGGAGAATAGCCCTCACAACAGGGCTTCTATATTATAGTGCAGGTTGCTTATTCCACATGCTGCTTGCCAAGCTGTATACCTATAAGGGCTGCAGTTTTAAAATTTGTACAAAGGTGCTTTATGGATTTGTGGTAACCTTTTCTCAGAGAAAGGAGGAGTCATTGTGAATTGGGGGGCTATTCCAAGAGGCTATTCCAATAGTCATTTTTTGTGGGTATTTATTGTCCATCTTAGTATTGCCAAACTCTTAGCACTGAATTATTAGATTGGCTCTCACCCTTGGGCCATGGAGTTTTATTGCAGCAAAAACAAAAATCTGTATGTATATGTGTTTTCTCAATAGGAATATTGATAGTGGACTTACTATAATGTGGGGCTTTGACATTTGTGGACCTGCTGAGGTGTCCTCACACTCATTGAGAACCACTGATGTTATGCAAATGCTATTAAACTTTGCATCTAAGACTTCTTATTTGTCCTGTGACCTTTGATTATATTTCAACATGCATAAAATACTTTAGAGGGTTTTGGAGTGCCATGTATGTGAATGAACTTGGCACTAAGCACCCCATAGTTTCTACAGAAAAATTTAAAGAATATTTGTTACTTAAAATTATGTTTGGTTAAGTAGAAGCTTAAATTTTTGTTTTTCTTCTTTTCCTCTCCATATCTGTTGTACTATTTCACTTACAAAATAAATCTTCAGCCCTAAGGGATGTTTGGGATAGTTTTACAGGATTATGGATTTTATTCCTAAAATAAATCTGAATGCTACTGAAAGTGAAACTTTTTAAAGATAAGATTTTCATCAAGTGGTGGTATTTTAAAGCTTTGCTTATAAGTGGTAATAATTAACCTTTGAAAATCCTGCTGTAATAAGGTGTTGAGAGTGATCTAGCTTTCTTTGGAAGGTTTTTGATGTTCCTAATCATTCCCAGCCTAAATTAACCCCAAGGAAAATGAGAACTTCAACCTGACCTCTCATTGTTTTGCCAATTCCTACCTTTTTTTCTGTTTCTTTTTGGTTCTTTTATTTCTGTTCAGTTTAGGGGAAAGAATAAACTTACAAAGAAATTCACCTTAAGAAATTAGGAACGTGTCTCTTCCAGATTTGTTTGCATTTTACTAAAGGATGTATGAGGAGGGACCAGAAGAAATAACTAATGGTGGAATTTCATGCACTGTGGCACTCACATCTAAGATTCTCAAATCAGGTCATGCTTTTCAACAGGTCTGGTTTAGTTTCTAGGGCAGTAGACACACTGCATAAAAACATTTTATTTATAGTGAGTTTCTCTTAAAATACCACTTGAAGAACCAAAGAAGTAATTAGTATATTGAATTGGGTAGGTGGAATGAGGAGTCAGTAGTAAGGCAAAAGGCCTCACCTGAACAAAGGATTTGATTCAGTAGTAAAGTTGTATAAAGGCAAATTGGGAGTAGATTAAGGAGGTTTGGGGATTAAGTAATGTATTTTAGGTTTTTAAAGTGGAAAGGGAGATAGTAAAATAAATGATTTTAAGGAAAAAAAATAGGTGCTGACTAAATAGAATTAGGGAATCAGTTTGGAATCTATGGTGCTAATACATAAAAGTGGGCTGAGGCCAGGCATGGTGACTTAATGCCTGTAATTCCAGCACTTTGGGAGGGTAAGGCTGGGGGATTGCTTGAGGCCAAGGAGTTTGAGACCAGCCTGGGCAACATAGCGACACTCCGTCTCTACCAAATAAAAACTAAAAAAATTACCCAGATGTGGTGGTGCACACATGTAGTCCCAGCTACTTGAGAGGCCAAGGTGGGAGGATCGCTTTGAGCCTAAGAGGTTGATTGTGCCATTGCCCCTCAGCTTAGGTGACAGAGGAGAGAGGCAGTGTCTCAAAGAAAAGAAAATGCATAAAAGTGACATTAACTGATGTCCTAATATTTTTCTTTTAAATATATTTTTAAATTGAGGTATAATTCACATACAGTTTACCCTTTTAAAGTATACAGTTCAATAGTTTTTAGTATTTTTACAAGTTGTGTACCCATTATCACTATCTAATTCCAAAACATTTCATTGGGGCTTCAAACCAAACCAAAACAAAACCCATACTCCTTGGCACGCACTCCTCATTCTTGTCTGTCCCCAGATCATGGCAACCACTAATCTACTTTGCCTCTGTCGACTTGAGTATTCCTGATATTTGATAAAAATCAAATCATACAACATGTGGCCTTTTGTGTCTGGTTTAACATAGCATAATGTTTCCAAAGTTCATACATGTTGTATCATGTATCAGTACTTCATCCTTTTTATAGCTGAATAATACTCCACTGTAGGGATAGATGACATTTTGTTTATTCATTGGCTGATGGACATTTGAGTTGTTTTTACTTTTTGGTCACTGAATAACGCTGTTATGAACATTAGTTACAAATTTTTCCAAGAACATGTGTTTTCAGTTCTTTTGGATACCTAGGAGTGAAATTGTTGTATCATATGATAATTGTGTTTAACTTTTCGGAGGGACTGCCAGCCTATTTTTCAAAGTGACCACACCATTTTGTATTCCCATCAGCTGTCTTTGAAATTCCAGTTTCTCCACATCCTCCCAGTATGTTATTGCCTGTCTCGATTACAGCCATCCTAGTGAGTATAAAATGGTAATATCATTGTGGTTTTGATTTGTATTACCCAAATGACTAGTAATATTAGCATCTTTATGGGCTTTTTGTGGCATTTGTTTTATCTTTAGGAGAAATGCCTGTTCAAATCCTTTGCCCTTTTTAAAGTTTTGTTTTTTGTCTTTTTGTTTAGTTTTAAGAGTTCTTTATCTATTCTAGCTAAAAGTTCATTATCAGATATATGATTTACAGATATTTTCTCCCATTCTGTGGTTTGTCTTTGTACTTTATTGGTAATACTCATATTTTTTATTTTAATAGGAATATCTCTAGTGTTTTATTCTGGACACTGATGGTTAGTTTCCTATTGAGGAAATACACTGTTTCTAATATACTAAGAATTTTGTCAAGAATAGATGTTGACTTTTATTTAGATTTATTACCTTTTGGTATTCCCCCTTTTGTCTCATTGTATGATGAGGTATTGTCAGTAGATTGTTCTCACGTAGAGAAAAATCGTCTTGGCATTCCTAGAATCAATTCTCCTTAGTCATGTTTTACTATTACTGTTGCATTTGAGTTGCTTTCGTATAAGTTAGGATTTTTTGAAGTATTCTTTAATCTAAATATAACATTTTTGTTCTTGAATCTAAATGTTAAATTCTAATGTTAGATCTAAATGTTAGATTCAAGAATACTTCAGAAAATCCTAAATTATACAGAAGCAACTAAATGGTTGCTTTATACTGACTTTGAGAGGTGTTGGTATCACAGTTATATTGAATCTTCCTTCTTTGTTGTGAACCCTGAACCTTGCAAATTTCACCTCCTGAAAGTTTGCAAGCAAGCACTGGGTTCATGTTGTCCTTTACAGTAGTAGTTTTGACAAACTTCACCCTTAATTTCATCTGTGATTTTCTATTTCTTGAGAAAATTCTTATAATTTATATTTTTATATAAAGTCATGTATTGTAAAGCACGTCACTGAGCTTAGTAATTTTTTATTTTTTAAAATACTTTTTTGTTTGTTTATTTTTGAGGCAGGGCCTCGCCCTGTTACCCAGGCTGGAGTGCAGTGGCATAATCATAGCTTACTGTAGCCTGATAGCCTCAAAATCCTGGACTCATGCTATCCTCCTGAGCAGCTGGGGCTATAGGCATGTGTCACCATGCCCAGCTAATTTTGTAATTTTTTTGTAGAGACAAGAGCTCACTATGTTGTGCAGGCGGGTCTCTTAACTATGGGCCCCAAATGATCCTCCCACCTGCACCTTGCCTAAAAATACTTATCTGTATTGTTAAATTACCATTCTGATTCCTACTCGTATGTTTTATTTCTTTAGATCTGCTGGGAAATTGTCTGTTCTTTATGTTTCTCTGCTTCTACCAAAAACAGAACTAGCTGATGGATTTAGTCATTTTTACTGTTTCTCTTTTCTAAATAATTAATTCCTGCTTTTTTCTTTAAATCCCTTCACTGAATGGAGACATTGGATGGGGAGTTGGATATACAAGTCTGAGGTTTAGGAGAGTGGTCCAGGCTTCAGTAAAGCAGGCATTTCTGGTGTCCTGCATCACAGTTCTCTTGGCTCACCTCTGATTTTTAACCCCTCCTGCAGGAAATAATACTATGAAAGCTTAGACTCTCCTCAGGCTGAGCTTCCTGCTGCAAACACACTCTTCATTTTTTGGCCCCAGTGATTTCTTTTCTGTGGGAGGCCAAAAAGATTAGAAAGTAAGCATAGATTGGTAGTGAGGCAGAGGTAATGCCTATAGAGGCAGTGCTGTTCCTGTATCATACTGGATGGATAAAAGGTCACGTCTCATTCTATCTGGAGAGAATTTTGAGAGACCATCTATATGCTTCTTGGGAGGTTTAAGTAGATTGATCCCCTGTTATCTTTAGGGATGACATTGATAGTATACTATTCCTTATATTGGCTTTTCTTCCATCCCTGTCTTACTCTTCCTGTTCCCGTAGGTCATTCTCTAGACAAACTACTTTTACTCAGGTTCTTACCTCAGTCATTGCCTTTGGGAGAACCCAAACTAAGATAGCAATCATTAGAGTACTTAGTATTTAAAAGGTAGATAAGAGTTCAGGAATTGAGACTGGATGAGCACCAAATGTGTGAGTATATATAGAAAAGAAGGCCAAGATCTGTGTTCTTTGTATCATTAGGAATGAGTTAAGAGGTTGGCATAAAGAGGAGCAACTAGCAAAGGAAACTGAGGTTTGACCAGTGGTATAGAAACAAAACTAGGAGAATGTGTGGTGTGTTGGAAGCTAAATGAAGAAAACTTGGAAAGTAAGGGGAAGCGATGCTGCTAAGAAAGCAAGGGGGAGAAATGAATTTAGATTGTCTATTGAATTTATTTTATTTATTTATTTGTTTGTTTATTTTTGAGGCAGAGTCTCGCTCTGTCGCCCAGGCTGGATTGCAGTGGCGGGATCTTGGCCCACTGCAACCTTTGCCTCCTGGGTTCAAGTGATTCTTCTGCCTCAGCCTCTCGAGTAGCTGGGATTGCAGGCATGTGCCACGATGCCCAGCTGATTTTTGTGTTATTAGTAGAGACAGGATTTCACTATGTTGGCCAGGCTGGTCTCGAACTCCTGACCTCAAGTGATCTGCCTGCCTCGACCTTCCAAAGTGCTGGGATTACAGGTGTGAGCCACCACATCCAGCTGTATTTTTTTATTTTTTTATTTTTCGCAATGGAGTCTCACTCTGTCACCCAGGCTGTAGTGCAGTGGCACAATCTCAGCTCACTGCAACCTCTGCCTCCCAGATTCAAGCGATTCTCTTGCCTCAGCCTCCTGAATAGCTGGAATTACAGGTGCCCTGCACCATGCCTGGCTAATTTTTGCATTTTTAGTAGAAATGGGCTTTCACCATGTTGGCCAGGCTGGTCGCGAACTCCTGGCTTCAAGTGATCCGCCTGCCGTGGCGCCTCCCAAAGTGCTGGGATTACAGGTGTGAGCCACTGTGCCTGGCCAGATTGTCTATTGACTTTAGATGTTTTAAGAACAGTTTTTCTTGAAACGATAGGGACAAAAGTGTCATTGGAGTGGATATAGGAACACTTGATAGAATAATTGAAGTCACTGCATGTGGACAACTTGTTTGAGGAATTTTTCTGTAAAAGACAGCAGAGTAATGGGTTGGTAGCTGTAGAGAGAGATGTGGTTTCAGGAGAGATTCTTTTTAAGATGAGAGAAAAAATACACCTGCTTGGTATAGCATATTGCTGTGTGTGGTCACAATCAGTTTAGAGTATTTTAGACTGTTTCTCTTTGTAAGGATAGACTTAATATTCCCCATCATAATTAGGGTTCTTTCTAGTGAATTTGACTGCCTTTTTCTGTTTCCATTTAGGGCTCCCTAAGTCATGCATAATGAATTCATGGAGGAAAAGAAGTTATTACAAATTACTAGGAGAAACAAAGGTGATTGGGAATTACTCTGGCGTAGACATAAACATGAGGAAGTGAAGAGAAGTGATAAAATACATGTGGGGAAATTAATCCTGCTACAGGATTGCATCTTATGGGGAAGAGTTTAGAATCTAGTCAAGACTGTATGAGAGGCTGGGCACAGTAGCTCACACCTATAATCCCAGCACTTTGGGAAGCTGAGGTGCTTGAATCACTTGAGGCCAGCATCCTGGCCAACATGGTGAAACCCCATCTCTACTAAAATTACAAAAATTAACTATGTGTAGTGGCGTACACTTGTAATCCCAGCTACTGTGGAGGCTGAAGCATGATAATTGCTTGAACCCGGGAGGCAGAGGTTGCAGTGAGCTGAGATCGCGCCACTGTACTCCAGCCTGGGTGACAGAATGAGACTGTCTCACACAAAAAAAGAAAGATTAGACAAGAAAGCTATTTCTAGGTTTGAAACAATGCCATGATTTAATTTCCCTGTCATATTAAGCAACAGCTTTGTGAATATACATATTTGTAATCCGTATTGTCACAAATGTCTTTTTGCACACCTTTTGTTGACCTATTGTTGAAAATAGCCAAGTCAACTCTATGCTAGGAACAGGTGAAATTTACCCACAGACTTCCAGTCTTTATTTTATGCAGTTTCACCTTTTCCAAGTATTGTTATGAGCCATATTGAGCTGTTTTCTTTCCTTGTTCTCTCCCACTTCTTCCTTCAGATTATAGAATGGTCTTATGTCAGCTTTTCATAGTTAATTCTGTCTGAGATGTTTGCATTTGTAGTCATATGTCTAATTGTGGAATGAGCGAGTTTTTCTGTTGAAAAAAAATTGAGGCTTTCTTGTTTCCTAAGTTATGTCAGTCCTGCTACACTGAGATGGAAGAGAATTCCACAGATTCTTCTACCTTGACCTACACTTATAAAATAGGGCTAACAAAAATTGGTGGACTCAAAGAAGCCTTAGTGATCTGAATTTCAGAGTTAACAAGAGTTCTGTGTAGGTGAATGTGGCGGTTTGCCTGCCTGGGGGCAAGTGTCTGGTATCAGTATAGGTGGATAATATGGAGAGACATTGAAGTTATAGGATAAAGGCATTCGAGAATTAGGATCCTTGAATGACAGTGGGGGCTTTAAGGGAGATGTGGGACTCTGACAGAGCCTCAAAGACAAAAATCAAATAATTAAGCATGATACTTTGGTTCTGTCTTCCCGTTACATTTTGCCAAGAAGTCGCAGGATAGGAGAGGATTGAAAGCATAGAGAAATCATGTAGTCCTGCAAATTCAAAGAGTGCTTGGAATTTGGGGCCCTGTTGGACTTGAATCTAAAGGTAAACTGAAAGAAAAAATATTTGGAACTGCAACCCAAACTTCTACTACCTCAGATTTGACAAGATCGAAAAGGTGACTTTGGGTCAGTGATGGGGAGGTTGGGATTTGGGCTTATTACAGATGAATTCAGTCTAATTAAAGCTGCTGCCAGTCCCAGCTGAAATGGACTCTACTAGAAATCTGAATTTCCAACCTTTATCCTGGGAGAAGTAGAAGGACCTTACACTCCCTGGGAAATAACACTTAAAACAATATTATAGTGGGGCGTAGTGGCTTATGCCTGTAACCCTAGCACTTTGAGAGGTGGAAGCAGGAGGATTGCTTTAGCCCAGGAGTTCAATACCAGCCTGGGCAACATAGTAGGACCCTGTCTCCACAAAAAATAAAAAATTGCTGACTGTGGTGGTGGTACATGCCTATAGTCCCAGCTATTTGGGAGACTGAGATTGGGGATTACTTGAACCCTGGGAGGTTGAGGCTACAGTGAGCTGAGATTGTGCCAGTGCACTCCAGCCTGGGTGACTGAGACCCTGTCTGAAAAAAAGCCCCAAAACCAAATGAATAAAATTATACTGAATTTCTGACTATTACCTTATAGTGTCTAGAATATTATAAAATATATGAAATATACAAAGACATGGAAAAGGGTGATTGTATAGGCTTATAGATGACCCAGTTATTGGAATTAGGAGAAAAGAACATTAAGGCAATTGGCAGGATAATATATGGGGGATTGAGTATTTCAGGTGAGTAATGGAAATGCCAAAAAACCAAATGCATATTCTGGAACTGAAAAATAGAATATCTTAAATTTAAAAAATTGATCAAATAGCCTTAATAGCAGATCTATGATAAGAAATAAAGACAGAAGGAAATGGTAAATGTGAATAAATACGAAAGTTTATTTTCTGGTTTTTAAATTTATATAAATGACAGTGGATAGCACAAAGCCAAAAATAACAATGTATTGTAGAATTTATAGTATGTGTCAGTAAAATATAAGACAGCACAAAAGATGGAAGTAAATATACGCATACTCTTTTATAGTACTTAGATTATATGTGAAATGGTATATCATTTGAAAATGGGCTATATTGAATGAAGAATGCATATTGTAATTTCTAGAGCAACCAAAAATGTAGGATAGCTAAAAGTCCATAAAAGGAGATAAAATGTAATAAAAGGAAAACTTTATTAGAAGGTAAGAAAAGATGAACAAAGAACGAATAGAAAATAAATATGAGGCTGGGTGTGGTGGCTCACACCTGTAATCCCAGTGCTTTGGGAGGCCAAGGCGGTGGGGATCACTTGAGGTCAGGAGTTTGAGACCAGCCTGGCCAACATGGGGAAACCCTGTCTCTACTAAAAGTACAAAAACTACCTGGTGTCGGGCACGGTGTCGGGCGCCTGTAGTCCAAGCTACTCGGGAGGCTGAGGCAGAAGAATCGCGTGAACCTGGGAGGTGGAGGTTACAGTGAGCTGAGATCGTGCCACTGCACTCCAGCCTGGGTGACAGAGCAAGACGCCGTCTCAAAAAAAAAAAGAAATCATAATGTGATAGTTTTAAGTTCTGTCGTGGCAATAATTACATAAAATATGAAAGATCTAAGCCCACCATTAAAACATAGAAATTGTCAAATTTGATTTCTAAAAAGACCCAACATTATGCTTCCTACAAATGGGTACTTGAAATGTAAAGACGTTTAGTTAAAAGTAATGGATGGAAAATATATACCACATTAACACTAATCAAGAGAAAGCTCCTATAGGACTATCGTGACATCAGGCAAAATATTAAAAGACAAGGATTACTAACAGGGAAAAAAACCTCATAATGTTAGAAGGATCCATTCACCAAGGAGGTATGAGCCCTAAATATCTATTCACGGTATAGTGGACCTCCAACATACATGAAATAAAAATAAAAGAATAGACAGATTTACAACTGTAGTTAAGAGATGCCTATACTTTTCGATAACTTACAGAAAAAGAAAGCCATAAATTGGTAAGGCTATAGAAGATTTGAACACAACTGTCAACCAATTTTATCTAATTGACATTTATAGAACATTATACCCAAGAGATGTAGTATGTGACATTCATGTACACATGGAACCTCTCACTAAGAATTATGTGGGACCATCGAAAGTCTCAACATATTTCAAAGACTTGAAATGATAGTACTGTTCTGTTGACTGCATTGGAATTACATAGAAATCAGTAACAAAGTGAGGTTTGGTAGATTACCAAATATTTTGAAATTAAGGAAGTCAGTTTTGAATAACCCATCAGTAAAATAATAAATCAGATGGAAAATTAGAAAGGACATTAAATATATTCAGCAAAAGACAACATCAAAATTATTAAATGTGTGCTTAAATTATTAAAGTAGTACTTGGATAATTTGTATCTTTAAAGTTTAATGAAGAAATAAGGATTAGAAAGTTTTATTCTAAGGACAGAAAAAGAAATTCAGAATAAGTGAAAGGCAGAAAATATAGAGAAGAAAGCAGAAATCAATGAAATAGAAAGCATACTCTAAGAAAATGAACAAAATATAACATTTCCTCTTTGAAAAGATAATCCAGTAGATAAACCTGTAGCAAGATTGACTGAGGGGAATAAAAAAATCCGCAGATTACTGATATAGAAAATGGAGGGGTGCTTATGGTACAGATTCTATAGCTGTTAGAAGGATAAAAAGGAAATAACTATTTAAAACTTTTGTTTGTTATTTTTAAACAACCAAAACCAATTGTTTTAGGTATCTGTTTCTGTGTTAAGAATCTCTCCACCACTTGGTGGCTTAAAACAACAGCAGTTGACTGTTTCTCTGAATTATGTGAATCAGCATGTGGTCTTTTATCCCAGGCTTCTTTGTGGCATTGTATTCTCAGGGCAACATTCAAAGAAGGTAAAGGTGGACTTTGCAAATCATGAGGCATAGGGACTGTCACTTGCCTAACAAAACTTATGCTGCATTGAGTTGATGTAAACAAGTCACAAGGCCTGCCCAAATTCATGGGGTTGGGGAAATATTCTATCTCATTATTTTAGGTGGTGTAAAACATTCTGGCCGTGTTTTTCAGTCTACAGTGGTTAAGTCAGAAATAGTGAAGTCTGAGATTTTACCCTATTTATAAGCTAAAAAGTTAAGCCTGCCAGAAAACAGAATACCTTCAGATTAGAGACAGAGAGATTATTACCACAAAAGCAGTAACTAGAGCAATGTCTTGTGTCAGTTCTTCACAGGGTGACATACTGAGAGTCCTATAGTACCTGCTCATGCAGTAGTGTACGTTATAGGAGAAGAACCCCAAAATAGAAAACCTGATCTTATTTAGGACCACTGGTAACCTGTCCATCCTCTCCTCTGGAGTGTAAGCAAGTCTTTTCTGGAGAGGGGAAGGTGGACTCTGAATCTTGCTTAGTGTTACTATCCTACAATGTCTCTATACAAACACCTTATGTAAATAACATTACTCAGAGGACCGAGAACATGCAGGAATGTGAAATGTTTATGGAGAATTTTCTTTCAACACAGTGTACTCTCGATCACAATAATTTGCCTTCCTCTCATATACAAAATTTGATCTCTCTTCTCCGAAAGCATTATTCCATTAAAGTATGAGACTTGTTGATCTGTCTCATCAAAATGAGATCTAGATACAGATAAGGCTTCTCAATGCCATTTGTAATTAGAAAAATGCAAAATTAAGGAAGACTGAAAATACCAAGTGTTGCTGAGAATGTAATTGTAATTCTCTTTTCTGGGAGTGTTAAATAATAAAACCACTTTGTAAGACAATAGTTTTGAATAGAATTAAATAGCTTACAGACTATGACCCAGCAGTTTCATTCGCATATCTTTACCCATGAGAACAGAAGCCTGTGTTCTTATTAACACTTGTACACAAATGTACTTTTATTCAGGACAGGCTGCCTTGGTCAGGTGTTGACTGGGAAGGGGCAAGTGTGAACCTTTTAGGGTGATGGAAATGTTAACATGTCTTGATTCCTGCTGGTTATATGATTGTATCTCTCTACCATCTATACTCTTAGAATGTGTTCATTGTGTAAATTGTATCTAAAAATATAAAAATGGAAAATTTTGCAGATGTACGGATTCCCTGGTAATTCAGTGTGTATGTCTACCATTTAATTGCACACTAATACATTTTCAGACATGTTTAGGTTAACCATAGTTTGATTTTAACACTGTTAAATTTTAACACTGTTCATATTGAAAAAACACCCAGCTTTCTTCTTGATTAGAATTAGGCTAATGGGACCAGACACTGATGTTGATCTTCTAGTTATAAGTATGATCTAGCCATCAGCATCTTTTCTTTGTTTCTTGTATATGTTATAGGCGTATCACATTTTATATATATTTAGTTTTTGACTGTTGTCCTTCAGAATTACTCTTACACAGCGTTTATAATTTTTTCATTACTTAAGTAGTTTAAAAACTTTTTTTTACTCTTCTACCTTCTATCTTTATTCTTTTTCATATTATTATTTTAATTGTTTATTTATGTACTTATCAGTAAGGGGTTAATAATGTTCATAAAATGCCTTGGAACTAAGCACAAATATACCAAATACAGATTAGCAACATTGTGATAACTATGATTAAACTAAATGATCTTACACAACCACTAAATATCATCTGATAGGTGTGGGAATGCCTGAGGAGGCTTTGTTTTACATTTTTACTAAATGAAATATTGCACCACATAAGATTGCTCTTAAATCCAGTTGAGTATACGCGTGCGCCTCGAGGCGACCCCGGAGTGCAGCCTTGCCATGGCCTCCGAAGCTTCTCTGCATCTCAGGGCGCCCCCCTAACTCTCTGTGGATCTGGAGGCCTGGCATCTATGAGGATGACGAGGGGAGGACCTGGGTGACCGTGGTTATACGACTCAGTCCCCTGAACAGAGAATGGCCCGGGGGCTTGAGCTCCCAGGGCAGCACATATGAACCCAGCATCACGGTGCACATGTGGCTGATGCCAGTGCACACCCCAGAGCCACTTGTCCCCCAGCCAGCTGCTCTTCTCCCAACTGCTCCCCGTGTGGCAGCTCTACCCCAGGAGGAGGTACCAAGCAGCAAATTCCAGTTTCTGGGAAATAGTGGACCAGATCGTTTCCATGGAGCAGCTGGTCCTAACATATTGGCCAGCAAGGAATGACTGACATTGGGAGTGGCGCGCCCTGCTTGCCCTGACTCCTCTGGCCTCATGTCTCTTCGGGCCCCCTCAGTGAGGATCTTTGTGTACCTGCTATTCCGTTTGCACATCCAGCATGGCCTCCTTGCAGGCAGGAGGCAGTGGGGCCCCTGCCTGCTCAGCTTCTCTCATTTTCTTTACTTATCAGTCTTGTCCTGTTCCACTCAGATCTGTACTGAGGGCGCTTGGCCTGGATGGGCTTCACTAGGGGCTCCGTCTGTGCACTGGGCCCGTTTCCCCTGCTGGCTGCAAGCCATGGGTTCTCTTTCTCCTCTCTGCCCCTCATGCTGATATTCTAGATGCCACTCCCAAATCTCCTTCACTCCATACCCACTAGGCTGCATACCCAGCCAGGCCTCTGGCACCCTCAGTGCAGCCCATGATTGGAAACTCACCATCAGCAGTCAGTGGCTTGGTTTAAGAGATGGCCACAGAGGGAACTGGGTCTGGATGTGGACTTGGATGCCCTGTGGGTATCAGTTCTGCTGACACTTTGGCCTGAAATAGATGAAGTGCTGAGCAAGCAGTGTGTGCTGGAGCCTCAGCGAGTCCATCTGCACAATGGGGAGCATGGAGGGATGGGTTTGGCCTCTGCTTCTGCTTGTTCCGTCCTTCAGCCCAGAGCAGGATGCTAATTCATGAAGGTGACCTCGCAGTACTGGTTAATTAAACTTTATTGCTCACCGAAAAAAAAAAATACATAGCCAGGTATATCTTGTGATCTCTTTAGGTAAATAGAAAATGTGCTGTATTAAAAAAAAAAAATCTTTATAGTGATTTTACTTTTCAATTTTTATAGTAATTCTCAAACTGAGACTTTTGTCAAAATAATCTCAAGCAGAGGATGGGGAAGGCTAAATGATAGTGGCTATGGTATAAATGAAATAAGATTGACCATGCATTGATTATTGTTGAAACTGTGTTGGAAAAAGGAATCACATGACATTTTGTTGTTGTTGTTGTTTTGAGATGGAGTCTCTGTTGCCCAGGCTGTAGTACAGTGGCGCGACCTTGGCTCATTCCAGCCTCCGCCTCCCGGGTTCAAGCAATTCTCTCGCCTCAGCTTCCTGAGTAGCTGGGATTACAGGTGTGTACCACCACACCCAGTTAATTTTTGTATTTTTAGTAGAGATGGGGTTTCACCATGTTGGCCAGGCTGGTTTCAATCTCCTGACTTCGTGATCCACCTGCCTCAGCTTCCCGAAGTGCTGGGATTACAGGCGTGAGCCACCACACCCGGCCCAACATTTTGTTTAAGACAAAGAATTTTGAGTTTTATACTGTACCTAATTTAGTAAATCAGAATCTCTAGGGAGAGGGTATAGTATCTGTATTTTTCAAAAACAATGAGTGAATATTAAGTAGCTAGTTGCAGTTACAGCCAAGATTTGTTTTTCTTCCTCATGAGCAGCTTTTTAAATTGGTGGCAGAGTTTACTAGGGCAGTCTATGAATGGTTGCCCAAATCCTGCTTATGAAAATTATCAATGAGCTCCTCTTTTTCTCTACTAGATTATTTCTATCTATCTGCCTACAAATCTACTGTTGTAGCTCTTCATTCATATTCGGGTCTGGCGACTACTTTATTTTTCTAATGTTTTATATAGCAAAACTACCTGAGTTGTCTGTTCTAGTTCTTCTGCTCTTTCTTGAATCCCTTCCAAGTAGTGTTTTGCCCCACCAACTAGAGGTGATTTTGTCAAGATAATCGATGACTTTCACATTAATACACAATGGCCATTCTAAGTCCTTATTAACAGAGGTGATAACATCTTCCTCCTTGAAACATTTTTTTTTTTCCACCTGGCTTTTAGAATATCACACTTTTTCTGTCGGAGTAGAGTGTCTCTTTTGCTTCACTTGACTGCTTCTCTTCAGTGTCCTTTGCTGGTCTATAATGTTTTGGGGCTCAACCATTGAACCTATTCTCTTTTCTGTCTGCCCTCATGCCCTTGATGATCTCATCTAATTTCATTGCTTTAAATATCATCTATAAGCAGATGACTTTCAAATTTATATCCACAGCTTGGATCTCTTCCCACATCTCTGAATGCCTGTATCTAGCTGCTTACTCAATGTCCTACTCAGATATCTTTCAAGTATTTCAAACTAAAGTTTTTGAATACAAGCATCTCTCTTCTCTCTGCCCTGCTCCTACCATGGTCTTATTCCATTTCAGTTTACTGGCAGCTCCATTCCACCAGACTGTCATATCTGGGAGTATGTATGAGTGACAGAAGACTTGGTGGCAAACTTTGCTTGCTGTACACACAGCTTCGTCGTTGCTGTTGTTATTTTTTGTGGCATGCAGTATATGTAGAATTCTTAGAGAACGTTAAACACACACGTTAAACACGTTAGTCCTATACCATTTGGCATAGCGACAAATAGTTTGATGTATTTAGGGCAATTCTGAAATTCTGAAACACATAAATGGATATCACTCTTGAGTTTTTAAGAAAAAGATGATTTATGATGTATGCACTTTTTATTAAGAGTATTATTTATTAAGCTGTCTCACTTTGGAATGTGTTGGCTGCAAGTACAGAAAACATAGCAATAATTTAAGCAAATAAGGGAATTAGTTTTCCCACATACCAAGAAATCCAGAAATAGAGAATAGTTAGCATTAATTCAGCTGCTCAGCAGTGCTATTTGAAACTCCAGCTTGTTTTGTTTTTTTCCTCTGTCAGTCTTATTTATTGGCTGGTTATTTATTAATCCTCATGCTTGTTGACTTATGGTAATAGGATGGTTGTTACAGCACTAGATACTGTGAACACATACAAGGCTAGAAAAATGGGAGAGTGGTGGTGTCAGACATATTTGCTCTGATTTATCAGGAAAGCAAATGTTTTTCCAGAATGAACCCGCATTTCACCACCAAAGCAGACTTCAGAATATAAGCCTTTGATTTTCACTGTGTTACCCATTTCTTGGTGACCCCTCCAGGCATGGAAAGCTCAAAAGTGGTAATTGAGCTGGGCCCCTTACTGCCCTGAATAATCTAGAGTCTTGAAAGGAAGGCCAGATCACACCTGTAAACCCAGCACTTTGGGAGGCTGAGGTGGGTGGAAGGATTGCTTGAGCCAGGAGTTTGAGACCAGCCTGGGCAACATAGTTAGACTCTGTCTCTACACACACACACACACACAAAAGAAAAAAAGAAAAGAAAAAAAGGGTACCTGGCTGTGGTGGTGGATGCTTGTAGTCCCACCCACTCAAGAGTCTAAGGCTGGAGGATCCTTTGAGCCCAGGAGGTCGACACTGAAGTGAGCCATGATTGTGCCACTGCATTCTAGCCTGGGTGACAGAACAAGATCCTGTCTCAAAAAAAAAAGTCCAGGCATGGTGGCTCACGCCTGTAACCCCAGCACTTTGGGAGGCCAAGGCAGGTGGATCACTTGAGGTCAGGAGTTTGAGACCAGCGTGGCCAACGTGGCAAAACCCCGTCTATACTAAAAAAAGAGTTAGCCAGCTGTGGCGCACACCTGTAATCCCAGCTACTCGGCAGGCTGAGGCAGGAGAGTTGCTTGAACCCAGGAAGCAGATGTTGCAGTGAGCTGAGATTGCACCACTGTACTCCATCCGGGGCAACAGAGTGATACGTCTCAAAAAAAAAAAAAAAAAAAAAAAATTAGAAGGGGAAATAAATCCATGAACAGTTAACAGTGCCTGCCACATAGAACTATGAAAAATTACTAAGATATAATTGGCCGAGTTTATTTGCTTGGAAAATTATTTCCCAGTAAGTTCAAATTAATGGCATTTTAGTGGTAGGTGAAAGAGTATTTATTTATATAATGAGGCCTCTCAATAGTTTATAAATGTATGAAGACTATCCACTGTAAAGATAGCCATTTGGCTGGGTGCAGTGTCTCACGTTTGTAATCCCAGCACGTTGGGAGACTGAGGTGGAAGAATTGCTTAAGGCCAGGAGTTCAAGACCAGCATGGTCAACATAGTGAGACTCTGTCTCTAAAAATAATTTTAAAATTAGCTGGGTATGGTGGTGTATACCTGTAGTCCTAGCTACTCAGGAGGCTGAGGTGGGAGGATTGATTGAGCCCAGGAGTTTGAAGCTGCAGTGAGCCATGTTTGTGTCACTGGGCTCCAGCCTAGGTGACAGAGTGAGACCCAGTCTCTTAAAAAAAAAAAGCTAGTCATTTATTTAGAAGCTAGTAAATATGTGTATGTGTGTGCATACACTTGTGTGTGTGTTTTTAAGAGGCTAATATTTTGGTGTGACTATTTGGTCTTAACTATTTTCAGTTTACAGAGGTTAATTTTTGAGAAGTTTAATTTAACTTTTATATAAATGAGGTATTAAAAGAGATGTTCCTTAAAGTCATAAGGATCCATTTTTATTGTTAATTTTTTTTTTTTTTTTTGGCTTTCCATAGAATGTTGGCTCAATTAAGAAACATCAGGGAGATAAATTCAACCCGGTGGTAAGTAACTTCAATTTCTTTTGGTAGAAAGTTTTCAGCAGCCAGTTACAGTGGCACACGCCTCTAATCTCAGCACTTTTGGGAGGTCAGTGCAGGAGTTTGAGACCAGCCTGGGCAACATGGCGAAACCCCCATCTCTGTAGAAATTACAAAAATTAGCTGGGTGTGGTGGCTGGTGGCATGGTAGTACCCTTGGGAGGCTGAGGTGGGAGGATCGCTTGAGCCTGGGAGATCGAGGCTGCAGTGAGCCAAGATCACACCACTGCACTCCAGTCTGGGTGACAGAGTGTGACCCTGTTGCCAAAAAAAAAAAAAAGCTTATTATTCTGGGTCGACACTTTCTTCTCCATTGTGATTAGAAGATTCTTATATATACAGTATTACTTCTGATTTATAAAGTGGCTCTTCCTTATGACATACCTGAAATTCTAATTAGCAGTTCCCATGTTGATCAATTCAGTTCCGATCAGGCTAGGCTTTCTTCCTTTTGGATTACTTCCTTGTGTTATTCTGTAAAGGAGAATCACTCTCTGGGTACTGTTACTGATTTACTTCTCTTTCATAGGTTACTTTCCTCCTCTGCCCTCAAGAATTAAGGTTTTCAACCTTTCTTATCAGTCAGCAGTTCTTAGTCTATACCACTTGCACTTGCAGGCCTATCTAGATTTGGCGCTCATTTTTATATTGGCACCAGGCCCACTGAATTTCATCTGAGGTCTAAATTGCTCTCTTTGTAGTCTCTGTTCACAGAAAGTTTTCCTTTGAGACGTAAGCTCTATTTAGCTTCCTAGACCCCAACATCTAATCTTCCTTTTCTGAGTTAGTTCTCCTTTCAGAGAAGTTCTACAATTTCTGTTTGTCTGTCTGCAACATGATTAGCTCTACAGAAAAAAACTTGGAAATTGTTATATCTCCATTAACAATTACTTGACCCTATAAATTGCCTTATACCTCAAGTGCCCTACATCTTTATATGTTATCTTTATATATTTGGACCCAGTATGGTCCAGTGGCCATTAAGCATTTAAACGTGTGACTAATAAACTGAATTTTAAATTTTATTTGATTTAGCTTTTAATAGTAAGTTTAAATAGCCACATGTGTCTAGTGGCTACCATACTGGACCTAGCAGATAGAATTCTTTCCCATTCTTAAGTGTCCTCCTAACTCAGTATCAGTTGTATTAAAATGTTTAGAACAAGAAATTTTGTATTCATTTTTGGAATTTTTTAAATGATCTCAAGTACATAGGTAAAAATCTAAATTCTCTTCTGGCAATTAAAATCTTCTTATTAGATGAACTGTTTATTCTTATTGATAAAATATGCCTTAATATAAACAGATTGTTACTAAGTAGTAAACTTTTATGGATATTTATTTGTTGACAAAGATTTTAGATGGAAACATTTAATGTTTGACATCTTAGTTTCTTTTTTTAAATTCTGAAGGAGGAGTATGTAGCGAAGATTTACTGATACTTGGGAGCTTGCAGTGAGCTGAGATCCAGCTACTGCACTCCAGCCTGGGCGACAGAGTGAGATTCCGTCTCAAAAAAAAAAAAAAAAAAAAAAAAAGCACCTCCTTTCAAGTATGTATTATTATGGTATGGAAGAGCACAGACTCAATTTTTTCATGGAAAAATGCAGATAACAGTACATATCTTAGAAAGTTGTAGTGACGATGAAATGAGAGTCTGCATATAGTTTATCTAAAGAACTTAGCACAGTGCCTGGTATGGAGTGATTGAGTAAGTAGGCTGGGCGCGGTGGCTCACGCTTATAATCCCAGCACTTTGGGAGGCCAAGACAGGCGGATCACGAGGTCAGGAGATTGAGACTCTCCTGGCTAACGCGGTGAAACCCCGTCTACTAAAAATACAAAAAAATTAGCCGGGCGTGGTGGCAGGCTCCTGTAATCCCAGCTACTCAGGAGGCTGAGGCAGGAGAATGACGTGAACCCGGGAGGCGGAGCTTGTAGTGAGCCGAGATCCGGCCACTGCACTCCAGCCTGGGCGACAGAGGGAGACTCCGTCTCAAAAAAAAAAAAAAAGAAAAAGAAAGTTGTAGTGACAATGAAATGAGAGTCTGCATATAGTTTATCTAAAGAACTTAGCACAGTGCCTGGTATAGAGTGATTAAGTATAGTTTAAAAAAAAATTTTTTTTTTTTTTTTTTTTTTTTTTTTTGCGGCGGAGTCTTGTGCTGCTTGCGCTGGAGTGCAGTGGCACCATCTCGGCTCACTGCAGCCTCCGCCTCCCGGGTTCAAGCAGTTATCCTGCCTCAGCCTCCCTAGCTGGGATTACAGGCATGTGCCACCACGCCCGGCTAATTTTTTTGTGTAAAGATGGGGTTTCGCCATGTTGGCCAGGCTGGTTTCAAACTCCTGACCTCAAGTGATCCGCCTGCCTTGGTCTCCCAAAGTGTTAGGATTACACGTGTGAGCCACTGCGGTGGCCCGGCCTAGAATAGCCAATTTTTTAAAAAGATTGCAAGGGAAATACATATCTTACTCTTTGTCACTTCTAAAATACCGTATAATATGAAGCAGACGAATTAGAAGCAGTGCCTTGCAGATCCCTGTTACAGCTTGAGGCAAAAGGAAAAATCGCTAATACCAGATCCCGTTTTTGTTTTAACATTGGACATTTGGTTTATACATGGATTCTTTTTCAGTAATCTGTATTTTTAAAACATTATATTAAGATATTGTATTTATCTTGATTACTGAATTTTTTGATACCTCCTTATATTTTGTGCCTGAGACCTCACTGGCCTTAACCTAGTCTTGGTCCTGGTTAGAGGTAATCTAATACTCTAATGGAATCTTCTGACTACAGCAAGAATAGATTGTTTTACATAGAAAGAATTGATAACACTAATTATCATTTTTATTTATTTTATTTACTCCTAATATTGCTATAAAGTTGCCAGTATATTTGTGTGGTGTTTGAATTTTTTGGTTTAATTTTATCTTAGAGTATGCCGCACAATTCAAATTTTTAAAAGTTGATTTTTAAACTTTTATTTCTTCAAGTTAATTGCTTTATTACTTGTGCAAATATAATCTTACTTTGCTAATATAATCTTAGCGTAGTTAGAATTAACCTATGTATATACATTGTGTACTTAATAAAGTTGGCCCTGAGAATGTTCACTAATTCAGAATTGGCCTTTTCCCTCAATTAATTTGAAATCTGTTATTTATTTAAGCAAGTTTTGCACCAGTGTGTAACCTTAAACACATTTCAGACATGTAAGTTCTTTAGAAAAACTATAGGGCCCATATTTAATTTAAGCAAAATATACTTGGAGTAGGTGGGAATTTTCATGTGGAAACTTTGACTTTTCATGGGAAGGTTATAGGGTGATTGATCCCTGATGGCTGTTTAAGAAGACCTGAAAGTATCTTTGCATTCCCACTTCCTACTCAGAACTGCACTTAATCAAGTCCTTAATGAAGACACGTAGAACTCTTAGAGTCAGAAATTAAGTAAAATTAAATAAAAAATCTTTGTCTTATTAGAGTTTTTTTTGTTGAGAAGTAAGAAGCAGACTCAAAGCACAGTTTTGTTTGTTTGTTTTTTTGAGACGGAGTCTCACTCTGTTGCCCAGGCTGGAGTACAGTAGCATGATCTTAGCTTACTACACGGTCCGCCTCCTGGGTTCACGCCATTCTCCTGCCTCAACCTCCCGAGTAGCTGGGACTACAGGCGCCCACCACCTTGCCCAGCTAATTTTTTGTATTTTTAGTAGAGATGGGGTTTCACCGTGTTAGCCGGGATGGTCTCGATCTTCTGACCTGTGTTCTGCCTGCCTCAGCTTTCCCAAGTGCTGGGATTACAGGCGTGAGCCACTGCGCCCGGCCTCAAAGCACAGTTTTTGAAGAAGCATGTAAATGGCTACTTCATGGATTGTTTTGTGAAGTACTATAGAGCTTGAGTTTAATTTGAAATCCAGTAGCTATAAATGTGGGTATTAAAGCAATGTTAAATGGGTTCCATTGTGCTTGTATAGTGGCGGGAGAAGTGTTTATCTGTGACATATGAATTGTGATAAATGGGAATGATTTGTTCTGAAAAACCATTGTAGTATGTATGTTTTTAATTTCTTTTTATTCGAATATTGCAGTGTCTAAAAATGACTACAAAACGAAGTTTGTTTGTGCGGTTGGTACCATGTCGCTGTCTACGAGGGGAAGAGGAGACTGTCACTACTCTTGATTATTCTCACTGCAGCTTAGAGCAAGTTCCGAAAGAGATTTTTACTTTTGAAAAAACCTTGGAGGAGCTCTATTTAGATGCTAATCAGATTGAAGAGCTTCCAAAGGTATGCTAATACTTTCTTTCAAGAATTACCTTTGGTTATTTTTATACCTAGAAATATGATATTCCTAATATTGCTATAAAGTTGCCAATATGTTTGTGTGGTGTTTGAATTTTTTGGTTTAATTGTATCTTATTTTATACCTAGAAATATGATATTCCTAATATTGCTATAAAGTTGCCAATATGTTTGTGTGGTGTTTGAATTTTTTGGTTTAATTGTATCTTAGAGTATGCCGCACAATTCATATTTTTAAAAGTCGATTTTTAAACTTGTATTTCTTCAAGTTAATTGCTTTTATACTTGTGCAGATAACGTAAAATTTTGTATTTAATTTTAGTTGCATTGTAGCCATTGAGGTAAATAATGAGACTAAATAATTTCTGGAGTCAGTAGATTTGACTAGACCAATAATTGAAATTAATGCTGTCTTTTTCGACTTTTCGTAAGACGTTAATGTGCATTGTTATAATTGAGGGTAATTGTCCTTTTACCATATCATAATTTTATTGTTAAACAGCTTTTTTTGGGTTCATACAGTTATTGTTTTCCTCCATTTATAATTTGTTTGAAAAGGTTTTGGAGGACTTAAATTTCTGAAGTCTAGTAACAACTGAAAGGAGAAAGTTTGTTGCCATGAAACACCTTCTCAAGTTATCACCTTGTTTTTTTTTCACCAAACTTTTTTCAGTGTACTTTTTCTTCTTAAATCCCAGTCTCTTATTATCCTATATCAATTTCTCCTCTTATTATCCTATACCAATTAAATTGCTATAATTTTGCCACCCAAACAGCAGTGTTTTTAAAACTATGTAGAGACCCATTGGTAGCTCATAAAATCAATTTAGTATGTATGGGTAGCATTTTGAAAAAAGAACCATAAATTTGGACTGTGAGAATTAGGAAATATAGGACAATTAAATTAGAATTTTTGGCCGGGCGCGGTGGCTCAAGCCTGTAATCCCAGCACTTTGGGAGGCCGAGACGGGCGGATCACGAGGTCAGGAGATCGAGACCATCCTGGTTAATATGGTGAAACCCCGTCTCTACTAAAAAGTACAAAAAACTAGCCGGGCGAGGTGGCAGGTGCCTGTAGTCCCAGCTACTCGGGAGGCTGAGGCAGGAGAATGGCGTGAACCCGGGAGGCGGAGCTTGTAGTGAGCTGAGATCTGGCCACTGCACTCCAGCCTGGGCGACAGAGCGAAACTCCGTCTCAAAAAAATAAATAAATAAATAAATAAATAAATAAATTAGAATTTTCAAATAAACAAGGAATAATTTGTTAGTGTAAGTGTGTTCCATATAATTGTGGGATATACTTGTGCTAAAAAATTATTTATCTGAAATTCAAATTTAATGAACATCTTATATGTATTCTTGCAGCCTTCATTATAAAAAATAGAGAACAGAGTGTGTTGTATATAGCCATTGTTTCATGAAAATATTTTAGATTTGTGTGTATATACATACTGGATGATGGTACGCAACAGGTTTTTTTCTGGTGGTCAGTAAGAACATTTTGAAAGCCACTGCTATCCTAGGGGTTATCTTACAGAGAAATCTTTATATGGCTGTGGATAAAAATTAAAGGTTGTTGGTCACATATTTATGAACTAGAAACCTAGGTTGTGGTAGGGTAATTCACTGTTCTTCTTTATATGTTGTTCTTCAGCAGGCAGTTTATCTTCCGTAGCTAGTTCTAGAGAATATGGAAGACCAAAATTTGTCTCCTCCTCTGATCACCACCAGTAGAGTCTTGGTTTAGGGGTTTTGTTGGAAAGGGAAAGTTTTGCTACAACAGTGCAAATAACTGAATCATTTATATCTTATCATACCTAACACTTTTACATTTTTAGAAGAATATTCTTCTTAAATAGGACTTTCATTTTGGAATAAGATTGCTTGAAAGACAAGCTCCAGAGTTGATCACATTTAATAGCCACTTATTTTTTGTACTAACTCAACAGAGAATACAGCTATATACTTACTCTCACTAAGTGCATTTTGCTTAAGGTAGAAGTATGAAGATATAAATTAATGTGAATGGTTCAGTTGTATTCATATCTATAATAGCGTAACGAGAACAAGGAGACATCTTTCCTGGTATTAGTATAAGTTAAAACTCATTCAGTTTTAATATGGCTGATATTATTTATATGTATAAAAGTTCATGAAATAGTTAAAGATATATATAATTGACATTCTTTCCTCCCTTTTTTCAATAGCAACTTTTTAACTGTCAGTCTTTACACAAACTGAGTTTGCCAGACAATGATTTAACAACGTTACCAGCATCCATTGCAAACCTTATTAATCTCAGGGAACTGGATGTCAGCAAGAATGGTAAGGGGTTTTTTTGCCCATAATTTTTTGCACTTGGGAACATGTTTCATTACTAAGATTTCTATTGAGTTTTCAAAAATAAGAATATAAAAATAAGTTAAATCTAATATATTAATATGAACTTCATCTAAGAATATTTTATGTAAAGATAGTTGCCCCACTTTACAAGTTTTGCCACCTGTTTTGTATCAAATACAGTAAAATTAAATGTTATAGCCTTGGCTTAGAATTTGTTTAATATGTATACATAAAATCTGTCATAGCTTAAAGCACGTGGAGAATAAATGTAAGGGGTTTTTTTGGTTTGTTTTTACATTTTTAATTGTGGTCATCATGTTGCAGGATAGATCTCTTGTACTTATTTCTCCTGTCAAACTGAAATTTTATATCCTTTGAACAACATATTCCAATCCTCCATCCCTGCTTCCCCATCCCCAGCCCCTGGTAACCACCATGCTACTCTGCCTCTGCCTCTGCAAGATGCCATATGTAAGTGAGCTTATGTGGTATTTTTTTTTTTTCTGTTCCTGGCTTGTTTTACTTAACATAATGTCCTCCAGGTTTATCCATGTTACTGCAAATTAACAGGATTTTCTTCTTTTTAAAGGCTGAATAGTATTCCATTGTGTATATCATATTTTCTTTATTCATTCATCCATTGATGGACACTTAGGTTGATTCCCTGTCTTGGCTATTGTGAATAGGGCTGTAATGAACATAGGAGTCTAAATATTTCTTCAGCATACTGATTTCATTCACTTTGATACATATCCAGTAGTGGGATTGCTGGATCTTGTGGTAGTTCTAATTTTTTGAGAACCCTCCATACTGTTTTCCATAGTGGCTATACTAATTTACATCCCCACCAACAGTGTGCAAGCATTCCCTTTTCTCAACTTCCTCATCAGCACTTATCTTTGGTCTTTTTACTCATTCTAACAAGTGTGAGGTCGTATCTCACTGTAGATTTAATCTGCATTTCCCTGGTGATTAATGATGTTGAACATTTTTCATTTACCTGTTGGTCATTTGTATGTCTTTTGTTGAAAACCATCTATTCAGGTCATTTGCTGATTTTTAAGTCAGATTACTTGTTTTCTTGTTATTGAGGTTTTTCAGTTTCTTACATATTTTAAATACTAACCCCTTCTCAGATGTATAGCTTGCAAACATTTTCTCCCACTCCATAGGCTGTTTCTTTACTCTGTTGTTTCTTTGGCTGTACAGGAGCTGTTCTGTGTGGTGTGATCCCATTTGTCTGTTTTTGCTTTTTATGCCTGTGCTTTTGGGGTGATATTAAAAAAATTGTTTAACCCATTGCCAGGCTCTGGAATGTCATGGAGCTTTTCTCCTATATTTTTTTCTAGTGGTTTTTTTTTTAATACTTTCAGGTGTTACAGTTAAGTCTTTAATCCATTTTGAGTTGATTTTTTATACGGTGTAAGATAAGAGTATAATTTCATTCCACATGTGGATGTCCAGTTGTCCCAACACTGTCCTTTATTTATTGAAGAGACTGTCCTTTACCCATTATGTATGTGTTCTTGGCACCCTTGTCAAAAAATAATTGACAAAATACATGGATTTATTTTTGGACTGTCTATTTCATTCCATTGGTCTGTCTGTATTCATGTCATTACCATGCTGCTTTGATTATGGTTGCTTTGTAGCATATTTTGAAGTCAGGTGTGATGCCTGCAGTTTAGTTCTTTTTGTTCACCGTTGCTTTGGGTATTCAGTCTTTTGTGGCTCCATATGAATCGTAGGATTGTTTTTTTCTTTGTCTATGAAAAATGTCATTGGAATTTTGGTAGGGATTGGGTTGAATCTGTAGACCACTTTGGGTAGTATGGACATTTTAACAATATTAATTTTCAAGTCCATTGAACACAAGATTTCTTTCCATTTATTGTGCTGCTTCAATTTTTTTCATCGAATGTTCTGTAGTTTTCAGTGTGTGTGTCATTTACCTATTTTGTTAAATTTATTCCTAAGTATTTTATTTTTTTGGTAGCTATTATAAATGGGATTGTTTTCTTAATAACCTTTTCATATAGTTTGTTAGTATATAAAAATGCTACTGATTTTTGTATGTTGATTTTTGTATCCTGCAAGTTTACTGAATTCTACCAGTATTTTGGTTGGAGTCTTTAGGGTTTTCTATATATCAGGTTATATTGTCTGCAGATAGGGACATTTCAGTTTCTCCTATTCTAATTTGGAATCCTTTTATTTCTTTCTCTGGGTAGGACTTAAGTACAACGTTGAAAAGAAGTGGCAGGAATAGGCATCCTTACCTTGTCCCAGATCTTAGAGGAAAAGCTTTTAACTTTTCGTTGTTAAGTATGATGTGAGCTGTGGATTTGTCACATATGGCCTTTATTGTGTTGAGGTGCTTTCCGTCTATACCTGATTTGTTGAGAGTTTATTATCAAAGGACATTGAATTTTGTCAAATGCTTTTTCTGCATCCTTTGAGAGCTTTTTTTCCTTCATTTTGTTAATATGATATATCACATTTATATATATGTTGAAATTATTAACAAGGCCAAGTATCTTATTTAGTATGTTTAGTTTGATACTAAGTATGGAAGATATATTCTAAAATGTTAAGTCCTTATTACCTCAGAAGGAGAGAAAAATCAGCCCTTGAAATTTTTAGAATGAGCGTGTGTTTCTTTTATAATTACAAAAAAGAATCACCCGAGGATAAATTTTAAATGGTCTGACCAAATACAGGACTTTCACAAACACTAAATACTGTCATATAATACTTCTTAATACGAATTGGGGAAATAAAGTTTATAAACAAGTCCCACCAAGTTAGTGCAACAGTGCCAGCAGTTTTGTAGTAATCATATTCCACAGCTTTTAGCTTTGTCCTAATGATATGAGTATCCAGAAGTAATCCTTCTCCTGTAAGTTTTCCTAGATTTTAGGACTTACTATGAAGCATTTAGGGCTTATTAGAAGTCATCCTGTTTTCATAATTAACAGTTAACTTTGGCAAGCTAATTAACCAGGGGTCTGTCTACACACACACACACACACACACACACACACACACAAAGTTATGTTGGCTCACACTTGTAATCTCAGCGCTTTGGGAGGCTGAGGCGGGCAGATCACTTGAGGTCAGGAGTTCAAGACCAGCCTAGCCAACATGGTGAAACCCTGTCTCTACCAAAAATGCAAAAATTAGCCAGTTGTGGTGGCGTGTGCCTGTAGTCCTAGCTAGTTGGAGACTGAGGCATGAGAATCACTTGAACCCCAGGAGGCGGAGGTTACAGTGAGCCAAGATTGTGCTACTGTACTCTAGCTTGGGCGACACAGCAAGACTCTCCAAAAAAAAAAAAAAAAATATATATATATATATATATATATATGTCTCCACTTATTAAATTCTATTTATTTTAGTTGCAGATCATCAAAATGTATGTTTTATAGGATTATGATAAAATCAGGACTTCTGTTTTAAGGAATAAAATCTGTTTTAAGGATTTATTTATTATATTCATTCTAGGTTAAAGTGAAGGTTATAGTGGTTAGTGCTGTACTGACCTTCAGTTCACAATAACTAATAAACTTTACCTTTAAAGATAGTACTGTATTTTATTTTACCTTTTGTTATTGAGCTGTTTAACTTTAGGGCTATTTGTATTTTTAATAAATTTATTGTTTAATTTTTATTTAGATTGGATTCATTCATAGTGGTGTCCTGCTTTTTATCTAGCTATCTTAAAAATTTTTGGCCAGGCCCAGTGGCTCACATCTGTAATCCCAGCACTTTGGGAGGTCAAGGTGGAAGGATCTCTTGAGCTCAGGAGTTTGAGACCAGCCTGGGCAACATAGCAAAACCTTGTTTCTACCAAAAATCATCAACTTAGCTGCGCATGGTGGCATGTGCCTGTGGTTCCGACTACTTCAGGCTGTTGTGGGAGGATTGTTTGAGCCTGGGAAGTCAAGACTGTGGTAAGCTGTAATCATGCCATGGCACTCCAGCCTGGAAAATAGAGCAAGACCCTGTTTCAAAAAAAAAAAAAAATTGTGCTCAAATAAGAAACCTATGTAAAAGCTGAAAGAACGTGCATGGCTTCACCAGTTGTTAGCATTTTGTTACTTTTGTCTTACTTCTCTTTTTCATTTATATGAATTTAAATATGTTCAGGAAAAAGATATATGCGTATCATTGCTTATATAAAATGTCTTTTTGGCTGTGCGCAGTGGCTCACCCCTGTAATCCCAGCATTTTGGGAGGCCAGGGTGAGCAGATCACCTGAGGTCAGAAGTTTGTGACCAGCCTGGTGAATGTGGTGAAACCCCGTCTCTACTAAAAATGCAAAAAATTAGCCAGGCGTGGTGGCAGACACCTATGATCCCAGCTACTCGGGAGTCTGAGGCAGGAGAATTGCTTGAGCTTGGGAGGCAGAGGTGGCAGTGAGCCGAGATCTTGCCATTGCACTCCAGCCTGGGGGACAAGAGTGAGACTCTGTCTCAATAAATAAATAAATAAATAAATAAATAAATAAATGAATAAATAAAAACAGCAAAAGTCTTTTTGCTAAGCTTATTTAAATTTAAGTTGGAGGCATCTTGTCTTCACTCCTAAATGTTTGAATATACATCCCCTAAGAACAGGGGAATCAGAATAACCACATCATCATCATCACTCTCGAGAAATTTAACATCATATTTCCCCTGTTGCCTAATAATGCTCTTTTAAATTCTTTAGGCCCCTTCTCCATATCCCTCCTCTCAAGTTAAAGATCATGTAAAGCCTATAGTTGTTGTGTCTCTGGTGCTTTTAAATCAGGAACAGTTTGCTGATGATTTTCATGAAAGTTTCCATTTTTGAAGAGTTTAGATCAGTTGGCTTTTGATTTGTGTGACTTTTCCCCTCATTATTTTATTCAGGCTGAATGTCTGCCGTTTCAGACCTTTCCTTGAGGGCAGTGTGAAATTTGTGTTTCCATCCCTAGTACTTAGTATAGTGCCTGGTGGTGCCTGATACATTCCAAAGTAAATAAACTGGATTACCATGAGATCTCTACGGATGTTGACAGATAATCCAGAGTATTATAGAATTCTAGGATTATTGTCACTTTAGTTGTCATCACGTCTACCTTTTCATCCTAAAGGAGTATCTCTACATATGTTGACAGATAAATTAATCCAGAGTATTACAGAATTCTAGAATTATTGTCACTTTAGAAGTCATCACATCTACCTTTTCATCATAAAGGAGTATCTTTCTGGTCTTTTTAAATGGGAGTTGTTAAGGTATAAGGAAAGGGACTCGATAATTTGGGTATTGATTTAAAATCTTACGCATTTGGAATTGTATGTATTGGGTAAACTTTGCTAACGTTCTTTATGATATAGAAATATTGCTTGGCTCAGTAATGAAAATACTTGCATATGTGCTTCATGAAAATGGATTAACCTCATGTTTATTACTCTAAAATGAGAATAGTGGAATTATGGCTATGTTCTAACCCTACAGCGTCATTAAATTAATATCCTAGGCTTTTGTATAACTATTTAAAGAATTACATGTCGTAGAGTTATGGCAACCTATTAGACTGCAGAGTAGCTCTTTTACCTTTCTAGTTTAGCATTTTGTTGTTGCTTCTACTATACTGAAAACTTTTAAACAATTATTTCAACCTGTGAGTGTTTTTGAGGCATTGGAGATAATCTTTATGTGATCAAAAGATTTAGGATAAGTACTTAAGTGTTCTACCTCGAGGAGGAATGACATTACTTATTACTTATTGTTGCCAATAAGACTTAGTTTATTTGACTAAAAATTAAATTGGTCTGTTATTTTTATATGATTCCTCACATAGAAAGGGCCACATCTATTATTTAACTTGCAGAATCAGTTTTTTGCATTTTACTTGTTTTTTTTTTTTTTTTTTTTTAGACAGAGTCTCGCTCTGTTGCCTAGGCTGGAGTGCAGTGGCCGGATCTCAGCTCACTGCAAGCTCTGTCTACCGGGTTCATGCCATTCTCCTGCCTCAGCCTCCGAAGTAGCTGGTATTACAGGCACGTGCCACCACCCTTGGTGAATTTTTTTGTATTTTTAGTAGAGATGGTGTTTCACTATGTTAGCCAGGATGGTCTCGATCTCCTGACCTCGTGATCTGCCCGTCTCAGCCTCCCAAAGTGCTGGGATTACAGGCTTGAGCCACCGTGCCCGGCCCTTACATTTTACTTGTTACTTGTATTTTCTCTCCTTTTAGTCTTGATGTCTAAGTGAAACTTCACTTCATTGTTCATAACAAGGCTAGCTGAAAGGAGACAAGAGACTATCATAGTGTCAGAAATTACCTTGCCAAGTAAAAATTCTAGTTATTTTAATTCCTTATCTTATATTCGTCGTAAGTGGTATGTTTAACCCATTTTACTTTTAGAGAGCGAATATTAATCAGCCTGTAGTATTCAACCCTAATATATATGCTTTTGTATAGCTCTGGTGTGTTGAAAAGAAAATTAATAAAGCACACATATTAGGTTGCATATTAGCATGCATATTAGGTTGATGTGGCTGGATGTGAGAAATTCAAATTTTGTTGCATTTTTGATTTGGTAATAGACTGCCTAAAAGAAAGGTTAGTACATTTAAACAAGTGTAACATTTTGAAATTATTAAAATGTAATAATACAATTTAAGCTATTACTGTTTTACTTATATTTAAGCTCTAGTGTTTTCCCCTTTAAGGTTTTTATGTCATTTCAGTCTAATATTTAAGTTTATCATAATATGCTAGGTACAGTTTTCAGATTCATTAGCTGTTGTGCACTGTTTGGAAGGAGGCAGGAAACTTGTGGCATACTTTGTTATTCATCCTATCATCAAACTGTATTTCTTTAAAAGCACTTGCTTTTAGGATTCTGACTTTCAGGCTGTCATAGTTTCTGATTTTTTTTTTTTTTTTTGAGACGGAATCTCGCTCTGTCACACAGGCTGGAGTGCAGTGGTGCAATCTTGGCTCACTGCAAGCCCCGCCTCCCAGGTTCACGCCATTCTCCTGCTTCAGCCTCCCCAGTAGCTGGGACTTACAGATGCCCACCACCATGCGCGGCTAATTTTTTGTATTTTTATTAGAGACAAGGTTTCACTGTGTTAGAATGGTCTCGATCTCCTGACCTCGTGATCTGCCCACCTCAGCCTCCCAAAGTGCTGGGATTACAGGCGTGAGCCACCACGCCTGACCAGTTTCTGATTTTTTATGTAGTTCTTATCAGTGTTTTTCATTTGTTGAGTTAGCGTGGTTTAGGAATAAAAAGAAATGGCCCCTGTTCTTTGCTTCTCTGCTTGATCTGGTTGTTACACTGGGGACTTAATCTAAATTTGTTAGTTCATCTGTAGCTTGTTAAACACATGAAATGGATCAGTCTAGGAAATACGTAATTTTAAGGGATTTAATATTTGTATTTATCAACAAATTCAGTTTTTTCTTTTACAGTCTGTGATAAAACTGGAATGTTAATTTGTTCTGAGTCTTAATTTGCTCTTCTCTTTCTTTTCTCGAGTTGTGTTTACTGTATGCTTTTAATTTAATTTAATTTTACTTTAAGTTCTGGGATACATGTGCTGAACGTGCAGGTTACATAGACATACACATGCGATGGTGGTTTGCTGCGCCTATCAACCTGTCATCTAGGTTTTAAGCTTCACATGCATTGTCCTAATGCTATCCCTCTGCTTTCCCTTCACTCCGCATCAGGCCCCAGTGTGTGATGTTCACCTCCCTGCGTCCATGTGTTCTCATTGTTCACCTCCCACTTAGGAGCAAGAACATGCGGTGTTTGATTTTCTGTTCCTGTGTTAGTTTGGTGAGGATGATGGTTTCCAGCTTTATCCATGTCCTGGCAAAGGACATGAACCCCTTCTTTTTTATGGCTGCATAGTATTCTGTGATGTATTATGTGCCACATTTTCTTTATCCAGTCTGTCATTGATGGGCATTTGAGTAGGTTCTAAGTTTTTGCTATTGTAAATAGTGCTGCAATAAACATACATGTGCGTGTACACTTTTTAAAGTTATAAAAAGTTCTCTCAGGTGCTATCCCAGCCGATGCAAATAGCAACCAGTATTAGAGAAATGATCTGCTGTTGCATTCAAATGACTTTTCTTGTAGGGAAGACTGGGATGATGTGGTTAAAACATTCTGTCAAAGTGGTGGATGGGGAAAGCTGGTGGGGAGGGGAGATAAAAGAAAAACGTGTAGCTATTAATTGTCTTGTATGAACATACTGAATAAAATGCCAGGGATTACAAGGCAGAGAAACCAGAAAGAGTAGCTCAGATCTTTCTGTCTAATATGGCAATACTAGCAAGGTTAACCAAGGAATTTCTCTTTAGTTGAATTAAAAAGCCCAGGAAGAGTGAATTGAAAGTTTGTGGTCAAAGCAGAAAGCTTCTTTTAACTTGAGAAAATCCGATGACTGGGGACAAATTAGTGGAAAAGCCTTTTCACATTAAGCTAAAAGAAGTTAAATTAAGAGAATATTACAGATTGATGGGGAAGTTATGGTATTTTGCTCTTGTGTTTTAAATTTCCAAAATTGCCATTCTGCGTTGTAGTTGATGCTTGAGCTCAGCTGTTTTAATAAATCACTTTATTTAAGATAATGAAAGAAAGAAAATCATGTTTTACACTGTCCATGTTTAGACTGGTGATTTCTGGCCACTGCCAAGACTTTTGATAAATGGAGACTGTTAACTAGAGTGTGCCCTCATTTGTGGCCTACCATAGCATAGGCATTATTATTCGTTGTGTTATATCTGGTCCAAATCATACATCTGTTATCCTCTGGAAACTATCATTTGAGTTTGCAATTTCCGGTTAGTTTTGACCAGAACTCGAGTGTTTTATTCTGTAGTATGGTAATCATTGCCTTTAGAGTGCAGGAACAGTAAGGGACTCCTATTGACTTAAATTAAACAACTTTAATTTAAAGTTGGGACAGTGGGATGTTGACATCTGCGTGTCACAGACCACCAGGGACTCACTTGCAGTTGAACAGTTTGGGTTTATTACTTCATAGTGAGCAAAAACTCATATTATTGGGATTCATGAGGGTTGCAGAAGGTGTAAAAAAAATTACAGGATTTGGGCTTTTGTTTGGTGATATTGGGAAGGTTTCAGAAAATAATGGTTTGCCCTGGATGGGATGCTGCCAAGAAGTGGGGTAATAATTCTATGATTGGGTATTTTTTTTTTTTTTTTTTACTAGGAGAAGTAACTTTATTTGAATAGGACCTGAGACAGCATATTGGGCTAAGGAGGAGAGGTAATGTTCCAAAACGGCAGTCACAGCTCATCGACCAAGCAGACTCTACTTCCCAGCAACCTTGCAGTTAGTGCAACCAACAAAAGGCCTGCTGGGGAATGTATTTGCCACTAAATTCCTCAACTATGCCAACATTACAAAAAAGATAGAGGTTTTTCATCATAATTAAATTTCCACAAACCTCCCCAATCACAGGAAGTAAAAAATTACATTTTACAGATCTCAAACTTGTCTTCATCATTTAGTTCATCATCTTCAAAAAATAGCTCCCTTGCCTAATTCATTAGCTATGTGATCTATCCAAGCAGAAACAAGATGGCCAGGCCATGGCAATCCTCTTCCCATTTCCTCTAACAGCAGGGTGAGGCTCAGGTGGAGGTAGGGGGTGGGGAGCACAAGGGCTACTTTTCCCCAGTACAACATGGCATCTGAAGCTTGATGGGAGAGCAGAACTAGTGAGACTTAAGGGAAGGGTCCAGGGCCTGTATTCAGTCAGAATCACTGCTGGAAGAGGAGGAGGAATGCTTATTGCCTGGGGGGAAAGCTGGATTGCTCTGGGGTGCTCCTAGGGGAGGAGGACAGGGCCTGGGGGAAAGAGTGGGTTAATAGTTGGTGGGTGGGCAGGATTGGAACCTCCAGGGCACCCGATGTTGGGGGTATATGGATTTGGCCCTGGCTGCCCAGCATTGGGATTCCACATGTTTAGGTGTGTCCTCCAGCCTTTCCACCGCCGTCTGGGCTTGATGCCTTCTTCGCAGTCTTCAATTGGGTGTCTTAATGTTTTCTATAGGGAAGTTGATTAGAGTACAACTAAAGCTGTAATCAGTCACTGTCTGGGAAAAGGTGCTGTATGGTATATTTTGGCTTGGACAATATCATGTTTTGTCTTTTTTCAGACATGATTATAAATTTGTTTTTGTCTTGATATATCATGGTTACAGAATGACTTGATGTGATATTGATGTTCTGTGAAATAGTTTTATTCAGCAGGAGAACACTGAGGCCTCCATCTGAATGCCAGGGCTTGTTTGTATTAAGACCAAGAACTAGTGATAGTACCAGGCCAGCTCCTAGGCGTCAGGAGGGATTTTCTCATTCTCGGAAGTTAAGAGAGAGAGTTCCTCTGTAACTAAGTGAGAGTGATTTGGAGAAGACAATTGTGTTTTATGATATCTAATCTAGAGCTTCATTTTACATTTGAGCAGCAGTCTTTTTTTTTTTTTAAGAGGCAGCATCTCACTCTGTTTGTTGCCCAGGCTGGAGTACAGTGGCATGATCATAGCTCACTGCATCCTGAACTCCTGGGCTCAAGGGAGCCTTCCCCCTCATCGTCCTGAGTAGCAGGGACCGCAGGTGTGCACCATCATGCTTGGCTATTTTTAATTTTTGTTGTTGTTGTTGTTGTTGTTGTAGAGATGGGGTTTTGCCATGTTGCCCAGGCTGGTCTTGAACTCTTTGGCCTCAAACAATACTCCCAATACCTTGGCCTCCCAAAGTGGTGGGAATGCAGGTGTGAGCCACCATGCCTGGCCGGCAGAATTTTCTTACTAAAAAAGTATACGTCAAAGAAGCAGCATTATTTATTGAAGTCACAGTAATTAGAAAAGAACAGATAGTTGGCGCTGTTAGAGAATTAAGAAGTAAATTGTGATAAAATTCAGTTGTGTGTGTGTGCGTGTGTATGTATGTATGTGTGAGTTGAGACAGAATCTCCAACGCCCAGGCTGGAGTACAGTGGTGCAATCTCAGCGCACTGCAGTCTCCACTTCCGAGGTTCAAGCGATTCTCGTGCCTCAGCCTCCTGAGTAGCTGAAACTACAGGTGCAGGCCACCACATCCGGCTTAATTTGTTTTGGTATTTTTAATTTGCACGGGTTTTCTCCATGTTGGCCAGGCTGGCCTCAAAATCCTGATCTCAAATGATCTGCCCACCTCAGCCTTCCAAAGTGCTGGTATTACATGCATGAGCCACTGTGCCCTGTCCCTGTATACTTTATCTGAAAGGATAAAATGAGCCATCTTTGGAGAGTAGGTAACACAGTTGTTGAGGGTAGGCCTTGAGCAAGAACTTGAAGAAGCCATGTGAATAACTAAGGTAAGGATGTTTGAGAAGCTATTTTGTAAGGTGCGAGTGTCTACAGCATGTGTGAGGACTGTTCCCTGGGTAACTAAAACAGTGTGAGCAAGATGGGAGTGCAATAGGAATAGAAACCAGGGAGGTGGCGATTTGAAGGAGCTGCTATTGAAGGGCCTCGGAGGCATTTGTATGCACTTTGACATTTACTGTCAGTAAAATAGAGTCGCTTAGAAAGTTTTGAATAGGTAATTCAGAGCATGATATGACTTGTGTGTAAGTTTAATCTGGCTATATATATAGACAGGGACTGTGAGCATATGGGTGACAAACAACCAGTTCAAATGCTGTTTCAGTCATCTGAGGTGATAGTGATGGACATAGTGAGATGAGGACAGCCCCTGGATATGCTTGAAGGTGGAATTGACAGCAGTTCATGATGGATGGGATGTGGGATGTGAGAGAAGAGTCAAGGATGCCGTCAGTGATTTTGGTCATGCCCTTGGAAGGACAGTTGCCATCAGCTGAGATGTGGAAATCTGTGAGAGTTGTAATTTTTAATAGAACAAATCAGGAGCTCAGTTTTTTTGAGTTCTAGTTGTTCATAGGGGTCTGGAGTTTAGTCAAGAGAAAAACTGTGCTAGAGATAAATATTTGGGAGTTGTCACCATATGGATATTTAAAGCCTGAGATTAGATGCATTTGCCAAGGGCATGACTGTCGATAAAAGGCGGCTAAAGAATGAGCCCTGGTTGGACCCCAACGTTTAACAGATCTGGCGGAAGAGAAGATACAAAAGCTACTGAGAAGGAGCACTGCTAATGTAGGGGGGAGAAGCTAGTCAAGTGAAAATGTTTCTTTTCCTTACTGCATTTTAGCTTCTCATGAAAAAGGACTATGCCTTAAATATCTGTGGTATATAGCATAGTGTCTGATACTAATATTTGCTGAATAACTTTGAAGATAGGTAATTTCAGCTTGGGATAGGTTGAGTTTGAGGCTTGTGAACAAAATCTAATGGGCATTTGAAAATTCTTAGCAGCGGCTAAGGAGGGAGGTGGGAACTAGAGATACAGATTTAGAACCTACAAATGTATATGGTAGGAATTGAAGTCAGACTAAACACATTGCTAGCAATTTTCAAAAGTAGAAAACCAGTGTTTCAAAACTATTTGCTTAGGGCAAAATTACTACTATGTATCTGAAAGCCAATAATAATTTAGATTTTGTAATTTCACAGGCATTTGTGGAGTACTTTTTATAAACCACATGCTATGAAATAAAGTACTTTAAAATATAAAAAGTATGAAGTATTCAGGGCTGGTCATGGTGGCTCACGCCTGTAATCCCAACACTTTGGGAGGCCAAGGCGGGTGGATCACGAGGTCAGGAGATTGAGACCATCCTGGCTAACATGGTAAAACCCTGTCTCTACTAAAAAATACAAAAAATTAGCTGGACATGGTGGCGGATGCCTGTAGTCCCAGCTTCTTGGGAGGCTAAGGCAGGAGGATGGTGTGAACACAGGAGGCGGAGCTTGCAGTGAGCTGAGATTGTGCCACTGCACTCCAGCCTGGGCAACAGTGTGAGACTCCATCTCAAATAAATGAATAAATAAATATGAAGTATTCATTTGTATTTGTGGGAGATGATCCAAGTATTAATTTCCACTAAATAATATTAAACTAATAAATACATTTTTATAGGAATTAAACACAATATTTATAATTTAAAACTTGAAATTATTCTCCATATGATATTTTAGATCAGTAGAACGTATTATATAGTCTTAGGTCTTTTTCTCTTTAGATAGACTTTGTCATGTACTAAAAATACTATAACTCCTAGAAATAATATCTTTTACTTTGTTATTTCAAAATACTTTATAGATTTTAATAACAACCAATAAAGTTGAGTTATTTAGCTAAATTTTAAAATGAGTTTGAATGCCAGTGAGAACTTTATAGAATGTTTTCTTGCTCCACCCAAACATGGAATGTTTTACTTTTAAAAAATATTAAGAATTGTGCACCACAACCAAATCCATTCCATGTATTCAAGGTTGGATCATTACTTGAAAATCAGTGTAATCCACCACATCAGTAGACACATAATTAACTCAGCAGTTCCAGTCTTAGATATTTACCCAAGAGAAATGCAAACATTTCCACAGAATGACTTTAAAAAAATACAGAAATTTTCAGTGCAACTTTTTCATAGTAATTCAAAACTGCCTCTGCTTCCTCTGTAACTCCACATTGGTCCCTGAGCACCACACGTACCCTAGAATTCTAGCCCCACTGCCACCAGGGACTGCTACATGCTCTCCTTAGGCTCTGCAGCAGCAGACACTGCCCTTTCATTTAAAAAATATTTAGTCAGTTCAGCAAAGGGATGCTCTTGTAATATATTAGGAGCATCATTTTAATGCATCCTCAGTGGAGTGATCTCTTAAAGACAATTGTTCGTCGAAGAACTAATAAAGATTTCACTCCTAAGGAAAAACGCAATAATGTTAAGTATTTTGTATGTAAATGAATGAGAGAAAAGATGGTAGGTAAGTGAAATTCAGCAAGCATTTGTTGTACAAAGATACAATGTACTAAATAGTAACATGTACTTAAAGTGGAGAATTGAGTCAATCGAAATAAAACCTAGCAGTAATACAAAGAATACACAACTAGTACAAAGTAAACAATTGTAAAAATGCCATAAAATGCATAATTGAACTTTTTAGAGAGTTAAATTTCATTGAGTTTAGAGATCAGGATAGGCTTTCAGAAGATCCTACTGGTTTTGCTGGGAGGAAGAGCATTCTAAGTAAAAAGAATGTCTTGTAAATGAGTATTAATTTGGAGGCTTGGAATAGGATTGCCAAGTTTGTTTTACCAGTAAGAAAATTTCCCTGTCTCCTATCTCCAAAAAAAAATCTCCCACATTCCTATTTTATCGTCTTTTTATTAAAAATGACTTTTTTTCCACTCAACAGGGGAAGAATGAATGATACAAAGCTACTAAATTTTAAAACTTAGATTAAGTGAAAAATAAATTACCAAAATCAGTGTAAGAAGTAGAAAACTGAAAAGGCCAGGGAATGCAACATTAAATTGAATTAGTAGTCAAAAAAAGTGCCAGTTAAAAATTCTGTGTTTAGCATTTCGAGCAACTACCAAACTGTTTTCCATAGTGGGTATATCAGTTTGCATTCTTACCAGCAATGTGTGTAGTTCCCAGTTTCTTGACATCCTCACAAACACTTGCTACTTTCACATATTACATTTATTTGTTAGGTCTCATGGGTCCTTAGTCTTCCTTTGTCTTTTTTTGACCTTGATAGTTTTGAAAGTTATTGGCCATTTATTTGACAGAATTTACTTAATTTGGATTAGTTTGGTGCTTGCTTATGATTAAATTCAGGTTGTGTGTTTTTGGCAAGTGTATGTCCAAAGTGATATGATATTGTTTCTCAAGTACATCTCAGATTAGTTGCCACACTATGATGATGATAACTGATAATGCCAACTTTCAAGCAATTTTGAAGGTTAAGGTGGTGCTTGTCAGATTTCTCTACTGTGAAGTGAATTTTCCCTTTTAATTGCTAAGTGTCGTGTGGAAATAATCTTTTGAGTCTCTATTAATACCCTGTTTTTCATCATACTTTTACCCACAATTTTTAGCATCCATTGATGAGTTTTGACTGAAACAGTTACTACTGTGTCATTTCCTATTTGGTGGTTTTGCATCATTCATTTTTCATCACCTGACATTCTATATATGATATTGTGGTAAACTTGTTTACTTAAAATCATGTAGTGATGAAGTCGAAAGGGTCTGAAATGGTTCTCTAATGACAATCCTGTTAATCATATCATGTTAATGGAGCAATGGATCTTACAAACACAGACTATGTAAAATTCATTTTTGGAATGTCTTAAATGTTATTAATTAGCATTCCTTTAATTTAGATTAGAACAGTACTTTTTAAAGTTGATCTGTGGACCAATGGTAGTCCACAAATTATTTATTACTTTATTTTGGCTGTGATAATGTCAGGGAATGAGGAAATGCTCAGAATCTTTCACTGCAGTTTGATATTATTCCAGTTGTACAGTGTTTTGTAAATGTATTGGTCCACAACAGATTGGAAAATTTAAAAACCATGATCCTTTACCTCTTTTGGCTTGAAAAGCACTCGTCTAGGATACTCCAAAGCTGAAATGTCTAATAGATCTATTGAATATATCTATCATAGTATTAAGAAATCACTGCATTTTAAAGCAGTTAATATTTTTGGCATGACACTGGGTTATGTGAAGGGGAAAGGTTGAGAAAAGGGGAATATAAATATAGTTAGGAAAAATAGGATAGGTGCAGGAAAGAGAAAGTGTTTCATTATCTTACGGTGGACAGTGCTGCCTTCAGGCAATATATCCACTGGCATATCTGATGTAGATTGTCTTCCTCTTCTATCTGCAGCTTTATTTTCAGTTTTGCTTATGTATGTTAGGAACCAGCTCAATCAAGAGCCCAGCATTTAAAAAACAATTCTTGGCCTGTGGGGTGGCTCATGCCTGTAATCCCAGCACTTGGGGAGATCGAGGTTTGTGGGTCACCTGAGGTCAGGAGTTCGAGACTGGTCTGACCAACATGGTGAAACTCCGTCTCTACTAAAATACAAAAATTAGCTGGGCATGGTGGTGGGTGCCTGTAATCTCAGCTATTCAGGAGACTGAGGCAGGAGAATTGCTTGAACCCAGGAGGCAGAAGTTGCACTGAGCCTAGTTCGCCCCACTGCACTCCAGCCTGGGCAACAGATAAAGACTCCCTCTTAAAAACAAATAAAAATGATAAAAAAGAGTCCTTTTTTTTAAAAAAATGAGAGAAACAGAAAGAATGTTAAATGTTCTACAGTTTAGGTCCTTAACATCACATGGAGAAGGCACTAATTTTCAGAAGAAAGAAGGAAAGGTAAAAATCAGTTTTTTAGCAGTATGTAATTAGCAGTTATAAAGAGGCAAATAAAACGAGGAGGAAAGATAAAGAAATTGTTGTGGAGGTCATTGTTTAGTTCACATTGATGTTGTCAGTTCATCTACTTGTTAATTGGTATATTACTTTAGAATCTGGAAGGTATGTATTATTGTTAGTGTTATTTTTGGCCTTTGTAATCTTTTAATTTGATCTTTGTTTGTTTTCTAGGCATACAGGAGTTTCCAGAAAATATAAAAAATTGTAAAGTTTTGACAGTTGTGGAGGCCAGTGTAAACCCTATTTCCAAGTAAGTTCTTTTTTTAGTAAGTTCTTAGGTGAATTATAAATTACTTTTGTGAATAAAACAATTATGAAACAGTAGTAGATATTATTGTACATATTTTAACAAAAATTTTTTATCAGTCTTAAGTCTATACAAAAAATTTCAATTTTAGAGTTTAAAAGGAATCTTTTAAATAATCTCTCTAACCCCATATACTACTAACGTAAAATTGTGATCCCAAAAAGATAGTGAGAGTGTTTTGCTCCAAGTCTCACAGATAATGTCAGAAATGAGAGTAGAATCCACATTCCCTCACTCTGTGTTATTTACACCCTAGAAGAGTGTCTTGGCCTTCAAATCAGGTGTGTGGTACCTTCAAACTTTTGAAAACAGTAAAGGAAACCAAAAGTTTCTTCACAATTTTAATAGAAGGCAAAACAACAGGAAACATAAACAAAACAATAACTACAACAACAACAACAATATATGATTGGTTGCAGTGTATCAGAGATTGTGAATGTCCACTTATGACAGTGATGACTGTAAACAGAAAGTTTTCCTGGCACCAAGGCTGTTAAATTTTGCAAAAATGGAACGGTGAAGCAAAAGATGAAAGAAGCATAGCAATCCAGAACCAACATGTAAAGATTATGCATAGTCTCTTCATTTGAAAATATTGCTCTAGCATCAAATTCTAGATCTTTACTTGTTTCATAATCAACAAAAAATAGAAGTAAAGCTAACACATGTAGATTGTTACATGGCCCTAACGTCATTTAGCTTTAAATGTTATTTCTTTTCGTTTGCTTATTATAAAATAATATAGTCTTAAAATTGTTCAGGAGCCAAATATTGAAATTGAAAGTAATCTCAACCAGTGGTTCTCAGCTGGGGGCTATTGTGCCCCAGGAGACTTTTGGCAGTTTCTGGACACATTTTTGGTTTTCATAGTGGGATATGTGTGTGCGTGCATGCACACTATTGGCATCTAGTTTGTAGGGATCAGTGTTGTAGCTAAACATTCTACAGTGCACAGGACAGCCTAGGTACAACAAAATTCAGCCCAAAATTTCTCTGCCAAGGTTTAGAAATTCTTATCTAGTCCTTTTGATAGTCCTTTTGATTGAGAGTAGATAAGACAGATTTCAAGAGTGCCTGCTGATTTCAGAGTTGTACCCTAAATACATTTTTATGTATTGTGGCTCGTTCATAGATGAGTGTTTTGTTCAGATTTTACATTATTAAAACAAATATTGCCTCATTTTCTGTTTACAATGTGATGAAGATACATTGAAACAAGTAGGTTATTATAAAAGGCAAATCTTTGAAGGGGCTCTTATAAAAGTAAAGAAGTGACTGTTTTCTGTCTGTTGGAAAAATATGAGAGTCTTAGATTTTAGTAAAAGACTGAATTTCTTACATGAACTTAATTTAAATTCTGGTATTTTATGTAGGCTTCCTGATGGATTTTCTCAGCTGTTAAACCTAACCCAGTTGTATCTGAATGATGCTTTTCTTGAGTTCTTGCCAGCTAATTTTGGCAGGTAAATTATGGTTTCTTCTAAAACCTTTTATTATTAGCTCTTATAAAGTTTACAAAACTATAAGCTGCTTTGGTAGTACTACTAATTACAGTTTCATAGGCTCTTTTTAAATTATTCCCAAGCATTGTGACTTTAATAGTCTCTTTGGTGGCTTTGAATTAATTTTTCCTAGTAAACAATAATCAGTGAGAGTTTGAAGGAAAAAGAAAATGTTTTTTTAGGTGGCCAAAACAACGTTTCAATGGGGGTAATTTCTGTATGCTTGAGATACTGAAAGCTGTATTCTTAGCATTCTAAAATGATCTAATAATTGATTTATCTGTCTTCCCTGCTGTAATCAAAATTCTTGAGAAAAGGGAATCTGTTTCTGGGGGTGACCTCATCATCTCCCTGCCACCCTCAAATCTCTGAGTAATTTTTTAAACAGATGAATGAATAATAGATATGAAGTTATTACTGAGTTTAACTACTAGAGAAAATGCTAGTCAACTAAATGTTAATTTTGTAGCCATCTTTTATGTAAAAATCATTGATGTTCTTGTCAGATTCCTCTTCTGTATCTGGCATTTGCATCACTTAGTCTGTTCATTTTCTCTCTAGTTTTAGTGGAATGTACATCAATGAAGTGCCAGAGGATTTCTCCTCCTCGTTTTGTTTCTTTATTTCTTCTCAGGGCAGCACTTTAGAGTTGCATTATTGTTTTTGAATCTACCAAGAGTTAACAATTTTTGTGAGCATTTTTGGTAAAAGGTATGAAATTCCGGAGGATTGATTCTTGGGGATAATCACTTTGTCACTTTGAAAATGTGTAGAAGTGCTAACCCTTTTCCTCTGACCATAATTTTGAGGAGCAAAAATAGTCTTTTCTTTCTTTGTATTTTATGTTGTATTCTGTAATTTCTAATATATTACTTTGCATATAGTAATTACACAATTATATTGCTTCCTTTAAAACATTAGAATATAACATTAATTTATTAAATTCATTGTCTTTGTTCTAGATACGTGATTTGTTTTTTGTATTGCAGATTAACTAAACTCCAAATATTAGAGCTTAGAGAAAACCAGTTAAAAATGTTGCCTAAGTAAGTAAAGGTGCTGTTCTTTAAAAAACTTAATTTATAATTTTTAATGATTAAGTCTTTAAAAATGTAAATTTTTATTACCTAAAATGTGGTGTAAATTATTTGTAAATCTTGACTGTGTGGTCATCATATTTTAATTAGTGGTGTTAAAATATTGAAATGTATGTGTCTGTTGTTGGTGTTTAACGTGGTACTGTGTTGGTAATGATTTATAGCTCTCTGAAATGCAGTCTTGTGTGTGACGTAAAAGTCAAAATAATAAGTATGTAAAGCCCACCTCAATACTGAGTAGAAATCCCAGATTTGTCTACTAAAGTTCATACACATATTGCTCATTAGAAAGATCCATAGGATCTTCACGTGAAGCCTGGTAACAGTAGAACTTGATTTTCTGGCTTTCTAGTGTGTTGTAAATTAGAAATGGGATGATTGGTTCCCTAATGGTAAGCTAACAACAAGAAATGGCAATCCAGGAGCAAATAAAAAGATTTAATTATAAAAGAAACAGGTCTACAAACTCAAAATGCACTGTAGTCTGTGGCCATTCGTTGACCAAATATCTTAAAACACTATGAATGCATTGCTATAGTGTTACATTTTAAGGGTTGGCAAGCTGCAGTCTGTGATTAAATCTAGTCCACTGTCAGGTTTTGTAAACAAAAGTTTCATTGGAACACAACCACATGCATTCATGTACGTATTGTCTGTGACTGCTTTTGCTTTACAGTGATAAAGTAGTTGTCACTACTGTATGCATCTGTTGTTGGTGTTAGAGTGGTTGTCACTGCTCTATCACTGTAGGCTCTAAACTTTTTTAGGTGTACAGGACCTAAAATATTTACTCTCTGGCCCTTTATGGAAAAAATCTGTCAACTCATGTTGAAATTGGATCATCAAGATTTGCCCACCCAGCCTGGGCCACAAAGCAAGACCCCCATCTCTACAGAAAATTAAAAAATTAGCTGGGCACGGTAGCATGTAACTATAGTCCCAGCTACTCTGGAGGCTGAGGAGTGAGGATCTCTTGAGTCTAGGAATTTGCACTTGTAGTGTGCAATGATTGCACCACTGCGTAAGAACAGAGTGAGACTGTCTCAAAACAAACAACAAACTTCTCACCTCTTGAGAAGGAAAACATCTCCAGTTACCCCAGGAGATGTTCTGTTTACTCAGCTTCTATGACATATTTATATCTGTTACAGTATTTGCTGGATAATGTTAACATATTTATATCTGTTAACAGTATTTGCTCGATCTATTTTTATTGTATGTCACTCTCTTCTTCCCTGACCAGCATATAACATGCATGTATGTGCATGTATATCTTTCCCCTTGGTTTCCCATGATTATCTGTGAGGACAGAGACTGTGTCTTATTTTTTATTCCAAAAGACAATGTTTTGAGTAATTGTTTTATGCAGGGATGAATGTTTATAGTGATGATTGTGAGTATAAGTTAAAGTCAAATTATAATCCATATTAAAATTCAAAAATATATATATATATTGCAGATTTGACACTCTCATTGATAATTCCTTAGCTAAAAACGTGACTGGTTTCTAAGAGATTTGAATAACAAGATGTAAATTGTCTACTGTAATAGCTAAGCCTGCAATTACTATGTGATATCATAGGTAATTAACTGATTTTAACACCTTTTAGAGATTCAAATTAGACTCTCAGTGAATTTGCAGATATTCTTTTCTCCTTTTAAGATATGATTGTAGCCTTATAAATACATTTTTACTGAGGTAAAATATGTTTAAAATTTACTGTCTTTACCATTTTTATGTGTACAGTTCAGTGGTAATAAATACATTTATATTCTTTCCCCTTCATTCCTTCCTCCCCACTGCGCTCCTCAGCCTCTGGTAATCACCATTCTACTCTTATCTTCATGAGATCTGTTTTTCATTTTTTGTTTTGTTTTTTTTGAGACGGAGTCAGTCTCTGTCGACCAGGCTTGAGTGCAGTGGTATGATCTCAGTTCACTGCGCCCTCCGCCTCCCGAGTTAAAGTGATTCTTGTTCCTCAGCCTCCAGAGTGGCTGGGACTACAAGCATGTACTACCACATCTGGCTAATTTTTTGTATTTTTAGTAGAGACGGGGTTTTGCTATGTTGGTCAGACTGGTCTTGAACTCCTGGCCTCAAATGACCTGCCCTCTTCAGCTTCCCGCAGTGCTGGGATTACAGGCGTGAGCCCCCACACCCGGCCTGGGATCTACTTTTTTTAGCTCGCACATATGAGTGAGTACATGCTTGGCTTATTTCACTTAATGTAATGGCCTCCTGATCAACCCATGTTACTGTAGGCAGCCTCTTTTATGGCTGAATAATATTCCATCTTGTACATGTACCATATTTTCTTTATCCATTCATCTGTTGATGGTTACTTAAATTGATTCCATATTTTGGCTATTGCGAATAGTGCTGCCATAGACATAGCAGTTCAGATAACCCTTCAGTATACTGATTTCGTTACTTTTGTATATATACCCAATAGTGGAATTGCTGGATTGTGGGATGGTTCCATTTTTAATTTTTTTTTTAGGAACTTCTGTACTGTTCTCCATAGTGGCTGTGTTAATTTATATTCCCACCAACAGTGTTCAGAGATTCCTCTTTGTCCACATCCCTGCTAGCGTCTGTTATTGCCTATCTTTTTAATGTAAGCCATTTTAAGTAGGGCAAGATGATATCTCATTGTAGTTTTCTCTGATTAGTGATGATCATTTTTTCATATACCTGTTTGTCATTTGTATGTCGTCTTTTGAGAAATGTCTATTCAGATCTTTGGTGTATTTTACAATATAATTTTTTTTTTTTGCTATTGATTTGTTGAAGCTTCTTATGTATTCTAATTATTAATTCCTGTCAGATGGATACTTTGCAAATATTTCTCCCATTCTGTGGTTTGTTCATTTTGTTGATAGTTTCCTTTGCTGTGCGGTTTTTTCGCTTGCTGTAATCCCATTTGTCTATTTTTGTTGCTTTGATTGCCTGTGCTTTTGAGGTCTTACACAAAAAATTCATTGCCCAAACCAGTATCCTTGATACTGATATTGGGAATTAACATTCTCCAGTGTTTTCTTCTGGTAGTTTCATAGTTTCAGGTCTCAGATTTAAGTCTTTGACCCATTGTGAGTTACTTTGTGTGTATGGTGAGAGATAGAGGTCTAGTTTTATTTTTCTGCATATAGTTATCCAGTTTCCCAGCATCAATTATTGAAGAAACTGTCTTTTCCCCATTTTATCTTCTTGGCACCTTTTCCTAGGATGAGTTGGCTGTAAATGCATGGATTTATATCTCGGTTCTCAATTCCTTTCCGTTGGTCTATGTGCCTATGTACTATGCTGTTTTGATTACTATGGCTTTGTAGTATATTTTGAAGTCTAGTAGTGTGATACCTTCAACTTTGTTCTTTTTGCTCAGCATCACTGTGGTTATTTGGAGTCTTTTGTTGTGGTTCTGTATACATTTTAGGATTTTAAAAATATTTCTGTTAAGAATGTCAGTGTTTTGATGGGGATGACATTGAATCTGTACATTGCTTTGGGTAGTATTGTTGTTTTAACTATCCTAATCCATGAGCATGGAGTATCTTTCCATTTTTTTGTGTCCTCTTTAATTTCTTACGTCAGAGTTTTACAGTTTTTCTTGTATAGATCTTTCATGTCTTTAGACTGATTCTTAGGTGTGTGTATATATATATATACACATACACATATATAACTATATACACATACATATACACACACACACACACATATATATAAATATATTTTTGAGATGGAATCTCGCTCTGTCGCCCAGGCTGGAGTGCAGTGGCATAATCTTGGCTCAGTGCAAACTCTATCTCCCAAATTCATGCCATTCTCCTGCCTCAGTCTCCTGAGTAGTTGGGGCTACAGGCGCCCACCACCACACCCGGCTAATTTTTGTGTTTTTAGTAGAGACAGGGTTTCACCATGTTAGCCAGGATGGTCTCTATCTCCTGACCTCGTGATGCGCCTGCCTAGGCCTCCCAAAGTGCTGGGATTACAGGCGTGAGCCACTGCACCTGGCTGGTATTTTATATTTTTTGTAACTACTATAAATGGGAATGCTTTCTTGATTTTTCAGATTGTTTGCTGTTGGCATATGTAAATCCTCCTGATTTTCACATGTTGATTTTGTATCCTTCAACTTTACTTAATTTGTTTATCAGTTCTAACAGTTTTTTGATGGAGTCATTAGATTTTTCTAGGTATAAGATCATGTTGTCTGTGAACAAGGCTAATTTTGACTTCTTATTTTCCAATTTGGATGCTCTTTCTTTCTCTTTCCTAATTGTTTTTGCGTGATTATAACTTTTGAGACCTCACAAACAAGAGGATATAGTTGTAAATATTACAAAGTAATGTGCATTTAGGTTATATGACTATATCAAAGATTAGAGCAATGGAAAGAGCTGTTGTTTTAGATACATAGTTAAGTGAAATTTAATGCTACCTAAAGAATATTGGAGAGAACTAGTACCAAGAACACAAAAGATGTTTTACTTTTCCTTTGAGGAGAGGAGAAAGTAAAATGAGTTCAATACAGATGAGTTTTAGAAACAGATGGGAGAAAATCTGAGGAATATTGTTTATGTTTTCTCCTTGAGATAGGCGGCTAGATCTTAATCTAGGATGCAGTTTTACTTCTGAGATTTCTAAAGTGTTTGAGTATAGCCACAGTTGTCATTATTAACTACAGAGAGTTGAGATTGAGACACTTTTTGACATGACAATATATTTTCTTTTCTATTACATATCTGTATCACTCACATTTTCCTAAAATTGTTTTAAAATTTAACTTTTCCAGGCCATCATCTGTAATTGAATTTTTCCAATGCACTGCTTTTCATTTTTGTACCCTATTCTAAAACTGTTACGCCATTGACATTATGTGCTCAATAGTTGCATGTGAATTTTCTGTTATCTTGTCATAACAATACTGAAGCAAGAAATGTAAGATTATGTTTTGTTCTTTCAGTCTTCTCTTTCTCCTCACAATCCTCTTTACTTTTTGCAAATCTCCACCTGGTATAGTTATTTGAATATAGGAAATTACTATCATAGCATGTGGCTTTATACATCTGGAGAAAGATCCTGGAAACAACCTTTCGCTTGTTATGAAGGAAGCTAGAACTTACAGGTTTTCTGGGGAAAGATATGAGTAAGGAAGTAGAATTATAGTACCTGAGAATAGGCACTTAGTAAATCTAAGTGAAAGCAGTTTTATAAAAATTGGCATTATGAGATGAATTGAAGGGTTGATGACAGAATGGCATATTTAAAATGTAAAGGGAAAATTCGCTTCTAATGTAGACCAATGACAGTTTCATTACAATGATGGTGTTTGTTCTTATATTTTTTAACTAAAAAGATGGAGAAATGTTGCAACTGAGTTTTATTTTACTTACCACTTATTTTTGTTAAAATTCCAGAAAAGATAGGAATAGTTTGTTTTTCGTGCCATAATTTGAAGCGCCTGTGGATTTTAAATGATACTCATTTTCAAAGTATTAACATTAATGTAATATACTGATATTGTGATTGTAACTATATTTTGCTCTCATTTTGTCATATCCTACAAAATCCTTAATACAGGATTTCTTATCTGGGTAACTGGTAGCATCTCTATATTAAATAATAGAGGTTATACAAAAATAGCAACTTAAGAGCATAAATATTTGTTTGAATTAGTTTCAAAAGGTACCTTTGTAAAAGGAGAGATAAAGGATAAAAGTGCAACATAGTTTATTTCATTACAAAACTGGTTTGTACATCTTTCAAGTTCCTGTAGTTTCAGTGAAGTGTTGATGTTAAGTTGGAAGTTAAGAATGGTGTATTATTGCTTTTATTTAAAATAAATGTCAACTACTAATTTGTGATTCATATAATATAACTTTATTTTGAATTGTATTAGATTTAATTTGAACATGTGGGGAGTAATAATACATGTACTGTTAGCATTTTGAATATTAATTTTCAGAGTTACAGTTATCTTAAAGTCTTACAAATATATGAGCAGTTTTGAAAAAGAATTTTTGTAATTATGGTAGTAATTACTAGGCATCTGCCAAAATTTATTAGCTGACTTGTACTATATGAAAATTTATTATGTGAAAAAATAGAAACTCATTATTCGTATTCTGGCTTGTGGGTTTAAATTTGTTGCAGTTGCTTCTTAAAAATAGAAATGAAAATACCAATGAGAAGACAAAGTAAGATAATAACTGATCATCTATTTTATCTAGAAATCTAACTTTTAAAATTTTTTAGAAAATTAATATTTTTATTTTGTCAACATAGAAAGCCTATAAATAATTACATATTTCATAAGAATGTTTTAGACTATGTTTTGAAAGCTTCCATGTAATTGATATTTTTGTAGTTAATTTTTCATTACTCCATTATGAACAGAACCATGAACAGACTGACCCAGCTGGAAAGACTGGATTTGGGAAGTAACGAATTCACGGAAGTGGTAAGTTCTCATCAGTCTCACTTTCCCTAAGTTCTTATATTTGATGAAGAACAAAATGTGAAAATTAATGTATTTCTTTTAAAAATTGGATAAAGGTTTGCCTTTTTTTTTTTTTTTTTTTTTTTAGTTATAAGATATGGAAGTTCGTAGCCAGAACTTTCCAGACAGATAGAAAAATTAACCAGACAGATGAGCATAAAATGTAAAAGCAATGAGAAGTCCATGGAAGAGATACCTAAACAATTTTTAGCATAGGAAGCAGAAAATTTGAGTGATTATAAGTGAGAAACATCAGTCTGGAATGCAGCAGGTGAAAGTAGTTCTGAATCAGAGATAGCTCCATGGGGTATGGCTTGTGAATTTATTCAGTAATAAGATACTTCTCTATGTTACTTAATAGCTAAGGGGAAAATCATTGAGTGAAACAACTGTTATTTTTGAAGTAGTAATGAGAACCTTTTTGTTTGTACTTTGTATGCCAAGTGCACTATGATGCTGAATCCAAAAGGAAAGGAGTAGTGTTTAAGTAGCTTTTGTCTCTAGTGAGTTTTCCAAAAGAACTCAGAAAATAAGCTAGATTTTTTTTTTTGAAGAGGAACATATCCAGCTGAGTATCATTATTGCTTTTAAATTAGTTTACAAGTTTGTTGTTTAAAATTGGGGTAGCTCACAAATGATGGTTTTAAGCATAGGAATTTCTTAAAACTGTTTGCTATAGTATTGCCCTGTGGCTATTGTATTAATATTATAAATTTCAGCTGAGGTTTGAGGAGGAACATGGTAGTTTGGAGTACCTCATTCTCTAAAATACATGCTGTGCTTCCCAAATTATTTATCTATTATGTCCTTTCTCAGTATTTGTTCTGTATGAATTAATCTGTTTGCATATTGACTATTTCAAAATTCTCATTTGTTCAGTTTAAGAATCCAACAGGCTTTCAAAATCATCATTAGTTTTTGTACCATTTTGGTCTTCTAACATTATACACTTTTTAAAACTTACAGTAGAATTATTACAAGAATGCACAAAAGGAAATTTCTTTTAATCCAAGTTACATCTAGGATTCTTATCTATATGTATAGGTTAACAGTAAATCTGGTTGACATGCCTTTTATGTATGACTGTTAACTATGGTTATTAGATATGATGGTACTCTGTGCCATCACATGATCGTTGATTGCACGTGGCTTTGTGAGGTGATAGAAATAACTTTGAAGAGGGCAGCTTTGAAGGGACAATGCCCAGGAGCAAATTTTGCATGGATATGAAGGTCTGCCACAACACTTGGATTAATTTTGATGTCCTCAACACCATATTATAAAGAATTTTCCACCATGTAATTAGAAGTTTTTACTAGAGGTTTAAATTACAGTATATTTGTATCATGTGGTTATGACTTTGTCTATGTACCTTTCCCTGACTATGGACATTTAGGATGCATGTTGTCTTTTTTTTTTTTTTTTTGAGACGGAGTCTTGCTCTTGTCACCCAGGCTGGAGTGCAGTGGCCGGATCTCGGCTCACTGCAAGCTCCGCCTCCCGGGTTCACGCCATTCTCCTGCCTCAGCCTCCCGAGTAGCTGGGACTACAGGCACCCGCCACCTCGCCCGGCTAGTTTTTTGTAATTTTTAGTAGAGACGGGGTTTCACCGTGTTAGCCAGGATGGTCTCGATCTCCTGACCTCGTGATCCGCCCGTCTCGGCCTCCCAAAGTGCTGGGATTACAGGCTTGAGCCACCGCGCCCGGCCTGTATGTTGTCTTTTATCTCCCTCTTAATGAATGTCACCAGGGAACATTTGTAGTTTTTCTATTTTCTAAAAGGCTGTATCTTCTTACTGATAATGAATGAGTGCATGTTGTTATTTTATACTTCTAAGCAGTGAGTCCTATTTTTTATTTCTTTACTAATTATATAAAAACTTGACCCTATTGTGTAATCCAAAGCTTAAATGTGTTTTTTGTAATCTACTTCTATGGAATGCCTCTTCGATTTCTCCATTAATAATTTTACTGTAGTCCGTATAATGCAGTGGAAAGGCTCACATCCTGGCTCTTCTTTTTTTTTTTTTTTTTTTTCCTTCTCCTGGCTCCTTTTATTTAATGATTTGAAACTAAAGGTTATTAGAAATTCCCAGGGCTTCTTTTGCCAGATAAAGACATTCATATAAATTAATTGAATTACTGCTATCCCCTACCCTAATCCCAACAGCCTGAAGTACTTGAGCAACTAAGTGGATTGAAAGAGTTTTGGATGGATGCTAATAGACTGACTTTTATTCCAGGGGTATGTATATGAAAATTTAAATGGCATCACTTATTTCTGGCTCTCCTTTGCAGTTTTGTGAATTATATCTTTTATAATTACTTTTAATTAATAAAAAGAAATTGGATTATTCTTTATTAAACAGAAGCAAATTACATTTTTTTCCATGAGCACGTTCTTGATTATAATCTAAGAATTCTCATAATAAACATTTGTAAGTCTCCTTTTAATACTGTTGAGTGTGTCCTTTCCAGTGGTATCACTTGAACTTATGTCCCTATTTGCTTTACCCAAGGAATTGGTAAACTCGGATATTTTCCTGAGCTTTCTGTTTTAACAACTGACAAATTGTTTACTCCCATGAAAAAACCACAAGAATCCCCATATATGCTATCTCCTTAGGAGGTAATCGACAACTGACTTCCCAAAGAATATGTCCTTTGTCACTTCTGCTATGCTACGATTAGTAGAACGTCTTAGCTTTATTACTGAATACATTTCTAATGGCATTTTAAAAACTACCTGAGAGTCTTCTTTCTTGTATTAACATTTAATTTTGAATTAAAACTTGGTGTCAAGTTCATTGCTTAAACTTTTTACAAATTACTAATCTTAATAGAGTCATTAGATTTTCTTTTTTTACTTACAGTTTATTGGTAGTTTGAAACAGCTTACATATTTGGATGTTTCTAAAAATAATATTGAAATGGTTGAAGAAGGAATTTCAGCATGTGAAAACCTTCAAGACCTCCTATTATCAAGCAATTCACTTCAGCAGCTGCCTGAGACTATAGGTTTGTATTGCTTTCAAATTCATGCAATTTTTATCAAAATAAATGCAAGGCTTCCACATAATCTCAAATTTCACTTGTTATGAGGTAATTATACTGCATTACCACAGGAACAGATTTTATTTGAATTTTTCCTGGTATGATCAGTCGTACAGTTTGCTCCTTTGTTGATATTACTGTTTTTTATTTACTCTAAGGAAATCTCATTTTTATTTCTAATATATTTAAATTCTTTGAAATAAGTTAATTTATCCAAATTTGGCTTAACTGTTAGCTTTTGTTGTCATAGCTTTTATTTTGGTAACTTTTTTCATTCCTGTTTCATTATGGACAGACAAGAAAACAGATCAGTTGAACAGATTATGAGAGATCTATAATTGAGTCTGTGTTGTTGCTTGTTCAATGATATGTCAATGGAATTGAATTATTTTGATGAAAGGACCCAAAACTTCAATCTTGACATCTTTTTGATGTTTTAATATAAAAACCAAAAATATTTTTGTATCTTTCTCAGTTAAATCACATGGTGGTTTTAGCTAAACTACATTTTTGTAAGTTCGTTACGATTCTACTGTTATTTAGTCAACACTTCTTAAACTTAAAAAATGTTTTACTGTTTTAGTATTAGGATATATGGAATAGTTTGTTATACACCTGTTATGAACTACCTTCATACTACCATTTCTTTAGTCTGTTAATTCAACAAGTTTGTATTGTCTGTTTTTTCTGTGCCATGACATTGTTTTTAGAAGCATATCTACAACAGTGAACAAGGAAGAGAAAAAGTTGCTACTATCAGTAAAGCTTATATTTTAGTGGGAGTTAATAAACAGATGTACACTGTGTTAAATAGTGATGTGGATGAAGATTGAAAGTACAGGATAAGGGAATAGAATGTTGGGATTGGGAGTGGTATCTCTTTTAGATAAGTTTATTAGGAAAGTTGTTTCTAATTCTTGTCAGATGTAATATGTCTCACAATGACTGTTGGTGGACTTGCTTCTTTTTTAAGCTGAAAAATTGTATGTTGTTTCTTCCCTCAGGTTCGTTGAAGAATATAACAACTCTTAAAATAGATGAAAACCAGTTAATGTATCTGCCAGACTCTATAGGAGGGTAAGTTTTTTGTGAATGTATACACCCTCAAAGATTTTACTTTCAGTTCAGCATGCCATACATATTTTCAGATATTTGCATAAATGACCTAAAGATTTTGTAAACATTTAAGTAATTAGTATACAGGTTGAGTGTGTGTTTGATAGTCAGACCTGCTTATTATTGGTGAAGTTTAGCTTTGTGAAATGGTTTCACTAGGTTTTCAAAGTTGAGTTCAAATGTTTGTATGTTCTGAAATTTTGGATTATATAGGAAACCTTTAAAAAATAATATATATTTCCTTTTTTAAATTAAAGGTTAATATCAGTAGAAGAACTGGATTGTAGTTTCAATGAAGTTGAAGCTTTGCCTTCATCTATTGGGCAGCTTACTAACATAAGAACTTTTGCTGCTGATCATAATTACTTACAACAGTTGCCCCCAGAGGTAATGTATTTTAGATTTATCTAGATTTTTGTCTTTTCATTTTTTTCTGATTATCTTCATTATAGCTATTTAGTGTGGCTTCATTTATTTTCTTTCTAAAATAGTTTATCAAGTTATTTATTTTCTGAATAATAATTAGCTATGTTAATTTAGAAGAGGTTCCTAAATGCTTTATGTACATAAAAGTTAATAATTAGAAAGTCTAATCATTATTTTTTTTATAAATATGGAGTATATTTCATAACTTTCTTTTTTTTTTTTTTTTTTTTTTTTTTTTTTTTTTTTTTTTTTTTGAGACGGAGTCTCGCTCTGTAGCCCAGGCTAGAGTGCAGTGGCCGGATCTCAGCTCACTGCAAGCTCCGCCTCCCGGGTTCACGCCATTCTCCGGCCTCAGCCTCCCGAGTAGCTGGGACTACAGGCGCCCGCCACCTCGCCCGGCTAGTTTTTTGTATTTCTTAGTAGAGACGGGGTTTCACCATGTTAGCCAGGATGGTCTCGATCTCCTGACCTCGTGATCCACCCGTCTCGGCCTCCCAAAGTGCTGGGATTACAGGCTTGAGCCACCGCGCCCGGCCCATAACTTTCAAAAATGATGTTTTTATGTGTTGATCAACCTGTAGGCCAAATTTTTTGATCCTCAGTTTATATTTCTCTTTCAGATTGGAAGCTGGAAAAATGTAACTGTGCTGTTTCTCCATTCCAATAAACTTGAGACACTTCCAGAGGAAATGGGTGATATGCAAAAATTAAAAGTCATTAATTTAAGTGACAATAGGTTTGTGATACTATATTCATCAGTTGGTTTATAGGAGATGTTGGTTAGATGAAATTAAGTTTCATATGATATATAATAGAATAACTAGTGCTTGTTTCTCTTTAAATATACATAGTAAGTCCTCAATGTTACTGATAGGCTCTTGGAAAGTGTGACTTTCAGTGAAACAACATATAATGAAATCACTTCTTTCGTTCATCAGTGTTTTAAGAAAATGACATTATTTGAGGACCTGCCATACACAGTTTTGCAAAAGCTGTGGTTTCCAGGAACTTATCAGTAACATTAAATGAGGTCTTAAGTGTGTATTTTTGTTTTTTCTTTAAATACAAGGAGTGGTCTAATTTTTCTGATGTTAATTTATCATACGGTGGTTGTTACTGTTCATTGTGGGTTGACTTAGCTATATATTCCTTATTCTCTCCTTACAGTTACCTTTTATTCCTAAAGTCACATCTTCACCTTAATATTGCTATTTAACAAAACAACTTTGGAATGTATCTAGTCTGTTGCTAATATTTTTCTGGACAGATGCAGAGCAAATTGATCACTAGGGTTGTAAATTGGAACAATGTTTAAGTTAAAAACAGAATGTCCATACTTTTTCCTGAGGTAAACATACTAATGATGATTCAACTGCATTTGTAGAGTGTTTTCACTTTTTGCTTTCATAGTGTCTTGTGAAGTCTTCAAAACAGCTCTATGAAATAGTATAATAGTATTCCCATTTTATGTAGGAGGGTTTTAAGACTCAGATTTAAGGTGACTCACATAGCTTATAAGGTAGAGCTTTAATTTAAACTCAATTTTTTGACTAATTATGTTATTCTAACTTCTGTTTTATTTAAAAGAACCACTGCTTTCTTAAGTCAGTGTTTCACCCTTTAATTCCTACAACTCACAGTAGGTTGTGCAAATTACCTTGAAAGAAAGCCATGGAAGACTAGTTAGGCATAAGATAGCAAGGCTGAAGTGGATAATTCCCTCTTAAATAGGATATTTTCGTTTAGTATTCTAATGAGTATTTATAGTTGATTCTGCAAGTGTGGATTCAAACAACTTCAGATCGAAAATATTTGGAAGAAAATTGTGTCAGTACTGAACGTGTACCAACATTCCCATTGTTATTCCCTAAACAGTACGGTATACCAACTGTTTACATAGCATTTGTATTCTAATAGGTATTATAAGTACTCTAGAAATGATTTAAAATATATGGGGGGGATGTACATAGGTTATATGCAAATACTATACAATTTTATATAAGGGATTGAGCATCTGCAGATTTTGGTGTCTGAGGGAGATCCTGGAACCAGTCTTCCACAGATACTGATGAATGACTGCACTTTGTTTTTACTCATTATCATCTTAGGATAGTCTTCTAGATTACATAACTGCTGGCTCACAAATAGAGAGCAGTGCAGTTTTTATATCAAACTATCACTAAGAGTGCTTCCTATAACAGTTTGTTCTGAGTACAAATAAACCAAAGCAGTTTTATGAGACATTCCTTAATGTGTTCTTTCCTCTAAGGCAGGGACAATTAACTGTTATTTTTAAAGGTTATTCTGTTGTCCATTTTCTTGCCAGGTGAATTGATTCAATTGAAGAATTAATATTTTTGAAACGAATTCTTGTAAGACTAGATATTTTGTCTTATGTCCTGTACAAATAATTATATGGGACTTTTCTAGATTTTTTTTTCCTATTTTCATGTGCAACTATATAGCATTTTTCAGAAAACCTTTGAGCCCTCATTCATTTTAAATCTTCTCAAATTTTAAAGTTTAATTTTTGTTTGTATTTTTTCCTACAGATTAAAGAATTTGCCCTTTAGCTTTACAAAGCTACAGCAATTGACAGCTATGTGGCTCTCAGATAATCAGGTGGGCATTCTGATTTTATAAGTTAATGGAGTTCCTATTTGTGTTATATAGTTTTGCACTGTGATTTACATAGGGTCATTTAAGAGCAGCTATACGGTGGTACACGTGTAAATGTATCTTTTATATAAGAAAAATCTCTATTTAGAAGGACATAACTTTTTATAAAATAGGTATCGATTTATAAGTAATGAATTCTGTTGGACTTGCCTGATTTCTCCTAAATCTGTGAAAATATTGAGAGATTAGGAAGTCAGACTCAAACTCTGACTTTAATAGCATTATCTCATACACTTGTCATATTTTATAGTGAGAACACTTAAAGTCTACTTGGTAATTTCAAGACTATAACAGTGTTATTAACTGTAGTCACCACGTTGTACAGTAGAGCTCTTGAACTTATTCCTCCTAACTTGACTTTTGTACCGTTTGACCAGTATATCCCAATCCATGCTCCAGCCCACCCCTGCCAGCTCCGAAACCCACCATTTTACTCTTAGTTTCTTTGAGTTTATCTTTTTTAGATTCCTCATATAAGTGAAAATGTGTGACATTTATCTTCTTGTTCCTGCTTATTTCACTTAACATAATGTCCTCTAGGTTCATCCATGTTGTTGCAAGTGACAGGATTTCCTGAATAGTATTCCATTGTGATTGTATGTGTATTTGTGTACACACACTACATTTTCTTTTTTCATTCATCCGTTCATGGGCACTTATTCTGATTTGCTATTGTGAATTCTGCTGCAGTGAACATGGGAGTGCAGACATCTCTTCAACATACTGATTTTATTTCTTTTGAATATATATCCAGTAATGAGATTGCTGGATTGTATGATAGTTCCATTTTTAATATTTTGAGGAACCTCCATAATATATTCCCACCAACAGTGTGTAAGGATTCCTTGTAAGTTGTTATAACAAAATAGAATATACAATTTACTGATCTTCTTAATTAAAAAATTAATGCTTGTTATTTAATGTTGGGCAATACTTTATAATAATTTATTTAAAGCTCTATTTTCCCAGTGTTGGATACACTGGTCTCATATGATACTTATGAACTCTGCAGCCAAATTTTCTTGGGAAACTATATTGTATTCTAATTCTGGATTATATTAACCACCCTGAGGTGTTAATACAGTAAAGAAACCCACAAGGATTCTTCATAACTTTTTAACTGGGTATCCTTCTCTGTTCTGTTCTGTCTTGTTCCATGCTGTACTTTTCTTTCTTTTTTTTTTTTTTTGTTTTTGAGACAGAGTCTCTCTCTGCTGCCAGGCTGGAGTGCAGTGGCGTGATCTCAGCTCACTGCACCCTCCACCTCCCGGGTTCAAGCAATTCTCCTGCCTCGGCCTCCTGAGTAGCTGGGACTACAGGCATGTGCCACCACTCCCAGCTAATTTTTGTATTTTTAGTAGAGATGGGGTTTCACCATGTTGGCCAGGATGGTCTCAATCTCTTGACCTCATGATCCGCCGGCCTCAGCCTCCCAAAAGTGCTGGGATTACAGGCGTGAGCCACCACACCCTGCCTTGGGGCCCGTTTCTTACCTAGCCCTTACTGTTATCCCAAAAGCCTTAAATTTATGTTAATCTATGGTTATGAATAAGACTGTATTATTTACCTGCTTTGCAAATTTAGAGAGAATGTTAAAATGATGATACATTGCCGTTATTAGAGGTTTTTGTTTGTTTGTTTGTTTTTGTTTTTTGACAGAGTCTTGCTCTGTCACCCAGGCTGGAGTGCAGTGGCATGATGTTGGCTCACTACAACCTCTGTCCCCCGGGCTCAAGCAATTCTCCTGCCTCAGCCTCCAGAGTAGCTGGGATTACAGGCGTGTGCCACCATGCCTGGCTAATTTTTGTATTTTTTTAGTAGAGACGGGGTTTCACCATGTTGGCCAGGCTGGTCTCAAACTCCTGACCTCAGGTAATCCGCCCACCTCAGCCTCCCAAAGTGCTGGGATTACAGGTGTGAGCCACCATGCCCGGCCTTATTGGAGCTTTTTAACACAGGCAATTACTGTATCTATTATATGTGGAACTGATTTCTCTTAATTGAATAGTATATGTTTAAACTTGATTTGAAATTTTGCGACTAGATTCAGAAAACATTTGCTGGACCCCATCTTATGCCATTTACTAACTTCACAATGAATGAGATGTACCTCCTGATCTTGAGGAACTCTTAGACTAATTCTAAGTAGAGTAGCACTTTTTTTTTTTTTTTTTTTTTTTTTGAGGCGGGGTCTTGCTCTGTCATCTAGGCTAGAGTACACTGGTATAATTAAGATTCAGTGGAATCTTCAACTCCTGGGGTCAAGCAGTCCTCCTGCCTCAGCATCCCAAGTAGCTGGGGGACCACAAGTGCATATCACCACGCCCAGCTAAATTTTTTTTTTTAAACGTTTTTAGTAGTGACAAGATCTCATGATATTGCCCAGACTAGTCTCGAACTCCTGGACTCAAGCCATCCCCCTGCCTCAGCCTCCCACAGTGCTGGGACTACAGGTGTTAACCACCGTGCCTGGCCTGCAGTAGCACTTTTGTGGATAAATTAATGCCAGCAAATTATACCAGATGATTCATTTTAATGAAATTAACCAAGTATCTGCTACAGTTTCTTCATATTTACAGTGTTCTTTCATTCTATTTACACTTCTCCAATTGATTTAAAACAAAAATTATATGTAGGAGTCTTTGTTCTTCAAAGTTTGACAGAATATTGAGTAAAACAAATCAGGTATGGCTAGAAAATTTCCCTTACCCTTACCATATGAAGCAATAATTTTGCTGTGAAAGAATGACATGTAGAGGAGAAGGTATACAGAGGTTTGGTTGTGAATTATAAAAATAAACTGTTCTACTATTTAATGTTTATGAAAATAAATTGCTCTGGTATGTAGAACAGTACATGCAGTAATATAATTTTCATGAGTTGCTGAAGGCGTGAGCAGAACAATTATTTATTAATTCCCTCATCCATTTTGTGATTCTCAAGAACCATTTATTGAACAACTGCTTTGTGCCAGGAAGTTTAAGGTGGGAAGAACAATATTTAGAAAGTTACTTTAATACAATGTGGTTAAGAGACTTAATAGGACTAAGCTTTAGGATCAAAGATGGGGAAGATAACCGAGGGATGTAAAGGCGAATTTCTGAAGAGGAGGAAATGCCTGCAATGCCTGAATTATCTCTCAAAAGAGGAATGGGGCTGGGTATGGTGATTCACACCTCTAATCCCAGAGCTTTGGGAGGCTGAGGTGGGAGAATCTTTTGAAGCCAGGAGTTTGAGACCAACCTGGGCAACATAGCAACATCCCATCTCTGCAAAAAAATTAAAACATTAGCCAGGTGGGGTAGCACATGCCTGTACAAGTCCAAGCTACTCAGGAGGCTGAGGCTGGAGGATCCTTTGAGCCCAGGAGTTCAAGGTTACAGTGAGCTGTGAGCCTGCCACTGTAATCCAGCATGGGCAACAGAGCAAGATTCTATCTGTAAGATAAAGCTTTTTTAAATAAAAAGAGGAATAGGATTTTTTGTCTATTTTTTCCCCCTTAAGATTGGGTTTTCATGTGTTGCCGAGTCTGATCTCAAACTTCCAGGCTCAAGTGATCTTCCCACCCCAGCCTTCTGAGTATCTGGGATTATAGACCTGCACCACCATGACCAACTAGGTGTAGGATTTAAAGAAAAAAAAGAGAACAGTGTTCTGGTTTGGAAGAATATCATGAGCATAAGCATTTAGGTGCAAAGCAGCGTAGTATATTCCATAACTCTACAAGCAGGTCATTGTGACAAGAGTATAACAGTGAGAAGGAAAAGGTAGAAAACGAGGCTACAAAGGCAGAAAGAGATCAGTTGGTGGAGGATCTTGTATGCCATGCAGAGAAACTTGTATTATATCTCAAGGATGGCAAATAAGATTTTTAAAAATCTTGTTCTCTTATCAATTATGAGTGGCTTCCTGAAAAATTGTGTTGCAGATTCTGACTTAAATTCAAGCTAGTGGAAAATTGCTGTGATTTGGGTGGCTGTGTAATTTATTGTCCCTAATAGGACACTTTTGGGGGAGTGAAAGGGGCTCCATTGATAAATACATGAGAACAACATGTGTAAATTGTGTCTGTCTCAGGCAAAATGGACATTCGATCGTTCTAGTCATGATCAATTATTCATATCTGCCATCAGTATAAAAGAAGTGATTTTTATGACACATATAGGATAATACGGGAACCAGTGTAATGTTGAACAGGCAAATAGTCTGATCTCATTGATATTTTAGAAAGGCCTTTTTGGCTGCATGGTGGAAGATGGATTCATCAGGGGTTAGTGCCAAGCATGAAGGCAGGGGAGACTGAGTTGGAGGACATTGTCATACTCTGGGCAACAGAATACGTTGCCTTGAACTAAAGTAATGAAACAGAGCTGAGGGAAGAGCAGGTATTTTTGAGGAATAATTTAAAAGGTTGCATCAATAGAGCATGAAGAATGCATGTATGTGAAAAGAGAGTAAAAGCAAAGATGAGGGCCAGAGATTTGACTTCAGTGACTAGGTGGATAATGCTGCCACACCCAGGAAAACTAACCACAAATGAAGAAATATGTTTATGGGACGATGTTAAGTTCTAGTTAAACATGTTGATTTAGAAGTACCTTTGGTATATCCAAGTAGCTATGTATAGAACACGCTGGTGACCATGAACCTGACTTCATTTTCTTCTGTATGGTTTCTGTGCTCTTGGTTTCTCCATTTAAAAATTTCTAACCTTCAGAAATTTCTCAAAATTGCTCCTGAAGTCCTCATTTTCTTTTTTCAGTACTATTATAGGTTTATTCTTTGTGCTTATTTGTAAAAATGTATTCTTTATTTAAAAAGATTTGTGGCACAAGAAGAAATACACATTGGTGTTCAGCCTATGATCTTAATTAACTTTTTCTAGGGAATGGTTTCATAGCTTTTGTTGTTTCTCAAAAGGAATTATATAAAATTATATTTAAAAAACTTTTAAAATGTTAGTGATGGATGAATCCTGAGGAAAACCAACATTTGAATGGCAGTAGACTAAGAGGCTTAAAGAGAGTAGCCATAGAAGTAGAAGGAGAACTGAATGATGATGGTCTCAATTAAGAGTGAAGAAACTGGCCTGAAGAAAGAAGTTAACAAGTTATTGTTAATAAGATAAATGCTGTTGAGAAGTCAGTTCAGATTAAATCTGAAAAATATCCATTATATGTGGCAATTAGCTAAAGTAATTATAGAGGTATATGTCAAAACCCAGATTGAAGAAGTTTAAGGAATAAATAGATGATGAAATGGAATCACATAATGTTGATTACTCTTTTTTTAAAAAAAATTTATTATTATTATTATTATACCTTCAGTTCTAAGGTACATGTGCATAATGAGCAGGTTTGTTACATATGTATACTTGTGCCATGTTGGTGTGCTGCACCCATCAACTCGTCAGCACCCATCAACTCGTCATTTACATCAGGTATCCAATGCAATCCCTCACCCCTCCCTCCTCCCCATGATAGGCCCCAGTGTGTGATGTTCCGCTTCCCGAGTCCAAGTGATCTCATTGCTCAGTTCCCACCTATGAATGAGAACATGTGGTGTTTGGTTTTCTGTTCTTGCGATAGTTTGCTGAGAATGATGGTTTCCAGCTGCATCCATGTCCCTACAAAGGACACAAACTCATCCTTTTTTATGGCTGCATAGTATTCCATGGTGTATATGTGCCACATTTTCTTAATCCAGTCTGTCACTGATGGACATTTGGGTTGATTCCAAGTCTTTGCTATTGTGAATAGTGCCGCAGTAAACATACGTGTGCATGTGTCTTTATAGCAGCATGATTTATAATCCTTTGGGTATATACCCAGTAATGGGATGGCTGGGTCATATGGTACTTCTAGTTCTAGATCCTTGAGGAATCGCCATACTGTTTTCCATAATGGTTGAACTAGTTTACAGTCCCACCAACAGTGTAAAAGTGTTCCTATTTCTCCACATCCTCTCCAGCACCTGTTGTTTCCTGACTTTTTAATGATTGCCATTCTAACTGGTGTGAGATGGTATCTCATTGTGGTTTTAATTTGCATTTCTCTGATGGCCAGTAATGACGAGCATTTTTTCATGTGTCTGTTGGCTGTATGAATGTCTTCTTTTGAGAAATGTCTGTTCATATCTTTTGCCCACTTTTTGATGGGGTTGTTTGTTCTTTTCTTGTAAATTTGTTTGAGTTCTTTGTAGGTTCTGGATATTAGCCCTTTGTCAGATGAGTAGATTGCAAAAATTTTCTCCCATTCTGTAGGTTGCCTGTTCACTCTGATGGTAGTTTCTTTTGCTGTGCAGAAGCTCTTTAGTTTAATTAGATCGCAGTTGTCAATTTTGGCTTTTGTTGCCGTTGCTTTTGGTGTTTTAGACATGAAGTCCTTGCCCATGCTTATGTCCTGAATGGTATTACCTAGGTTTTCTTCTAGGGTTTTTATGGTATTAAGTCTAACATTTAAGTCTCTAATCCATCTTGAATTAATTTTCGTATAAGGAGTAAGGAAAGGATCCAGTTTCAGCTTTCTACTTATGGCTAGCCAATTTTCCCAGCACCATTTATTAAATAGGGAATCCTTTCCCCATTTCTTGTTTCTCTCAGGTTTGTCAAAGATCAGATGTCTGTAGATGTGTGGTATTATTTCTGAGGACTCTGTTCTCTTCCGTTGGTCTATATCTCTGTTTTGGTACCAGTACCATGCTGTTTTGGTTACTGTAGCCTTGTAGTATAGTTTGAAGTCAGGTAGCGTGATGCCTCCAGCTTTGTTCTTTTGACTTAGGATTGTCTTGGCAATGTGGGCTCTTTTTTGGTTCCATATGAACTTTAAAGCAGTTTTTTCCAATTCTGTGAAGAAGCTCATTGGTAGCTTGATGGGGATGGCATTGAATCTATAAATTACCTTGGGCAGTATGGCCATTTTCACAATATTGATTCTTCCTATCCATGAGCATGGTATGTTCTTCCATTTGTTTGTGTGTTCTTTTATTTCACTGAGCAGTGGTTTGTAGTTCTCCTTGAAGAGGTCCTTTGTACATCCCTTGTAAGTTGGATTCCTAGGTATTTTATTCTCTTTGAAGCAATTGTGAATGGAAGTTCATTCCTGATTTGGCTCTCTGTTTGTCTGTTACTGGTGTATAAGAATGCTTGTGATTTTTGCACAGTGATTTTGTATCCTGAGACTTTGCTGAAGTTTCTTATCGGCTTAAGGAGATTTTGGGCTGAGACAGTGGGGTTTTCTAAATATACAATCATGTCATCTGCAAACAGGGACAATTTGACTTCTTCTTTTCCTAACTGAATACCCTTGATTTCTTTCTCTTGCCTGACTGCCCTAGCCAGAACTTCCAACACTATGTTGAATAGGAGTGGTGAGAGAGGGCATCCCTGTCTTGTGCCAGTTTTCAAAGGGAATGCTTCCAGTTTTTGCCCATTCAGTATGATATTGGCTGTGGGTTTGTCATAAATAGCTCTTACTATTTTGAGATACGTTCCATCAATACCGAATTTATTGAGCATTTTTAGCATGAAGGGCTGTTGAATTTTGTCAAAGGCCTTTTCTGCATCTATTGAGATAATCATGCGGTTTTTGTCTTTGGTTCTGTTTATATGCTGGATTATGTTTATTGATTTGCGTATGTTGAACCAGCTTTGCATCCCAGGGATGAAGCCCACTTGATCATGGTGGATAAGCTTTTTGATGTGCTGCTGGATCCGGTTTGCCAGTATTTTATTGAGGATTTTTGCATCGATGTTCATCAGGGATATTGGTCTAAAATTCTCTTTTTTTGTTGTGTCTCCACCAGGCTTTGGTAACAGGATGATGTTGGCCTCATAAAATGAGTTAGGGAGGATTACCTCTTTTTCTATTGATTGGAATAGTTTCAGAAGGAATGGTACCAGCTCCTCCTTGTACCTCTGGTAGAATTCAGCTGTGAATCCATCTGGTCCTGGACTTTTTTTGGTTGGTAGGCTATTTATTATTGCCTCAATTTCAGAGCCTGGTATTGGTCTATTCAGGAATTCAGCTTTTTCCTAGTTTAGTCTTGGGAGAGTGTAAGTGTCCAGGAAATTATCCATTTCTTCTAGATTTTCTAATTTATTTGCGTAGAGGTGTTTATAGTATTCTCTGATGGTAGTTTGTATTTCTGTGGGGTCGGTGGTGATATCCCCTTTATCATTTTTTATTGCGTCTATTTCATTCTTCTCTCTTTTCTTCTTTGTTAGTCTTGCTAGCGGTCTATCAATTTTGTTGATCTTTTCAAAAAACCAACTCCTGGATTCATTGATTTTTGGAGGGTTTTTTGTGTCTCTATCTCCTTCAGTTCTGCTCTGATCTTAGTTATTTCTTGCCTTCTGCTAGCTTTTGAATGTGTTTGTTCTTGCTTCTCTAGTTCTTTTAATTGTGATGTTAGAGTGTCAATTTTAGATCTTTCCAGCTTTCTCTGGTGGCATTTAGTGCTATAAATTTCCCGCTACACAATGCTTTAAATGTGTCCTAGAGATTTTGGTATGTTGTATCTCTGTTCTCATTGGTTTCAAAGAGGATCTTTATTTCTGCCTTCATTTCATTATGTACCCAGTAGTCATTCAGGAGCAGGTTATTCAGTTTCCATGTAGTTGAGCGGTTTTGATTGAGTTTCTTAGTCCTGAGTTCTAGTTTGATTGCACTGTGGTCTGAGAGACAGTTTGTTATAATTTCTGTTCTTGTACATTTGCTGAGGAGTGTTTTACTTCCAATTATGGTCAATTTTGGAATAAGTGTGATGTGGTGCTGAGAAGAATGTATATTCTGTTGATTTGGGGTGGAGAGTTCTGTAGATGTCTATTAGGTCTGCTTGCTGCAGAGAGGAGTTCAATTCCTGGATATCCTTGTTGACTTTCTGTCTTGTTGATCTGTCTAATATTGACAGTGGGGTGTTGAAGTCTCCCATTATTATTGTATGGGAGTCTAAGTCTCTTTGTAAGTCTCTAAGGACTTGCTTTATGAATCTGGGTGCTCCTGTATTGGGTGCATATATATTTAGGATAGTTAGCTCTTCCTGTTGAATTGATCCCTTTACCATTATGTAATGGCCTTCTTTGTCTCTTTTGATCTTTGCTGGTTTAAAGTCTGTTTTATCAGAGACTAGTAGTGCAACCCCTGCTTTTTTTTGTTCTCCATTTGCTTGGTAGATCTTCCTCCATTCCTTTATTTTGAGCCTATGTATGTCTCTGCATGTGAGATGGGTCTCCTGAATACAGGAAACTGATGGGTCTTGACTCTTTATCCAGTTTGCCAGTCTGTGTCTTTTAATTGGAGCATTTAGTCCATTTACGTTTAAATTTAATATTGTTATGTGTGAACTTGATCCTGCCATTATGATATTAACTGGTTATTTTGCTCGTTAGTTGATGCAGTTTCTTCCTAGCCTCGATGATCTTTACATTTTGGCATGTTTTTGCAATGGCTGGTACCAGTTGTTCCTTTCCATGTTTAGTGCTTCCTTCAGGGTCTCTTGTAAGTCAGGCCTGGTGGTGACAAAATCTCTAAGCATTTACTTATCTGTAAAGGACTTTATTTCTCCTTCACTTATGAAACTTAGTTTGGCTGTATATGAAATTCTGGGTTGAAAATTCTTTTCTTTAAGAATGTTGAATATTGGCCCCCACTCTCTTCTGGCTTGTAGAGTTTCTGCCGAGAGATCTGCTATTAGTCTGATGGGCTTCCCTTTGTGGGTAACCCGACCTTTCTCTCTGGCTGCCCTTAAGATTTTTTCCTTCATTTCAACTTTGGTGAATCTGGCAATTATGTGTCTTGGAGTTGCTCTTCTCGAGGAGTATCTTTGTGGCGTTCTCTGTATTTCCTGAATTTGAATGTTGGCCTGCCCTACTAGGTTGGGGAAGTTCTCCTGGATGATATCCTGAAGAGTGTTTTCCAAGTTGGTTCCATTTTCTTCCTCACTTTCAGGCACCCTAATCAGACGTAGATTTGGTCTTTTTACATAATCCCATACTTCTTGCAGGCTTTGTTCATTTCTTTTTCTTCTTTTTTCTTTAGATTTCTCTTCTCGCTTCATTTCATTCATTTGATCCTCAATCGCTGATACTCTTTCTTCCAGTTGATCGAGTCGGTTACTGAAGCTTGTGCATTTATCACGTATTTCTTGTGTCATGGTTTTCATCTCTGTCAGTTCGTTTATGGCCTTCTCTGCATTAATTATTCTAGTTATCAATTCTTCCACTCTTTTTTCAAGATTTTTAGTTTCTTTGCACTGGGTACGTAATTTCTCCTTTAGCTCTGAGAAGTTTGATGGACTGGAGCTGCCTTCTCTCATCTGGTCAAAGTCATTCTCCGTCCAACTTTGATCCATTGCTGGCGATGAGCTGCGTTCCTTTGCAGGGGGCGATGTGCTCTTATTTTTTGAATTTCCAGCTTTTCTGCCCTGCTTTTTCCCCATCTTTGTGGTTTTATCTGCCTCTGGTCTTTGATGATGGTGACGTACTGATGGGGTTTTGGTGTAGGTGTCCTTCCTGTTTGTTAGTTTTCCTTCTAACAGTCAGGACCCTCAGCTGTAGGTCTGTTGGAGATTGCTTGAGGTCCACTCCAGACCCTGTTTGCCTGGGTATCAGCAGCAGAGGCTGCAGAAGATAGAATATTGCTGAACAGCGAGTGTGCCTGTTTGATTCTTGCTTTGGAAGCTTCCTCTCAGGGGTGTACTCCACCGTGTGAGGTGTGGGGTGTCGGTCTGCCCCTAGTGGGGGATGTCTCCCAGTTAGGCTACTCAGGGGTCAGGGACCCACTTGAGCAGGCAGTCTGTTCGTTCTCAGATCTCAGCCTCCGTGTTGGGAGATCCACCGCTCTCTTCAAAACTGTCAGACAGAGTCGTTTGCGTCTGCAGAGGTTTCAGCTGCTTTGTTGTTGTTGTTGTTGTTTAGCTGTGCCCTGTCCCCAGAGGTGGAGTCTACAGAGACAGGCAGGACTCCTTGAGCTGCTGTGAGCTCTACCCAGTTCCGATTACTCTTTAAGAAGGTTGGATGAGAAGAAAATGGAATGGAACGTAAAGCAATTGGTAGCTAGCAGCAGGAAAAGTGCAGGGATCCTTTAATATTGGAGAACATGTTTACAGGTTGTTGGAAAGAAGCTGTGTGACGAGTAAGATTAAGAATATGAGGGCCAAGTGCGGTGGCTCATGCCTGTAATCCCAATACTTTGGGAGGCCTAGGCGGTTGGATCACCTGAGATCGGGAGTTCAAGACCAGCCTGATCAATATGGTGAAACCCCGTCTCTACTAAAAATACAAAAATTAGCTGGGCATGGTGGCATGTGCCTGTAGTCTCAACTACTCAGGAGGCTGAGACAGGAGAATTGATTGAACCCGGGAGGTGGACGTTGCAGTGAGCCGAGATCACTCCACTGCACTCCACACTCCAGCCTGGGTGACAGAGCAAGACTCTGTCTCAAAAAAAAAAAAAAAAAAGAGAGAAGCAGTTGGATAATGGGTAGAAAATGATAGAAAAGCTATGACAGGAATTCTCAGCCTGTTGGAGGGAGTTGGGTGTGATGTTTGTGAAAGGGAGGAGAGGAAATAGTGTACGTTATAATACTCTTAGAATATAGAATTTTCCATACTCAGAGCTGTCCTTTTTTTTTTTTTTTTTTTTTTTTTTTTTTTGAGACAGTATCTCACTCTGTCTCCCAGGCTGGGGTGCAGTGGCTCCATCTTGGCTCACTGCAACCTCCTCCTCCCGGGTCCAGGCAATTCTCCTGCCTCAGCCTCTTGAGTAGTTGGGACTACAGGCCTGCCACCACACCTAGCTTTTTGTATTTTTAGTAGAGACGGGGTTTCACCATGTTGGCCAGGCTGTTCTCAAACTCCTGATTTCACGTGATCCACCCACCTCGGCCTCCCGAAGTGCTGAGATTACAGGCGTGAGCCACCCCGCACAACCTCGTAGCTGTTCTTGAATCCTTGTTTTTTGTTTGTTTGTTTGTTTTTTAGGGAAGATATTTTCAGAGTATAATTTAGGAAACATAGAAGGATTTTTAGGTAGCATGTAGAGCCTGGTTGAAGTATTATTAGTATCAGTACACTAATATGAGTACAAATTAATAATCACTCCACAAGTTTGTGGTGATACTAATTTGCTCAGCAATGTAATATAGAGAAAGCACACAACTGGAAGGATTTTGGGCTGTAGTTTTGCCAAGACAGGTGCAAGAAAAGAATAATGCAGTGAGGAGATCTTGGTTTGTGGCAAGAAAGTGGTTTAAGATACAGTGTGGTACAAAAGGGTAGTCAAAGACGGAGTAAAGGGTGGGAAGAATGTTAAAAGGTCAGGGTATTAGTAGTCTTGCTGAGGGTGATCAGCAAGTACTGTGAGAGCAGCGGAGTGGGAGGGCTGCATGATGTCTGTGTTACCATACTCTGCTGGTTGTCCTTTTGCCTGACTGCTCCTCAGTCTCCTTTTCAGACATATTTGTTCTGCCTGTGCCTTACATGTTTGTGCTCCTCATGGTTACCCTAGGCTCTGCTTTAATTTCTCCATACTTTGTCTTGAAATTGCTATCTGTATCCTCATTATTCCTAACAGTATCTGCAGCCCAGTTCTTGTGCCAGAGCTTCACATTCATATAGCTCAATTCCTGCTTAACATTGCCACCTAAATGTCTCCAATTCAATAAGCCCAAAATTGAGTATACCATCTTCTGCCCCATCTTCTGCCCCAAATATATTTCCCCCACACCCCCCAGCTTCTTTAGCTTGGTAAATAATACTTGATGGAGGCAGAGGCCTGGAAATACAACCCTTAACTACTGTTTTTCCCTGTACTTCAGTCCAGTTCATAGACAAGCCCTATTGAATCTTAAACATCTTCAAGTGTTTGTGTATTTTGCTTTATCCCTACTGCCACTCCCTTAAATACTGTTCACCATCATCTTTCACTTAAGACTTGCACTGTCCAGTACCATAGCCACTAGTGTCAAGGGACTGGTCCAAATTGAGATTTGGTGTGAGTGTAAGATACACACTGGTATCTGTAGCCTTAGTATTAACAGAGAATATATATGATCATGTTCATAATTTTTTTGATTATATGTTAAAATGATATTTTGAATATGTAAAGTTAAATGCATTATCAAAATTTCATCTTTTTTTGCCATTTTAAAATATGTGGCTACTAAAGGATTCTAAAGTGATCAGACTGGGCGTGGTGGCTCACATCTGTAATCCTAGCACTTTGAGAAGTCAAGGCAGGAGGCTTACTTGAGGCCAGGAGTTTGAGACCTGCCTGGGTGATGTAACAAGACCCCATCTCTTAAAAGATATATATATATAGCCAGTCATGGTGGCACATACCTGTAGTACCAGCTGCTTGGGAGGCTGAGGCAGGAAGATTGCTTCAGCCCAGAAGTTCTAGTTTACAGTGAGCTATGATCATGCCACTGCACTCCAGCCTGGGTGACAGAGCAAGATTCTCTTTAAAAAAAAAAAAAAGGAAAAGAAAAAGAAAATTATAAATAATCTGTGGTTCTCATTTTTGTCTTATCTTACAGTTCTTTCGAACAGTGCTGACAGTGTTGAGCTAACTTCCTAATAGGTCTCTGCCTCCAGTGTTGCTCCCAGTTCCAATCCCTTATTACCCATTCTGAACCACATTGTAATTTGAGTGATTCTTTAATCTGATCCCAGCACTAACCTACTTAAAAACCTTTTCATTGTTTCTTTTTTCTTTATATTATATGCCTCTAGAGCCTGCTCGTCTTGTGGCTTTGTCTCTATCTCGTACACATTCATTCTCATTTCTCCAAATCAGTCCTGCTTTCTTGGAAAATTCTTCCTTCTCTTTCTTACCTGGCTTCTTACCGTCTTATCCTCACCTTAGACTTTCTTTCAGGAATGCTTTGCTAATCATTCAAGATAATGGGAAGTGAATTTCTCCTCCTATATGTTCTCCCTGCATACTATACCCTGTCTACTCTGTAATTACACTTGAAATTACAATTGCAGTTGCCTATTTTGTTACCTGTATTCTTCCTCTCATAAACTCTACAAAGTCAGTAAAGATAACATGCTTTGCTTACCACTCTGTACACAGAGCCTGTCATAGTGCTTTGCAATATAAAAGGCTCTTAGTAAATATTCATTGAATGAGTCATTTTTATATTTCAGAGAAGAATATTTACAGGTGATATTTTAGGAATTGTGGCATAGGAATAGAATATCTGAAATGAAATCGGATTAAAGATCTCTGAAGTTGGGTGCTCAGGGAACTGAGAGGCCAGATACACTGTTCTCAATTCCTTTTTCTGTCTCTGTGCCTCATAAATAACAGGTGACTAGGTTTCTTATTACATCTTTGTTGACATGTAATTCATGTACCATACAATGAACCCCTTTTAAAGGATACAATTCAGTGATCTTTAGTATAGTCACAGAGTTACGCAACAATTATAACAGTTTTAGAAGATTTTCAGGGCGATAAGTTTTTAAAAGCCTTCCAGATAATTTTTAAATGCTCATCTAAGGGGACTTATTTTTTCTTCTCACACATTGTTCATCTTCTGAGAAGCCAGAAGTATGGAAATGTCATCTGTGTTTTGTATATGTTGAATTACCCATGACTTTGGAAAAATTTGGTGTAAAAGAGCCAAGAATAGATGAGTACCACCAAGAGGCCAGTAGATAATAGGACAGGAGATTGACTATGGAAGGTACGGGTTATAAATGCCTCAAAGGAACAGGAATTTAAATCTGAGGATAGGGGAGGAATGATGTCACAGCATTGTAAGTGCTACCCTCACCTCCTGACTTGGGGCGGATGAGGTAGGAGAGAATAAATTAACCCCTATATTTGAGGCCTGAGGGAAGCACTGTCTTTGAGAAGGGAGTAGAGCTACCATTTCCATTATCTGAGGGTCAAGGAAATTGTCCAGGAATTTGAAATGTAGGGCAGTTTTTGTTTGCTGAGGAGCAGAGGGGAATGTTTGAATGGGAGTAAGATTACAGGATGGAATTAACTAGCTGGAAGGTTTTCACAGGAGTAGGTGCAAAGAATTAAGTAATAGGGTCGCATGTGAGGGGAGAATTGCGTAGTTCTCTGTCCGTCTGGAGTCAGCCAAGGCTTTTATTGGTAGGATTTTAGGTGAATAGCAAAAAGAATTAATTATATTAAAAAATAGATGGATAACATTTGTTAACTAGTTAAGGAAAAAATCATAAGAAAAAAGAAGGTCCAAATTTCCTGGGGGGCTCCACCACTGAGTGACTTACTGGTGTCATTACTGTAGATGGGATACACGAGTGCACAAGAGGAAGAAAGAGAAGCTTTTTTTCATCATTCTCTTTTCATCATTGTTTTCATGATGAAAACAATGATTTTCATGAAGAGAATCATCATTCTCTTTTCCTCAGTGATGAATTGTTTTCATCTTTCTCTTTTCAGCTGCTAACTAGAATAAACATTTAGATAACCAGACTAACCCTTCCAAGTAATTTTTTCCAAAAGCATTTTAGTGAACGGGAATACTAGAGAGGGCAAAATAATATACAATGGAAAGGCTTATTTTATAACTTTATTAAATATATCACTGTGTAAATAAGTAATGGACTGTGGGTAAACTTAGTATATGAAATCTTTTAAACCTTGATATTTCATTAACTTGATTTACTTACTTTATACTAAAAACTAAATTTTATTTGTTAGATTTTAATATGGTTTCAAATCAATGCCTAAAGTATTATTGTATATAGTTAGATTTGTTTGTAACCTACACATTGATATTTTATAGAAAAAGTGGTATGTACTTATGCAGAGGAATTGCTGAATATGTATTTGCTTTAGGGTTATTGAAAATTAAGCATTTATTTTCCTTCTCTAGTCCAAACCCCTGATACCTCTTCAAAAAGAAACTGATTCAGAGACCCAGAAAATGGTGCTTACCAACTACATGTTCCCTCAACAGCCAAGGACTGAGGATGGTAGGAATTTCATAATCTATTTTCTTGTTAAAAACACATACTAATTTAAAAGGTGTGAAGTGAACTTTAAGTCTCGAAGACTTTTACTAGTTTGATGGGACTTTAGAGAATTGACCAAAAAAGTTCATTTCAAAATAATGGAAAAATAGGGCACGATTTCAGGGGTTGAATTTAGAGGTATAAGTGTAGCATATGCTTCCTTAAATGATTCTTTTAAATTAAACCACAGTGTTAAAATTGGTAACTTAAAAACATTTAGCTGTATGCTAGGAATAAATGTTAAGTGTTATGTGATAAGAATTATTAAACCAGGAAATATTTTCTTCACTCGTGAACTTAATATTACACTTGGATCTACACTGGATCAGCATAATCTGTTGAACTCTTTGACTATAAATGCTACTCTTAAATTCTTTTATTTTGCCTGACAAGGGGGAATATACCTTTTACTACTGGGCACAGATGTTTTTTATAGATTATGGTGCGACAACCTTTTAGACTAACGAGCAAATTGTTTCTAGTATATGTTTTACTCTCTGCGTGTGTGTGTGTGTGTTTATTATATTACACTTAAAGTAACTGTAATTTTTATGTATCTTTTTTCTGACACCAGTGAAAATACCTGTCGTTTGAAATTATTTATAAATTAATTCTTAATACATAGAAACACTGAAGAAAAAATGTAAATCAGTCATTTCAATCATCAGTCTTAATTTATAAACTATACCACAGGCAAGTTAAATAGATTATTGAACTTCAGTTTCCTTATCTTGAAATGATGATAATAGTTCTTTTGGAGCACATCCACATTCGTTCACTACAAAACACTCTGGAACCAAGCATTTCAGATAAGGGATACTTATGCTAGTATTCTGTCCTCTCATGTAAAAGAACAATTATCTAGTATATTGCATAGCTGATTATAACATTATTTAGAGGATGCTTACCCTTACTTCCTGTTTTCCAGAAATCATCTTCAGAGACAAAGAAAAGTAGGAAATTGAGACATAAGTTTTAGTGAATAAAACAAAAAAACTTAGCTACTGATGCATTCGAGTATTTATTGTAATTCCCCACATGGCACTGCTTACAGCATAAGCAGAGTTTGCATTTCTATTTTTAACTTAATTTCTAATTCATGAAATTATTGTTCACATAAAACAGTGATCACTATTGACAGCTTAATATTAAGTATACTATATTTTGTTATGGAAACATACTTCCATATTTTATTGTATTGCTAAATTTGGAGATTATGGGTGAATTTAAATACATAGAAGAGAGATTCTTTGTAAACCTATTCTCAAAGCTTTAACTGTAGAACCTCCAGTGAATGAAGCTCTTTACGTTAGTTATCTCACAAATCTTCTAATTGGATTAGAAAGCTGAACAGGTTTTGCTACATATAAATACAAGTCATCAGATTATACCCATGAAATAATAACTTATCAAAGCAAGTCTTTTATTGCTTCTGGCAGAGAGCAAGAAATAATTATCCTATAGAAAGTAAAGAGTTTTCTAATAGTTTAGCACTAGTTCTGGAATATAAGTTAAATAAGTTTTTATTCCATTTCAGTAATTCAAAGCTAAACCTGCTATAGCAATGTAAAAATAATAGCCAATTTGAGTCAGACACGATGCTAAGCACTTTATATATCCATAACTTCTCATCTTTACAATCTTCCAAAATAGATGCTGTTATCATTAGTTGCCTCTCCCAAAGCTTAAAATATTTATCTGACCCTTTATAGAAAAAGTTTACTCATTCTGCCTCTAAACTGTCAGAATCATAGGTATATTCGTGCCTTGATTTCTTCTCATACTGATTTCTCATACTTCTCATACTGATTTCTCATACTTCTCATACTGATTTCTACTCATACTGAATCTACTAATGATTCAAATCTACCTTGCCTTCTTTTTCTATTCTATTGTAATTTATTCCCTTCCTGTTTAATTTGAAAAGAGATCACAATTCAGGTAAAACATTTATTTCTGATAGGAAGAATAGAAGTAGCAAAATCTTGCCACTACTAATTTTTGATTTTGAGATTTGTTTGAAGAGTTTCTAATAGAAAAGTTTGAAATACAGTATCAATTATGATATTCTGGGTCCTCTTAGAGTTCATTTGTCACCTAAAGTGTCTCATGGATATTATACACAGAGTACTAAACAAGGTGAATGAATTTCCTTTCAACTATAAGAAAGGCTTTTGTCTTTATCCTAGTGCCTCCAAGAAATAGATGAGTCAAAAAATATTACGTATTTGTGTTTGGGTTTTATACCAATTTGAGAGAAGTAGACACTGTTCACAATTAATTCTGTTTTTCATCCCACCTTTGTGACAGGTATTGTGCTAGAGCTAAGTAAAGGCAAAAATTCTTGCCTTCAAGATTCTGAAGGTGGGAAGATTTAAAAAAAGAAGAAGGAAAAAAGAAAGATTCTAAAGGTAGATAGTGATGAATAAATGTGCAAGAGTAGGGGTGAGATCTTGGGCCTAGGTAGAGGAATCAGTCTTAATCAGAGAGAAAAGGAAGTATGCCTTCTTGTAACAATACATTTGTAGCTAAGAAAGCAGGATATTAGTGGAAATATGAGTCTGAGGATTTTTATTGCATTTCTTTTTACAATGAAGTGGAAGTTGCCTCTGGAAGTTGGGGTAAGGGCATTTCAGGGAAGTCGTAGTAATTAATGTATCATAAAATCTAAGCTTAATAGAGAAGGAAGTAAAACCTAGAGTGATTTTACAAGGAGCAAAAGAAAGGTAGTTAAGGAACTGAAAGTTTACCAGCAGTAATAAGGAATTGAGTGATTTGGAAGAACAGGCATCGTGGTCAAAGAGGTGGAAAAGTCCTGAGTATGACTGTGGTTGTGAATCATTTAGCTGATATGCATAGGGACATTGGGATTGAGGACATCAAGGAATATAAAGTTGTAGTGTTGAGGTGGTGGCTTATCATCCCATATTGACATCATTCAGGATTTTAGCAGGTCTTAGGTGGAGAGAAAAATCTGTAGCCAAAATACTAGAGTCCTCAGTAAGTCTATACCTGGGTGATCAGTTTGAGTAGCCTCTAGAATGGATAGAAAGTGATACTATCTGATGTCCTGAATCTTCAAAGATGTGAGATTTATAAAAAAGAGTAGAAAGTGTGAGTGACCAGAATTTGACAAGAATGAGAAGCATGGTAAAAGTTAACTTACCTTGGGCTTCTGAATAAGTTCTGGTGTAAAATTGCTTTAGACATAATCTAACACTAATTGGAATCTCTGGGCCAAGCTGGTGATTGAAATTACAAGGGAGAGGGAATTATATGAGTTAAAAAATAGACTTTGTTGGAAACTGCTGGGCTGTCCTTGCCTTTCCAATGATACCACAAAAGTATGTCAATAGGAATCTGAATCACATTCCACATTTGTTTTGAACGAAAACAAATACATTACTTCATTGAGTATGTGTTAAGCAATTAAAAAAAGCAATTATAAGGAAAAAAAAATCTTGAATGGAGTAATGAAAACAAAGAAGAGGCTAAATTAAAGAATTTCATTCCCATTGGTAAGACTTGGTTTCATGACATCCTTAGTTGGGATATGAGATTTTAAAAGGTTAAGCAAGCCCCAAATACAGGCTTAATAAAAATGATAATTAGAAGTTTTTGTATTATGTTATTTTTGTGGAAATATTCTAATTGACCATATTTGGGTATTCCAGGAGTTTCTGGGGTTCTTTAAAGCTCATTTTGGATACTCATAATCTCTGTTTTGAGTAGGGGATAATCATTTTCTTTTAATGGGCAAAAAAATTGTGATTTTATTTTGTATTGCACAACTTCTATGGAATGATATATAATAGCTGAATGAATTAATTTTTAAGCCTTATGTATTTTTTAGATGCCTAATAATAACAAAAAACTGAGAGTTGTTAAATCTTTGCTTTTGATGTTACAGGTTGAGTATCTCTTATCCAAAATGCTTGAGACCAGAAGTGTTTCAGGTTTTGATTTTTTTTTGACTTTGGAATATTTGCAGAATTCATATCAGTTGAACCTCTCTAACCCAAAATTCAAACTGTGCCAAAATCCAAACGTTTTGGAGTGCTGACACAATGCTCAAAGGAAATGCTCATTAGAGTTTTTTGCATTTTGGATTTTTTGGATTAGGGATGTTCACCCTATATATCTGATAGAATATACAAGTGTTGGGTTTACCTTAAAATTTCCATTTTTTTACATTTTGATATAGAAAATATATTGTAAGAACTTTACTTAGTATATAATCCATGTTATGTATAATGTTTAATACAGTGTTGAAATTGCATTTCTACCATAGCACCTTTTAGAGCACTGCCCAAAACCATGTATCTGTGGTGTTTTCATTGGTAGATTCTCTTCAGGAACCCTTCTGGTAAAAATACAAGATGAATCAGCTTCAGGGAAGAAAGGATATGTGATTGACATTATAAAGAAATCTTACATTGACATTATCAAGAATCAGCCTATGCATTAGGATTTCTAATTTCTTGCATTGACCATTCTTAACTATTTTAGACTTATTGTAATGAACGTAACTCGTACAGAAATTATGAGCAAGTGATAGTTTTCCATAATTACAGTAAAATATAGTAGGTTTTTGTTTGTTTTTTACTTTTCTCTAGTTATGTTTATATCAGATAATGAAAGTTTTAACCCTTCATTGTGGGAGGAACAGAGGAAACAGCGGGCTCAAGTTGCATTTGAATGTGATGAAGACAAAGATGAAAGGGAGGCACCTCCCCGGGTGAGTCTGTTCTTTATTCTTTAAAATTTGAAACAAGTCTGCTGATATTTAAGTTGGTACTATATATACTATGATGTTTGGGGATATAAAAAAGTATTAGATTTATTCCTTGTCCTCAAGTTACTTGAAGTGTTATTGATTCCAAATATTCAGACATGAAAGAACGTGGGAACAATATAAAACTGTGTGATTTAAAACTAAATTTCATAGTATATATAACTATAAGAGGAAAACGTTATTATAGGCTAGAGAAGTGGACTAACACTTTATTTCAAATTAGTGCCCTTTATGTTTAACTTCAGTTTAGCTGACTTCCCCCCACCATATTTGTAATGATGATTTTCTCCACTTTCCCTTTCTTTAATGATTCATTTTTATACATCTTAGAGATAAAGAACTCTTTGTTATGAACATTTTGTTTCTTTATGGAATTGAAAACATATCACAGTGATAGGAGTAGTAAATACATATTTTTGAGTTACTTATGAATGTAATTATTTGCCCCTTATACAAGCTTAGCTGAATCTCAGAAAATGACAGGCTGACCTTGGAAAAATATGGCTCTTGGTATGTGAGACATAAATAGATGAATATCTGAATTTTATATATACGTAGATGAATATCTAGCTGAAAAATGTGTATCTGTTTCAAAGCTAAGTGGCACAATTTTTGGCAATATTCATACTGTATGTCTCTAAATGGAAATATTTGAGTCTGATAAAACTTTTAAAACATTGAAATTTACTGTGAAGTCTTACTGTTTTGTTATAAAACCATATTTTTATTAAGCCTAAAATGCCTTCAAAGTCTATTATCTGTCTTCACAGTTATCTCTATGAGCTTAATATCTAATGTAATTCAGATGGATTGTAGGTTAAATTTTGTTTGAGATTGACATTAGAAATATTTGTACTTCATATTTCACTTATTTTATTTCTCTAGGAGGGAAATTTAAAAAGATATCCAACACCATATCCAGATGAGCTTAAGAATATGGTCAAAACCGTTCAAACCATTGTACATAGATTAAAAGATGAAGAGACCAATGAAGACTCTGGAACCAGAGATTTGAAACCACATGAAGACCAACAAGATACAAATAAAGATGTGGGTGTGAAGGTTAGAAAATTCAAAAGGATTAACCAAAGCCTATTTCAAGTTCTTATTTTTAAATGGCAGTTGATATAGTGACCCTTTTCACGTACTCTAAATGTTCAGTTATGCACCACAGAATGGTATTTCAGCCAACATGCTCACATACGTATGATGGTGGTCCTGTAAGAGTATAAGGGGCTGGACGCAGTGGCTCACGCCTGTAATCCCAGCACTTTGGGACGCCAAGGCAGGCAGATCACTTGAGGTCAGGAGTTTGAGACCAGCCTGGGCCAACATGGTAAAACCCCATCTCAACTAAAAGTACAAAAATTAGCTGGACGTGGTGGTGGGCACCTGTAATCCCAGCTACTTAGGAGGCTGAGGCAGGAGAATCGCTTGAACCATGAGGCAGGGGTTGCAGTGAGCTGAGATCACACCACTGTGCTCCAGCCTGAGTAACAGAGCAACACTCTGTCTCAAAAACAAAAAATAAGAATATAAGGGAGATGGCTGGCCATGGGGGCTCACCCCTGTAATCCCAGCACTTTGGGAGACTTGAGGTGGGATGGTCGCTTACACCCAGGAGTTTGAGACCAGCCTGATGAACGTGGTGAGACTGTTTCTACAGAAAGTTAAAAAAAAAAATGCTGTGCTTGGTGATGTGTGCCTGTTGTCCTAGCTATTTGGGAGGCTTAGGCAGGAGGATCACTGGAGGCCAGGAGTTCAAGACCAGCGTGGGCAACATAGCAAGACAACCTGTCTCTACAAAAAATTTAAAAATTAACTGGGCATGGTGGCATGCTCCTGTAGTCATAGCTACTTGGGAGACTTGAGGTGAGAGGATCCCTTGAGCCTAGGAATTCAAGGCTGCAGTGAGCTGTGATCATGCCACAGCACTCCAGCATGGGTGACAGAGCGAGACACTGTCTCAAAAAAAGAAAAAACATACAATGGAGCTGAAACACTCCTATTGCCTAATGACATCATAACACAACTTTTCTATATTCAGATATGTTTGCATACACACATACTTTCTATTGTGTCAGAATTGCCTATAGTGTTCAGTACAGTAACATGTTATACAGGTTTGTAGCCTCGGGGCCATAGGCTATATAACGTATAACCTATTTGTGTAGTAAGCTATACCATCTAGGTTTGTGTAAGTACACTCTATGATGTTCACAGAGTAAAAAAAAATCACCTAACAAATTTCTCCGAACATACCACTGTTGTAAAGTGCCACATGACTGCACTTGCCAGTTTAAGGTTTTGTTCTCAGCTACCTGAACTGGGAAACTGTAATAATCAGTGAAGTCCATAATTACTGTCATTACCGGTCTCTGGCTATAGAATGTCCAATTGGCAGTGTAGCGTCAGCGTAACCTTTAAAAAAATCATTGTCTGAACAAAGAACATAATGAATGCCAGAAAAATTATTATGATGGAAATTTTTTTCCCCCAGTAATATTGATCCATTTTGCCCCATTCTCATTTTAAATGTAATTGCAATGACAGACAGTTGGCATTCATTTCCTTGGGATGTTTCAAAAACTTTCACAAATTCCTAAATGGTATATTCCTTTAGGACTTTGCCACACACACATCATTGTATCACAGAAACAAAAGTTTTACATGTCATTAGAGTTACTCTTCAGTCCACAATGAGCAGAAAACAATTTTAACCATCCGGAGTTGAGTATGCTGAGCTAAGTGACTCAGTTGTCCACACTTACAAGCCTTGCAGTTTCTAAGAGGAAAGTAACCTTGGCTCACTTTTAAATTTTAATGTGGCTCATGGATCTTTGGGGGCCACGTGATCCTAAAATGAGCATTTTATCTGTGACTGTCACAGGTTTCTATGTTTAAAGTTTTCGTGTTTGAGATTAGTCCCAGAATTGGAAGTTGGCAAATTGCTTACAAATTTTTATCTGAACCTTTAAAATACATATAAAACTTAAAAGAATATGAACTCTTTATATTTTCTTTTACTTAGACCTCAGAAAGTACTACTACAGTAAAAAGCAAAGTTGATGAAAGAGAAAAATATATGATAGGAAACTCTATACAGAAGATCAATGAACCTGAAGCTGAGATTAGTCCTGGGAGTTTACCAGTGACTGCAAATATGAAAGCCTCTGAGGACTTGAAGCATATTGTTAACCATGATGATGTTTTTGAGGTATGATTTTATGATTATTTTGGAGCAATCATAAGAACTTTCAATTTAATATTTTATTGTTGCTAAAGACCTGATATTGATTGTAGAAAGTATATTAATGCATTCATCATTGAGAAATTTCATATCTGCAAAAATATCACTCATTTGTCACTTTAAACTTACAAATTATTATGCCCTTTGTATTCAGATGTTTATGCGAATTAGATTATAGGTAGTCGAGGCTACTGTAAAATACATAATTGCTTTTATTTCTGTAGCTTAAAAATGAAAAGACTACTATAAGCATACCCAGTTATTTAACTTATTTATGCATTTATCCTTGAATGTGAAAGGTTTTTTGGTTGAATGTCTGAGACAGTTTTAGATGTGGAGTTTCTTCTAGTGGATCAATAAGACCTGGAACCTTTTTTTTTAAACAGCTTTATGTGAGATACAACTCACATACCATACAAATCACTCATTTAAAGTATTCAATTCAGTGGCTTTTAGTATATTTACCAAATTGTGCAGCCATTACTACAATCACTTTTAGAACATGTTTCTCACCCCAGAAAGAAATCCCCTACTCCTTACCTGTTACTCCTCACTCTTTATCCCCTTCAGCGCTAGGCAACCAAAAATCTACTTTATATGCCGCTATAAATTTGTCTATCCTTGACATTTCATTTAAGTGGAATCACACAATATGTGGTCTTTTGTGCCTGGTTTGTTTCACTTAGCATAATGTGTTTGTTTATCTATGTTATAGCATATATCAACACAGCATCCATTTTTATGACTGAATAATATTACATTGTGTATATCCACCCTTTGTTTATCCATTCTTCAATTAATGGACACTTGAATTATTTCCACTTCTTGGCTGTAATGAGTAAGTCTGCAGTGAATTTTTGTGTACAGGTTTTTGTGTGGATATATATTTTCATGAATAAAAAATGATTGCACCATTTTATATTCCCTTCATACGCTGCTAATGGTAATGTAAAATAGTGAAGCTGTAACTTTTTAATATGAATATCTGAAGTGTTTCTGATTTATAGCTGCATTGTTCACTGCAGTGTATACTAGCTACAAGTGGCTATTTAAGTTAAGACATCTTCATCCCTAAAATTTCAAAGTGCATTCAAGCACACCATCTCTTTTCCTGGTTATCCGTGAGCTGTCATTTACAACAGGAATAATTTTTTTTTAAAAAAAAGGATGGTTAATATCACTCAATACACTATGGTATGTACTGAAGCTAATGTAACATAGGCTGTGAAAAAATTATTAGGTTTGTTACAGTGAACTTATGACTCATTTAGTGTAATTTTTATGTGTAAGGCACTGTGTTTGGAGGTAAGGTGGCAGAATGGATAAGTGGATATAGGGATTTAAATGAATGCAAGCGCATATAATTAAGGATACACTGTGCTAAGTGTGTTAAAAAAGTACTAAGTGTTGCAAAAATTTAGAAGGAAGATTTATGGCTGCCTTGAGAAGGGGGCATTTCACCTGTGTTTTGGAAGATTTTAATTCACAGATACAGGAGAATGGAATGAAAGGGGAAGGAATTATGAGAGCAAAAGAATGGCATTTGGAACACATGGAAAATAACATTTTACGTTACTGAATGAGTCAGAGGCAATATTATGAAATAAGATCGGTAGAGTAGATAGGGCCCTGATTACAGGGCTCTGAAAAGCCAAGCTAAGAAGTCTGGACTTAATGTTCTGTTGTCTTGAGGAGCCACTAAAGGCTTTTAATAGAGTGTTACTCTAATTCATAGAGCTATATGTGGTTGAAAGTTATTATAGTTGTGAGAATATTATAGCAGATGCAGCACGTTAATATCTCAGTATAAAAAAGGGAATAGAGAGAGCAGTATCCTAATGTTTGATTAGGATAATGATGCCATGAAAAGGATAGAGGTGCAAATTGTACAAACAGGCTTGGAAGGACTAGTTGTGTTTTATTGCAATATCTTGAAAAGGTTTAATATATGTTTATAATATTTGTTTTCCCTTTAAAGTCTTATGACTTAATATTTATTTGAAGAAACAAAAATTTAATTTTTATCCCCCTCCCCGCTTTTTACTAGGAATCTGAAGAACTTTCTTCTGATGAAGAGATGAAAATGGCGGAGATGCGACCACCGTTAATTGAAACCTCTATTAACCAGCCAAAAGTTGTAGCACTTAGTAATAACAAAAAAGGTTAGATGTTGAAGGAAAGTACTAAGAGTAGAAATTGCCTCAATAAATTTATAAATTTTTTTGGAATAAATTTCATTCAATATTATGTTATTTGAAACATTTTAGAAACAAATTTTTAAGGTTGGCTTTCTGAAAGGTTCTCTTTCCCTCTCATTTTTAGTGAAAGGCCTTGATAGTCTTTTCTTTCTCCTCATGCAAATTTACTTATAAAGGATGGACTTTACCGACACATAAGCCTGGATTGTAATTTCATATCTGCCACTTATCTGCTGTGTGAGCCTTGAGTTAATTTTATCCATGTGTACATATCTGATTTGACATACAATGAGACTAATGAACAATTTTGCATCAAATAGGCTAGATAATATATCTTTCAGCACAGTACCTTATTTTTATTCATTCTATTGCAAAACATTTTTTACACGCTGTCCAACCTCTGCCAGCCATTCTTTCATATAAGACAATCTTAGACTCAGAGATCTTGAAGGGTATCTATCCCTTCCCTCACCCCTCCCCTCCAGCACCTGAGTATCTTTACATCATCATCCTCAAATGTTTAACCGTTTGTCTTTATGGCATCAATGATACTTATTATCAAGGTGGCCCTTGGATAGCTTGGGTTCATAATACTTGTAGTAGTGATACCTAAAATTTGTTGAGCACTAATTGCTTAGTTACTGTGCTAAATATTTTACGTGTTATTATCTAATTGTCACAATAGCCCCCATGATGAGGAGGAAGTGGAATGTATCTAAGAAAGAACCTAACAACCATCTATTTTACCGGTTAAGTTAAGAGCTCAAAACCTAAACACACTGAGATCAAACTTAGAGTCCCATTTGCTACTGTTAACTGTAAATACAATCCGGACTACTTGAGCTGTGCTCCTAAGATCTCAGAACATCAAAGATATCCTTAATTCATATAATCTTCTATGGATATGTCTATATACACTATTTCCATGATTTGGCTAGAATTGAGTTAGTTAAAAAAACAACCTTTTTAGCACTACTTTGAAAAAATACTACTTTTTATACTACCCATTATGGAATATGAACACTTGTCTGTTTCTGTTCATATAATTGCTACACACACAACCACCTCACATATTGAGAGTTTACCATTCATAAACAAGTCTATGAAACGTTTTTAAAACATTAAGGAAGAGCTGACCTTTGAAAATTCCTTGATTTGTTTGGTAATTATATGTTTGTAGATTGACTGAATTGCTTATTTTTATTAGAGTGGACGGGGAAAAAATTCCATATATGTATGACATAATTTCTTGCCCAGATAAGTTCAAAAAGGTTGTAAATTATATTTCCATCATCAGTTTTTCCAATTGTAAATGGGTGAAAAGCATATTCACTGAAATTAACTGACCTTAGAAAGCAGTACATAATAATATCACCTTGTCAGTAACTAAATCAAATTCTTAGTAACCCCAACATTGGTTACTTTTTAAAAAATTATATCACCATCTAAAAATTTAGTCTTTGTATTAGGACTGAATTTTTGGGGTGCTTCCGATTTTCTTAAGAACCAGGACGGTATAATTGCCATTTGTCATCACTGAAAAACATTTCACACAATTCTTGGGGAATTTATCATTGATATTAAATTTGTTTTGTTTCAGATGATACAAAGGAAACAGATTCTTTATCAGATGAAGTTACACACAATAGCAATCAGAATAACAGCAATTGTTCTTCTCCATCTCGGATGTCTGATTCAGTTTCTCTTAATACTGATAGTAGTCAGGACACCTCACTCTGCTCTCCAGTGAAACAAACTCATATTGATACTAATTCCAAAATCAGGTGTGTGAACATCTTTTACAGTTTTTCATTTATACAATAAATAGAAGTAGTAAGGCAGATAACGAATATATAAACATATAGGGTTTAATAAATAAATACTATAGAAGTGGTTCCAGCAATATGTTTTCTTTCCCCATTTCTATTGCTGATTTTCTATTTAGTTTTTATACATTTCCATCTTAAATTAGATTTTCAAATGGGGAAGAATAGACTAGATTCTCAATATCCTGGTTAAAAAGTTGAATATTTATATATTTTTAGATATGGCAACATAAACATATTTGAGGTAATATAAATTGAAAGGAGTATTTTTATAGTTAGAAATGCAGAATCATTTTGGGGGCTGCCATTAAAGGATTCATTCAAATACTCTTGACTGGTGGTGTATATTTGGCTTAGGCTTAATTTTGGAGGACACACTCACTGAGAGAGATAAATGTTAATTTGTATAGCCTGGAATTTAGCTGAAGTCTAAAACACATTTTATTATTTAGGCTCTTGAGAAATTGGTTGTTTATAATGTTGGCAGTGGGTTTGAAAAGAAAAAAATAAATTTGGTTATCAGAGTAAGGCCCTGCCATTCTACCATAGTGTTATTCTATCAGCTAAACTCTGTTAGAAAGATGGGCTGGATGTGGTGGCTTAAACCTGTACACTTCGGGAGGCTGAAGCAGGTGGATAGCTTGAGTCCAGGAGTTCAAGACCAGCCTGGGCAACATGGTGAAACCCCATCTCTACCAAAAAAAGTACAAAAGTTGGCCATGTGTGGTGGCATGTGCCTGTAGTCCCAGGTACCTGGGAGGCTGAGTTAGAAGGATCACTTGAGCCTAGGAGGCGGAAGTTGCAGTGAGCTGTGATCACACCACCACACTCCAGCTTGGGTGACAGAGCTAGACCGTGTCTCAAAAAAAAAAAAAAGAGATTGGGGTTGGCTGGATGTGGTAGAATACCTGTAATCCCAGCAATTTTTGAGACTAAGACTATAGATTGCTTGTGTCCAGGAGTTCAAGACCAGCTTGGGCAACATGGTGAAACCATGTCTCTACAAAAAAATTAGCCAGGTATGTTGGCACATGCCTGTAGTCCCAGCTACTCAGGAGGCCAAGGTGGGAGGTTCTGTAGCCTGGGAGGTTTAGGCTGCAGCAAGTCATGATCAGGCTACTGCACTCCAGCATGGGTGACAGAATTGAGACCCTGTCTCAAAAAAAAAAAAAAAAATAGGGTTACTTGGGGTTACTACTAAACCAAAAGCTTAATGTATGGATATTTTTAACAGTCATTTAGAGTTGTTCTTAAATTTCAGGCGTATTTAAGTAAAATTTGTATATTAACGTGTATTGTTGGAAAAGGGACGTGAATTTTATGCCTGAAAATGAGTTAAGGTATTGTGTAATTACAATCAATCATTTATTTCTATTCTTTGAATTTGAGGCTATGAGCTACTGTTTAAAATACTAATTTTTATAACCTCCTAGATATTATCGTATTAATTTGTTGAATAATAAAATTTTTTTTATTGTTGGGAAAGTGGTATATTTTCTAAATCCTGCTTTTAATATAATGAATAAAGCCTAAGCAAGGAATACAGCAACACCTTTTTGTGCTGTGTTTCTAGTAATGAAAGTTTTCTTTTTTGTAATGGGAAGACCCAGTATTAGGGGATTTTTGTGGAAACATAACTTGAATATGTATTCAAGAGGACACAAATACTTTATACCACCAGGTAAAAATAAAATATTTTCTATAATTTTGGAGTGACACTTTTAAAAGTATTTGCCAAATACAGCTAGCTACTTAGAAGAGTGATTAGACTTCATGTATCTTTTTATGCCTTTTACATATTTGATATAAAACTTTGGACAATTATTCAGTTCTTTGCTTTGTACAGTTTTCTTACCTGTATATTTGAATGTAATAACAACTGTGTACTTCGTTAACTGTGGTTAATTTGGTTAATAATGTAAGGCTTCAAAATTAACTGTAAAAATGTCCTGTGCGCTTTACTCCACTATTCATGTTACTAGTTTTCTTTCCATATATTTGCCCTCCTTCAAGCATTTTGTTTTTTTAGCATATTCATGAAAAGATGCAGCAGATTAAAAATTCTAATTTTATTCATAGTTCAGCCCTTTGAATTTTGTGACAAATTAGATTGAGCATATTGATGAAAATTAATCTTGGTTTTATCTATAACTTAATTGTATTACTTGTCTGCAACTGAATATAAAGCTCTATTAAGATAATATTTTTAAATTACATACTTGATAATAAATGCCTTTTGTCTTTGACTTAATTTATTAAGTTTTTTAACTTGTCTACCTACGCAATTTATTTATTAATGTTCCCTGTTACTAAGAAAGTTTGGCTTTATTATGTTTTTCATAAAATTATCTTTATTTTAGGCAAGAAGATGAAAATTTTAACAGCCTTTTACAAAATGGAGATATTTTAAACAATTCAACAGAGGAAAAGTTCAAAGCTCATGATAAAAAAGATTTTAACTTACCTGAATATGATTTGAATATCGAAGAGCGATTAGTTCTAATTGAGAAAAGTGTTGACTCAACAGCCACAGCTGATGACACTCATAAATTAGATCACATCAATATGAATCTTAATAAGCTTATAACTAATGATACGTTTCAACCAGAGATGGAAAGATCAAAACCACAGGATATCATGCTTGGAACAAGCTTTTTAAGCATTAATTCTAAAGAGGAAACTGAGCACTTGGAAAATGGAAACAAGTATCCTAATTTGGAATCTGTAAATAAGGTAAATGGACATTCTGAGGAAACTTCACAGTCTCCTAATAGGACTGAACCACATGACAGTGATTGTTCTGTTGACTTAGGTATTTCCAAAAGCACTGAAGATCTCTCTCCTCAGAAAAGTGGTCCAGTTGGATCTGTTGTGAAATCTCATAGCATAACTAATATGGAGATTGGAGGGCTAAAAATCTATGATATTCTTAGTGATAATGGACCTCAGCAACCAAGTACAACCGTTAAAATCACATCTACTGTCGATGGAAAAAATATAGTCAGGAGCAAGTCTGCCACACTGTTGTATGATCAACCATTGCAGGTATTTACTGGTTCTTCTTCATCTTCTGATTTAATATCAGGAACAAAGGCAATTTTCAAGTTCGATTCAAATCATAATCCTGAAGAACCAAATATAATAAGAGGTCCCACAAGTGGCCCACAATCTACACCTCAAATATATGGTCCTCCACAGTATAATATCCAATACAGTAGCAGTGCTGCAGTCAAAGACACCTTGTGGCACTCCAAACAAAATCCCCAAATAGATCATGCCAGTTTTCCTCCTCAGCGCCTTCCTAGATCAGAGAGCACAGAAAATCAAAGTTATGCTAAACATTCTGCCAATCTGAATTTCTCTAACCATAACAATGTTCGAGCTAATACTGCATACCATTTACATCAGAGACTTGGCCCAGCGAGACATGGGGAAATGTGGGCCATCTCACCAAACGACCGACTTACTCCTGCAGTAACTCGAAGTACAATTCAGCGACAAAGTAGTGTGTCCTCCACAGCCTCTGTAAATCTTGGTGATCCAGGTTCTACCAGGCGGGCCCAGATTCCTGAAGGAGATTATTTATCATACAGAGAGTTCCACTCAGTGGGAAGAACTCCTCAAATGATGCCAGGATCACAGAGACCTCTTTCTGCACGAACATACAGCATAGATGGTCCAAATGCATCAAGACCTCAGAGTGCTCGACCCTCTGTTAATGAAATACCAGAGAGAACTATGTCAGTTAGTGATTTCAATTATTCACGGACTAGTCCTTCAAAAAGACCAAATGCAAGGGTTGGTTCTGAGCATTCTTTATTAGATCCTCCAGGAAAAAGTAAAGTTCCTCATGACTGGAGAGAACAAGTACTTCGACATATTGAAGCCAAAAAGTTAGAAAAGGTAATTGAACGTGAGTTTTTCATTCTTTTCTTTATGAACTTAATTATTTTCCTTAATTGGCACTCTTTGTTTTCTAAACAAGATGAAACAAGAGTCTCTGAATTACTGATTATCTCTTTATATTCTAGGTGTTTTTCTCTGGTACTGGGAATAGAGTTCCAAATTTAAACTCAGCCAGGACAATTGGGATGATAATGTGTGTTTCTATCCTCTCCTTTACTCCCCACTGTTTCTAACAAAAATATTAATTTTATATGTTTATGTGTCTGTCTCTTTGAGATTGTGCACATATACTAAAAATAATACATGTATCTCTGTTTTAGCATTTTCTGAACTTTGCTATTAATAATTGTTGATTATCTAAATATAAAAAAGTTTACTATATAGTTAACAGAATAACAAAAAATGTATTGCATATGTAAATATTTCATCTAATATTTTTTCCCCAGTCCACAGTATATGAACTAACATTGTCACTGACACAGATGGCTTCTGGCATGGCGTTTATTCTTAACTTTTCTGAATTTCTGCATTTCTGACCTACTTAAACTCAGTTAAGTGTTTCTGTGGCTCTAGTGTGGCTTAGCAGTAGTTGCTTAAATAACTGATGCTCATGTTCAATTTATAATTTTATGTGTAGATGTTCGTCTTTTGAAAGGAGTTAAAAATGTAAATATATATCCTTGTAAAACCAATATGAGTACCATAGTCATGTGGCCCAAGTGTACAAGACATGATCTTTAAGATTTGACTTTATGTTTACTCACTAGATTTTACGCAAGCATTATCTTTCTTTCTTTATTAAATATAAATGTGTTCTTAAAAACAGGTGAACATACAACTTCAATTAGCCATTTTTTAAAATTCCTTAAGTAAAATTTTCAGAAATGCCTAAAATATATGATTAGTACCTCTTATCAGTTTACATGAAATCTCAGCCTATAATTGTTCTTTTTAGTGCAGTCCTCAACTTTATATAAACTTTAAATAGGTAAACATCCACAAGCATTAGGCTACTTCATTCTCATCTATCCATTTTATTTCATCTAGTAACTCTGTACACACTGTTGAGGCTATTTAACTTTTGTGCTTTTTCTAAGGCACTTGGAAATGTCTTAAGCAGAAGAGTAACATAAGAGTAACACAGGTGTGTTTTATAAATAAATTTCTGGTGACATTGTGAAACTAGATTTTAGGGGAAGAGGCTGTAGTCAAAGAGATTGAGTTGTGATGCCATTTAGTAATCTAGATAAGAAATGAAATGTGAAGTGTTATCAGTGCAGTCAAGACAAATGAGTTCAAGAGAGAGTTCTGAAATAGACTTTTAACAAGAGTTTACTTCTGATTGAATATTCCTGTAATCAATCAGAAAGGAAAAGGGATAAAGCTTGAGATTGTGCCTTGAATAACTGGTTGTTGGCAATGTCTTTAGCTATTACTGAACACAGAGGAGGATTGGGAGATTTGGAAGATGAGATGAGTTTGGTTTTTCTGTTCTGTGTAGTTTACATCTTATATGGCTGTTCTCCTACTCCTGTCTGACAGAGATATACCTGGATTTTAGTACATAAGAAGCAAGTAGTAACTATCTCATTGTTCAGTGTGCCACTCTGCTTTTTTTTAATTGCTTAAAATATTTACATATTTTGAAATTCACGGTACAGGTTCTTGAAGAGTATATGACACCAGTTTCCTAGTTGTTTCCACTAATTATTTAGAGGTGTGAATTAGTTGATTGAAACTAAAGAGAAGCCTTGTAAGAAAAGAAACAGGGCAAACTGTGAACACAAATCTGCAGCTGATGACTCCCATTTTCAAGGATATCATACTTTGAAGTTACATGGGGTGCTTCTCTCATCATATGCTTGCCCAGACTCCTGCGTTTTGGACCACTGGTTGACTACACTGTAGTATCTTCTAGCTCATCAGTTGGGAAGCATTTCTAGCAAATACCAAAGTACATATCCTGCCATTACCATAGCTCTACTGCATTTCTTTTAGGGTATTTTATTCTCCATGTCTCCCTTTCCCTTTCCCTTTCCTTTCCTTGACGGAGTTTTGCTCTTGTTGCCCAGGCTGGAGTGCAGTGGCACCATCTCGGCTCACTGCAACCTCCACCTTCCAGGTTCAAGCAAATCTCCTGCCTCAGCCTCCCTAGTAGCTGGGATTACAGGCATGTGCCACCACGCCCAGCTAATTTTGTATTTTTAGTAGAGACAGGGTTTCTCCATGTTGGTCAGGCTGGTCTCGAACTCCTGACCTCAGGTGATCCGCTCGCCTTGGCCTCCCAAAGTGCTGGGATTACAGGCATGAGCCACCATGCCTGACTCCATGTCTTTCTTAAATGTATGCTGTGTTTGCCTGTTTCAGTTCTTAAAAAGTATTCACACGTGAGACTGTTTTTATCTAACATATGTGAAAGTTTTATCTTAAATGGATTCATGTTTTATAAACCACATTTTTAAAAGAATTTAAAGAATTACTTAAAAAAAATTTTTTTTAAAGCTTTTAGAGAGACATTTTAGTCTTAACAGTTCAGAATCCTAGCTCTGCTGCTCAGTTAGCTACTTGGACAAGTAACTTTGACTTTCCTTACCTTGGTTGATGTGTATATTAGGTGCAATAAAAGGAACTACCAGGATTGCTTAAAAATTAAATGGGTGAATACATGCAAAGCACTTAGAATGGTACCTGGCATATATAACTAAGTGCTAAATAAGTGTTTATTGCTATTATCTTCATCCTCATCATCACCATCTTTTAAATATAAAGAAATTATCAGCTGATTAAAGTTATTTTTTAAAACAACAAAATACTGTGCAATAGGTTATTTTATGATGGTAAAATTATTTTTCTTAAAAATTTAAATGTAGTTCGTAATTTTAAAATATAAACAGATTTATTATATCAAAGATTAAGGCCTTTTTAGAAAGTGAAGATAGTCTCTGTATGTTTAGCTTGCAAAAATTTGTTTTAAATACCTATTTATCAAGGATGATGATCTTGAATAATATTTCTGTTATATATACTTACCTGTCAGAAACAATACCAATAAAATGTCAATAGAGACATTTGTATTCATTCACACACTTACATACGTACATACATACATAAAACTAACAAAAATAGAAATTTCAATAGAAATTTGGTATTTCCTTCATGATTTCATTATTAGTCATCTCTTCTTCAGAAAATATAGTTCAGAAGATTACTTCATTGTTTAGGAAATAACTGGTTCAAAAGATGAAATGTGTTAATGTACTGCTAGTAATTATCTGTCAGTGAGATTTGGGGACTTTTTGATACATTTCTAAAATGTTTTCATTTTGAAAGATAAAATGGTAATGATAAATGCAAGAGTAATCGCAGAAGATGGGATTATTCAAGAAACAGTGCTTTTTGAAAAACTTACAATTTTGATAAATAGGATTAAGTTTAATAGATTAAGGTAAAAATTATATATGAAGAAGGAATTCTGAAAGCAGAAAGAGACAAGGAGTTCAACCTGGTTGAATTAAGGATTTATTTTGAGAACATTTGATAATAAAGTATGGATATTAGAAAGTCATAATATATAAAGTTTATTTAGTACTTACAAAGTGCCAGAAACTACCATCACTGTACAGTTACCTTGCTGTACAAATGTTTCTCAATTTTCACATGAGTCGTGTGTGATATTTTTATTATCTCATTTTACCATAAGGAAATTTAGGCACAGAATAGTTAGGTAATTTTCCCAGGATGGTATGTGTTACGTAGTGGAGAGAAACAACTTTAAAAGCCCATCAGAAGAATTTCAAGTTGACACAATAAACAAGAGAGAGCCACTGTTATTTCCTGAGTAGATAGAGTACTTTAGGACATCTTAGGCAAAAGTGTTCAGGATGAATTGATAAGAAGTAGCTTAGGAAACAGTTTCAATAATTAAACAGCCAAATGAGAGATAGTTGATCTGGGATTTTGGCTCTCGTGGTGATGAGTCTGAAAAACACGGGTCAAAATTACTTAGTTTTAGGAATTGAGAAAAAAGATTGAAGAGGTAGCCAGGGTTTCTGATTTGGGATATTTGGTTATCAACCTTAATTAATTAATTAATTTTAAAAAATAGAGACAGGGTCTCGCTGTGTTGCCCAGGCTGGTCTCAAACTCCAGACCTCAAGCAATCCTCTTGCTTCAGCCTCTCAGATAAGCAGTCCTCTCACTTCAGCCTCTCGAAGTGCTGGGATTACAGATGTGAGCCACCATGCCCTGCCAAATCAGTTTTTTTTTTTTTTTTTTTTAACGTTCTGGTAGTTAGGGAAATGAAGTCTTTAAAGCATTGTGGTATAATATAAAAGTTTGGCAAAAAAATAACTTAGTTGGTTTTGAAGATACTGAATTTGAATAACCAAACATTTGTACCTAGATTTTACCTTTGTTCTTCCTTTAACCTAGGTAAGTGGTTTTCAACTTTACTATATAGGGTCTATAAATAAAACTGGACATTCTGAGTGATTTCAGAGATTTTCAGATTAATTTTGACCTCTGTGTGTGTGTGTGTGTGTGTGTGTTTTGCTTTGTATGTGAACCGGCATCCATTTATTCGTTATCCCATTTTTCAGTAAGGAAATTTAGGTGCAGATTAATTAATTTTCCCAGGATGATATATATGTTATGTGAAGGAGGGGGAACAACTTTAAAAGCTGGTCAGAAACATTTCAAGTTGACACAATAAATAAGGTGAAGCCACTGTTACTTCCTGAGCAGATATAGTACTTTAGGATTATTTTACTGAATAAAATTATTTTTAGGAGAATGGTGGTAGAATCACGTTAAACCACTCTCAGACAACTCGAAAGAACCATATCTAACATTATATAACCTAAAGTACTGAAATCACAAAGTAGTTGTGAGACTTGCAGAAATAAAGAGTTAATTTTCACTGGCAAATTACTCAATACTCTGCAAGTCTCAGTGTGGGGATGCTTTCTTTTCATATGTTCAAAACATTCTAAAATCTTATAATTTTGAAAATTGTCCCTGTTTTATTTATAGAAACTACTTTATGCTACATTTATGCTCTTATTCATTAGATGGTGTAATCAGAATGTATGGGCATTAGAAGCAGATTGAAAGTGCTACATAAATATATTACTAATTAACTACTTTAATAGCAGCAGGATTTAGATTCCAGACTTCAAAGCATTGATTCAAAGTGGTAGAAGATGATGGAGGATCTCCATTCACTCCCCTACACCCACCATCTTAATTCTAATGGCAAAGTAGACATGTAAAAATGTTTCCCTAGTGGCTTTCACAATGTCTGGCCTACCTCATGAGGTCAGTTCCCAAATTAAAATTTGCTACTTTACTCAGCCGAGAGTTAGTAATAACAGATAATCTATTGAAACTTAATTAGTTTTTAAACCTTTTAATAGTCACCCCTCTTACCTCCCACTGCCAAAAACAAAACAAAACAAAAAAACAAACAAAAAAACCTACCTCGAATCCAAAGATGTAAAGTAGTAGATGTCACCTTAAAAATTTCAAAATTTACTTAATTAAACTAATAAGCAAAATTTGAAAAGGAATAAGAACTTTATATTTCAAAGGTGAATGGTTACTATCAGCATTTACTAACATTCCTTATGAGAACTCAGATATTAAGCATTCCAAACCATAATATGATTAACACAGCATGGTAAGTGTTAGGTTCACTTGTTATTATACAACTATCAGTATGTAATGAACAACATTGCCTGGGACATTATGCCTAGCATTTAATTGAGCACTGCACAATGTGTTGTGACAGGAAGCGGTTTTATGTGGATGTCTGCACAAACCTGAATTTAAAACCAGACCTGTTTTGAGCTTCAGCTTTATTCGTCAGTAAAATATTTACAGTAGGCTCATGTGTTTAGAGATGACTTCAGAGAAGGCTTTGCTGCAAGATCTGTGTAAAGGGTTAATCAGGCCACTTGAGTCAATAACACATTAAAGCTCTCTGCACAGCAAATGTGTGTGTGTCTGTTATTTATGTATGTATGAATGATTTATTTTTTTATTCCAGTCAAATGTTTATGAAACCTCCGAATTGCTTCTGCTAAATCTTATCCTTGGTGAAATGGTTTGGGAAGATGCAGGTCTGGGCTATAAGTTTAGCTTTTATGTTAGAATTCACAGAATAACTGGAAGTGTACATGGTAATTTTATGGATCCTTTTCTTTCTGGAATCTTGTATTGTTTCTTGGCATCAGATGTCAACTTCAAATTTTGAGAAGGAATATATTTGCTAAGAGTAATACAGAAATGCTTGTTATGATATTTCTGTATTAATAATAAGCCATGCTCAAAATGTGGTTTCCCCAGTTAGACTGTTAAGCCCTCATCAGGGACATGACTAAAGGTACTCACATGAAAGAACAGCAGTTCATAAACAAGTGGAACAGCAGGAATCAGGCAGTGCGTTTATTGAGGTACATCTTCAGGCGGTTCTGGGATTAGCAATTAGGTATTCATATGAACTCAGTTTGTGAGAGGATTCCATCAATGGCTCTTTAAATTTAGGCAGCAAAGGCCACCACTAACTCCTAAAATACAGTGATCTTTAATACGAGTTTATTTGAATGGGGAAAATTTGCCACACATTTTCTCGTTTTCTTCTTGTTGTAATTTTAGAGCAGCAGGAGCATTTTAAAAGTTATATTTGCCAGCCTGGGCAATATGGTGAGACCCTGTCTCCATTAAAAATAAAAAAAAATTAGCCAGGCACAGTGGTGCACACCTGTGGTCCCAGCTACTCAGGAGCCTGAGGCAGGAGGATGGCTTGACCCCAGGAATTTGAAGCCAGCCTGGGTAACATAGCAAGACTCTTGTCTCTTTAAAAAATAAAAAGAGTATATCATAAGTTTGTGTATGTTAAAACTGTTCTGTAATGCAAGATATTTTTCTAAACATCTAAACATTTAGAAATTGAAATGTGGTTGGGCACAGTGGCTCACACCTGTAATCCCAGCAGTTTAGGAGGCTGAGGCAAAAGGATTGTTTGAAGGAAGGAGTTTGAGACCACCCTGGTCAAATGTTGTGAGACCTTGTCTCTACAAAAAAAATAATAATAACAACTAGTCAGGTGTGGTGTTGAGGACCTGTAGTTCTGTCTGCTCAGGAGGCAATATCATTTGAGCCCAGGAGTTTGAGGTTGCCGTGAGCCAGGAGCATGCTATGGTACTCCAGACTGGGAGTCTACCTCTTAAAAAAATAAAAAAAAATTGAAATGGTATTTTTTGCAAATATATTTTGTGTTATGTATATTTAAACACTGTTTATTTAATACATTAGAATTTGCATAAAATGAAGTAGATCTCTAAAAATTCATTTGACTTAGAATTATTGGGTGTTGGTAAAATTTATCTTTATATAGATAAATTAATTTCTGTTCTGTGTATGACTTTAGATACACATAGATCTGCATATGGCGTCAGTTCCTATTTTCTGACATAAAAGATGTGTTAGGAGTAAAGGAAATAGCATTCTAAAAGCAGTTATATGTCTGTACTTCCTTTGCTTAAACATGCGAATGGTTGTATTTACATGTAATTTGTGTATATGTATATGTTGTCATGTAAATACATGGTAAATGGTTCCAATTTCTTTCAGTGACTCTGAAAATTAGTGTTGCATGATACTTCTCTGGTTTTGGGGTTACTTGAAAATAAGTCTGCATATATAACATGTCTCGTGGATTTTGCATGCTACACTAATCTCTGTTAAATCTATCCCCTCTTTATTCAGAGCATGCTGTCAAGGTCCTTTAATTCCAATTTTACTGCTGTAAGCAGTTTTCACTATGGCAGCTCTAGGGATTTGCATAGCAGCCAAGGCAGTCTTGCCTTGAGTGTTGCAGATGGAAGAGGTTCTGGTGGGCACATTTTTCGAGTGAGTACCTACACTAGACCAATACTTTTAGTTTGTAGAAGAGAAAACCCCAAATTTTAAGTGTTTTAATGTTTCCAGGAAAAAAATGTTTACTCTGGGCTAGAAGCCTTGATTTCCTCTGAGTTCTTCCATGGCTTAGTTCTAAACCTTTCTTCAAAGCTGATACAGTCATTATCTCTTGAGTTTCTTTGGTCATAAACTAATGATGTAGTCAGCAAAAAGCAAAAAGCAGTGTACAATAGGAATAACTGAGAGTTTTTAAAAACTATTCTTTATAGTATTTTTTCTCTTAATATTAAACTTTTCTGTTCCTAACTAAAGATTTTAAGGCTATGCTATATGTAATCCATAGACCTGTTACAAGGAAGAATAATTTTAACTCCAGTGATTGAGAATTGACTGAGAGAAAGCACTACCCTGAACTAAAGTTAATCATAATTCACTGAGCATGATTAGCTGTGAGACTGGAGAAATTGTGATAAGTATCAGTGAAAAGACAAAATACAAATCCTTTCTTACTCACATTTTACTAAACATTTCCTTAGTAGTGAAGAAGAAAGGTTTATCATTTTAACCAAAATTAAGTCTGGGGGATAAAAACACAGAGAAAGAGAAAGAAGAACTCTGGGTGGCCCTGTTTTAAGATTTTTTTCGCATAACAACTTGAAGTAGTAGCTTGGCCTCTAAAATATTTCCTTCTGCCCCTCTCCTTCAATCCCGAAAAGACTGTTTTCTCTCTAATAACCCTATTTTATCCCCTCCCCATTGTTTCCATGTGAAGTATTTGCTTACTTCTGGGTCCTTTACTTCTACCTGAGCGATGGTATCCCCTATTTTAATATATCCCTGACTCTCCTCTGGTGTTACAGATTAGGAGCAATCTCCTGGATTCTCTTGGCTCTGGCTGTACCTGACCTAAACACTGTCCTCTGTCACCTGCCACCATGTGATTCCTATGCTGTTGAGTGGCAGTAGTCATGTTGAAACCTCCCAAGTTTGTTTACTTACTTATCTACATATTTATTTATTTATTTTGAGGCAGAGTTTTGTTCTTGTCGCCCAGGCTGAAGTGCAATGGCGTGATCTCAGCTCACTGCAACCTCCGCCTCCCGAGTTCAAGCGAGTCTCCTGCCTCATCCTTCCAAGTAGCTGGGATTACAGGTGCCCGCCACCACACCTGGCTAATTTTTGCATTTTTATCAGAGACGGGGTTTCACTATGTTGGCCAGGGGTCTTGAACTCCTTACCTCAGATGAGCTGCCTGCCTCGGCCTCACAAAGTGCTGGGATTACAGGCGTGATCCACTGTGCCCAGCCAGGAACCTCTCAATTTAAAAGATAAGAGAGAAGGGTGATAACTATCAGTCTCTCATTCCAAGAGTCCATGGGGGTAAAGATCGGTGGCTTTTATTAACTCAGGGGTAATCTTTGCCATTTATAGTCACCTGGAGCAATTGTATTTTCCAGATTCTTTTATAGTAACATTTTGTGCTTGTTTTTTTTTCAATTTGGAGCCTTTGAATCCATTGACTTTTACATTCATGGTATCCTTGTTCTTTTAAAAGGTAAACATAGTTATACATTCACACCTCAGTTAAAATTTCAAGCTGAGAGCTAAATTCATTATTATGTATTCTAAAAGCACATATCAGAAAGGGAGAAGGAAAATAAAGTATTCATTGCGTAAATACACAAAATTAGATCATGTCTAAAAATTCTAAGCCATGGTTTGAACTAACTGCACATGATAGATCTGTTGCAGATATAATTTCTAAGATTAAATTTGAAATCCTTAACTTTACATGTGTGCTGTAGTATGTCATAACAAAGTAGATTTTAGATTAATTTTTCAATATGATGATGTAGTCTGCATTTCTATGTTGCTAGCCATAAGCTGTTTTGAACGTAACAATAGTGCTATTTATCGCAATCTGTTTTGTTTTCTAAAACATATATAGGGATGTGCTTAGAACTAAAATTGAAGTGAAAAACATATGTGTCTTGCTTCCTGGCATATTTATAATAAGAAATATTCAGGGGCTCTGTGCAGTGGCTCACACCTGTAATCCCAGCACTTTGGGATACTGAGGCTAGAGGATCACTTGAGCCCAGGAATTTGACACCAGCCAGGGCAATGTAGGGAGACCCTGTCTCTGCCCTGCCCCACCCCCCTGTAGTGAGCCATGATCACACTACTACAGTACAGCCTGGGTGGCAAAGTGAGACTCTATCTCCAAAGAGAGAGAGAGAGAGGTGTGTGTGTGTGTATATATATATGTATATGTAGACAGAGATACGTGTGTGTATATATATGTTCAGGGATAATGAGATTGAGTCTATTTTTCCCCTAAAGCTATCGGCTTGGTAAACTATAATACAGGAATAATATTAACCAGTTAATTGGGTTTAATAGCATTTCTCCAAATCAGTACTTTTGAAACTGTTGAACTCAGTGTGGCAGAATTAAGCTACAGCAAATTTTATATTCATTTCACACCCCAGTCTTATCCCAATAAAGTAAGTTTTATAAGACTATAAGTGTATTGGTTCTGCTTATTAAAATTTAGGGGAAAAAAAATCCCATGGGGACTGTTCTATTAGAAGAACAGCAGTTATTTATTTATTTTTACCAAAAATCTTTTTATAGTGCTCAACATGAGTGTGTTTTAGTTGGTCTTAAAATTTGAGACTCTGAACTTTGATTAATAATTATATTTGTTCAAAGGTCTTAAAAGCTAGGTATTGCTGTAAGTAAAACTAAAAGGAAAATAACATGCAGAATTCATCTTCTACATGTGTGTATTGTACATAAATAGATTATATTTTCATATAAGCTTTTCATACATACAAAAACATCTTGCTCTGTACCTTTGGAAGACGTGAAAGATACTAATTGATGGCAATAATGATGGCAGTGTTTGATTTGGGTCTTCATCTTTGCACTATTTGGCAGTACTTTTTCCTAATCGTCTTTCAAGTGTCATCCCCTTGGTTTCACATCTTAAAGAACATTATTTGTTTACCTTTTATTTCCTTCTCATTTGAAGCATACCCAAACATCCAGTTCAGGAGATTCTTGTCAAGATGGTATATTGATTTCAGGACAGCAGAGCTACTCATCAGCCACACTTAGTCACAAAGATGTTCCTCCAGACAGCTTGATGAAAGTGGGTGCTTGGGAAAACATAATGTAGTATCTGTGAGCTTTCTATATTTTGCAGCTTTTGGACTAGATATTATATTTGCTTTAGATGAAAATACTTTTTTGAGGGCTTTCCCTCCTTTATTAGTAAGGATTTTTAAAATATCAGAAATACAAAATAGGATTTGACCCTGTCTACTATTTCTCAATTCATTCCATGATTTTTCCACCCTGGAGAAATTGTTTTATTTTTGCATTTAGATTTCTCTTATATAGTAACACCTATTTGTTTTATCATTTGAATCAGGGCCTTTTTGGTATTCCTGATAGTAAAACTATTTGGAGAATTGAAGATGAACTTGTGTTAAATTCTTCATTCTAGGATCTTTTACTGTTACCAAAGTCAAATGTAATTACCTCAAATGTAATTAGAAATCATCTTGAAAGATTTTTGTATATGACAGAATAGATGATGGTTGAGTTTTTAGTACTTTTGTTGCAATTATCTATGTATGGCCAGTGCCAGGCAGATAATTTTTTACTATCCTCCCTCAGCTATTTTTCCTTATTTTCTTAACTGATTCCATCCCTCTAGTATGACCAGATATAATTATGAAGCATAGTTATTTATGACATAAAACTTTTATGTTGCCCTTCAGAGTAGTAGCTACCCAGTCATCTAATACTTAAGTTCATCTAATACATAAGTTCATAAGTTTCTAACCCTCTTTTCTTTTAACTGAGCTTTGTCACCCAGTTTTTTCTCATTACATATATTTTGTGGTTTAGGGTTACTGAGTTTGTTTTAATACTTTTTAATTTCCTGAGCCATCTGCTAATTGTAGCTTAATACATTCCATGTGTATGTTTAACACTGATGTAGGCAAGACCAAATATCTGGTGTCAGGGAGTCTTAAGGTCAGTAGTAATTATCACCTGGATTTTACCCAGGAGAAAGATACTGAATTTACATGTAGGAATAAATGGTATAAACGTAGAGAAAATCATGGGCTATCTGCAGAATCGTATGTGAGTAATAAAGCAACAGCAGAACCAGTTAATTACTCATGGGCAAACCAGTTGCATTAAATCTATAGTGATCAAGTAATAAACAGGTTTTTTTCCCTAAAAATGTTGGGCTAATATAGCACTTCATTTTCCTTCTCTCCAACCAGTATAAGATTTGTCAGTAACATCCTTGTGTCCTGTCACAGAATACCCATGTGTGTTCCCAGACTTCAGAATTTAACTGAGTTCTCAAGTACAACGCAGTTTAACAGTGAAATAGAATGCCTTTTTTAAAAAGTACAAATCTTTACCAAAGCTAAACTACTTTATATCTTTCAGCAAGGTTCACCAAGAAAAGCATGTAGTTTTGAAACTGTTGCCATATCTTTCTCCAAACTTTTCTACTTTGGGTTAATTTAGGGAACTGGACCTCAACTATTTCCCTCAGAGTTTTCCCGTAATTTTCTTGTCGATGAGATTTTCTTTCTGTTACTAACCAACAAGGAAATTATAAGTTAATAGCTTAACCATATTTTTCTACACAAAAATCTTTTTATATGCAAATATTTGTAATATGACTGTAACCTTTTTTGTGTGTGTATAGAGATGGAGTCTTGCTCTGTCACCCAGGCTGGGGTGCAGGGGCATAATCATAGCTCACTGCAGCCTTAAACTACTGGGCTCAAATGATCCTCCTACTTGAGCCTCCCAAGAAGCTGGGACTACAGGTGTGCACCACCATGCCCAGCCAATTTTTTTTTTTTTTTTTTTTTTTAAGAGATAGGGTCTTGCTGTTTTCCCAGGCTGATCTTGAACTCCTGGCCTGAAGCAGTCCTCCTGTGTAGGCCTCCCAAAGTGCTGGGATTATAGGCATGAGCTACTGCATCCCACCTTAAGATAGATTACTCATGCTAACAGAATAAGCTATTAGCCACATTTCTACAAAGGTGATTTTAAGTCAGGTTTATTCTCTAAAAATGAGAGACATTAAAACAAAGATAGTTCTCTAACAACAACAAACTAATAATTTCTATTTTTTTGTTTTTGTTTTTTTTTTTTTTTGCTTTTTGCTTTATGAATAGGGTAGAATGTCAACATTTAATTTTTGTGGCTAACAGTCTGAAATTAATATTAAGAGATTGTAAAAGTTGCTAACATACACACAAGGAATAAATCAGTTTTCTACATAGATAGCTGAATTGACTTGTTAATTCTGGGAAAGAAGGAATAAAAGTAGAAAAATATATTTAAATTTGGAAAGAATTTTACCACAAAATTAGTTTTTTTCTGAAGAAAAACATCAGCAAATGTACCTTTTGTGTATGTGTGTTTGATTTAGTATGGGAAAAGATAGCATCTCATAGACGCTTAAATTTTAAAATTTTGGTATACTATGTGCCATTTTAACATTTGGTTACTATAATACAGATACATCTAAGAAAATACAAATATAGCTCCCAAAAAAGCAAGTAATTTAAAATATAGATATGATGTACTTCCATTTGAAAGCTTAAAAAAGTGAATGTAACAAGCACTCGGGAAACTTTAGAATTAAGACATTAATAGCTTATTTCTTTTAAGGTTTAAAATTAATAGAAAAATAGTAAGTGGCATGGTATTGTTTGACTTAATTGGAATGTGAAACTCTAGTGCTTTTGTAATGCTCCAAGAAGAAATCCAAATATTTGAAATAAGACATTATTATTGGTCATTTTAAGATACTTCATGTTTTTCTTAGATGCCTTTGAGTAATGGACAGATGGGCCAGCCTCTCAGGCCTCAGGCAAATTATAGTCAAATACATCACCCCCCTCAGGCATCTGTGGCAAGGCATCCCTCTAGAGAACAACTAATTGATTACTTGATGCTGAAAGTGGCCCACCAGCCTCCATATACACAGCCCCATTGTTCTCCTAGACAAGGCCATGAACTGGCAAAACAAGAGGTAAGAATAATCAAGACTATTTGAAATATGGGACTAAGCTTTTTATGTATTTTTATAGGTTACTTAATTATTAGCAGTAAATCCATATAGAATGTTAACATAGTTGTTACCATTTAAAGTTTTATTTTTATGTTATGTTTATAAGGTATTAAACTTGGTGATTTTTATTTGACTTTGTGATCATACAACATAGGATTTAGTATTTTGGGCATGATTTATTTATTCTGGTACAGTTGCTTTTCCACAACTGGTTGATACTCCAGTAGTCAGACATTCCTTGAGGTGGCGGGCGCCTGTGGTCCCAGCTACTCGGGAGGCTGAGGCGGGAGAATGGCGTGAACCCAGGAGGCGGAGCTTGCAGTGAGCTGAGATCCCACCACTGCACTCCAGCCTGGGCGACAGAGCCAGACTCCGTCTCAAAAAAAAAAAAAAAAAAGAATATAAATAGGAGACCATTAAGCTGAAATTGTTCTGTGACACTTAAAATCTTAACTCCTTAGATTTTGAAATTTGACTACAGACTTCAAACTACTTTGAGTATTTAATCTTAAAAATTACTTAAAAAGTCAGCAAGCTACACATTTCTTATGTCTTGATAGTTATTAATAAAATGATCAATATTAGAAAGGTAGAGAACAAATGCTTTATTCATTTTGGTTGTGTGGTGAAAGGGAGTGTTTTATAACACAAGTTTTAATTCTTGCATCTTTTTCTATAGCTTGGTTATAAAAACTATCAATTGGTCATATTTTAAAATCCTACCTCCTTTGAAGCCTTTAAACAGATTCAGTAAATGAAGAGTTAGTATCACAAAACCACCAGTGGATCATTTAGATATCTTATGAAACAAGCCGCTAAACAGAGATGCTGTGTAATTTAGATGTCCCACAAGTGGAAACTGATAATAATATACATGTTTTGTGTTTATATACTATGGCATTAAAATCTATGATGTCTAGAAAGTAAAACAGGGTCAATTTTAATTGATTCCTTATCCTTATAAGACAAGCAATAAAATTAGGAGCTATGCTTTATATAATCTCAGCTCTGCCTTTAACTCACTAACTCATTAACATAATATTCTATGTTGTATTTCACTTCATCTGACCAAATGTTTATTTTTGATGAATTCTTATGTTTATGTTTGCTTGGACTTAACCCATCAGTATTTAAATATAGATGTTGTGGCATTATAACTTTTTCTGAAATAGTAAGTTTCCTTTATTTTCATATTAACTCAGATTCGAGTGAGGGTTGAAAAGGATCCAGAACTTGGATTTAGCATATCAGGTGGTGTCGGGGGTAGAGGAAACCCATTCAGACCTGATGATGATGTAAGTTTTCTTTGTATATTCTTGAAACACCTATAAAGTTTTATTTGCTGATTCAATACTTATATGTAAGTGAAAATCTAGTAGATGTTTATGTAAATCTAGGTAGACATCACCTTGATTCCCCACTCTATTGCTTACCTTTTTGTTTTGTAATTTGATCAGTTCAAGTTAAAACAATTTAACCAAAAACTATGAATGTTTGTGATATTATCAAGTGATCTTTAATTTTCTTATTGCTTTTTCACACATCTATAAAAGCAATTTTATTACTCTCAAGAGAAATCACTGAAGTCAGAATTACTAGAGGTAAAAATAGCTAGTTTGTTACAGTATTACTCAGAGAAGTCAGGGAGAAAACTTGTACCATGATTGAAATATTTGCATGGTGTGGAGGAGAAGTTGCTCCTTGGTACTCTGTTATTTATACATACTGTTTTTAGTTAAATAAACAATTATTTTTTTGTTATTAAAGGGTATATTTGTAACAAGGGTACAGCCTGAAGGACCAGCATCAAAATTACTGCAGCCAGGTGATAAAATTATTCAGGTAATTAAAATAAATCTTTATTTGTTTTTCATTTTATAACACTCTAATGTTTTCATAGTTTAAAATGTTTTCACTTCAACTTTGAAAATCGTGGGAGGCTGAGGCAGGAGAATGGCATGAACCTGGGAGGCGGAGCTTGCGGTGACCTGAGATCACGCCACTGCACTCCAACCTGGGCGACAGAGCGAGACTCAGTCTCAAAAAAAAAAAAAAGTTTGATACATCATAGGATTTTGTTTAAGCTCAGGAATGTTAATTTTTACTAATTTGAGGGGGATTAGAGTACTACTTCTTGGATGTGGGCTATTGGCCTTTCAGAAATGGAGAAGAAAATTTTTAAATCTGAGAAACTCATTTTTCCCTTCCTTTTCTTTGTTCTTTCAGCTACTCATTTTACGTAAACACTTGCAGTCTTAGAAGAAGACAAGCCTAGGACACAAGTCTAGCTCTCATTTTCTACCCCTACCATCACTGTTCTTAGTTGAGAACTAAAGAACTAAAAAATAACCCTCAAACCAAGAAAAAAAAAAAGAGAGAGACATTAATATCTAGTAGCTGAAAGTACAGATTCTGAAAACCAGACTTCCTGAGTTTAAATTCTGGTTCCAACACTTTTTAAAAATAAAATTAATTTTAAAAAAAATTTAAATAATTTCAAGCTTAGAGAAAAGCCACAAAAATAGTACAATAAACACCAGTATTACATCATTTGGTCACCAGTTGTTCATAATTTGCTACATTGTCTTTAGTGTTTATTCTCCTCTTTCTTCTGCTTTTCTCCCTCCGTCTACACACACACACACACACACACACACACACACACACAGAGAGAGAGAGAGAGAGTCACACTCACTCATACACTCATACAGTTATACGCGTTTATTTTCCTGAACCATTTGGGAATCTGTAGTTTCAATTTGTGACCGAGCAAGTTACTTTACCTCTCCATGCCTGGGCTTTCTCTTCTCTAAAATAAGATGGTGAAAGAATCTTTTTTGAGCATTATGAGACTCAAAGGATCTAATTCATATTACACACTTAGAATTGTATGTTTGGTACACAGTAGAACCTCAGTAAATATTAACCTTAATTGTAAGAAATATGGTGGTCTTGATGTGATGGCTTCAAGACAATCGGAAGGCTAGCCCTTGCCCCTTGCTGTGCTACAGTTTGGTCACCTCAGACGCACATTAGCATTATACAGCACCATGTCTGACATTATTTCTTAGTGATTCCTAACATTGAACTGCTACATGAGAATTGTCTGAAAAGTTGGACAAAACACACATTTCTAGACCCCATCTTCAGAGACTTTATTCCTTGGTTTGGGTAGGGCCTGTGAATCCATATGTTATTCTAAGTTGCCAAAGTGATTCTTATTTTCTTACAGGTTTGTGAACTACTTGGCAGAAATGCAAATAAATTACTATAAAATGTTTTTCCTAAAAACATTTTTCCTCTTTCTTCCAGGCTAATGGCTACAGTTTTATAAATATTGAACATGGACAAGCAGTGTCCTTGCTAAAAACTTTCCAGAATACAGTTGAACTCATCATTGTACGAGAAGTTTCCTCATAAGCACTGTGGACAAAAAAAGGGGGGAAGACAGCAAGATTTATTGGAAGATACTTGCAGGGGAAATTAATATTTTGACTATTTTTATATATAAAGAAGAACTCAAAAAATTATGTTCAAATTTGTACATTAATGAAGTAATGGAACTTGTGGTTAGAGGGAAAGAACCACTGTACAGAATATAAAGGAGACTGTTGAATTCATACCATATAAAACTTGTTAGGTTTTTAAACATAGCAATCAAGGCTACAAAAACAAACCTGTGTTGTTTTTGTATAGATTGTAGGTTTATTTTTGGATTTCATATACATGACTGAACTGTGTGCAAGGCAATAGTTAGCCTTGATTTTAGCCCAGAGACAGATGGCAGAGCTATCTCTCTCATAGCTTTTATGCCCTTATTTTTATTCAACTGGTATTAATGTTTTTCTCCTGAAACTACTTTTTTTTGTTGTGGGCAAGAGATTTGAAGTGTTGGCTTTTGCTATGTGCATATTGAATTGAAGAGTGAGTAGGTGAAGGTGGTGCTGGTGGGTTCACTTTCCAAGGCCAGATTAAAACAGTTATTTTCTATAAAAATCTGGAAGCAAAGAATGGGGATGGGGGGTACTATGTGGTAGTATGTTTTTATTAAGAGAATAATGCAATAAAATAGGTAATGTCTTTTTTATAAAGCAAAAAAGACAATAATTGCATTTTATGAGCTCGGCAGGATCTGTTCTTGTCATAGCCATTGACTATACATTTGCTACTGGTGATTCAGTTTTTAATTTTTTAGTCACAGGAAATTTTTAACTCTACTGTGGTTGCATGTCCATGCATTCTCTGTGTTATGGAAATCCCAATTTTTTTTTTTTTTTTGCAAATGGTGGTACTTGCAATCTGTTTTATAATCAGCGCTCCATTTAAATCTAATTTATAATTTTTATTTTAAGCAGCAAATGAAACAAAAATGGCCAGTTTTAAGATTGTGTTGCCTGTAACACAAAATGTAAGAAGGTTTAGGAAAACCTCTTGATTTTTGTTTGGCCTTGCATTGCCTTGGTAAAGTAAAAGGAAACAGTACGCATGGAGCTAGGAAACCAAAGCAAGTTTGTGAAACTGGCACAGTGATAGAGAATTGCTGTGGAGAGTTGTAGAGCAAAGGGATGGGTCCTTGAGGCCTGCCATTGTGTAAAGGTGTTCAAATAAAGGGCTGTTTCTACAGGTTAACATTAAATGTGAACTCAACACTTCAGAGTCTTTAAAGGGTTTCTACGTGTATCAATGTAATAGTGTTTTACCACCAACTGCCTTTCTTTGTTCCTAGTTACTGTAACAAATATGTGATGATAGAGATTTATTAATTTTGTTTATCCAGACTATTAATTTTATTTGTTTTTGTTGTATGTAATCAAATAAAATTTGAGTAACAAGTAATGGTAAGGATTAATGCATGGTTATTTGGACCAGAAAAAAGTGCCATAGAAGACCAATAACGGTTTAGTTGAGGCTAGTCTGGAACTTTTCATTAGAGCAATATTTGGTTATTGCACTTCATTTTTATTTACTAAGAAATGCAATTTGGGAATTTTTAATCTGTTATGCTTTGTTTATCAACCTTGATTTTAATTAAGACTTTTATAAGACTAGCTTAAAACACCAAGCCACATTATATTAGCAAAAGTGAGTTGGACTCACTTTCCATTCTTGCTAGTCAAAGTAGGCAGCACTTTTAAAAATATGTGAACTCAAATATTGCACTTCTTTCAAGATGTTATCAATTGGTTATTGTACTGTATAGTTTTAATAATTTTGATTGAAACCCTTTAACAACTCTTTGTAAATTTTAACTCATTTTAGTTGATTTTCAGTACTATTTACATAGGAATTGATTTTTATGGATATAGTATAAGAAATGTGCTGTATTTTGATAAAATTCACTTACTGTATGTGTGTTGTAATCTAAAAAAAAAAAAAAAGAATGACAAACAGCTTCTTTAAGACAAGTCTCGGTGTTCCCTTTATTCTTAGTTTGTTTTTAAATATTAATTTTGGCATTCTAAAATAGTTAACATTTCTTTTATTGATTTCAGATTTTCACAGTCACATTCTACTTTTAATCAGAAATATTTAATAATTGTGAAGTTTTCAACTACTTTACCTTGAACCACATATATAGATTATAATTTTGGAAAAGGAATTAAGCCCCACAGAACAATGGATCTTTAGCAAACCTTAACTTCATTGTCTGCACATTACATTGAAGTATTATAAATGCAACAGATGTTATATGCACTGGTATTTTATTCTACTGTAGTTAATTAAAATTTTATAGTATTCTTGCAACACAAAGTTGAGTAAGAAACTTAACCAAGAGGAGTATTATACCAAGTTTTCTTTGAAAGTATTGGAAAACTAAAATTAAATGACAAGGACTTTTAATTAGAAGTTTGCTGTAGTAATAACTTAAGTTTCAAAATTTGAATAAAAGAATAAATTTTTTGAGGAAATGGAGAAGACATTTTTAGTTTATATATTGTTGAGTAAATTGTAGTTAAGGCCTATACCCATAACTAACTTTATTTTAATAAGTAGTATATAGCAATTCATCAAAACCACAACTGTCTTTTAGTGGTTAAAATTTCTTACTCAAACCAGTAAAAAATTATGCTGATCAGAGTAATTTACACAGTATACAATAGTTGACACAATCTAAAGCTTTATGCTAATTAAGGAATCATCATTTCATCTGAATCAATGAAATTCTAAAATTCCCTGCATATTTATTTTGTAAATATTCTTCTGACCTCTTTGGCCTGGATGTGAAGATGTATATATACTTAATTATTTTAAACACAAAACTTGCCATAAGCAGAACTACACTTTTAAGTATTAATTTGCTGTACTTAAAAAATCCCATTAGCAGCTATGTAATATTTTTATCAACCAACATTTATCCATTCCAAATTTTTGTATATATCTAGATGAGGTAACACATAGAGGATCGATAAACTAATGATGTTTAAACTGGTTTATTTACAAAATTCAGGGTTAGAGAAATTCTCATGAAAAATACACAATTTTTTTGAGCATTAAAAACCTGTATATCTGGGTGTGGAAGAAGTGTAGTTTATCTCAAATTATTATTATTTACTTCTAAAGGGAGCCGTTAAGATGGGAAATGTTTCTCTGATGGAGATTGACACGTGAAATCTGTTTGGAAGGGTATTTTTTTCACTCAGTCTGTTGCCTTTTTTGTTAATACAGCCTTCTGTTTTAATGTTCAGTGAATAGATTTCTTATGAAATAGACATCGAAATAAAAATTATGATTCATCAAGAGCATTAATTGATGAACAAGTGAACAAGATGCCTCTTTTAAAAAAAAAAAAAAAAGTAATCTAGACAGGCAGCCAACTCAGACCTTCAGGTATTCCTTTGTTTCTAAATAAGAACCTTCAGAAAAAGTTGGCCATATTCTACCTAAAGCTGCTAATTCTTTACAGAATTCATAAGCCCAGGGGATAGTAAGTAGTCATTTAGTTTTGGAAAGTTCTTAAGAGAATGCTATCTTCTATAGTCTCATGAAGCAGTTTTTCAAGATTAGAATTTGTGGTCAGCTATAATACACAGTCCTAATGTCCAACCACCTGAGAAGCTCATCCTAAGCTGAGAAAGCCTAAAATGTTAGAGAATGTTTAGAGAAAACACCTGAAATTTTTTTTTAAGAGAACAACCTAGGTTTTATTGTAGAGAACAATCAAAATACTTCTGAACCTTTCTATAGAATCTTTAGGAAAGAGGCTGACAAAAAGAATCTTCTGTTACAACTTTCTTTTCTAATGTAACAACCAGGGACAATGGTGATCTGCCATGCATCTGCCCATCTAGCTTCTCAATCGGCCCACAATTTTATTTCAGGATAAAATTTGAGAAACATATCACTGGGGAAGGAAGAAACCTAAGCTATAAAATTATGCTTTTCCCCTCAAGGGATTCAATAAAGCTTATTTTTCAGAAAACAAACCTATAAATACTGACTTTCCTTAAACCTAATCAAATTAATTGTGTTCCTCCAAGGTATAGCTTTAGAAGGATCTTTCAGTTGCTCTTTCAAACTTTTCCTTGTCAGAAAAGAAAAACTAACACAAATTCTTAAAAAATTAAAGCATGAGCAGAGAGCATGGATTTTAGGATGGATGATTTTAAGTTTCCTCATCTTCATGAAAGGAAGAACCTAATACACTGAGAACTAATGCCTGTCCAGAATGCATACTAAACATCTCATATTTGGATCATCCCTCACTGCAGCATCCCTCAAAGGAACATTCATTCTCCCAAGAACAGGAGGAATTATTCGCAGATAAATTATTCAAAGTAGCAAAATGGAGCATGCTTCAATCTCATCCTGTCCACATACCTACAAGGGACAGCAAAGATTAATACTATGATAGGCAAAAGTGTTATGTAATAATCTTGCCAGTTTTGTAAAGAAGGGAGTACACTGGATCCATAATTTTTGAGAAATTCTTTGAAGGGCTAGAGCCAGAGGATTCTACCATGAGATGTGGATTTTGCTTCAGATGCCTCAGAAGACAATATAAAGGACCAAGAATGGTGGTGATAGTGCATCATAAGTAATTGGTTTAGTTCAACCACCTTTTATATGCCAAGCTGTGTGCAGAAAGGACATCTGGTTCAAAGCAGGAGCAAAGAGTGTGGGTACTTAGATTAAGAAGGAAAACCAGTATAGCTCTATTGAGCTAGCATGATCTGACCATTGGCATGTTCTTCCTTTTGCCCACCATTAGTGCAGATAGTAACACCATGAGAGTCAACAAACATAAGTACCAACGTCTAAAGAAATCAATATGTAAAATGATATCTTCTGAGGTATAAAGGATATTGAGTTTAGAAAACAAGCTGTTAATGAAAGGATTTAGATGTTTATAATGTAAAATAGAACCGTCAAAAGTAAATTCAACAGTTGGGCTGGAGAGTAGAAAGGAGACATCTATAGAGCAAATTAAAAAGCTCTTTAGGTTTAGATTGCATAGAAAGTAATGCAAATGAACTAAGAAATAATGTGAAAAGAGACATGGAAGAGGAGTCCTCATGTTCCAACATGAATCCTTCTTCAAAGGAAACAATGAAGGGGAAAAAATAAGCTTTCCTAGAGCTGAATGAAGCACAGCATAGGTTCTCAGACTGAATGAGTCCAGTTAGTACCAAGCAAAACTATAAACATACACTTCTAGATACATCTTCATGAAATTTTAGAGTAGGTGTAAAGAACATCATTGGCAAGGCATGGTGGCTCACACCTGTAATCCCACATTTTGGGAGGCCAAAGTGGGCTGATCTCTTGAGTCCAAGAGTTAAAAGCCCAGCCTGGGCAACAGGGTGAAACTCTGTTTCTAGAAAAAATACAAAAATCAGCTAGGTGTGGTGATGCGCATCTGTAGTCCCAGCTACTTGGGAGGGTAAGATGGGAGGATCACTTGGGCCAGGAGTCGGAGGTTGCAGTGAGCCGACAATTGTGCCACTACAGTCCAGCCTAGGCAACAAAGTGAGGCTCTGCCTCAAAAAAATTAAAAAAATAAAAAACATCTCTTTAAAAGATTCCAAAATGTAAAGGAAATGATTACAAAGTGAACAGGATGAGATTGACATTGGAATTTTCACCAGCGATTTGGTTACAAGAAGACAGTAAAGCAATACATCCAAAATTTAAAAGTTATTCAAGTTGGAGGGCAAAATAATGATATTTTCAGAAATTCAGGGGCTCAAAATTTACCTCCCTATAAGAAGTACCAGGGAATACTCCAATGAAATGAAAAATAAATCTTAAAAGTAGATTTGGGATCTAAGAAATAATATTGACCAAAACCACATGTCGTGGAACAGAAATAAGTGCAATTAGAAGTGATAGTAAAATAAGAATGGAAGTAAAATACTAGATGGTTTCTACAGGTGAGACAAGAATCCAACTTAAAAATTTATTTTTATAGTATCACTGTATTGCCCAGGTTGGTTTCGAACTCCTAGCCTCAAACAATCCTCTCACTTTTCTCCCAAAGTGCTGAGATTACAGATGTGAGCCACTATGCCCAGTCAAACAAATGAATTTCTTTTTTTTTTTTTTTTGATACAGAGTTTTGTTCTCGTTGCCCAGGCTGAAGTGCAATGGTGCGATCTTGGTTCAATGCAACCTCCACCTCCAGGGTTCAAGCAATTCTCCTACTTTAGCCTCCTGAGTAGATGGGATTACAGGCATGCATTATTTTGTTATTTTTAGTAGAGACAGGATTTCTCCATATTGGTCAGGCTGGTCTTCAACTCCCGACCTCAGGTGATCTGCCTGCCTTGGCCCCCCAAAGTGTTGGGATTACAGGCGTGAGCCGCTGCACTCGGCCATAAATAACTTTTTCTAAAAGAAACTACAGATTGGTTAATTTTAAGTGCGTATAGAAAAATCTAAGTTGGAATTCTTGGGTGAATAATAACTACAGAAACAATAAATATTTAGTGTTATGTTTGTTTTGTTTATATAAATACATACAGTTTGACTCTATTGCATCTTACCTATTTTTCTAGTGATGGACACCTGTGATACTGCTAATTTCTCCACTTCACCGCTGCCATAGAAAATGTAGTGGTGAGTATCCTAATTCATGTCATGTTATGGACCTGTGCAAAAATTTCTCTAGCATATACACCTAGGAATATAGTTGCTAAGTCACAGGGCTATTTAATTTCGGTAAATTCTGCTAAATTACATTCATAAAAATCTGTACTAGTTTATATTCTCGCTAGCTAGATGTGAAGATTCTCATTTCCTCACATATTTGCAAACAATGTTATGTGACTTTCTAACTTTGGCATATTTGGTGGATGTAACATTTTATTTTGGTATTGGTTTGAATTCAATTTTTCTGATTACTGGGGTGTTTGACAACTACCCAGCTATTAAGGTTTAACATTCTGTAAATTTCCTATTCTTTTTGCCCATTCATCTCCTTTTTTCCCCATTTTCTGTAAAGACTAATTGGTAGCAGTTTTTTTTTTTTTTTTTTTTTTTGTCTATTTTCTTTTCTTTCTTTCCTTCCTTTTTTTGTTTTGAGATGGAGTCTCACTCTGTCACCCAGGCTGGAGTACAGTGGTGCGATCTTAGATCACTGCGACCTCCACCTCTCGGGTTCAAGCAATTCTCCTGCCTCAACCTCCCAACTAGCTAGGCTTACAGGCACTCACCACCACTCCCAACTAATTTTTGTATTTTTAGTAGAGATGGGGTTTCACCATGTTGGCCAGGCTGGTCTTGAACTCCTGACCTCAGGTGATCCACCTGCCTTGGCCTTCCAAAGTGCTGGGAGTACAGGCATGAGCCACCGCGCCTGGCCAGTTTATTGTCTATTTCAGTTATTACACTCGTCATTTGAAACATTCCAAATATCTTCTCCCAGTCCATGGCCTGTTTCTCTTTCTCTTTGTTTATGGTATCTCTTGTTTGTTTGTTTAAAAAAAAAAAGATTAACATGGATAAGGACAGATCCATCATTTACGCTTCATCGTTCTTAAGAAAGTTTTCTTCATTCCTGAGTCACAAAGGTTTTCTCCCACATTTACTTCTATTAATTACTTAGATTTACTTAACATTTCGATCTTTCATCTTGAGTCTACCACTAAATATGATGGAAGGTAGTGATCCAGCTCCAAGTTTTCTCTTCTGATGGCTACTTTTTCCTATTAATCTGATGCAAACTTTACTGTATATCAATACAGTTGCATACCTATGTATACCGCAGGACTGTTTCTGAGCTCCCCATTATGTTCTTTGGTCTATTTTTCTGTCCATGCCTCTGTGTTGTATTTTCTGTTTCAGCAAAGTTTTAAGTTTTATAATGACCAGTCATCATCCACATTCTTCTATTAACATTTTTCTATATTTGCTTTTATGTACCATGTTATTTTTATAACTAAAACTTTGTATCTATCTTAATATCTTATTAGCAGTGATTCTCAATCTTCAGTATATATCAGAGTCAATTAGAGGGCGTATGGGGCCCCACCCACATGGCTTTTAATTAAGTCTGAGTTGGAACCCAAGAATTTACATGTCTAGCAAGTTCTCAGGTAATGCTGATGCTTATGGTTTAAGGATAACAGAGAATCACCATCTTATAGGATGAGTCTTCCTTCTTTGCTCCTGCTTTTTCCATATATATTTCAGAGTAAGTTTTTTTGGCATTTATTTCCTGGCCATGATGGATTTGCCCTAACTCCCGAAATGAATAAAAGCACACAAAATATTTGAAGCAATGATTTTCAAAATACTGGACATCAAGAAATGAAGGACCATGGCCCCTGAAGGATGGAGAAAAAAAAAGGTGAGCACTATGATTATCCCCAGATTACTACCTTGGTAGAATTTCCAGGCCATGGAGCAGGAAGGCAAAACCCCACAGAGCTTGGCACACTCCTTATGTTGAGGAAGTGGAGCTAAGAGTTCAGAGAAACCAACAAAGGTACAGTTCACAAGGCAGAATAATGGAGAAAACAGGGCTGCACACAGAGAACCCCAAAGAACTGCATAGAGTTGCCTTTGTAAATTCACCCAAGTACTGCAGCACATGTGTGTGAGAAAAGTGCCCAAGGCTGGGGAAAGAACTACCTGAAAGGATTAGAAGTTAACAGTAACCTGCACTTGCAGTTAACAGTGCCCTGTACCCACACACAATGGGTAATAATACCTATTCCTATCTGCAAGATTGGAAAACCTCATGATTCACAAGATAGGGTAGGGTATACAAAATGATCCCGCATCAGTGGTGGGGAATAAATTAACCCTAGATAAATAACCCACCTAATACATCTTAAAAGCAAGACCTGGAAGGATTATACTGTTTCCTTGTAATATAACTGTAAACCAGAATGAATCTCAAGAAACTCATAGGCATACAATAATACCCAGCACCCACAACATAAAATTCACTGTATCTGTCATCCAACAAAAAATTACCAAATATGCAAAGAAGCAGAAAAATATGACCCATAATGAGATAAATAAATCAAAACTGACCTCAAAGCTGACACATATGTTAGAATTCATATAATGGCAATATGGTTATAACTATATTCCAGATAATCATAAAGTTAAGAGACATAAAAGATGTTTAAATGCAAATTAAATTTTTAGAAATGAAAACTACACTTGTAGAAGTGAATTCTACACTAGAAATGTGTGAGGTATGTAATACAATGAATAAGATTAACAGCAGATCACACACTGGAGAACGAAATATTACTAAATTTGAAGACAAAATAGTAGGAACTCCAAAATGAAGCTCAGATTTTTAGAGAATTTAAAAAATGAACAATAACTATAAATTATGGGTGAATTTCACTAATATATGTGTAATTACACTTTCTGAAGGAGAGAAGAGGGGTCAGAAAGAAAACTAATAACTGATTATTTTCCAAATTTGATAAAAATTAAAAACCCAAAGGCCCAACAAACTCAACAAACTCTAAGCACAAGAAACATGTAGGAAACTATACCAAAGAATATTATAATCAAATTACTCAAAACCAGTGATAAGCTGAAAACCTTAAAAGTAGCCAGAGGAAAAAGGACATGCACAGAAGAATAAAGACAAAGGTAATGGCACACTTTTTGCCTAAAAGAATGCAAGTGAGAAGACAATAGACTAACACCCTTAAACTAATGAAAGAAGAAAACTGTCAACCTAGAATTCTGTATGTACCAAATACTATCTTTGAAAAAATAAAGAGAAAAAAAATTATGACATATAAAAACTTGAAGAATTTATCACCATCAAGCTCACACTATGAGAAATATTAAAGGAAGTACTTCACGCAGAAAGAAAATGATATTAGATTGAACTCTGGACTTACACAAAGTAATGAAGAGCACCAGAATTGGTAATTACATGGGTAAACATTTAAAAAAATTTTTATTATTTAAATGTCTTCAATATATTACAAAGGTAATAGCAGATTTCTTGTCTGAAAGAATGCAAGTGAGAAGACAATAGACTAACACCTTTAAACTAACGAAAGAAAAAAACTGTCAGCTTAGAATTCTGTATGTACCAAAGACTATCTTTGAAATAATTAAGAGAAAAAAAAGTTTTTATAACATATAAAAACTTAAAGAATTTATCACCGTCAAGCTCACATTATAAGAAATGTTAAAGGAAGTACTTTAGGCAGAAAGAAAATGATACTAAATTGAAATCTGGATTGACACAAAGGAATGAAGAGCACCAGAATTGGTAATTACATGGGTAAATATTTTTAAAATTTTTCATTATTTAAATATCTTCAAATCTTACCTGTTAGAACTAAAGTAACAATCATTGTAGGGGGGGATCTATAATATATGTACATGTAAAATAACAACAATAATACAAAGGTTAGGAGGGGAGAGATGTAAGTATATTATAAGGTTCTTATATGTGAAGTAGTATATCATTCAAAGGTAAACTGTGATAAGTTAAACATACATACTGTAAACCACAAAAAAAACCCACTAAAATAACAAAATACAAAGAGTTGTAGCTAATAATGTAACAAAGGAGATAAATGAAATCATAAAATAATCCAAAAGAAGGCATATAGAGAGGAAAAAGTGAAGACAGGGACAATAGGGACAAAGGGATAACAAAGAGTAAGATGGTAGATTTAAGCTTAACCATATCAAAAGTTGTATTAAATGTAAATGGTCTAAATATTTCAATTAAAAGGCAGTGACTTCAGATAGGCTTTTAGCAAGAGGCCAGGTGCACTGGCTCACGTCTGTAATCCCAGCTCTGTGGGAGGTCAAGGCAGGTGAATCACTTGAAGCTCAGAGTTTGAGACCAGCCTGGGCAACAGGGTGGAACCCCACCTCTACTAAAAATATAAAAATTAGCTAGGTGTGGTGGTGCATACCTGTAATCTCAGCTACTTGGGAGGCTGAGGCATGAGAATCGCTTGAACCTGGGAGGCAGTGAGTCAAAATTGTGCCACTGAACTCCAGCCTGGGCAACAGAGTAAGACTCTGTCTTTAAAAAAAGGAAGAAAGAAAGAAAAAAAGAAAGAAAGCTAACTGAACCTAGCCCCAAGCCCTTGTCATCACTTTTAGTGTACTTGACTTTGATATATAGAATGAGATGTAAGTTGAGGTTCATTTTTTTGGTTCCAGTACTGTTTATTTAAAACATTGTTCTTTCCCTATTGAATTGCCATGATGCTTTGTCAAATAAATTGGCCTTGTACGTACAGGTACATAGCTGAATTCTTTATGCTGTTTCATAGATCTGTATGCCTATCTTTATGCCAGTGCCACCCTGTCCTGATTACTGAGATTTACAGTAAGTCTTGAAATTACGTAGAGTAATTCTTCCCAAATTTTTCTATTTTTTCAAAATTGTTTTGGTGATTCCAAGACCTTTACATTTCTGAATACATTTTAGAATGAGTTTATTAATTACAACACATAAAGCTTAATTGGATTTTACTTGGGATTACATTGAATCTGTTGATCAATTTGGGGAGCATTAACTTCTTAATGATACTGGTTTTCCAATCCAAAAGCATGATATTACTTGAGGTCTCTTTTATTTCTCTCAGTAATATTTTGTAGATTTTGGTGTACAGATCTCATATGTTTTAATAAATGTGTCCCTAAGTAGTTCATATTTTGATGCTATTACAAATGGTATGGTTTCTTAAAATTTAATTTCTGATTGTTCACTGCTAACTGTAGAAATACAACTGATTTTATATACAGATGCATCTTGACTTACAATAGGGGTTATATCTCAATAGACCCATCATAAGTGGAAAATGCCTTAATATACCTAACCTTCTGAACATCATAGCTTAGGCTAGCTTACCTTAAATGTGCTCAGAATACTTACATTAGCCTACAATTGGGTAAAATTATCTAACACAAAGCCTATTTTATAACAAAGTGTTGAATATTTCATGTAGGTTATTTAATAACGTACTAAAGTACAGTTTTTACTGAATATTTGTTACTTTCACACCATTGTAAAGTCAGAAAATCATTAAGTTGAACCATCAAGTTGGAGACTTTATATTAACCTTGTATCTTGCAACTTAACTAAATGTATCAGTTCTAGTTTTTACACAGACTATCATATTTCTTCCATTTTTCATCCTAAATATATGCATTTATGTTTCTTGCCTTACTGCATTGGCTGAACTATTTAGTCCGATGTTGAATAGAAGTGATGAGAACATACTTGCCTTTTCCTGATTTTAAAAAGAAAGAATTCAGTCTTTTAATATTATGTTAGCTGCTGGTTTTTTGTTTTATTGTTTTTGATAGATGCCTCTGATCAGATTGTAGAAGTTCCTTTCTAGTCTTAGATTGTTAAGACTTTTACCATAGATTGATGTTGATATTTGTTAAATGCTTTATCTGTGTTCATTGAGACAATCATAGAGTTTTCTTTGTTCATGTGTTAATATGTTAAATTCCATTGATTAATTTTTGAAGGATAATCTTGCATTATTGGGTTAATTCCTATGAGGTAATGACATATTGCCCATCTTATATGTTGCTAGATTTGGTTAATATTTTGGTAAATAATTTTGTGTTTGTGTTCATGGAACTTATTGTTGGAAGATGACTGTCCCTGAGTTTCTTTTTTTCTGCACATCTTGTGAGGCACTGGTTACCTTTGATCTGAACTGTCTTTTCCAAAATCTTTGTAAGATATCTTGTAAGATAGAGATAGTGACTCTCTCTGAAGCAGAGGGCAGGTTTGTTTACTGTTCAATATAATAAGGATAATGTTTTCCTTTGGGGCAAAGGTTAGCTTGGTTTGCTTGTAGCCCATTATACAAGCTTTAGATTTCCTAACCTTGGAGTTCTTCAGCTTTGATGCAAACCCACTGCATATGCACCATCAACTTGGGCTGCTCTGTGTCACTCCCATGGGTCCTGGGGTTGGGGGAGAGGAACCAACATATATATGAAACACATGATACCTGCTATACTGTCGGTAATACAGTCTTTTATCTCAGACTGAAGGGTCTGTTGTCTTTTACCAGTATTAATGATATTATGGCAGTCTAAACTATTGGCTTGCAAGTAAGGTAAACTCCCAGACTCTTCACAGTTCTTGACAGTTTTTGGTGATAAAAATGGGATGCTGACAGAGACCTGACTTTCTGGAAAAGAAAGGAAAGGGTTCCAGTGGTGCAGGTAAGAGGAAATGAGAAAATTTTCTAGCATGTGATCTCACCCAGCTGGTTGGAAGAAGGTGGTAGAAGGATCCCCTACCATCTTACCTGTTAGTGAATGTTTAGAGGCTGAGCAGCAAAGGTAGGATTGAAACAAGTCACCTGAATGGTGACTTAATGGTTGCTCACTTTCTTCCAGTAGGCTTTCACTGTATAGAAGATATCATGTTGGTTGAAAAGTCAGATGCCTTGGTGTTAATGGCCATGAAGGCAGAATTATAGCACCTCCATCAGAAGGGATGGGCTGATAAACACTGAAAAAATTCAGGAGCCTGCCTACTAAGTGTTTCGGGACTATGTGGCACATTAACAATGCTCAGTCTTCCTGGAAGTGAAGGAAGAGCTGTTGTCTCTTTAGCATCCCACCACAGAAACACAGGCCTAGCACCTTATTGGTCTCTGTGGAGTCTAATATTAGAGACCGTATGTGCCTTACTTGAGCATTACACTTTGTCCTTTATATAGACTGTCCCACAAACCAGTAAGTGGTTCTGTGATTGCTATGAAGCCATCTGTGGCAACCTCTCTACCTAAAGACCCCCAAATCCTAATGACATTTTTGAACAATAAGTCTCAATGACTGAAGATTTTGCCAGTTGGAGTTTCTTGCAATGGGAGGCTGCCCCCGAGGTTTTGAACTTGTCATCTCCTGTTGCGGGGAACACCTTTTTTGAAAAGCAGCTATTAGCTTGCTACTGGGGAATGACTGACCTATGGAGACCTTGTGACTCTTTTGCCTGTACCAGATTATTCCTATATAGGGACTCAATGACCTAGCAACGTGGGAAGGGTCCAACATGCTCATTTGTCAAATAGTAATGGTATATTTCAGATGTTACTTCCCACCTCCATTCTCACAATGGTCATTCAGTCATTCCGTGGAGTGAATAGATGTCATCCAGTTGGTGGCTTACACAAACAGGATAAATCGGATTCACTACCCTAAGGCAACTCCTCCAAAATAAGGAGTAGACTTATTTATCTAAACTGATCTGGGACTCTTTCATTGCATAAGCCAGCCAGGAAGCCACATTGGAGGCATTGTCAATCTGTGCCCCTCAACTGATATGTAAGTGCCACTTGGACAATTAACTTGCCTTCTTCCTGAAAACAATGTGACTTGCACTTTAGGGGTGGTAATGAGAGACCTGCAAATGTTTACGGAAACATCACCAGTAGATCATGTATCCCTCAAGTGATTGCAATTATCTCTTCAAACTGCGAATATTGGATATTCAAGAGAACTTCCTGATGGGATGACTGACTCATTACATATGTGCAGCTGATGCAGGCAGTTATCCCCAATTAGAGTTATTCAATTAGAAAAGATAATATTTCTTCTTGAATTTAGCTGACATTTTCAATGACATCACCTTGACCCTGGAAATACTCAGGTCAGCTTCAACTCAATGGCCAGGGTTATTATGGGTGATAGAATTGTCCTAGACTTCCACGTTGCAGGCCAGAGCAGTGCGGGCAATTGCTAATACAACTTGCTCTACTCATATTAATATCTCAAACCAAGTGAAAAGGTCAGCAGGATCTTAAGAAGAAAATCACCTGGCTTTCAAAGGTAAATCCTAGCAGTGTATGGGATTTGTTTAGCTGGTTGGGTCTAGGACCTTAGGGGGCATGGTTGAGTTTACTGTTATATTATTGGTGTCATCCTATTGTTTGGAGTCTTCATTATCTTTTTTATCAAAGTGTTACTTTTGAGATATCTGATAAGAATCTGATTCAGATTCTTCGTTCCTTTATATGTAACAGATATTTCTGTAAGCTTTTATAATTACTTATTTACATTTCATGTTATTAAAATTTTTTATTTGATTGAATTCAGTCTTTCTATAATATGACTAGGAATGGGGTTTTTCTTTTTTATCTTGTGCTTTTAAAAATTTGTGCATTTTCAATCTGAATTCCTTTTATTTTTTGAAACTGGGCCTCCCTCTGTTGCCCAGAGGGAGTGTAGTGGCATGAACATGGCTCACTGCAGCCTCTACTGCCTGGGCTCCAGTGATCCTCCAGCTTCAGCTGCCCAAGTAGCTGGGACTACAGGTGCACGCCACCATGCCCAGCTAATTTTTTTTTTTTTTTTTTTTTTTTTTTAAGAGAGAGGGTCTCACCAAGAGCTGAGCCTGCTCTTTAACTCCTGGGCTCAAGCAATCCTCCTGCCTCAGCCTCCCAAAGTACCAGAATTACAGGTGTGAGCCACTGCACCTGGCCCTGATTTCTCATTTTTAATTTTAGAAAATTCTGTCATTTTTCTTCCAATACTTGAAATTGTTCAAATACTTCTAAGTGTCAGTAATCACAATAATTGAGAAAGGTTTAATTAATCTCTTAGCTTGGATCTTTATATATCTTGTTTATAAGTGATACATGTTTAAAATGGCACAAGAAGATTGAAAATTAAAAGATGTCAAAAGATATACCTGGTAAATGTTGAATAAAAAAGTGTTATATTAACATTAGTAGTACACCAAATAGAGCTCAAATATGAAGCTTTAAAAAAATACAGAGAGAGTTCTTACTGACTTACTGATAAAAGGCATTGTATAGTAATAGAGTACAACTAGAGAACCACTTTTTTTTTTTGAGATGAAGTTTCACTCTGTCCTGCTCAGGCTGGAGTACAGTGGTGGGATATCGGCTCACTGCAGCCTCCCCCTCCCAGGTTCAAGTGATTCTCCTGTTTCAGCCTGCTGAGTAGCTGGGACTACAGGTGTGTACCACCACAGCTGGCTAATTTTGTATTTTTTAGTAGAGACGGGGTTTCACCATGTTGGAGAGGCTAGTCTCGAACTCCTGACCTCAGGTGATCCACTGCCTTGGCCTCCCAAAGTGCTGGGATTACAGGTATGAGCCACCGTGCATGGCCGAGAACCACTTTAGATTTGGTGGCCAGGAAATGTTTCTCCGAGGAGGTGACATTTAAGTTGGGATCTAAGTTACAAGGAAGAATCAATCTTGTGAGAATCAAGGGAAAGAGCATTCTAAACTGAGAGAAGAGTTGGTACAAAGGCCAGAAGTAAGAATGAGGGAAAGGAAGCAAATTGAGATTGGAGACATAAGAAGAGGCCAATTGGGTAGAGATTTGTAATTCAAAGAAAAGAATTAATAGGCTTTATATATAGTGAAAAAGGACTATAGTTCAACTTCTATAAATCTATATGTGGAAATTATTATCCAACAGCCCAATATAGCCAAAGCTATAACATGTAGATGTCTATAAACAATAGAGATTGTTTTGCAGCATTGTTTATAATAGTGAAGCTGAATCAATCAATAATTGATTGTATGAACTTACATTACACATGCACATTTTCATAATTGAAAAGTATAACAATGATTTTAATTTTTTTTTTTTTTTTTAGATGGAGTTTCGCTCTTGTTGCCCAGGCTGGAGTGCAATGACACAATCTCGGCTCACTGAAACCTCTGAGGGCCTCCCGGGTTCAGGCGATTCTCCTGTCTCAGCCTCCTGAGTAGCTGGGATTACAGGTGCATGCCACCATGTCCAGCTAATTTTTGTATTTCTAATAGTGACAAGGTTTCATCATATTGATCAGGCTGGTCTCGAACTCCTGACCTCAGGTGATCTGCCCGCCTTGGCCTCCCAAAGTGCTGAGATTACAGGCATGAGCCACTGCACCTGGCCAATGATTTTAAATTTTAAAAACTTGGGAAAAGAGGAAAATAAAGAGATTTGGAAGGATATGTTGATAATATTTCTCAGGAAATATTTGAGGGGGAAAGGTGTGATGGCGCACTATCAGATTTGCTCTTTATATCTCTGTATTATTTAGATTTTAAAGTAAATATCACAATCATGGAGCTAGTAATATTTAATCAGAGTCTTAGTGAGAATTACAAAAGATAATGCATTATTAAAATGTTCATTTTTGGCTGGGCATGGTGGTCCACACCTGTAATTCTAACACTTTGGGAAGCCAAGGTGGGATGATCACTTGAGCCCAGGAGTTGGAGACCAGCATGGGCAACATAGTGCATACTCGTCTCTATAAAAAAAAAAAAAAAAAGAAAAGAAAATTTTATTTTTTTAGTTTTCTTGGTCCTCTCTTTTATCCTGTAACTATAAAAATCCTGTTACTTCTTATCATGTAGTTATAAAAATTTTATAATTAGTTATCATATAATTATAAAAATCCTGTAGTTCCTTTATAAGAAATAACAAAAATAGAAGAATAATTTGACAAATTTATCGTAGTAAGAGACTTTAATATGCTTCTCTCAGAAACAGACCTGTCAAAGAGACAAAATGCAAGCATTTCAATAGCACAGTTTACAAGTTTGATCCTTAAAAACACCTTAAAAACATATGTATGTATTATCTGTCTACCGAGAGAGAAGAGGAGGTGGATATTATACTCAATGAAACTGAAGAACATTAGTTGATTTCAAATATGGAATATTTACCACAAAAAATAATCCTGTAGTAAAACACAAAAGAACTTTCAATTTAGAAAGCATACACAACATGCAGTAAAATTAGAAATAAGCAAGAAAAAAATAAAAGAATCCATCTATCTAGACATTCTCAAACACCTTTATAAATAGCTGTCTACAATATAATAAAGTGGTTAAGTTTGTAAGTTCTGAAATCATATACTTTCTGAATTCAAATAAAATTATTTTTTAGCTCTGTGATCTAGAATAAGTCATGCAGAGATTACATGATTTATACTTTCCTCATCTTTAATGTAGGGATAGTAATAGACTCTGCCTCAAAATTGCTTTGAGGATTAAATTAAATAATGCATGCCTAAGGTTTTGGCCTGATTTCTGACTCAATAACTATTAGCGCCTGCTGTTGTTGTTGTTGTGGAAATAAAAATTTAATTAGAAAAAAATTTTAGGCCAGCCATGGTGGCGCATGCCTGTACTCCCAACACTTTGGGAGGCCAAGGTGGGTAGATTGCCTGAGGTCAGGAGTTCGAGACCAGCCTGGCTAGCATGGTGAAACCCCATCTCTACTAAAAATACAACAATTAGCTGGACCCAGTGGTGCATGCTTGTCGTCCCAACTACTTGGGAGGCTGAGGCAGGAGAATCACTGGAACCTGGGAGGCAGAGGCTGCAGCGAGCAGAGATTGAGCCGCTGCACTCCAGCCTGCGGGACAGAGCAAGACTCCATCTCAAAAAAAAAAAAAGAAAGAAAGAAAAAAATGTGTAAGTGACTTATACTGAGAATGCTTCAGATCAAAACCTATGTAAAAAGAGACCCAAAGGAAAATTAATAGCTTTAAATGAATTTCTAAGAAAGCAATATATGTTAGAAACAAAATATAATTTTAACTTGTGAAGTTTTATAAAGGTTAAATAAGCACAATGAAGGGATTATTAAAGGTAAAATCAGAAATTATTAAACCAGGAAAAATATCCAGTAAAATTAGTCAATGATAAAGAATAAAAATTGGTTTCTAACAGACTATAAACTAAGCAAACTTATAGCAACCATGACCAAGTGAAGTAGATGGAGGAAGGAGAAGAAAAAATACGTTTGAAATGACAACACAGAACTGTGTACTATGTCGCTCTTTATATACTAAATTTGAAACAAACAGCATGATTTCTTAAAAAAAACTAATTACCAAAATTACCTCAGAAAGAAGAAGAAATCCTAAGAGACTATAAAAGAAATTGAAAACAGAGTCAGATATTTAGCCTTTTAAAAAAAGACACCAGGTCCAGTTGATTTAATGGGTGAGTTTACTGAAATTTCAAAAATTCAATAATTCTAAGAAGCAGATTATTCCCAAGTTATATAAATAATCCCAAATCCCAAAACATATAAAAGAATGGAAGTCTAATTGGCTCATTTTGCCAAGCTAAAATAACACTGGTTCTCAAATTTAACTATAATAACAAAAAAGAAAATAACTCAATCTCAGTAGTATACACACATGAAACACCCTAAATAAGATGACATATTGAATGCAATAGTGTCATAGGCAGAGTAATGACCACCCCCTAAAGATGTACATGTCCTAATCTCCTGAAATTTTGAATATGTTAGGTTACACACCCAAGAGGAATTAAGGTTGCAGATGGAATTAAGGTTGCTAATCAGATGACTTTAAGATACGGAGATTTTCATGGACTATTGGGAAAAGCCCAGTGTAATAAAAAGGGTCATTAATAAGTGGAAGAAGGAGGCAGAAGAGAGAACCAAAGAGATGTTGGCATGAGAAGGATCTGAGTCAACTTGAAGATAGAGGAATGGGCCATGAGTCAAAGGATGTGTGTGGCCTCTGGAAGCTGGAAAAGGTAAGGACATGGATTCGCCTATAAAGCCTCCAGAAGAAATGCAACCCTGCCAGTACCATAATTTTAGCCCAGTGAGACCTGTGCTAGACTTTTGACCAAGGTAAGATACTAAACTTATGTTGTTTTAAGCAATTAAATTTGTGGCAATTTGTTATTAGCAGCAATAGAAAACTAATAAAGATTATGGTACCAGTAGTGAAGTGTTTAGCCAGCTACCTGGTGACAGGTTGATTGTAATGGACTACTTCCATTATGGAAGTGGCAGTACTTTATTCTTGCTGGAATAAACCATGTGGATATGGATTTATCTCCCCTATGCACAATGCTTCTACAAAAGCTACTGTGTGTGAACTTGCAGAATGCCTTGTCCAATTTCACGATACTCCATATAGCATTGCTTTTAATCAAGGAAGTAAATTCACAGCAAATGAATTGCAACAATGGTCCCAGACTAATGGAATTCATTGGTGTTAGCATATTCTCCATCATGCAGAAGAAGAAAGAGAAAAAGGGGGCAGAGAACTTATTTGAAGAAATAAAGGCCAAAACCTACCCACCTCTGAGGAGCAGAATAGATACGCAAATTCAGGAGCTCAGATAACTCCAACTAAGATAAATTTAAAGAGACATACGCTGAGACGTGTCATAATCAAAAGTCACAGACAAAGAGAAAATCTTGAAAGTAGCAACTATTAGTGTATCAGCAGTTACAGGTTAGAAGGGAGTGGGGTGGTATATTTAAAATAGTGGGGGGAAAAAGCTGCCATCCAAAAATACCATATCTGGCAAAACTATTCTTCAAAAAATAAAGAAGAAATTAAGATTTTTCCTAGATAAACAAAACCTGAAGGAGTTTATCACCACTTAACCTATCCTATAAGAAATGCTGAAGGGAATTCTTCAAGGTTAAGCAAAAGGGTAATAAACAGCAACACAAAACCGTATGAAAATATTGAACTCACTGGTAAAGGTAAATATTTAGATAAATATAGAATCCTACAGTATTACAATGTAGGCATGTAAATCACTTTCAAATGTGGTAAAGAATTTAAAAACCAAAAGCATAAAAAGTAATTATAAAATTATGTTCATGAATATGCAATATAAAAAGGTAATTTATATCATTAACAATGTTAAGTGGGGAGGGTAGAGATGTAAAGGAGTAGAGTTTTAATACATGGCTGAAGTTAAGCTGTTTTTAGTTTAAAATAGATTGTTATAACTTTAAAATGTTTTATGTAATTGCAATGGTAACCACAAAGAAAACATTTATAGCATAAGGCACAAAGGGAAATGAGAAGGGAATGAAAACATGTCACTACAAAAACACTCAATGAAACACAAAAGAAAGCAGCAAGGGAAGAAAGGTGGGACAAAAAAACTACAAGACACACCGAAAACAGTTTACAAAATGGCAATAGTAAGTTCTTCCCTATCAGCAATTACTTTAAATGTAAATGGATTAAACACATTAATTAAAAGACATAAATTGGCTGAATGGATATTAAAAAACCAAGATCCAACTATTTTCTGTCTACAAGAGACTCATTTTAAATCTATGGGCACATACAGGCTAAAAGTGAAAGGGTAAAAAAAGATATGCTATGTAAATAAGAACCAAATGAGAACCATACTTAAACCTTAAGACTTAAAATAGACTTTAAGATAAAAACTGTCAAAAGAGACAAAGAAGAACATTATATAATGATAAAAGTGTGAATTCACTAGAAAAAAGTATAAATGACTACATTTATAATTTTATTACAGCTTTATTATATTGTTGATTATAAATTATACTTATTATTATAAACATATGCATCTAAGATTATAGTTCCCAAATATAGGTAGCAAACATTGACAGAAATTAGGGGAGAGGAAGGGGAAGGATCATGGCAGATGGGAGGCAGGACTAGACTGCAGCTCTGGACAGAACAGCATGTGGAGACTTGCACTGTGAATTTTAGCTCCAGATTGACTACAAGAACAAACCAGCAATCCCAAGAGGACCCACAGACCTTCTGAAGGAAGCAGACTGCACCTGCAGGACATAGGAGACACCCCAAATGCTGTGAGTGCCCCAACCACAGAAGTGGGAAAGGGAGACCCTCCTCTCCCGAACACCCCCCGCAACTGGAGAAACTGTAGGTCAGCTTTCAGGAGAAGTTCCCAATTTTACCTGGAGTGGAGTCAAGTTAGAGGGCTGAGTCAAGCGAAATTCAGGGTTGGAGGAGGCAGCAGGGAGGCCCTGAGAGCTTGCTGTATCCCCAAGCAGCTAATTCCTGCCTGGCACTGCAGGGATCCATCAGGAGGGAGGCCAGAAGAGCAGGGGGTAAAACTCCATGGGGAGAAGGACTTCCCTAGCTGAACTTTGTTACAGTTTGAACTGGGCGAGAAGCTTCCCGGCCAGAACTCAGGGGAGGACCTGAATCCAGCTTGCGGACTTCACCTGGGGTGGTTGGGAGGGGAAAGAATTAAAGCCCTTTTCTTTTGCAGCTGGGAGGCAGAAAGCCTCAGACAAGTTTTCAAGCCTGATTCCCCCTCCGTGTGGAAACAGACTCGGAGCTGTTGCTGGGGGCAAAGTGGGAGTGAGATTCGCCCTTCAGTTTGTGTGGGAGCTAGATGAGGCCTGTGATTGCCAGCTTTCCTCCACTTCCCTGACAACCTGCATGACTCTGCAGAGGCAGCCATCATCCTCCTAGTTACACAACTCCAGTGACCTGGGAATCTCATCCACATCCCCCACAGCAGCTGCAGCAAGACCCACCCAAGGAGAGCCTGAGCTCAGACATGCCTAGCCCCGCCCCCACCTGATGGTCCTTCCCTACCCACCCTGGTAGTGGAAGACAAAGGACATATAATCTTTGGTGTTCTAGGGCCCCACCCACTGTTGGCCCCTCTCCACGCTACTATGGCTGATGCTTTCTGGAAAGCACCACCTCCTGGCAGGAGGCCAACCAGCACAAAAACAGAGCATTAAGCCATAGAACTAAGGATCCTCATGGAGTCCATTGCACCCTCTGCCACCTCCACTGGAACAGGCACTGGTATCCATGGCTGAGAGACCCATAGATGGTTCACATCACAGGGCTCTGTGCGGACAACCCCCAGTACCAGCCTGGAGCCAGGTAGACTTGCTGGGTGGCTAGACCCAGAGAGAGACAACAGTCACTGCAGTTTGGCTTACAGGAAGCCACTTTCACAGGAAAAGGGGGAGAGTACAACATCAAGGGAACACCCTGTGGGACAAAGTAACCTGACCAACAGCCTTCAGCCCTAGACCTTCCCTCTGACAGAGCCTACCCAAATGAGGAGGAACCAGAAGACCAACCCTGGTAATATGACAAAACAAGACTCATCAACACCCCCCCCAAAATTATACTAATTTAGCAGCAATGGATCCAAACCAGGAAGAAATCCCTGATTTACCTAAAAAAGAATTCAGGAGGTTAGTTATTAAGCTATTCGGGGAGGGACCAGAGAATGGCAAAGCCAATGCAAGGAAATCCAAAAAATGATACAAGAAGTGAAGGGAGAGGCTGGGTGCGGTGGCTCACGTCCGTAATCCCAGCACTTTGGGAGGCCAAGGCGGGCAGATCATGAGGTAGGAGATTGAGACCATCCTGGCCAACATGGTGAAACCCCATCTCTACTAAAATACAAAAAAATTAGCTGGGTGTGGTGGTGCATGCCTCTAGTCCCAGCTACTTGGGAGGCTGAGGCAGGGGAATCACTTGAGCCCGGGAAGTAGAGATCACAGTGAGCTGAGGTCATGCCACTGCACTCCAGCCTGGTGACAGAGTGAGATTCCGTCTTTAAAAAAAAAAAAAAAAGTGTAAGGAAAAATATTCAGCAAAATAAATAGGTTAAAGAAAAAGCAATCAAAAATTCAGGAAACTGTGGACAGACTTTTAGATATGTGAAATGCTCTGGAAAATCTCAGCAATAGAATTGAACAAGTACAAGTAGAAAAAATAAATTCAGAACTTGAAGACAAGTCTTTGAATTAACCCAATCGAACAAAGACAAAGAAAAGACAATAAGAAAATATGAACAAAGCCTCCAAGAAGTCTGGGATTATGTTAATCCAAGAAGTCTGGGATTATATTAAGAATAATTGGTGTTCCTGAGGAAGAAGACAATTCTAAAAACCTGGAAAACATATTTGGGGGAATAATCAAGGAAAACTTCCCTGGCCTTGCTACAGACCTAGACATGCAAATACAAGAAGCACAAAGAATACCTGGGAAATTCATCGCAAAAAGATCTTCACCTAAGCACATTGTCATCAGATTATCCAAAGTTAAGACAAAGGAAAAAATCTTAAGAGATGTGAGAGAGAAGCACCAGGTAACCTACAAAGGAAAACCTGTCAGATTAACAGCAGATTTATCACCAGAAACCCTACAAGCTAGAAGGGATTGGGGCCCTATCTTCAGCCTCCTCTAACAAAATAATTATCAGCCAAGAATTTTGTATCCAGCAAAATTAAGCATCATATATGAAGGAAAGATACACTCATTTACAGACAAATGCTGAGCGAGTTTGCCATTACCAAGCCACCACTACAAGAACTGCTAAAAGCAGCTCTAAGTCTTGAAACAAATCCTGGAAATACATCAAAACAGAATCTCCTTAAAGCATAAATCACACAGGACCTATAAAACAAAAATACAAGTTAAAAAACAAAACTAAACAGCATGATGAATGCAATGGCATTTCATGCAAATGGACACCAAAAACAAGCAGGGTTAGCTATTCCTATATCAGACAAAACAAACTTAAAAGCAACAGCAGGTAAAAGAGACAAAGAGGGACATTATATAATGGGAAAAGGCCTTGTCCAACAGGAAAATATCATAATCCTAAACATATATGCACCTAACACTCCCAAATTTATAAAACAATTACTAATAGACCTAAGAAATGAGATAGACAGCAACACCATAATAGTGGGGGACTTCAATACTCCACTGATAGCACTAGACACACAATCAAGACAGAAAGTCAACAAACAGTGGATTTAAACAATACCCTCAAACAAGTGGACTTAACAGATATATACAGAACATTTCATCCAACAACCACAGAATATACATTCTATTGAACAGTGCATGGAACTTTCTCCAAGATAGACCGTAAGATAGGCCATAAAATGGGCCTTGATAAATTTAAGAAAATTGAAATTATATCAGGCACTGACCACAGTAGAATAAAACTGGAAATCAACTCCAAAAGGAACCTTCAAAACCTTGCAAATACGTGGAAATTAAATAACCTGCTCTTGAATGAGCATTGGCTCAAAAACAAAATCAAGATGGAAATCTCTCATCACTGCCTTAGCTGTATCCCAGAGATTTTGATAGGTTGTGTCACTATTGTCATTGAGTTCAAAGAATTTTAAAATTTCCATCTTCAAAGAATAAAAATTCTTTGAACTCAATGACAATAACGACACAACCTATCAAAACCTCTGGGATACAGCTAAGGCAGTACTAAGAGGAAAGTTTATAGCCCTAAATGCCTACATCAAAAAGTCTGAAAGAGCACAAACAGACAACCTAAGGTCACACCTCAAGGAACTAGAGAAACAAGAACAAACCAAACCCAAACCCAGTAGAAGAAAGGAAATAACCAAGATCAGAGCAGAACTAAATGAAATTGAAACAAAGAAACAAAAAAATACAAAAGATAAATAAAACAAAAAGCTGGTTCTTTGAAAAGATAGATGAAATTGATAGACCACGCCCGGCACGGTGGCTCACACCTGTAATCCCAGCACTTTGGGAGGCCGAGGTTGTCAGATCACAAGGTCAGGAGATCGAGACCATCCTGGCTAACATGGTGAAATCCCATCTCTACTAAAAACACAAAAAATTAGCTGGGCGTGGTGGTGGCGGGCACCTGTAGTCCCAGCTACTCGGTAGGCTGAGGCAGGAGAATGGCATGAACCCAGGAGGTGGAGCTTGCAGTGAGCCAAGATTATGCCACTGCACTCCAGCCTGGGCAACAGAGTGAGACTCTGTCTAAAAAAAAAAAAAAATTGATAGATCATTAGCAACATTAACCAAGAAAAGAAGAGAGAAAATTCAAGTAATCTCACTGAGAAACAAAACAGGAGATATTACAACTGACACCACTGAAATACAAAATATCATTCGAGGCTACAATGAACACCTTTATGCACATAAACTAGAAAACCTAGAAGAGATGGATAACCTCCTGGAAAAATACAACCTTTCTAGATTAAATCAGAATTAGATACCCTGAACAGACCAATAACAAGCAGCGAGATTGAAGCAGTAATTTAAAGATTACCAACAAAAAAAAAGTCCAGGACCAGACGGATTCACAGCAGAATTCTACCAGACATTCAAAGAATTAGTACCAATCATTTTAACACTATTCCACAAGATGGAGAAAGAAGGAACCCTCCCTAATTCATTCTATGAAGCCGTTATCACCCTAATACCAAAACAAGAAAGAAAGAAAGAAAGAGAGAGAGAGAGAGAGAGAGAGAAAGAAAACCAGAAAGAAAGAGAAAGAAAACAGACCAAAAAGAAAGAAAGAAAAAAAGAAAGAAAGAAAGAAAGAAAGAAAGAAAGAAAGAAAGAAAGAAAGAAAGAAAGAAGAAAGAAAGAAAGAAAGAAGACCAGAAAGAAAGAAAACAGACCTCAAATCAGCAACTTCATCTTACACCTTAAGAACTAGAAAAAGAAGAATAAACCCAATGTTAGCAGAAGGAAAGTAATAATGAAGATTAGAACAGAGATAAACAAAATAGAGAACAGAAAAAAACAAATTAAGAGTTGATTTTTAAATCAACAAAATTGACCAACTCTGAACTAAACTAAGTAAGGAAAAAAGAAGACTTAAATAGTTGAAATTAGTAATGAAAGAGGGGTTATTACAACTGATATCACAGAAACAAAAAGGGTTATGAGACTACCATGAAAGAACTGTATGCCAGCAGATGGGATATTCTAGAAGAAATGGATAAGTTCCTAGAAATAAACAACCTTCTAAGACTAATCATGAAGAAATAAAAATATGAACAGATCTAACTAGTAAGGAAATTAAATTAGTAATCAAAAATTTCCCAATAGAGGAGAGCCAAGGATCACTTGGTTTCACTGCAGAATTCCACCAAGCATTTAAGGAAGAATTAATACCAAACTCTTCCCTCAAACTCTTCCAAAGAATTGAAGAGTAAGAAATACTTCCAAACACAGTCTATGAGATCAACATTACCCTAATACCAAAACCAGACAAGACAAAGAAAACACACACCAATATCCTTGGTGCAAAAATACTAAACAAATACTAACAAGCCAAATTCAACAGGACATTAAAAGGATTATAAACTATGAACAAGTGGTATTTATATCTGGAATTCAAGGATGGTGGTTTAACATATGAAAATAAATCAGGGCCGGGCATGGTGGCTCACGCCTGTAATCCCAGCACTTTGGGAGGCCAAGGCAGGTGGATCACGGGTCAGGAGTTCAAGACCAGCCTGGCCAACATAGTAAAACCCTGTCTCTACTAAAAATACAAAAATTAGCCAGGCGTGGGTGGCACATGCCTGTAGTCCCAGATAGTCGGGAGGCTGAGACAGGAGAATCACTTGAACCCAGGAGGTGGAGGTTGCAGTGAGCCGAGATTGTGCCACTACACTCCAGCTTGGGTTACAAGAGTGAAACTCCATCTAAAAAAAAGAAAAAAAGGCTTCCGTTCCAAGATGGCCAAATAGGAACAGCTCTGGTCTGCAGCTCCCAGCATGACCAATGCAGAAGACGGGTGATTTCTGCATTTCCAACTGAGGTATCTGGTTCATCTCATTGGGACTGGTCAAGAAGTGGGTGCAGCCCACGGAGAGCGAGCTGAAGCAGGGCAAGGCATCACCTCACCCGGGAAGAGCAAGGGGTCAGGGGATTTCCCTTTCCTAGTTGAGGGAAGCTATGACAGACTGTACTTTCAATCAGGGCACTGCCACCTAAACGCTGTGCTTTTCCAAAGGTCTCTTAGCAAACGGCACACCAGAAGATTATATCCTGCGCCTTGCTCAGCAGCTCCATGCCCACAGAGACTTGCTCACTGCTAATCCAAGACCAAACTGCGAGGCAGCAAGCCTGGCTGGGGGAGGGACATCCACCATTGCTGAGGCTTGAGTAGGTAAACAAAGCAGCTGGGAAGCTGGAACTGGGTGGAGCCCACCACAGCTCAATGAGGCCTGCCTGCCTCTGTAGATTCCACCTCTGGGGGCAGGGCATAGTGGAACAAAAGGCAGCAGAAGTTTCTGCAGATTTAAACGTCCCTGTCTGACAGCTCTGAAGAGAGCAGTGGTTCTCCCAGCACGGTGTTTGAGCTCTGAGAACAGACAGACTGCCCTTTCAAGTGGGTCCCTGACCCCCATGTAGCCTAACTTGGAGACACCTCCCAGTAGGGGCCAACTGACACCTCATACAGCCGGGTGCCCCTCTGAGATGAACCTTCCAGAGGAAGGATCAGGCAGCAATATTTGCTGTGCTGCAATATTTGCTGTTCTGCAGACTTTGCTGGTGATACCCAGGCAAACGGGGTCTGAAGTGGACCTCCAGCAAACTCCAACAGACCTGCAACTGAGGGACCTGACTGTTAGAGGGAAAATTAACAAACAGAAAGGAATAGCATCAACATCAACAGAAAGGACATCCACACCAAAACCCCATCTGTAGGTCACCAGCATCAAAGACCAAAGGTAGATAAAACCACAAAGATGGGGAGCAACGAGAGCAGAAAAGCTGAAAATTCTAAAAACCAGAGCACTCCTTCTCCTCCAGAGGATTGCAGCTCCTTGCTAGCAACAGAACAAAGCAGGATGGAGAATGATTTTGATGAGTTGACAGAAGCAGGCTTCAGAGAGTCAGTAATAACAAACTTCTCCAAGCTAAAGGAGGATGTTTGAACCCATTGCAAGGAAGCTAAAAACCTTGAAAAAAGATTAGGTGAATGGCTAACTAGAATAAACAGTGTAGAGAAGACCTTAAATGACCTGATAGAGCTGAAAACCATGGCACAAGAACTACGTGACTCATGTACAAGCTTCAGTAGCCAATTTGATCAAATGGAAGAAAGGGTATCATTGATTGAAGATCAAATTAATGAAATGAAGTGAGAAGAGAAGTTTAGAGAATAAAGAGTAAAAAGAAACAAACAAAGCCTCCAAGAAATATGGTACTATGTGAAAAGACCAAATCTACATTTGATTGGTGTACCTGAAAGTGACGGGGAGAATGGAACCAAGCTGGAAAACACTCTTCAGGATATTATCCAGGAGAACTTCCCCAACCTAGCAAGGCAGGCCAACATTCAAATTCAGGAAATACAGAGAACACCACAAAGATACTCCTTGAGAAGAACAACACCAAGACACATAATCGTCAGATGCACCAAGGTTGAAATGAAGGAAAAAAGGCTAAGGGCAACCAGAAAGAAAGGTTCGGTTAATCACAAAGGGAAGCTCATCAGACTAGCAGCAGATCTCTCGACAGAAACCCTACAAGCCAGAATAGAGTGGGGCCAATATTCAACTTCTTAAAGAAAAGACTGTTCAACCCAGAATTTCATACCCAGTCAAACTAAGCTTCATAAGTGAAGGAGAAATAAAATCCTTTGCAGACAAGCAAATGCTGAGAGATTTTGTTACCACCAGGCCTGCCTTACAAGAGCTCTTGAAGGAAGCCCTAAACATGGAAAGGAACAACTGGTACAAGCCACTGCAAAAACATGCCAAATTGTAAAGACCATCAATGCTAGGAAGAAACTGCCTCAACTAATGGGCAAAATAACCAGCTAACACCATAATGACAGGATCAGATTCACACATAACAATATTAACCTTAAATATAAGTGGGCTAAATGCCCCAATTAAAAGATACAGACTGAAACAAATTTACAAGAAAAAAGCAAACAACCCCATCAAAAAGTGGGCAAAGGATATGAACAGGCATTTCTCAAAAGAAGACATTCATACAGCCAACAGACACATGAAAAAATGCTCATCATCCCTTGCCATCAGATAAATGCGAATCAAAACCACAATGAGATAGCATCTCACACCAGTTAGAATGGCAATCATTAAAAAGTCAGGAAACAGGTGCTGGAGAGGATGTGGAGAAATAGGAACACTTTTACACTGTTGGTGAGATTGTAAACTAGTTCAACCATTGTGGAAAACAGTATGGCAATTCCTCAAAGATCTACAACTAGAAATACCATATGACCCAGCCATCCCATTACTGGGTATATACCCAAAGGATTATAAATCATGCTGCTATAAAGACACGTGCACACGTATGTTTATTGTGGCACTATTCACAATAGCAAAGACTTGGAATCAACCCAAATGTCCATCAGTGACAGACTGGATTAAGAAAATGTGGCACATATACACCACGGAATACTATGCAGCCACAAAAAAGGATGAGTTCGTGTCCTTTGTAGGGACATGGATGCAGCTGGAAACCATCATTCTCAGCAAACTATTGCAAGAACAGAAAACCAAACACTGCATGTTCTCACTCATAGGTGGGAATTGAACATTGAAATCACTTGGACACAGGAAGGGGAACATCACCCACTGGGGCCTATTGTAGGGAGTGGGGAGGGGGGAGGGATGGCATTGGGAGTTATACCGGATGTAAATGATGAGTTGAAGGGCGCTGACGAGTTGATAGGTGCACCAACATGGCACATGTATACATATGTAACAAAACTGCACATTGTGCACATGTACCCTAGAACTTAAAGTATAATAATAATAATAAAAGATACAGACTGGAGAATTGGATAGTCAAGACCCATCAGTGTGCTGTATTCAGGAGAGCCATCTCACAAGCAGACACACATAGTCCCAAATAAAGGGATGGAGGAAGATCTACCAAGCAAATGGAAGGCAAAAAAAAGCAGGGGTTGCAATCCTAGTCTCTGATAAAACAAACTTTAAACCAGCAAAGATCAAAAGCGACAAAGAAAGCCATTATTAAATGGTAAAGGGATCAATTCAACAAGAAGAACTAACTATCCTAAATATATATGCAATCAATACAGGAGCAATCAGATTCATAAAGCAAGTCCTTAGAGACCTAAAAGGAGACTTAGACTCCTACACAATAATAATGGGAGACTTTAACACCCCGCTGTCAATATTAGACAGATCAAAGAGACAGAAGGTTAACAGGATATCCAGGACTTGAACTCAGCTCTGTACCAAGCAGACCTAACAGACATTTACATAACTGTCCGCCCCAAATCAACAGAATACACATTCTTCTCAGCACCACATTGCACTTATTCCAAAATTGACCACATAGTTGGAAGTAAAGCACTCCTCAGCAAATGTAAAAGAACAGAAATCATAACAAACTGTCTCTCAGACCACGGTGCAATCAAATTAGAACTCAGGATTAAGAATCTCACTCAAAACCACACAACTACATGGAAACTGAACAACCTGCTCCTGAATGACTACTGGGTAAATAATGAAGGCAGAAATAAAGATGTTCTTTGAAACCAATGAGAACAAAGATACAATGTACCAGAATCTCTGGGACACATTTAAAGCAGTGTGTAGAGGGAAATTTATAGCACTAAATGCCCACAAGAGAAAGCAGGAAAGATCTAAAATCGACACCCTAACATCACAATTAAAAGAACTAGAGAAGCAAGAGCAAACAAATTGAAAAGCTAGCAGAAGACAAGAAATAACTAAGATCAGAGCAGAACTGAAGGAGATAGAGACACAAAAAAAATCCTTCAAAAAAATCAGTGAATCCAGGAGCTGGTTTTTTGAAAAGATAAACAAAATTGATAGAACATTAACAAGACTAATAAAGAAGCAAAGAGAGAAGAATCAAATAGACGCAATAAAAAATGATAAAGGGGATATCACCCCCGGTCCCACAGAAATACAAACTACCATCAGAGAATACTATAAACACCTGTATGCAAATAAACGAGAAAACCTAGAAGAAATGGATAAATTCCTGTACGCATACACCCTCCCAAGACTAAACGAGGAAGAAGTTGAATTGCTGAATAGACCAATAACAGGCTCTGAAATTGAGGCAATAATTAATAGCCTACCAACCAAAAAACGTCTGGAACCAGACAGATTCACAGCCAAATTCTACCAGAAGTACAAAGAGGAGCTGGTATCATTCCTTCTGAAACTATTCCAATCACTAGAAAAAGAGGTAATCCTCCCTAACTCATTATATGAGGCCAGCATCATCCTGATACCAAAGCCTGGTGGAGACACAATAAAAAAAGAGAATTTTAGACCAATATCCCTGATGAAAAATGATGCAAAAGTCCTCAATAAAATACTGGCAAACCAAATCCAGCAGCACATCAAAAAGCTTATCCACCAAGATCAAGTTGGCTTCATCCCTGGGATGCAAGGCTGATTCAACAAATGCAAATCAATAAACGTAATCCACCACATAAACAGAACCAATGACAAAAACCACATGATTATCTCAATAGATACAGACAAGGTCTTTGACAAAATTCTACAGCCCTTCATGCTAAAAACTCCCAATAAACTAGGTATTGATGGAACGTATCTCAAAATAATAAGAGCTATTTATGACAAACCCACAGCCAGTATCATACTGAATGGAGAAAAACTGGAAGCATTCCCTTTCAAAACTGGCACAAGACAGGGATGCCCTCTCTCACCACTCCTATTCAACATAGTGTTGGAAGTTCTGGCCAGGGAAATCAGGTAAGAGAAAGAAATAAAGGGTATTAAATTAGGAAAAGAGGAAGTCAAATTGTCCCTATTTGCAAATGACATGATTGTATATTTAGAAAACCCCATTGTCTCAGCCCAAAGTCTCCTTAAGCTGATAAGCAACTTCAGCAAAGTCTCAGGATACAGAATCAATGTGCAAAAATCACAAGCATTCTTATACACAAATAACAAACAGAGAGCCAAATCATGAGTGAACTCCCATTCACAATTGCTACAAAAAGAATAACATACCTAGGAATCCAACTTACAAGGGATGTGAAGGACCTTTACAAGGAGAACTACAAACCACTGCTCAATGAAATAAAAGAGGACACAAACAAATGGAAGAACATTCCATGCTCATGGATAGGAAGAATCAATATCATGAAAATGGCCATACTGCCCAAGGTAATTTATAGATTCAATGCCATCCCCATCAAGCTATCAATGACTTTCTTCACAGAATTGGAAAAAACTACTTTGAAGTTCATATGGAAACAAAAAAGAGCCCACATTTCCAAGACAATCCTAAGCAAAAAGAACAAAGCTGGAGGCATCATGCTACCTGACTTCAAACTATATTACAGACTATACTACAAGGTGGCAGTAACCAAAACAGCATGGTACTGGTACCAAAACAGAGATATAGACCAATGAAACAGAACAGAGGCCTCAGAAATAACACCACACATCTACAACCATCTGATCTTTGACAAACCTGACAAAAACAAGAAATGGGGAAAGGATTCCCTATTTAATAAATGGTGCTGGGAAAACTGGCTAGCCATATGTAGAAAGCTGAAACTGGATCCCTTCCTTACACCTTATACAAAAGTTAATTCAACATGGATTAAAGACTTAAATGTTAGATTTAAAACCATAAAAACCCTAGAAGAAAACCTAGGCAATACCATTCAGGACATAGGCATGGGCAAGGTCTTCATGACTAAAACACCAAAAGCAATGGTAACAAAAGCCAAAATAGACAAATGGGATCTAATTAAACTAAAGAACCTCTGCACAGCAAAAGAAACTACCATCAGAGTGAACAGGCAACCTACAGATTGGGAGAAAAATTTTACAATCCACCCATCTGACAAACGACTGATATCCAGAATCTACAAAGAACTTAAAGAAATTTACAAGAAAAAATCAAACAACCCTATCAGAAAGTGGGCAAAGGATATGAACGGACACTTTTCAAAAGAAGACATTTATGCAGCCAACAGACACATGAAAAAATGCTCATCATTACTGGTCATCAGAGAAATGCAAATCAAAACTTCAATGAGATATCATCTCACACCAGTTAGAATGGCAATCATTAAAAAGTCAGGAAATAACAGGTGTTGGAGAGGATGTGGAGAAATAGGAACACTTTTACACTGTTGGTAGGACTGTAAACTAGTTCAACCATTGTGGAAAACAGTATGGCAATTCCTCAAGGATCTAGAACTAGAAATACCATTTGACCCAGTGATCCCATTACTGGGTATATACCCAAAGGATTATAAAGCATGCTGCTATAAAGACACATGCACATGTGTATTTATTGCAGCACTATCCACAATAGCAAAGACTTGGAACCAACGCAAATGTCCATCAATGATAGACTGGATTAAGAAAATGTGGCCCATATACACCATGGTATACCCTGCAGTCACAAAAAAGGATGAGTTCATGTCTTTTGTAGCGACATGGTTGAAGCTGGAAACCTATCATTCTGAGCAAACTATCGCAAGGACAGAAAACCAAACACCACATGTTCTCACTCATAGGTGGGAATTGAACAATGAGAACACTTGGACACAGGGTAGGGAACATAACACACGGGGGCCTGTCATGGGGTAGGGGGATGGGAGAGGGATAGCATTAGGAGAAATACTTAATGTAAATGATGAGCTAATGGGTGCAGCTAACCAACACAGCACATGTATACATATGTAACAAACCTGCACGTTGTGCACATGTACCCTAGAACTTAAAGTATAATAAAAAAAAGAAAGAAAAAAAGAAAATAATATACCACCTTAATGATATTAAAAACAAAAACCACATGATTATTGTAATCAATGCAGAAAAAGCATTTGACATCTTTTTATGATAAAAACATTCAATAACTAAGAATTGAAGGAAACTACCTGAATATAATAAAAGCCATATTTGAAAATCCCATAGCTAACATCATACTCAACAATAAAAGACTGAAAGCTTTTCCTCTAAGATCAGGAACAAGGCAAGAATAACCACTGTTGCCACTACTCTTCAACATATTACCGGAAGTTCTAGCCAAAGCAATTAGACAAAAAAAAAAAAGCATCCAACTTGGAAAACAAGAAGTAAAATTAACTCTGTTAGCAGATGACATGATCTTAGGTGTAGAATACCCTAATGATTACACAGATATGTGTGTGTGCATGTGTGCACATGCGCGCACGCGCACACACACACACAAACTGTTGCTACTAATAAACGATTTCAGCAAAGTTGCAGTTTACAAAATCAACACACAAAAACCAGTTGCATTTCTATCCACTACCAATGAACAATCTGTAAAGGTAATTAAGAAAACAATACTATGTATTATAGCATGATAAACAATAAAATACTTAGAAATAAACTTGGCCAATGTGGAGAAAACTTGTACACTGAAAAGCACAAATCGTTGCCTAGAAAAAAAAAGGAAAAAAAGATACAAAAGGAAAGACATCTGTGCTCATGGTTTGGAAGACTTAATATTAAATGTCCACACTGTCCAAGGGATCTACAGCTTCAATACAATCTGTATCAAAATCTCAATGACATTTATTTGCAGAAATAGAACAAACCATCCTAAATTTTATATGCAATCTTAAGGGACCTTAAATAACCAAAACAGTCTTAAAAAAGAAGAACAAAATTGCAGGACTCACACTTCCTGATTTCAAAACATAATACAAAGCAAGGATAAATAAGATGTGGGGTTGCTGAAGATAAGAATAAATCAATGAAGACAAATATATAGACCAATAGAACAGAATAGAGAGCCCAGAAATAAACCATTCTATATTTGGCCAAATGATTTTTTACAAGAGTGCCAATACTACACAACGGAAAATGGACATTCTCTTTAACAAATGTGTTGGGAAACCTGAATATCCACATGCAAAAGAATGAAGTTGCACCATTTCCTTACACCATATACAAAAGTTAAAATGAATGAAAGGTTTAAACTCTAATAGTCCTAGAAAAAAACATAGGGGAAAAGCTTCAAGACATTGGATTTGGCAATGATTTCTTGGATATGACACCAAAGCAACAAGATCAACAATAGATAAATATGGCTGGGCATAGTGACCCACTATGTAATCCCAGCAGTTTGGGAGGCGGAGGCGGGAGCATCATTTGAGCTCAGGAGTTTGAGACCAGCCTACCAGCCTGGGCAACACGGTAAGACCCCCATCTCTTAACAAAAAAAAAAAAAAACCAATTACATCAACTTAAAAACTTCTGTGGTCACAGGGAATAATCAATAAAATGGGCAACTTATGGGATGGGAGAAAATAATTGCAAATCATATACCTGATAAGGCGTTAATATACAGAATATATAAGGAACTTCTATAACCCAATAACGTTATGACAAATAACCAATTAGGCCAGGCACAGTGGCTCACACCTGTAATCCCAGCATTCTGTGAGGCCAAGGCAGGAGGATTGCTGGAGGCCAGGAGTTCAAGACCAGCCTGGCCAACATAGTATAAGTAAGTAGTGCATGGTCATGCATGCCTACATTTCCAGCTCCTTCAGAGGCTGAGGTGGGAGGATTGCTTGAGTCCAGGCATTCAAGGCTACAGTGAGCTATAATACCATTGCACTCCAGCTGGGTGACAGAATGAGACCTTGACTCTTAGAAAAAAAATCAAATAACCCAATTAAAAATGGGCAAAGAACTTGAATAGATGTTTCTCCAAAGAATACATACAAGTGAAAATAAACACATGAAAATACGGTCAACATCAATCATTGGGGAAATGCAAATCTAAACCATAATAAGGTACCACCCCACACCCATCTGGATGGCCACTATCAAAAGAAAAGAAAATAACAAGTGTTGGAGAGGATGCAGAGAAGTTGGGACCCTCGTGTACTGTTGGTAGGAATGTAAAAATTACCATATGATCCAGCAATCCCACTTCTTGGTATATATCCAAAGGAATTCAAAGTGGGATCTCTTAGAAATATTTGTACATCAATATTCATCACAGCATTATTCACAATAGCTAAGAGGTAGAAGCAACCCAAATGTGTCCATGGACAGATAAATAAATAAATGAAATGTGGTATGTATGTACAATGGAATATTATTCAGCTTTAAAATATAAGGAAATCCTGGAACATGTTACAACAATGGATGAACCTTGAAGACATCATGCTAAGTGAAATAAGACAGTCACAAAAGGATAAATACTGTATGATTCCAGTCATTTTAAGTATCTAAAGTAGTCAAAATAATAGAAACATAAAGTTGAAAAGTGTTACCAAGGCCTGGGGGGCTGGGGTGGAAGGGGAATTAGTTTTTAGTGGATTTAGTTTCAGTGTTGCAAGATGAAAAAGTTCTAGAGATCTGTGGCACAACAACAATGTGAATGTACTTAGCACTAGTAAACTGTACACTTAAAAATGGTTAAGACAGTAAATTTAATATTAGGTGTTTTTTACCACAATTTTCTTTTTAAAAGAAAGTCAAACCTAAAGGCAGAGTCTTAAACATTTGTTACTATTGAGTTTCACTTTGTAAGCTGGAGTTTATCATTCCTACCTAATGATATCTTTCTAAATTCTTATTCTGCAAGTTGACGAAGCTGCTATTCTAACTTTTTGCAATCCACAAATATGATATATATGCCTTCTGGTTTTCATCTGGGTCACTAGAAAGTACAGTGAATTTTGTCCTCCATTCTATCCCTCTTTCATTCCAAAGGGATAAAGACACTCATAGGCCCTTCATTTTAACAAGACCCTTACAGTAGATCTGATCTCATTATCTCTATGATGTAGACCCCGTTTGGATGGCAGACTCAAGTGGGATTTAGTTACATTTCAGGTTGACATTACTCTCAATGCCCTGTCTCCTGACACCCACATACCTGTCTCTGCAGAGAAAGTCTACTTCTGTCTCCAGCTACTCCTTCTTCTGTATTCTTTTTCATTTAGGGTCCTTGTGAGCAGACATAGACTACCTAATTGTCTCCTCCCGAACTGTCTTGGATTCCAGATCCACCCTTTAGCTAGTACTGGCTGTGTGAACTTAGGCAAGTTCTTGAATATTTCTGTGCCTCATTTCCCCATATATGAAATAGGGATGGTAATAGTACCTAGTTGGTAGGATACTGGATGACAGTAATCATTCAACAACTTACAAAAAAAAAAAAAGGAAGAAAAACTCCCCTTTTGTGATACATTTTTACAGCTAGTACCAGAGAAGAAAGAATAATAAAATGGAAAAAGCTGAAGAAGCTAAAGAGAGAGAGACCACGTAAGACAGAAAGAATGAGTGAGTCCAGGCCTTCTCTGAAAGAAAGACTTGAAATAAGAGAGATGTTCTCCTGTTGACCTTGAAGAAGCAAACAGCCATCTTGTGAACCACTTGTGGAGAGGGACAGTCTCTAGGAGCTGAGGGCCTTAGCTGTACAACTGCAAGGAATTGAATTCTGCAAACAACTGGAATGAACTTGGAAGAGGACCTCAAACTCCAGATGAGAATGTGGCCCAGCCAATATCTTGACTGCAGCAGGTGGGACCTTGAGCAGTCTAGCCATGCCTAGACTTCTGATCCACAGAAACTGTGAGATAATATGTGTGTGTTAAGATGCTAAATTTATAGTCATAGTAATAGAAAATGAATACAACTAGCCATGATTTAGTATCTACTTCCATTCCCCTTGACTCCTCCAAAACTACCCAACAGGGATAGTGCAGAGCCTAACTGAAAGCCTGAAACCCTGACCTTGGCTTTGTACCCAGAACCACATTTCCAAAATCCCTCTCAGACCCCACTTTACTCCCTCAGATTAGACACCCTTGACTGACATAGACTTTGACAGATTTGGTAGCTAGAAGAGCACCCCCTTCCCTTCCATCAGACCTAACAGTATCCAGAATGCCATCTGGAAAGGGTGTGTTACAAGGAGGACCATTGCTGTCATGCAGAGTTTTATTCTGAGGATAATAGTGGGTGGCAGAAATGATCCGAATTATAGAAAGATTGATCTGCCCTATGTAAATCAATTGGTGTGGCAGTGACTGGAGTACAAAGCTTAGAGTTAGTGACATAGTTAGAATACTGTTGTTAACAACCCAGTATAGAAATGATATTGGCTCCAGCTAAGGTACTGGTAATGAGAGTTGAGAGAAGGGGATCTCTTCCTAGGTAAGGCATACCTAGAAAGTGTCAGGCAAATAAAATTCAGATAGTGTTGAAGATGACTTAGGGGTGACTTCCAAGGTTGTATCTGGAGTTGAGGTGGTGGTACTAATTGAAATCAAGAATAATGATTTATGTGTTGCTCTTGCTTGATTTGGAGCACTTAGAAATGCCCACCTGGCACTCAGGAGAAAGGAGTGGGATAGAGATAAAGATTTGGAGGCCTTCAGTTTATTGTTGTCATGATGATAACTGGATATGAAAAGATAGTCCTCATGATGCCATTTCTGAACTTTGAACTTTCCCATTCCTTGTTATTTAAAATTAATAACTTATTTATTCTCATACTGTCATGTATGTTAGTTTCCTTTCAAGAACTATGGGAAACTCTTGACGGAAGAGGCTTTTATATCCACTCTGGTGTATGAAGTATATAATAGGTAGTCAGCACTGTGAAAAGGACTGTTTGCTTTTCTGCAATGGATTTTTTTTTTTTTTTTAAAGATGGAATCTCGCTCTGTCACCCAGGCTGGAGTGCAGTGGTGCAATCTCAGCTCACTGCAACCTCCACCTACCTGGTTTAAGCAATTCTCCTGCCTCAGCCTCCTGAGTAGCTGGGACTACAGGCACACACCACCACGCCTGGCCAATTTTTGTATTTTTAGTAGAGCTGTGGTTTCACCATGTTGGGCAGGCTGGTCTTGAACTCCTGACCTCAGGTGATCCGTCCGTCTGCTCAGCCTCTCAAAGTGCTGGGATTTCAGGCATAAGCCACCACGCCTAGCTTGCAATGGAATTTTACATCTCACCTTCCTACCCCATACACACACATAGAGAGAAAAGAAGTCATGGTGTCAATATATAAGGGAAGTTTGTTTGCAAAGGGTCTCTTAGGCCTTTGTAAGGACAACTTTGGCTTTTACTCTGCAAGAGAGAGTATAAAAAGTGAAAAAGGCCTTGAAGAGATGTGCAGGAAGAAGAGCTATGGCATTCATAGGAAGCCTCATGCTGACTTGCAGCATAATCAACTTAGAAAACAGAAGATGTGGTATGTATATATTAAAATAGCTGGGCACAGGAGCTCATGCCTGTAATCCCAGCACTTTGGGAGACCGAGGTGGGCGGATCACGAGGTCAAGAGGGATCACGAGGTCAAGAGATTGAGACCATCCTGGCTAACACGGTGAAACCCCATCTCTACTAAAAATACAAAAATTAGCTGGGCATAGTGGTGTGTGCCTGTAGTCCCAGCTACTTGGCAGGCTGAGACAGGAGAATCAGTGGAACCCGGGAGGCGGAGGTTGCAGTGAGCCGAGATCACGCCACTGCACTCCAGCCTGGTGACAGAGCAAGACTCTGTCTCAAAAAATACAAATAAAAACATTAAAGTACTCAACACCGGAGTTCAATAGATATTTGTGGGTCAATGAATAAATTATATGTATGCTGTTCAGATTGTAATATACTCTCAAACAAAACAGTAGCGTTCTATGTTAGCAATATTTCTAGGCATGAACGTACATTCACTGGAAAACTGACATCAGCAGACTGTCAAAAGTGAATCCTAAATTGGCTGCTTGGCCTCATAGGAGGTTATAGAGGGGCTGCTCTTGGCTTTAGGAAAAAGTAGTTAAGATATCTTCTGACTGGCAAATCCTGGACAGCACTTCTTTAATTGACTGAGGTATTATCAGCACTGTTTGCCAGAGCATTAGCCAGTTCCTGCTGCCAGCAGTCACACTTGCCTAATGTTTGCCAAAAATCCCATCTGCTGTCTATCCTCAGTTTCTTCACAAGTCAATGGCATGTTCATTATCTTTAGGAACAAAGGCAAGAACATGTCTACTTTAATTATCCTATTTATGGTTTTTAAATGTATCCTATTTATGGTTTTTAAATGAACTGGATTTAACAGGTTAAGTTTTTCAAGTATTATTAATATTTATGGATACACCAGGTAACTGTATACATGTGTTAGGGTATAGAACAGCAGTTTTTTTACCTAAATATTTTTGAAAACCTTCTTGCTACTGTGCTAGAAAAGGTATACAGTTGTACATAATCTTTTCATTTTAAAGGAAACCTACCAATAAGCTAAAGGTTTTTATTTATCAAGCATTTATTATAAAATGTATTGCTAAAATATATTATATATAGGTAAAATATGTAAAATAAATTGGCAAATGCCAATTTGTGTTGAAACATTTAAAAAGAGGGAAGAATTCCACAGGTTTGCTATAACAGGAAAAATCAAATGTTCATTTATTTGTAATTAATAGTCTCTGGGCATCTTTTATTTTGGTCAGCAACAAAAATCTACTAAATTTCCCATCACCCTGAAAATCTAGAAATAGAAGCCTTCTGTAACAGTAGAAGATAATTAAGATATTTCATTCTGAACAGTTTAAAAAAGTCTATATTGTCTAGTTTGTTTTAAATTCTGCTAAATATAAAAGAGGGCACACGTTAGAATATTGATTTTTTAATTCATTGTCATCACGACAAAAATAGGATTCTTGATGTTACTGAGTCTTAGAAAGTTTTTTAGTGTTTGTGGTGATACTATATATAAAAACAAAGAACTGATAGCAATGCAAATATGCAATAATATGAGAATACTTAATTAAAAGAACCCAGTACAGTACTTTGTTTATTGTATACATTGTAAAAGTGATAACTAGGAAGGTAGGAAGGCAACATTAAAAAATGCTTATGATAAACATAAGGTAAATGGAAAAGACAATTTATAAAAATATATATACTCTGATTGCCACCACAGAAAATTTATGTGAAGGCTGGAGTAATAGGTTATGGAAGGTTATAAAAACTTTTTGTAACCATTGTCTTTCTAGACAAATATAATAGAAAATATTTGGCCACCAGCAACTAGCGGAGAAGTCTGAAAGCAGGAATTGTGTATAATTCAAAACCAAATATGATTTCTGAAGTAGTTATTTTGAAAAGGATTGAAATATTTCTATAAATATGTCTTCGAATGTACTGTGCATGAAAGACAGTTATTTTTTATACTAAATGATTTCATTTATCCAATATGTTTAGTCTGTAAGTTAATATGTCCATTCTGAAATTCGACTTGATCGTCTTGAATGCTTGCACAAACACCTTCTGTGACACATAAGGTGATCTTTGGTTTCTTATGGTCTAACAGTAAGCCTGAGGGGGGTTTTGCCATAAGTCACTGGAAAGTTGCTTTTCCCTTGACTTCCACTAGATTCTAGGTCCTATCTGACCCAATTGTTTGTAGGAAAAACGTTGCTAAGGCAGTTTCTAAACTAAAAGAAATGTAATTTAGTTTGATTTAATTGTACTTCCCACAGCTTAATACTAAAACTGTTTGATTCTAAGAAGACTCAGATTAGGAACCTGTGGGTTAGATGGGAACATGGCCCTACTCTATATCTAACACAGTGATCAGCATGTGTGCATGATAGCCATAACTTTCACGAGTGTCTGGGGTATCTGGAGTCTATTTTCATTTTTAAGTTGTTTATTTGATAATCCAATAATGAGAGAGACAGTGACAACCACTTCCTGAGGTATCATTGCTAAGACATTTTCTGAGCTTTTCTAACTTTTGTAGATGATTTCTCAAATGTAACAAACTTTCTGTAGCAAAATATTTTTAAACAAATTTAGTGAAGTAATAAATGGGGAGTTCCTGAATATCAGAGTTAACTTTGTTTTTTGTTTCTTGCCAATACCAAATGTGGTATCTACTTATACGAAAGGATTAAGTAATATTATTAATTAATATTGTTAACTTGAATTATATCTTTGATTGTCTCCTCAAATGTTTACTATCTAGACTAGCACAATCCAATAGGACTTACTGAAATGATGGGTACGTTCTCTGTGCTGTGCAGTGCAGTAGCTAATAGCTGCATGTGGTTATTGAACATTGAAATATGGCTGATGCAACTGAGGAATTGAATTTTTAATTATATTTCATGTTAATGAGTTTGAATTTAAATAGCCCCATGTGGCAACTATATTGGAAGATAAAGATCTAGGCCTGCAAGATTTTATTTGTGTTGAAGAATAGCAGGATTATCTCAAATGCTGAGCCTAATTAAACAAGTTCCCTGTACTCTTCTTTTTTGAAACAAGTGCTTGGGAGTTAGCTTATTTTTTTTTCTATATTCAAATTGACCTATACCCAAATCTACAAATATTTATTCATCATTAATCATGTGCTGTGCCGTCTGCTGGATGCTAGGGATACAAAAATAAGCAAACAGGCCCTTTCCCACAAGCAATTTATACCCTAATAGGGAAGAAAGGTGAGTGTGTAAATAAATGCAATGGAGGTAGGACAGGGCCCAATGTGGCCACAAAGGAAGGAATCATTGGTGATTTCTGGGAGATCTCAGAGGGTGCCATGAACCATGAAAAATGGACAGGCATTTTCTTTTTTTTCCTTTCCTAACTACTAGACAACTAGGGAGAGCGGGAATCACTAGGTGAACAAATGAAGGAAGACATTTGTTGTGGACTGAACTATGCCCCACCCCCCTACATTCACATTTGAAGTACTAACCTCTAGTAACCCAAGATGGGTACCATATTTGGAAATAGGGTCATTGTAGATATACTTAGTTAAGATGAGGTCATACTGGAGTTAGGTTGGTCCCATATCCAATATGACTGGTGTCCTTATAAAAAGGGAAACTTTGGACACACACACAGCCACTCCCCCCCCAAACACACACACACACACACACACACACACACACAGAGAGAGAGAGAGACAGAGAGAGAGAGAGAGAGAGAGAGAGAGACAGAGACAGAGACAGAGACAGCACCATCTGAGGATTTGAAGATCTTGTGGATCCTGTCACAAGCCAAGGAACTACCAGAAGGTAGGAGTGAGGCCTGGAACAGATCTTTTCTTCGTGCCTTCAGAGGGAGTACCGCCCTGCTAATACCTTGCTCTCAGGCTTCTAGCCTCCAGAACTGTGAGATCATAAGTTTCTGTTGTTTAAGCTGCTTAGTTTGTGGTACTTTATTACAGCAGCCATAGCAAACTAATATAGCATCCAGATTAAGGAAACAGTATTGTAAAAACAAGGCAAAAAAAGCTATGGAAGTTATTTATTAAAGTTCTGTTTTGTGATTATCTAACCCAGGAATTTTAGAAGGAAAAAATAAAGCAAGCATTAGCCTGAATGCGAAAATTTCTTTTTCTTTTTCTTTTTTTTTTTTGAGACAGAGTCTTGTTCTGTCACCCCAGGCTGGAGTGCAATGGCATGATCTCGGCTCACTGCAACTTCTGCCTCCAGGATTCAAGCGATTCTCCTGCCTCAGCCTCCTGAGTAGCTGGGATTACAGGCACATGCCACCACACCCAGCTAATTTTTGTATTTTTAGTAGGGATGGGGTTTCACCATGTTGTCATCAGGCTGGTATCGAACTCCTGACCTCAGGTGATCCACCTGCCTCGGCCTCCCAAAGTGCTGGGATTACAGGCATGAGCCACTACACCTGGTGCAAATCTCTTTATAAATATTTTTCTACTCTTAAAAGCTAAGGCTATAATAATGTTTGGGGGTAAAATTACATTCCTGCCAAATATGTATCATGAATCAAAATATAAATATCTCCTGGTAATCATAAGCCAGTTAGAAGAAAGTTTTTGTTTATTAAACTTGTCTCCCTACATAAAGTAAATTAATGAGTAATAAGACCCCTCATTTCCCTACATGTTATATGAGGAAACATATGTATGAGAGGTACTACTCTATTTCTTATACATCAACTTTGGGGGAGAGAGTTGATGAGCAGAAAGTGGGGTAGGAGTCACACACTGGGTGGCTGCAGCTGGAACTGTGTTCATCTTGGTAGGCTGGTGCCCTAAGGTCCAACCTCATTCCTCCAGTTATTGCCGAGATGGGAGAGATTAGGCTGAGGGGCCAAGTTGGAGTCCAGAAGGCACCAATAACATTGTAACTCCTGAAAGCCATATCCCTTGCAAAAGAATTGTCAGACCCCACATAGCCTTCTAGCCAGGATTCAGGAGTGAAAGAATAGGGGCCATCAATCTTTTCCTTTTGTGTGTAGCAGTAAGTGCCAACTGTTGATTGACTCATAGGAATGAGTCAGGGACAATGAACTGTGAATGACATTTATTCATTTGTGTAGTTTAAAAGTCATTCTGCAAAAAATGTAATAATAGTATGGCACCTCAGAGGAACTAAATGCAGCCAACAAGGCTAGAGCATAGCAAGCATGGCAGGTGAGGGTTTGAGGGATGCATATAACTGAAGAGGCTGACAAGGGCAAAAGAGCAGCAGGTTTGATATAGGGATCATGAATAATTATGGATCACCTTTGGACATTTTGAGTTTGAACATCTTATGAGACATCCAAGGGGAGATGACCAGGAAGCAGTTAGATATACTTAGGGCAGGGGTCTGGATTGAAGATACTGATTGGAAGATCTCAGTATAAATGTCAAAATTAAAGACAGATAAGGGTAGGTAAAATGAAAAGAGTGTCAACATTAGGTAGGCAAGAGAGGGAGATGCCCCCTCAAACCCCCCCCCCCCCCCCGCAAGAAAAGGAAGAAAAAAAAAAAGAAAAAAGAATTAAATAAGAGTGGTTTCTCTGAATTAAAAAAAGAAGAAAAAATTAAAAAAAAAAAAAAAAAAAAAAGAATAATCACAGTGTTAAATCCTGCAGTATGGCCATGTCTGATCATATTTGAAAAAGAGCTATCAGAGTGGGAAATTGAGAGCTCATTTTGTATATAGTGAGAGCTGAAGTTCAGTGGTAGTGAGTGGTAAGTGAATGGGGTCCAATTCTAGAAAGATTGCAAACTAAGTCAAAGTTGAAAACCTCCTGCTACAAGCACTTAGAAATTCTATATAAAAAACTTTAAACGAGGCGCAGTGGTTCACGCCTGTCATCCCAGCACTTTGGGAGGCCGAGGTGGGTGGATCACGAGGTCAGGAGTTCAAGACCAGCCTGGCCAAGATGGTGAAACCCCATCTCTACTAAAAATACAAAAATTAGCTGGGCGTGGTGGTGGGCACCTGTAATCTCAGCTACTCGGGAGGCTGAGGTGGATAATTGCTTGAATCCTGGAGGCAGAGGTTGCAGGGAGCCGACATTGCACCACTGCACTCCAGCCTGGGCGTCTGAGTGAGACTCTGCCTAAAAAACAAACAACAACAAAAACTTTAAAATGATAAGTACACAGTCCACCTCAAAGAAAGCAATAGTAATCAACAGGTGTCAGAAACAAAAGGATGAACAGAAAACCAGTAAGAAAATAAGGTATGTACACTATTTGAGTAGATAATGGCTGGGAGTTTTCAAAACTAAAGTAAGACTCCAATATCCAGATTCAGGAAACCAACAAATTCCAGGGAGCATAGGTAAAAAGAAATCCACAGCTAAACACATTATAGTGAAACTGCAGAAAACTGAAAACGGAGATAAAAATCTTAAAATCAGCTAGGAAAAAGTTACCTCTTCACAGGAGCTGTAGTTCAATATATAGCTGATGTGTCAACCAAAACAGTGAAAGCTATGACGGTTGAATAATAGTTTCAGTGAGCTGTAAGAAAATTATTGTCAATACAGGATCATATAGTCAGTAGAAATAACTTGAAGAAAGATTTTCAAACAAACAAAAATTTAAAAAAAATCACTATCAGGAGACCCAAAAAAAAAAAAAAATTAAATGATTTTTTCAAACAGAAAGTGATCCCAAATGAATAGTCAAAGACAAAGAAAAGAATGAGGAACACAAATCTTACAGAAATGAAGACAGAGGAATCTGCTATGGGTAGCCAAATACCATGGCTCTCCATGGTGGTGAATAATTGTAGGATCCTGAGAATGACAAGAGGGGGATTCCACAACCTCACCAGGCAGGAGATGTGGCCCTAGCCATGGGATTCGAGGGAACTAGAACCATGTCCTGGTAGAGAGCCTAGTGCTTCAAAATGCTTGTCTTCCTGGACTAGAAAAACTTGGCCCACAGGACCAGAGAAACTAAGAAGAAATATTTCTGTCTTGAGTATTAAGTGGAATAAAAATATCACACAAAGCTAGGTGTGGTGGCTCACACCTGTAATCCTAGCACTTTGAGAGGCCAAGGCAGGCGGATCACCTGAGGTCAGGAGTTTGAGACCAGCCTGACCAACATGGTGAAACCCCATCTCTACCAAAAATACAAAAATTGGCTGGCACTAATTAGTGGTGCACACCTGTATTACCAGCTACTTGGGAGCCTGAGGCAGGAGAATTGCTTGAACCCAGGAGGCAGAGGTTGTAGTGAGCCGAGATCATGACACTGTACTCCAGCCTGGGTGATGGAGCAAGACTGTCTCAAAAAAAAAAAAAATCACATGAATGATTGCTTAGATGGAGTAAGCTGTTTACAGACTGTCTGTATTGCAGATTACAACTAAAAACTGAAGAAAACACAAAAAGCATCTAAGGTCAGGGTCTGGACTGAAGATACTCATCGGAAGATCTCAGTATAAATATAAAAATTAAAGACAGATAAGGACAGGTAAAATGAAGAGTGCTGACAGTAGGTAGGTAAGAGAGGGAGATAACATCCGCCTCAAAAAAAAAGAGAAGGAGAAGGGAGGAGAAGGGAGGAGAAGGGAGGAGGAGGAGGAGGAGGAGAAGAAGGGAAGGAGGGGAAGGAGGGGGAGAAGAAGGAGAAGAAGGAGAAGAAGGAGGAGAAGGAGGAGAAGAAGGAGAAGGAGAAGGAGAAGAAGAAGAGGAGGAGGAGAAGAAGAAGAAGAAGAAGAAGAAGAAGAAGAAGAAGAAGAAGAAGAAGAAGAAGAAGAAGAAGAAGAAGAAGAAGAAGAAGAAGAAGAAGAAAGAAGGAAGAAGAAGGAGGAGGAGGAGGAGGAGAAGAAGAAGTGAGAGGAAGAAGAAGAAGAAGAAGAAAAAGTGAGAGAAATACACAAAGAAGCTCTGTGGAAAGTTAGCAACACCAGGCAGTACAAGAGGGTAGCCAAAATTTGAAGAACGGCCTGTACAGAAATGAGTCCCACAATTCCTGCCTCCTTGACTCCCATCTTCCAGCTTTAACCTGAAGGCAGATTGATGTGAAACAAACATAAGCAGCAAGAACTCTGAGGGAAACCCTGTTATTCTGTCCAGAGGAAGGAAAACAGGACCCCTGCAAGCTGGAGAGAGTGTGGCAATTGCTGTTTTTTTGTTTTTGTTTTTCCTGTTACTTCTCTCAGTTTTGTGCCAAGGGTGGCCCCAGTCACAGAGCTGCACTGAGGTGGTGAAGGTGCAGGGGCTTAAAACTCCAAGGGAAAACTCATCTTTATGACCAGAGAAACTGGTAAACCTGAGAAAGGGAATCCTGAGTCCAAAAAGTGTGAAGGGAATCATTTTTTCTCATTACTCTGAGGGTGGTTCTAGTCATGTAGGTCTGCGTGGCAGTGTAGACAGCTACAACCCCAGGAGAAACCCATCTTTCTAGCCAGAGGACCAGCAAAGTGGAGCTCTGGGGACTGGAGAGTGTGGAGGAAAACATGGAGAGGAAAGAGCTGGAGAAGGGGACCCTTTAATTCTGTGACTGAAATCACAAGTCTCAGGCCCCACTCCTGAGTTATGCACTAGCAAGACTGATGCAAAGCGGGATAGCAAAGGCTTTAAAACCTGAACTGTGGACCGGGCGTGGTGGTTCACGCCTGTAATCCCAGCATTTTGGGAGGCCGAGACGGGCGGATCACGGGGTCAGGAGATCGAGACCATCCTGGCTAACACGGTGAAACCGCATCTCTACTAAAAAAAAAATGCAAAAAACTAGCCGGGCGAGGTGGCGGACGCCTGTAGTCCCAGCTACTCGGGAGGCTGAGGCAGGAGAATGGCGTAAACCCGGGAGGCGAAGCTTGCAGTGAGCTGAGATCCGGCCACTGCACTCCAGCCTGGGTGACAGAGCGAGACTCCGTCTCAAAAAAAAAAAACCCCCAAAAAACCCCCCAAAACCTGAACTGTGATTTAAAAGCAACAGCAGCAACAACAACAAAAGAACGCCTGAGTCCCAGCCTAACCCCTGAGTGGGACAAGCATGGGACAAATTCAGTGCAGCAGAGCAAAGGCTCTGAAAACTGAACTCATTGGACTCAAAACTCATAGAAAGTGAGAGATAACTTGCAGTCCAAACTTCACACACACATACTCCAGATTTAACACTTTCACAAATCACAACATAATGTTCAAAATACCCAGGATGTAATCTAAAATTATTTGACATACAAAGAACCAGATAAACATTCCCAATTCTTAAGGAAAAAATTCAACAATATATAAAAAGGATTATACAAGATAGTCAAGTGAAAGTTATGTCAGAAATGCAAGACTATTTCAGCATTTGAAAATCGATCAATGTAAGCTGGGTGCAGTGGCTCACATTTGTAATTCCAGCATTTTGGGAGGTGAAAGCAGGAGGATTCCTTGAGGCCAGGAGTTCAAGACTAGCCTGGGCAATATAGTGAGATCCCTCTACAGAAAAAATAAAAATTATCTGGGCATGGCGGCACTTGTCTGTAGTCCTAGCTACTTGGGAGGCTGAGATGGGAGGGTCACTGGATTCCAGGAAGTTGAGGCTGCGGTGAGCCATGATTGCACCATTGTACTCCAACATGGGTGACAGTGCAAGAGCCCATCTCTTAAAAATTAAAATTAAAAAAGAAAATCAATGTAAGAGAAATGAAAACTTACGTTCACACAAAACCCTGTATGCAAACGTTTATAGTGGCTTTACTTATAACAGTATAGGAAACAACTCAAATAGTCTTCAACTGTTGGATAAACAAACTAGTACATTCATACAAAGGAATACTCAGAAATAAAAAACTTTTTTTTTTTTTTTTTTTTTTTACTTTTTTGAGACAGAGTCTCACTCCATCACCCAGGCTGGAGTGCAGTGGCACACTCTCAGCTCACTGCAACCGCTGCCTCCTGGGTTCAAACAGTTCTCATGCTTCAGCCTCCCAAGTAGCTGGAATTACATGAGTGTGCCACGACAGCGGGCTAATTTTTATATTTTTAGTAGAGTAGGGGTTTCACCATGTTGACCAGGCTGGTCTGGAACTCCTGACCTCAAGTGATCGCCTGCCTCGGGCTCTCAAAGTGTTGGAATTACAGGCATGAGCCACCCCGCCCAGACACAAAAGAAACTCTTGTTACCCACAATAATATAGGTGAACCTCGAAAGCATTATACCAGATTTAAAAAGCCAGTCTCAAATACTACCTACCGGATAATTTCATTGATATGATCTTCTGGAGAAGGTGAAACTATAGAGATGGAAAACAGATTAATGCATGCCAAGAACTGGGGAGTGGGGGGGTCTTGATTACAAAGGAGCAGTATGAGAGGATTTTTTGGGTCATGGAACTGGTTTGGTTTGTGTGTTGGTTGGGGTGCGGTTACATGACTCCATTTTCTCCATTTGTCAAAACTCATAGATCTGTACACCAAAAAGTGATTTTCATCTTATGTAAAATAAAAATAAATTACAATTTTAGAAAAGTCACAAGTTGAGTGCTGGATAGGAAAATGAATGGAGATATAGCTGAAATAAGAATAGCAATATGTAGATAACAGTTGAAGCTGGGTAATAAGTACATGGAGGATAACTATACTATTCTGTTTACTTTGTATAGGTGTGAAATTTTCCACTACAAATTTTTTTAAAAGAACATCTATAAAAGACCTACACCTAATATCATACTTAATCATGAGAAATTAGATGCCTTTCTGCTAAGATCAAGAACAAGGTAAAAGGCCAGGAGCACCAGCTCATGCCTGTAATCCCAGCACATTGGGAGGCCAAAGCAGGAGGATCACTTGAGGTCAGGAGTTCCAGACCAGCCTGGCCAACATGGCAAAACCTTTTCTCTACTAAAAATACAAAAACTAGCCAGGCATGGTGGTACACGCCTGTAATCCCAGCTACTCGGGAAGCTGAGATAGGAGAATCACTTGAACCCAGGAGGCGGAGATTGCAGTGAGTCAAGATTGCACCAAGGCACTCCAGCCTGGGTGGCAGAGGGAGACATTGTCTCAAAAAAAAAAAAAAAAAAAAAAAAGAACAAGGCAAAGATGTTCCTCCCTCTCACCACTAGAAGTCATACTAATGCAATAATACAAGAAAAAGAATAGGTACACAGATTGAAAAGGAAGAAAGCAAGAATATATGTCTTTGTTCATAGATTACATGACTGTCTATATGGAAAATCCCAAAGAATCAACAGAAAACCTCCTGATACTAATAAGTGATTATATAATAGCAATGTTGCAGGATACAAAGTTAACACAAAAAAGTCACTAGAAAATCTTGACTTATGACAAATAAACATTGAATCAGTAATCAAAAAATGTGCAAGAAAAATAGCCAAGGACCCGATAGCTTCACTGATGAATCCTATCAAATGATTAAAGAAGAGTTAACACTAATTCTTCTCAAACTCTTTCAAAAATAGAGAACAGAACAGTTAGATAAGAAAACTATAGACCCATATCATTATAAATGTAGATGCAAAAATCCTAAACAAAATATTAGCAAATTGAGTCCAGCATCATAATAAAAAGATCTGACACCATGACCCAGTGACATTTACCCCAGGAACACAAGGGTGAATCTCAAAAGCATTATATCAGATTTAAAATGCCAGTCTCAAAATGCTATATACTAGATGATTTCATTTATGTGATATTCTGGAGAAGGCGAAGCTATAGAGATGGAAAAGAGGTTAATAAATGCCAACATACACAAATTAATCAATGGAATACACTGAATTAACAGAATAAAGGGAAAGATCCACATGATTACCTCGACTGATTCAGAAAAAAAGCATCTGACAAAATCCAATGCTCTTTCATGATACAAACAAAGGAAGCTTCTGTCTTCCCTCCTCCCTGAGCTTGCCTTAGGACACCTCCATTACTGTTTTATGGTTGTACTGTCCCAATCAAACTTCCCGTCTGGCACTGTCTATGTAACAGGTCATGTCCAGCTGCTGCAGCCAGGCACTTAGTATCAGGAATGAGATTCCTTCGGGACGCAACTCCCTGTCTCATCTGGTCAGTGAAAATACTATTGTTTCACCTAGGCAGGATTTTGACCTAGAGGCACTCAGTTATAATCTCACAGATGGCAGCTTCACTCCATTGGTTCCTTAGCCATGCACACACACCAAATGTTTGCGCCTGGAGTACTGAGCCGGATTACCATGGCAACAACACATTATCAGACCATCTCATGATGGTCCAAATTAACTGAAGGTCTCTACTTGAATAATTGATCTCACCCCCATTCCCTTCTTGGGCCACAAGTGCCAGTAGCTCCATATTTATTCTAGGCATAAAGGTTTTTTCATTCTAGCATTCAGCCTCACGGCTTTTTCACAGTAGTAAAACTTACAGGGTGATGCTGTCTGTAGGTCTGTAGGTGATGCTGTCTGTAGGTCTGTAGGTGATGCTGTCTGTAGGTCTATAGGTGATGCTGTCCGTTGGTCTGTAGGTGATGCTGTCTGTAGGTCTGTAGGTGATGCTGTCTGTCTGTAGGTCAACAACTCCAGGCTGACTTTCTAAGCTGGGCAAACAGCCGTGAAGAAACAGGCCTACTTACATAGCACCTGAGGAAAATCACAATAGTCATTAGTCTTTCATTCACATACACAAATTGACAACAAAGAATTACAAGATATATGCCAGCGCCCTGAAAGAAAAGATAAAAAGGAGAACAATAAAAGGAAAATAAATTAACAATTCTAAGTTATTTGAAGATGTGCTTCCATAAAAGAATGATATGTGGCCGGGCACGGTGGCTCACACCTGTAATCCCAGAACTTTGGGAGGCCGAGGCAGGTGGATCTCGAGGTCAAGAGATTGAGACCAGCCTGGCCAACATGATGAAACCCCATCTCTACTAAAAATACAAAAATTAGCTGAGTGTGGTGGCGTTTGCCTGTAGTCCCAGCTACTCAGGAGGCTAAGGCAGGAGAATCGCTTGAACTGGGAGGCAGCGGTTGCAGTGAGTCAAGATTGTACCACTGTACTGCAGCCTGGCAACAGAGTGAGACTCTGTCTCAAAAAAAAAAAAAAAAAAAAAAAGAAAGAAAGAAAAGAAAGAATGATATGCTATAATAAAAAGAACAGAAAACAAAAAATCATCTTAAGATATCTAAAATATGGTTGCTGAAATTAAATATCCAAAGAAGACCTCTACCTGGGTTAATGCAATAGATTAGGTCCCTGGTCAAACTTTCATAATGAAAAAAATTCTGAGCCAGGCATGGTGGCTCATGCCTATAATCCCAACACTTAGGGAGGGTGAGTGGGGAGGATCACTTGAGTCCAGGAGTTAAGAGACCAACTTGGGCAACATATTGAAACACTGTCTTACAAAAAAATTAAAAATAGCTTGGTATGATGGCAAGTGCCTGTAATCCCAGCTATTCAGGAGGCTGAGGTGGGAGGATAGCTTGGGCCCAGGAGGCTGAGGCTACAGTGAACCATGACTGCACCACTATACTCCAGCCTGGGCAACAGAGCAAGACCCTGTCGCCAAAAAAAAATTCTGGATAAAATATTATTTATGGCCAGGCATGGTGGTTCATGCCTGTAATCCCAACACTTTGGGAGGCCAAGACAGGTGTATCACTTGAGGTGAGGAGTTTGAGATCAGCCTGGCCAACATGGTGAAACCCCATCTCTACTACAAATACAAAAATTAGCTGGGTGTGGTGGTGGGCACCTGTAGTTCCAACTACTCGGGAGGTTAAGGCAGGAGAATTGCTTGAACCCAGGAGGTGGAGGTTGCAGTAAGCTGAGATCGTGCCACTGAACTGCAGCCTGGGCAACGGAGTGAGACTCTGTCTCAAAAATAAATAAATAAAAGTTAAAAAAAATTCTAAATGCATCTATGAATTGGCAAAGAAGGACTCAACTCCCAGGCCAAAACCAAAGTGAGGAGGGGCACTCAGGGAAGTAAACTGTATGGACACAAATCTACAGATTCAGAAACCAAATGAAATGCAAGCAGGAAAAATAATAATAATAAAATTTTAGAACACAAAAATAAAAGGGAAGATATTAAAAGCAGCCAGAAAAAATCTCACAACAGGTTATCATTAAGCAAGTAATAAGCAGACTGACAGCTGACTTTCAGCAGCCAAAATGGAAGCCAAAAAGTAGCAGTATGAATGGAATTCTATACTTCAGGGAAGTATTTTAAAGAATGAGGTCTGCTGGCTACAATTTCTTCAGCTTTCATTTCTATAAAAATGTCTTATTTTACCTTCATTTTATAATCATTTTTATAGGATATGAGATTCTGGGTTGTCATTTGTTCTTCTTTCAATACTATAATATCCCCCATTCTCTCTGATTTGCATTAATTTTGATGAGAAATCAGCCGTTATTCTTGTTAGTGTTCCTTTGTGTGTAAGATGTCTTTTGTCTCTGCTTTTACTTTTTCTATCATTCTTTTTCAGTAATTTGACTACAATGTGAGTAGCTATCATTTCATTTTACTTGTTTTTTTCCTTGTTTTTAAGTTCTTGGATTTGGTGAGATTGATTATGGAAAAAAGACAGAAGGCAAAATATTAGAAATGAAAGATGGAACATCATTACAGATCTTAGAAATACCTAAAGCATTATAAAGATATAAACAACTTTGAGCCAGGTGCTGTGGTTCGCGCCTGTAATCCCAGCACTGTGAGAGGCTGAGGCAGGTGGATCACCTGAGGTCAGGAGTTTGAGACCAGCCTGGCCAACATAGCGAAACCCCCCGTCTCTACTAAAAAAAACAAAAATTAGCTGGGCGTGGTGGCAGGCACCTATAATCCCAGCAGCTTGGGAGGCTGAGGCAGGAGAACTGCTTGAACCCAGGAGGCAGAGGTTGCAGTGAGCTGAGATCACACCATTGCACTCCAGCCTGGGCAACAAGAGCAAAACTCCATCAAATAAAATAACAATAATAAAGATATAAAAAACTTCACGCCAACAAACTTAGAACTGTATGTGAACAAAACAATTCACTAAACAAGCATACTAACAAATGTGGCTACCTATAACGGATCTACGTAACTCCAAGGGCAGGTCAGTAGTCCTTGGAAAATACTTATTGGCACAAACCTCTGAATATTACAGGAAAGCTCTCAGTGCTTTTTTTTTTTTTTTTTTTTTTTTGTAAAATCATTTAGAAACTTAAATTTTGGATGCCAAATAAAGAACAACTATAGGTTTAACTTAAAATTTGTGGTAAACACACCTGAGGCCGGGAGTTTGAGACCAATCTGACCAACATGGAAAAACCCCATCTCTACTAAAAATACAAAATTAGCCGGACATGGTGGCACATGCCTGTAATCCCAGCTACTTGGGAGGCTGAGGCAGGAGAATCACTTGAACCCGGAAGGTGGAGGTTGCTGTGAGCTGAGATCACGCCATTGCATTCCAGCCTGGGCAACAAGAGCAAAACTCCATCTCAAAAAAAAAATTATAGTAAACACAATTTAATATATTTTAACATTAATTGTTTATTTTCTATTCAAAGATTGAGGGCAAACCCAGTGCTTCAGATTTTCAAAGGTATTTGGGTCAACAACTTCCCCACTAAAAGAATCTCATTAGGTGCCAAGTAAACTTGTAGTTTGTAATTTCCATTATAATTTTGAACAAGTCTGATTTTATATATTTGAGGTATATAATAATTCTATTTCATTGTTATTGCTTCTTGCTCTGCATTCAGCCTTAACCAATACAAAGATCATGACCTCTGCTTTTCTTTAGCCAACGTTATTATTTTAGACATTCTATGTCACTTTATTTATGTTCAGTATATAGTTAATATATCTATCAGATACTAGAAACTGTTGTAATTATTTTCAGCAGAAAGGAATTCAGTACAGGGACCTTAGCACTTATAAATCTCTGTAAGGGCTGGAGGATCAGGCTGTAAGGTACACCTCCCTGGAATGACTCTCAAAACAATCTAACAAAACTAGCCTACTTGGGGAAGTGCTGTCTCTAACACAACTGGTAATGAGCTGTTGGATCTGAAAGCTGCCCCTGCAGCTCTTGGCTCTAGAAATTCACCACCTTATCTGTATTCTAGGCATTGGAACTGCCACAAAACCTACCACCTCCAGGAACAAACTATAATACCATAACTACAATCCAGGGACCAGGAATCTGCTGCTAGAACGTTTATGGAGCCATGCTACACCTGCTCCATCTACATTTAAAAAAATGAATACCCTGTGTCCCTCTTCTCAACACCTTTGGAGCATGTTCCTTGGGGTGTTTTATGCAGCTACAAAAACAAACAATGGGCAGGGAGTGGTGGCTCACACCTGTAATCCCAGCCCTTTGGGAGGTTGAGGCAGGAGGATTGCTTGAGGCAAAGAGTTCAAGAGTGGTCTGGGCAACGTAGCATGACCCCACCTCAGAGAAAGAAAGGAAAGGAAAGGAAAGGAAAGGAAGGGAGAGGGAGAGAGAGAGGAAGGAAGGAAGGAAGCAAGGAAGGAAGGAAGGAAAGAAAGAAAGAAGGAAAGGAAAGGAGGAAAGGAAGAAAAGAAAGGGAAGTTAAAGGGAAAGAAGGGAAAGGGAAAGAGAAGGAAAAGAAAGAAAAAAGAAAAGGGAAACAACAAACAACTCTGTGCCTCCATAACCAGCTTGTTAATAGAAGCAGCAGAGAGATAGAGAAACACTGCCACACTCACATGTCCACCTTCTGAATTTGACTCTTATAAAATTAAAGAATTAACCATGTGATCCAGAAATTCTGCTCCTAAGCATTTACCCAAGAAAAATAAAAACTTTTCCATCTAGGACTTTCTTGTTTGCCCATGAATGTTCTCAAATATTGTTTGTTGGATATGACATGGTACAACCAAATGGAAAATTCTTCGGTAGTTTCTTTCAAAGTTAGATATATATCTATCCTATAACACAACAAAATGCATCGATCTCAAAAACACAATATTAAGCATAAAACAGCATGACTTCCTTTATATGAATAGCTAGAAGAGGCCAAACTAATCTGTGGTGATAGAGGTAAAAATTATGGTTACCTTTGGGGAATTATTAAGTAGAAGAGACATAAGGTAGCTTTTTGGGATGCTGAATATATTTTATATCTTGTTCTGAGAGGTTGTTATAAGAATTCATGGCCAGGTGTGGTGGCTCATACCTGTAATCCCAGCACTTTGGGAGGCCGAGGTGGGTGGATCACCTGAGGTCAGGAGTTTGAGACCAGCCTGACCAACATGGTGAAACCCCATCTCTACTAAAAATACAAAGATCAGCTGGGCGTGGTGGCGAGCGCCCGTAATACCAGCTACCTGGGAGGCTGAGGCAGGAGAATCACTTGAACCTGGGAGGCAGAGGTTGCAGTGAGCTGAGATCATGCCACTGCACTCTAGCCTGGGCTACAAGAGTGAAATTCTGTCTCAAAAAAAAAAAAAAAAGAATTCACATAATTGAGGCTGGGCATGATGGGTCTTGTCTGTATCCCAGCACTTGGCTCACGCCTGTAATCCCAGCACTTTGGGAGGTCAAGACAAGCAGATCACCTGAGGTCAGGAGTTCAAGACCAGCCTGGCCAACATGGTGAAACCACATCTCTACTAAATATATATATATATATAAAAGCCGGGCATGGTGGCACATGCCTGTAATCCCAGCTACTCGAGAGGCTAAAGCAGGAGAATGGCTGGAACCTGGAACCTGGGAGGTGGAGGTTGCGGTGAGCTGAGATCACACCACTGCACTCCAGCCTGGGCAACAGAGTGAGACTCCATCTCAAAAAAAAAAAAAAAAAAGAAATTCACATAATTGAGGAGAAAAAGAACTAAAAATCAATTTAAGCATCCATCTGAAGAAAGTAGAAAAAGAAAGACAAATTAAACCCAAAGAAAGAGGAGAAAGGAAATTTAAGATAGAGAAGCATCAAATACAAAAAAATTTTGAAAAACTAATCAAATTATAACATTCTTTGTGAGACTGATCATGGGAAAAAGAGAAGAGTTACAATATTGGACACAAAAAAGGGGACACCAGGCCGGGCGCGGTGGCTCAAGCCTGTAATCCCAGCACTTTGGGAGGCCGAGACGGGCGGATCATGAGGTCAGGAGATCGAGACCATCCTGGCTAACACGGTGAAACCCCGTCTCTACTAAAAAAATACAAAAAACTAGCCGGGCGAGGTGGCGGGCGCCTGTAGTCCCAGCTACTCGGGAGGCTGAGGCAGGAGAATGGCGTGAACCCGGGAGGCGGAGCTTGCAGTGAGCTGAGATCCGGCCACTGCACTCCAGCCTGGGCGACAGAGCGAGACTCCGTCTCAAAAAAAAAAAAAAAAAAAAAAAAAAGGGACACCATTGTAGATCTTTTAAACGTTAAATATATCATAAAGGGATATTAAGAACAACTCTATGCCAACAAATTTTCAAACCTTAATAAATGTTCAAATTCCTAAAACACATACACATATACGACTTAGCAATACTGGCCCAAGAAGAAATATAAATATAAAATATAAGATCTGAATACTTCTATAACTATTAAATTATTAGTTTGTACTTAAAAGCCTTTCCTCTTCTCTCCCTCACCCACCCCAACCAAAACAAAACAAAACAAAACAAAAAAAACTTCAGATGCCTTTTAGTGAATTCTAAAATCCTGTATAGAGAAAAATCTGGTCGCTGATAATGCTGTGAATGCTGATAACAGACTCATCCTTAGCAACACTATAGCACTTTGGGAGGCTGAGACGGGCGGATCACAAGGTCAGGAGATCGAGACCATCCTGGCTAACACGGTGAAACCCCGTCTCTACTAAAAAAAATACAAAAAAACTAGCCGGGCGTGGTGGCAGGTGCCTGTAGTCCCAGTTACTCTGGAGGCTGAGGCAGGAGAATGGCGTAAACCTGGGAGGTGGAGCTTGCAGTGAGCTGCCACTGCACTCTAGCCTAGGCGACAGAGTGAGACTCCGTCTCAAAAAAAAAAAAAGGGGGGGGCGGAGCAAGATGGCCGAATAGGAACAGCTGCAGTCTCCAACTCCCAGCACGAGCGACACAGAAGACCGGTGATTTCTGCATTTTCAACTGAGGTACTGGGTTCATCTCACTAGGGAGTGCCGGACAATTGGTGCTGGTCAGCTGCTGCAGCCCGACCAGCGAGAGCTGAAGCAGGGCGAGGCATCACCTCACCTGGGAAGCACAAGGGGAAAGGGAATCCCTTTCTCTAGCCAGGGGAACTGAGACACACAACACCTGGAAAATCGGGTAACTCCCACCCAAATACTGCGCTTTAAGCAAACAGGCACACCAGGAGATTATATCCCACACCTGACCGGGAGGGTCCCACGCCCACAGAGCCTCCCTCATTGCTAGCACAGCAGTCTGCAATCTAACAGCAAGGCAGCAGCGAGGCTGGGGGAGGGGCGCCTGCCATTGCTGAGGCTTAAGTAGGTAAACAAAGCCGCTGGGAAGCTCGAACTGGGTGGAGCTCACAGCAGCTCAAGGAAACCTGCCTGTCTCTGTAGAGTCCACCTCTGGGGACAGGGCACAGTAAACAACCACAAAAGCAGCGGAAACCTCTGCAGATGCAAACGACTCTGTCTGACAGTTTTGAAGAGAGCAGTGGATCTCCCAACACAGAGGTTGAGATCTGAGAAGGGACAGACTGCCTGCTCAAGTGGGTCCCTGACCCCTGAGTAGCCTAACTGGGAGACATCCCCCACTAGGGGCAGTCTGATACCCCACACCTCACAGGGTGGAGTACTCCCCTGAGAGGAAGACTCCAAAGCAAGAATCAGACAGGTACACTCGCTGTTCAGCAATATTCTATCTTCTGCAGCCTCTGCTGCTGACACCCAGGCAAACAGGGTCTGGAGTGGACCTCAAGCCATCTCCAACAGACCTGGAGCTGAGGGTCCTCACTGTTAGAAGGAAAACTATCAAACAGGAAGGACACCTACACCAAAACCCCATCAGTACGTCACCATCATCATCAAAGACCAGAGGCAGATAAAACCACAAAGATGGGGAAAAAGCAGGGCAGAAAAGCTGGAAATTCAAAAAATAAGAGCGCATCTCCCCCGGCAAAGGAGCGCAGCTCATCGCCAGCAACGGATCAAAGCTTGATGGAGAACGACTTTGACGAGATGAGAGAAGAAGGCTTCAGTCCATCAAACTTCTCAGAGCTAAAGGAGGAATTACGTACCCAGTGCAAAGAAACTAAAAATCTTGAAAAAAAAGTGGAAGAATTGATGGCTAGAGTAATTAATGCAGAGAAGGTCATAAACGAAATGAAAGAGATGAAAACCATGACACGAGAAATACGTGACAAATGCACAAGCTTCAGTAACCGACTCGATCAACTGGAAGAAAGAGTACCAGCGATTGAGGATCAAATGAACGAAATGAAGCAAGAAGAGAAACCAAAAGAAAAAAGAAGAAAAAGAAATGAACAAAGCCTGCAAGAAGTATGGGATTATGTAAAAAGACCAAATCTACGTCTGATTAGGGTGCCTGAAAGTGAGGGGGAAAATGGAACCAAGTTAGAAAACACTCTTCAGGATATCATCCAGGAGAACTTCCCCAACCTAGTAGGGCAGGCCAACATTCAAATCCAGGAAATACAGAGAACACCACAAAGATACTCCTCGAGAAGAGCAACTCCAAGACACATAACTGCCAGATTCACCAAAGTTGAAATGAAGGAAAAAATCTTAAGGGCAGCCAGAGAAAAAGGTCGGGTCACCCACAAAGGGAAGCCCATCAGACTAACAGCAGGTCTCTCGGCAGAAACTCTACAAGCCAGAAGAGAGTGGGGGCCAATATTCAACATTCTTAAAGAAAAGAATTTTCAACCCAGAATTTCATATCCAGCCAAGCTAAGTTTCATCAGTGAAGGAGAAATAAAGTCCTTTACAGATAAGTAAATGCTTAGAGATTTTGTCACCACTAGGCCTGCCTTACAAGAGACCCTGAAGGAAGCACTAAACATGGAAAGGAACAACTGGTACCAGCCATTGCAAAACCATGCCAGAATGTAAAGACCATTTAGGCTAGGAAGAAACTGCATCAACTAACGAGCAAAATAACCAGTTAATATCATAATGGCAGGATCAAGTTCACACATAACAATATTAACCTTAAATGTAAATGGACTAAATGCTCCAATTAAAAGACACAGACTGGCAAACTGGATAAAGAGTCAAGACCCATCAGTCTGCTGTATTCAGGAGACCCATCTCACACGCAGAGACATACATAGGCTCAAAATAAAGGGATGGAGGAAGATTTACCAAGCAAATGGAGAACAAAAAAAAGCGGGGGTTGCAATACTAGTCTCTGATAAAACAGACTTTAAACCATCAAAGATCAAAAGAGACAAAGAAGGCCATTACATAATGGTAAAAGGATCAATTCAACAGGAAGAGCTAACTATCCTATATATATATGCACCCAATACAGGAGCACCCAGATTCATAAAGCAAGTCCTTAGAGACTTACAAAGAGACTTAGACTCCCATACAATAATAATGGGAGACTTCAACACTCCACTGTCAACATTAGACAGAGCAACGAGACAGAAAGTTAACAAGGATATCCAGGAATTGAACTCATCTCTGCAGCAAGCAGACCTAATAGACATCTATAGAACTCTCCACCCCAAATCAACAGAATATACATTCTTCTCAGCACCACATCACACTTACTCCAAAATTGACCACATAATTGGAAGTAAACACTCCTCAGCAAATGTACAAGAACAGAAATTATAACAAACTGTCTCTCAGACCACAGTGCAATCAAACTAGAACTCAGGACTAAGAAACTCAATCAAAATCACTCAACTACATGGAAACTGAACAACCTGCTCCTGAATGACTACTGGGTACATAACGAAATGAAGGCAGAAATAAAGATGTTCTTTGAAACCAATGAGAACAAAGATACAACATACCAGAATCTCTGGGACACATTTAAAGCAGTGTGTAGAGGGAAATTTATAGCACTAAATGCACACAAGAGAAAGCAGGAAAGATCTAAAATTGACACTCTAACATCACAATTAAAAGAACTAGAGAAGCAAGAGCAAACACATTCAAATGTTAGCAGAAGGCAAGAAATAACTAAGATCAGAGCAGAACTGAAGGAGATAGAGACACAAAAAACCCTCCAAAAAATCAATGAATCCAGGAGTTGGTTTTTTGAAAAGATCAACAAAATTGACAGACCGCTAGCAAGACTAATAAAGAAGAAAAGAGAGAAGAATCAAATCGACACAATTAAAAATGATAAAGGGGATATCACCACCGACCCCACAGAAATAAAAACTACCATCAGAGAATACTATAAACACCTCTACGCAAATAAACTAGAAAATCTAGAAGAAATGGATAATTTCCTGGACACTTACACTCTTCCAAGACTAAACCAGGAAGAAGTTGAATCCCTGAATAGACCAATAGTAGGCTCTGAAATTGAGGCAATAATTAATAGCCTACCAACCAAAAAAAGTCCAGGACCAGATGGATTCACAGCTGAATTCTACCAGAGGTACAAGGAGGAGCTGATACCATTCCTTCTGAAACTATTCCAATCACTAGAAAAAAAGGTAATCCTCCCTAACTCATTTTATGAGGCCAACATCATCCTGATACCAAAGCCTGGCAGAGACACAACAAAAAATGAGAATTTTAGACCAATATCCCTGATGAACATCGATGCAAAAATCCTCAATAAAATACTGGCAAACCGGATTCAACAGCACATCAAAAAGCTTATCCACCATGATCAAGTGGGCTTCATCCCTGGGATGCAAGGCTGGTTCAACATTCGCAAATCAATAAACATAATCCAGCATATAAACAGAACCAAAGACAAGGACCACATGATTATCTCAATAGATGCAGAAAAAGCTTTTGACAAAATTCAACAGCCCTTCATGCTAAAAACGCTCAATAAATTCGGTATTGATGGAACGTACCTCAAAATCATAAGAGCTATTTATGACAAACCCACAGCCAATATCATACTGAATGGGCAAAAACTGGAAGCATTCCCTTTGAAAACTGGCACAAGACAGGGATGCCCTCTCTCACCACTCCTATTCAACATAGTGTTGGAAGTTCTGGCTAGGGTAATCAGGCAAGAGAAAGAAATCAAGGGTATTCAGTTAGGAAAAGAAGCATTCAAATTGTCCCTGTTTGCAGATGACATGATTGTATATTTAGAAAACCCCACTGTCTCAGCCCAAAATCTCCTTAAGCTGATAAGCAACTTCAGCAAAGTCTCAGGATACAAAATTAATGTGCAAAAATCACAAGCATTCTTATACACCAGTAACAGACAGAGAGCCAAATCATGAATGAACTTCCATTCACAATTGCTTCAAAGAGAATAAAATACCTAGGAATCCAATTTACAAGGGATGTAAAGGACCTCTTCAAGGAGAACTACAAACCACTGCTCAGTGAAATAAAAGAGGACACAAACAAATGGAAGAACATACCATGCTCATGGATAGGAAGAATCAATATCGTGAAAATGGCCATACTGCCCAAGGTTATTTATAGATTCAATGCCATCCCCATCAAGCTACCAATGAGTTTCTTCATAGAATTGGAAAAAACTGCTTTAAAGTTCATATGGAACCAAAAAAGAGCCCACATTGCCAAGACAATCCTAAGTCAAAAGAACAAAGCTGGAGGCATCACGCTACCTGACTTCAAACTATACTACAAGGCTACAGTAACCAAAACAGCATGGTACTGGTACCAAAACAGAGATATAGACCAATGGAACAGAACAGAGTCCTCAGAAATAATACCACACATCTACAGCCATCTGATCTTTGACAAGCCTGAGAGAAACAAGAAATGGGGAAAGGATTCCCTATTTAATAAATGGTGCTGGGAAAATTGGCTAGCCATAAGTAGAAAGCTGAAACTGGATCCTTTCCTTACTCCTTATACGAAAATTAATTCAAGATGGATTAGAGACTTAAATGTTAGACTTAATACCATAAAAATCCTAGAGGAAAACCTAGGTAGTACCATTCAGGACATAGGCATGGGCAAAGACTTCATGTCTAAAACACCAAAAGCAACGGCAGCAAAAGCCAAAATTGACAAATGGGATCTCATTAAACTAAAGAGCTTCTGCACAGCAAAAGAAACTACCATCAGAGTGAACAGGCAACCTACAGAATGGGAGAAAATTTTTGCAATCTACTCATCTGACAAAGGGCTAATATCCAGAACCTACAAAGAACTCAAACAAATTTACAGGAAAAAAACAACCCCATCAAAAAGTGGGCAAAGGATATGAACAGACATTTCTCAAAAGAAAACATTCATACAGCCAACAGACACATGAAAAAATGCTCATCATCACTGGCCATCAGAGAAATGCAAATCAAAACCACAATGAGATACCATCTCACACCAGTTAGAATGGCAATCATTAAAAAGTCAGGAAACAACAGGTGCTGGAGAGGATGTGGAGAAATAGGAACACTTTTACACTGTTGGTGGGATTGTAAACTCGTTCAACCATTATGGAAAACAGTATGGCGATTCCTCAAGGATCTAGAACTAGATGTACCATATGACCCAGCCATCCCATTACTGGGTATATACCCAAAGGATTATAAATCATGCTGCTACAAAGACACATGCACACGTATGTTTATTGCGGCACTATTCACAATAGCAAAGACTTGGAATCAACCCAAATGTCCATCAGTGACAGACTGGATTAAGAAAATGTGGCACATATACACCATGGAATACTATGCAGCCATAAAAAAGGATGAGTTTGTGTCCTTTGTAGGGACACGGATGCAGCTGGAAACCATCATTCTTAGCAAACTATCACAAGAACAGAAAACCAAACACCACATGTTCTCACTCATAGGTGGGAACTGAACAATGAGATCACTTGGACTTGGGAAGGGGAACATCACACACCGGGGCCTATCATGGGGAGGGGGGAGGGGGGAGGGATTGCACTGGGAGTTATACCTGATGTAAAGGACGAGTTGATGGGTGCTGACGAGTTGATGGGTGCAGCACACCAACATGGCCCAAGTATACATATGTAACAAACCTGCACGTTATGCACATGTACCCTAGAACTTAAAGTATAATAATAATAATAAATAAATAAATAAAAAGAAGGAAGTGAAAATCATTATTGCAAGGAAAGATAATCTTTTGTTACAGGTGTATATGTACTCTGAATATAAAATTCATCATAATATCAATAATTAGTCCTGTCACTTAAAAATGATAATTATCTCATTTACATGTCTATGACTTTTAAAATGCATCATACTACTTCAATAAATAAATTACATTTTGGATCATAAAAAAAAAAGGAAAGAAAAAAAAGAAAAGAAAGGAGCAATGATTCCAAAATTATTTTGAATAATTTTCTGTACCACCGAGGCAATCCATCAAGCACCAATCAAGCTGTCAAATAAAGAGAGCATTTTTGGATATATAAGGACTCAGGAATTTTAGTGAAACAAATTCTTTTAGGAAGTTACCTAGGGATATACTCTAGCAAAATGAGGGAGAAAGCTAAGACAGACAATAGAGGAAAGATGGGCACTAAGGACAAAACCCAATCCAGGGGACTGGCACAGTATTGTTTATATATCACATATATAAAATGTATAATATAAATATACATACACATACACAAAATACTAAATGTATATACAACAAAATGTTAAATCTTCTGAGTAGTCAGACATTAGATGAATTATTTTGTGCTTCTGTATATTTTTAAAAATATCAAAGATGTATTACCTTTTTTATTTTTTCAGAGATGGGATCTCACTATGTTGCCCAGGCTGGTCTCAAACTCCCAGGCTCAAGCAATTTTCCCTCCTTGGCCTCAGAAAGTGCTGGGATTACAGGTGTGAGCCACCATGCCTGGCCCAAAGATATATTACTTTTGTAATCAGACTTTATAAATGTTTTCTTTCTTTCTTTTCTTTCTTTTTTTTTTTTCGACAGAGTCTCACTCTGTTGCTCAGGCTAGATCATGGCTCACTACAGCTTCATGTTTCTGGGCTCAAGTGATCCTTCCACCTCAGCCTCTCAAACAGCTGGGATCACAGGCATGTGCTACCACACTCAGCATTTGTGCGTGTGTGTGTGTGTGTGAAGACAGGGTCTCGCTACATTGCCCCTGTTGGTCTCAAACTCCTGGGCTCAAGTGATCCTCCCCCTCGGCATCCCAAAGTGAAACCATTACAGGTGTGAGCCACCACACCTGGCCTATAAATGTTGCTTTTAGAGAAGAAACATCACCGCTCTTTCCTATTCCCCATCTCGATTCCTTATTTTAAAAACTCTTAGATAATTCGGTGCTAAAAATAATTAGGTCTTAATTAAACTCAGGTCTAAAAACTTCACATAGAATTTCTGTTTCCAGAGTGATTAACTTGGTTTTCTTTGCTTCAAACAAATACATTCTTGCCTCTAGAGGTAGAGAAACTTAAGTTTGTTTTGTGGAATAGTTTGGCTTCCCTTAGGGTACAAAGGGAAAAGTCCACATGAAATTTACTTTGCAATTTTTTTTAATTCAACTTTTCTAATTCAAGATCTAGTTACTCAAGTATACCTCAGATTAACTTTCATTAAAACTTCTACTTCATGGATTTCTTCCGAGGATTAAGTAAGGTTGAAATGTTGAAAGTTCACTTGATACTGAAAAGCATCATTCCCACCTGAGTTGTTACTGAGGGGGCATTGTGGAAAAATGAAAAGGGTTTTGGGGTCAAACAGACTGGAGTAATCACTCACTGGCTAGGTGACCTTGGACAAGCTTCTTAGCGTCTGGAATTTAATTCGCTGGAATGTTACCATGAAGGCAGGGGCTGTTTTGCTCTCTGGTGTGTCCCTAGCACTGAGAATAATGCCTGACACATTCTATGCTCAACACATGTTAGTTGAGTAGAACTCTCTGTGCTTTGGTTTCTTCATTTGTAAATCACAGAAAATTTGACAAGTAATGAGAGTAATTTGTGTCATTTAAATCCACAATTCATCTTTCTAGAGCTTTGGTCATATGGCAGGGTCCTCCTTGGGACTCTCATATAAATGACAAGTATTTATCATGAAACTATTCCCAGAAGTGAATAAATGCCCCCTTTAAATTCCCTTTTAAGTTGTCCATAATGTTCCTTTTAAAGTCCAGTGGCAGGGACTTCTGGCCATGGTGAGGTAAAGAGGTTGGCAAATGCTCTCCTAACAAACAACTGGATGAAATGGTCAGAACCAGACATTCAAGCGCTCTGGAAAATTGACTAAAGGCAGACAAATTGAGAAGTGCTTATTCCTGAAACACTGTTAAACCTCAGGTGCGAGCAGCGGGAGTCTGTGGGGTTCTTGCCTGGGGCTACTCCCATTTTCATCCCACTCCATGCTCCAGTGGCATGGAGGTTCCAGCAGGGTGGGACTGACTGTGGAGGGTGGCAGCTTCACTGCCAAAGGAGGTTGACTTGATTTGGAGCAAAGGGCAGAAAACACCACTTAATAGTGTAGTTAATAAAAGTAGCAAACCTGATAAGAAGTGAAAGGGATAGGTCCACAATTCTACAAATCTTAGTTTCTGGTTCTGGTTGGGATGAGTAGGAGACCCACAGACTAGCGAGAAATAGAATAGTGATATATTCTGGCAATAAGAGAGCCAAGAGAGACTGGACAAGCTCTCCACACCACACATCTCTGGCTGACTGTGGACTGCATGCATGTACAGGGAGACCTGAGAGGGCCTAGTAAGAATTAAGACCTGGGACAGACTTCAAAACTGCCTGAATTTGAATGTACTCATAAACTCACATATAAACCCATTGATAGGGGCTGGAAACCCTATTGGCTTTAGGAATTTTGGTACAGCCTCAGACTGATCAGTGGCTGACTGCCAGGTTATGTGAGGGACAACACCTAGGAAGCAAGTTAAAACATAAGAGAAATATTTTTAAAAAAACATAGCAGGGACATTAATGGCCACACACCGCAGGGGAGGCAGGTTCGGTTATCAGTCTACTGCCTCTTGGCTTCAAATTCACCCTCGAATGTCAGCTCTGTGAGAATGAATCTGAGTACTTTAAATATCTTTCCTTTGCCAGATGGCAAAATGTCAAAATTTGTCAGTAGAAGGCGCTGGAGAATCATTACAACAGGAAAGGATTTTCCTTCCTGGTTGTGGTGTCTTTCACTGGGCAGCTCTGGTAGAATGCATGGTTTCACCAGAATACAGCCCCTGTAGTGTACACGCTTGCCTATCACCACTCTTCTGTAGCGTGGGCAGCTTCTCTAGTGCTGGGATACTGCACAGAATGTCATACAAAGATATAAAAGTCTTGAGCAACATTGTCAACCTGAGGTACATTTAAAAACACTCCACCCAACGGCATAATAGACATTCTTTTCTAGTGCACACAGAACAGTCTTCAGAATAGAACATATGCTAGGCTGTAACACAAATCTCAATGAATTTCAAAGAACTGAAATTATACATAGTATGTTTTCTAACCAACACAAATTATAAATCAATAACAAAAAGAAATTTGGAGCTGTATCATAGGCTTCTGGTGAGACTTCTACTTCTAAGCAGTTTTGCCCAACACTATGAGAAATAAATGAAGTATTTCTCACAGTGGTTAGAGGAAAATACATACCTTAAGTGACAATATCGGAAAACAAAAAGTCTCAAGGTAAGTTCTACCTTAAAGTAGAAAAAAAGAGCAAATTAAATCCAAAGCAAGCAGAACTAAAGAAATAATAAAATCAGGCTGGGCGCAGTGGCTCATGCCCGTAATCCCAGCACTTTGGGAGGCCAAGGCAGGCAGATCACCTGAGGTCAGGAGTTCGAGACCAGCCTGGCCAACATGGTGAAACACTGTATCTGCTAAAAATACAAAAATTAGCTGGGCATGGTGGCAGGCTCCTGTAATCCCAGCTACTCGGGAGGCTGAGGTACGAGAATCGCTTGAATATGGGAGGCGGAGGCTGCAGTGAGCTGAGATTGTGTACTGCAGCCTGGGTGACAGGGCAAGACTCCGTCTCAAAAAAATAAATAAATAAATAAGATCAGAGTTAAAATCAATGAAATAGAAACAAAAAAAAAATAGAGAAAATCAATGACATTCGAAGTCACTTATTTGAAAAGATCAACACATTTGATAAATCTTTATCTAGATCAACCAAAGAAAAAAATAACCACAAATTATCAATATTAAGATTGAAAGAAACTTTGGGAGTCCACGGTGGGAAGATCATTTGAAGTCAAGAGTTCAAGACTAGCCTGGGCAGCATAGTGAGACCCTGTTTCTACAAACAATTTTACAAATGAGTTGGGCATGGTGGAACACCCCTGTAGTCCCAGCTACTCAGGAGGCTGAGGTGGAAAGATATCTTGAGCCTAGGAGTTCAAGGCTGCAGTGAGCTATGATCATGCCACAGTTCTCCAGCCTAGGCAACAGCAAGACCTGTCTCAAAAAAAATAAAAAATTGAAAGAGGGAACATCACTACTGACATTACAGAAATTGAAAGGATAATAAGGCATTTTAACACTTTTTTGCCAACATATTACAAATTGCATATTTACATATAAATTATATACTTGCAACATATAAAGATTACATATCATAATCACGTGGACTTTATCCTAGAAATATCATATAATCATGTCAGTAGATGCAGAAAAAGCATTTTAAAAATCCAGGATTAATTTATGATGAAAACCCTCGATAACCTAGGAATATAAGGGCATTTCCTTACCTATTAAATGGTGTCTTAAAAACTACAACATCAGTGAAATGTAGAGCTAGACTCATACTTAATGGTGAATCACTGATTGTTTTCCCCAAGGATTGGAAATAAGACAAGGATGTCTGTTTTTATCACTTCTATTCAACATTGTACTGAAGGTTCTAGTCAATGCAATGAGAAAAGAAAAAATAAAGGCATACACATTAGAAGGAAAGAAAGAAAATTTTTCCTGTTGATAGACAATGTGATCCTATATGTAGAAAATCCAAAAGAATCAACAAAAAAGCTACCAGAACTAGTTTAACAAGGTCTCAGGACAAAAGGATGGGGTACTGCTATAAAGATACCCAAAAATGTGGAAGCAACTTTGGAACTGCGTAACAGGCAGAATTTGGAACAGTTTGGGGGGCTCAGAAGACAGGAAAGATGTGGGAAAGTTTGGAATTTCCTAGAGACTTGTTGAATGGTTTTGACCAAAATGCTGCCAGTGTCTTTGCTAAATCTTTACAGTAACTTCCTCATCTTCATCTGAGATCACCTCAGCCTGGACTTCATTGTTCACATCACTAACAGCATTTTGGTCAAAACCATTCAACAAGTCTCTAGGAAGTTCCAAATTCCCACACCTTCCTATCTTCTTCTGAGGCCTCCAAACTGTTCCAACCTCTGCCTGTTACCCAGTTTCAAAGTTGCTTCCACATTTTTAGGTATCTCTATAGCAGTGCCCCCCTCCCAGTGGTACCAATTTACTGTATTAGTCCGTTCTCACACTGCTACAAAGAACTGCCCGAGACTGGGTAATTTATTTATAACAAAAAAAAGAGGTTTAATTGACTCACAGTTCTGCACGACTGGGGAGGCCTCAAGAAACTTACAATCATGGCAGAAGGGGAAGCAGGCACCTTCTTCACAAGATGGCAGGATACAGCGTGTGCACGAACGAGGAAGTGCCACACTTTAAAACCATCAGCTCTCGTGAGAACTCACTATCATGAGAATAGCATGTGGGAAACCACCTCCATGATCCAATTATCTCTCACGTGGTCCCTCCCCTGACATGTGGGGATTACAATTTGAGATGAGATTTGGATGGGGACACAAAGCCAAACCATATCAAAGATCAGTATACAAAAATAATTGTAGGTTTCTATATACTAACAAACAGTCCAAAAATAAAATTAAAAAACAATTCCTTTCCCAATAGCATCAAAAAGAATGCTTTTGGAATAAATTTAACAAAGAAGTGCAAAACCAGTAGAACACAATACTGAAAGAAAACCTAACTAAACAGACATTCCATATTCACAGACAGGAAGCCTCAGTATTGTCAAATGACAATTATTCCTAAATTGACCTATGAATTCAGTGCAATCCTTATCACAATCCTGGTGGAGTTTCTTAGGAAATGGACAAGCAGATCCAGAAAGTGAAAAGAACCCAATAGCTAAAACAATTGGAAAAGTAGAATAAATCTGCATAGCTTATACTACCCAATTCTAAAACTAACAGAACTACAGTAAGTAAGACAGTGTATCAAAGAGAGTCCAGAAATAAATCTTTCAACATATGGTCAATTGAATTTTGACAAAGGCGCCAAACAATTTAATGGGGGAATGTATAGTCTTTTCAATGAATGGTGCTAGAACAATTTGATACCATATGAAGGAAAAAAATATATAGATCCAGACACAAAATACACAAAATATAATCAAGAAGGGATCAAAGACCTAAATATAAGAGCTAAAACTATAAAATTTCTGGAAGAAAACACAGGATAAAATCTTTGTGACCTCAGATTAAACAAACATTGCTTAGTTGTGACACTAAAAACATAATACACAAAATAAAACATTGATAATTTGAACTTAATCAAAATAAAAACCTTTTACTCTTTAAAAGATATCATTAAAAAATGAAAATAAAAGTTACAGATTGGGCAGAAATATTTGCAAGTCATATGTCCAGATTTGCAACTAGAATTACAAAGATTAGAATTACAACTAGAATTGCAAAAATTACAGATTTGCAACTAGAATTACAAAGAGCTCTTACAACTGTATAACAAAAGATAAATGTCTCAATTTGAAAATGACAAAACATTTGAATATTTGAATAGACATTTCATCAGAGAAGAGATATGAATGGACAACAGGTATACGAAAAGTTGCTGAACATTATTAGCCATTAGGGAAATGCAAATGAAAACCACAATGAGATACCATTACATACCCACTAGGATGGCTATAATCAAAAAGGATGATTATACTAAGTGTTGGTAAGGATATGGAACAAACGTAATGCTCTCACATCACTGGTGGGAATGTAAAATGGTACAGCCTCATTGGAAAACAGTTTGGCAGTTTCTTAAAAAGTTAAACCTAGGCCAGGGGTGGTGGCAGGTGTCTGTGGTCCCAGCTACTAGGTGGCTTAAGCCTGGGAGGTCAAGGCTGCAGTGAGTCATGATTGAGCCACTGCACTTATCTAGCCTGGGTGACAGAGGGAGACCCTGTCTCAAAAAAAAAAAAAAAAAAAAAAAAAAAGTTAAACTTACCATAAGACTCAGAAATTCCCCTCATAAATATCTACCCAAGAGAAACAAGGCTTGTATGTGAATGTTTGCAATGGTATTATTCATATAGCTCAAAACTGGAAAAAATCCAAATGTCCACCAACTGATGAATAAAACCCAAAATGTTGAATATTCAACAATGGATTGCTATTCAGCAACAAAAATTAATGAACTACTGATACATGCTCCAACATGAATGAACCTCAAAAACATTATGCTTAATGGTAGAAGCTAGACATTAAAGACTATATATTGTATAATTCCATTTATACACACTTTCCAGTGAGGCAAATGTATAGATAGAGGCAAATGTATGGATAGAGACAAAAAGCCTATCAGTGCTTGCAGGAGCTGGGTGTTACTGGAGTTGATTTACCTTATCAACAACACACTTGAGGTGGTCTATGAATGTCTGCTGCCAAAGTTCTTAGAGGTTCCCTGGTCACCTCCTTTTCTAACATTTGTGCAATTCTTCTTGCAAATCTTTTAGGTACTTTAGTCTTGTAATATATTTTGTTTTCTTTTGCATAGTCAAAGTCTGTTAAGGTTTCTAAACATGCCTTAGTCACATCCCAAATCAAGATTTGGTTGTGCAATTATTTCTTCCATGCCATGAAATACCCTTGCCATCATTGTGTACACTTTTTTTCGGTTTAAGTTAGAGTCATTTCTTTAGTAGTAAAAAGTAATGCCAATGATAAGGTTCCAGAACTAGCCCACTAGAGACATCACAGATTGAGAGTTCTGGATCCTGAAAGGCAAAGGTCATGTGGTTTAGCACTGAAGAGTTTCTGCTTCAGTTTTGGAAGAGTACTACTCCAAAATACATTACACCTGTGCATGCACACACACACATGCACACTTATGTATGCACAGTTCTCACTCTTTTTCTGATTATTTCTAGTACGACTTATTTAGCTTTCTTCCTAAGAATATAATCAGCACTCCTCTTTCAAACATAAGACTACTTACAGATCTTTCCTTACCTGAAATTACTGTTAAATTATTCCCTACTATTAGAATTTCCTTTCAGATTCCATAGAGTAGATTCATAGCAGATCCCACTCATTCAAAACCAAAACAAGAAGACTAACAGTCATCAAAGCCTCTTCTTGTACGTACAACCCACCCTTATCTTACATACTTTCCTAGCTCTAGCATTCTCTTCCTGTCCCTGTACACCCAAGAACTGCTCTCTCCAAAGTCACCTCCTGGTTCTCAGTCTGGTAAGTACCTAAAATCTGTAATGTATATCTTTCTCGTGTTTTTTTTTTCTGTTGCTTCATTTACTGGGGTTTAGTTTTTTGAATTTTTGGTTTCTGGTTGGCTCTTATGGGCCTGAGCCTCCTTGTGAGGAGCTCTTTTTATTTTTTTTCACTGAAACTTTGCCATTACTGGTCCTATGATGTTGTTTTTGAAGGTGTTAGGTCAGCATGCAGATGAAATCAAGAGGCCTGGAGATAAAGAAACAGGCGAAAACTGGAGCCATGTGAATGATTACAGAGTTTGGAAGCAGAACATGGCATGGAGGTTGGAATTTTAAAATGTATCTCAGAAGTCCATGGTAGGATAGTCACATTGGCCAGAGTGGCAGAGCTGGGATAGGCCCAGGGTTGGTAACTTTCCCTGAGCGATTTATAGAGGGATACTGTTACCTCTTCTTCTCCACACATGTTCATGTCGCTTTTGTCTCAGTAGTCACAGTGTATCTACCAGTGGGCATATTTTTTCCCTAATCTTGTCATCTTTGCAGAATTTGACACTTTTCACCATTCTTTCCACCCCATTTCTCACTTTTTCCATATTAAAATGTTTTCTTCCTGGCCAGACATGGTGGTTCATGCCTGGAATCTCAATACTTTGGGAGGCTGAGGTGGGAGGATCACTTCAGCCCAAGAGTTTGAAACCAGCCTGGGCAGCATAGTGAGACCTCATCTCTATAACAACAACAGCAATACCCCCCTCCCCCAAACCAAAAACTTTTTCTTCCCTTACATTTTGTGACTATCCTCCCTCCCAGTTTTTCTTGTGGCTTGATTTTTTTTTTTTTTTTTTGGCTGTTTGTTGTATTTGTCTGTTTAATGTTGTCCACAGCACTTTTCCTGCTACAAACGTTCCCGGCATATCTGTATCTCATCTCAATCTTAAGTCAAGTGCTATATCTTAGTTCTAGACATCTTTCCTAAATTTCATTTCAGAATGTTGTCCATAATGGATCTCAATATTTTCTGCTCTTTCCTCCCACAGCTGCTCTTCCTTCATATTTTTGGACCTAAATTATGCACTGTTTACTTAATCCTCCAAGACATAAATCTAAACTCCTCCTTCTGCTTTACTGTCAAGAGTAGATTAAGTCCAATAAGAATACTGCTTTTACAGCCGGGCGCGGTGGCTCAAGCCTGTAATCCCAGCACTTTGGGAGGCTGAGACGGGCGGATCACAAGGTCAGGAGATCGAGACTATCCTGGCTAACACGGTGAAACCCCGTCTCTACTAAAAAATAGAAAAAACTAGCCGAGCGAGGTGGCGGGCGCCTGTAGTCCCAGCTACTCCGGAGGCTGAGGCAGGAGAATGGCGGGAACCCGGGAGGCGGAGCTTGCAGTGAGCTGAGATCCGGCCACTGCACTCCAGCCTGGGCGACAGAGCCAGACTCAGTCTCAAAAAAAAAAAAAAAAAGAATACTGCTTTTACAACCTTCTAAACCAGTGGTTCTCAACATGGGGTTTGCAGACCACAAGAAGGAGCTCACCTGGGAACTTGTTAGAAATTTAAAATTTTAGGCCCCACTCCAGACTTAATGAACTAGTAACTCTGGAGATGGGGCCAGCAATTTGTTGTAACATGCTGACGTGCTGATTCTGATGCACACTGAAGTCTGAGAACTGTTCAAAACTAGTTGTTAATCTGAGAGATCTATGGTTGGACTTCAGGAGGATCAGAAAGCATCAGTAACTGTAGCTAAAACTGAGTGTATGCCCATATATATTTTTCTCAGTGGAGAGCTTTTATTCCTTTTGTCTTCAAATGAGTTCAATGATCCTCAAATTTGGGGCTGTTCCTTGCTTCCCATCACTACTACCTCTTACCTTTGTTCAAGACCTCATTATAGCTTATTCAGATTATTGCAATAACCTACTCAGCTTCTTTGCCTCTAGTCTGCACCCTTTCCAATGTATCTCCAGGTTGCAGTGACAGTCATCTCTTTCCTTCCTTCCTTCCTTTTTTGAGGCAGGGTCTTACTCTATCACTCAGGCTGGAGTGCAGTGGCACAATCACAACTCATTTTTCACTGTAGCCTCAAACCACCAGGCTCAAGCAATCCTCCCACCTCAGCCTCCCCAGTAGCTGGGACTGCAAGCATGCACCACCATGCCTGGCTGATTTTTTGCTGTTATTGTTTGTTTGGTAGGGACGGGGTCTTTCCTTGTTGCCTAGGCTGGTCTCAAACTCCTGGGCTCAAGCAATTCTCCTGCAGTAGTCTCCCCAAATCCTGGGATTACAGGCATATGCCACCGCGCATGGCCAATCATTTTAGAACGTGAATCTGATCACGGTCATTCTTCAGCTCCAAGGTCTTCCTGCTTATGATAAAGCAACCTCTACCACGACAAATAATATCCTTCATACAGGCTTATTCCTGTGCACGCATCTCTAGTCATTCTCAGCCCAGCAATAATAGACTTAGAATCTTCTGGACCTCACTCGAGCTCTCTTTTACCTCCCTGCCTTTGTATATTGTACATGCTCCGTCTGGAATGCTCTTTACTGCTCCTCCTTCCCTCCCTGCTTGGGTAATTCCTATTTGTTCAATATTCAGCTCAAGCAATATTTCTTCTGGGGTCTTCCATTAGAACTCAGTTTAAGAGGCCCTCCTGTGTGCTTTGAATCCCCCCACGCTTATCCCTATGGTAATAATAATTCTCAAACATTTTGATCTTAGGGTCCCTTTACATTCTTAAAAATTATTAAGGACTCTAAAATGCTTTTATTACTATCCATATTAGAAATTAAACCTGAGAAATTTGGTACTTTGAGATTCATTTAAAAATAATTATAAGCCCATTTTGTTAATATAAATAATGCATTTTTTTCCTTAGAAACTGAGACCTAAGGCAAAAATGATGCTTTTTTATGATAAAATATTTTCCCAAAACATTGGTGAGAAGAGTGGCATTGTTTTACATTTTTCAAACCTTTTTAATGTCTGGTTTAATAGAAGACAGCTGAATTCTCCTATGTATGTATTCTTTATTTTTTTAAACTTTTATTGTAGATCCAGGGTTACATGTGAAGGTTTGTTACATAGGTAAATTCATGTCATGGGATTTGTTGTACCGATTATTTCATCATCCAGGTATTAAGCCCAGGGCTCAATAACTTTCTGCTCCTCTCCCTCCTCCCACCCTCCACCCTCAAGTAGACCAGTGTCTGACGTTTCCTTCTTTGTGATCGTGAGTTTTTTGTGTATTCAATCTGTTGTGATATGTTTTGGTTGAAATATATGGGGGAAATCTGATCTCATGAAGATAAGGTGTTGGAAAAAGGAAAACTATTTTATAGCCTTTCCAAGTAGTTCTAGATATTATTCTTTGATACTGTACCAAACTTACATGTGGTAGTTTCTTAGCCTGCATTGCAGTGTGGACTGAATCTGAAACCACTTCAATTAAGTACTGAAATCCAACAGTCTATCTTGCACATACCAGAATCTTTTTGCCTTTGTAACGGCACCCACTGGCCATTTGAAAAATAGGTGTCCACTAAGTTGTAAAAATCACAAAAATGTTGACATATTTCATTATATAATGTCAAAAATAAATTGTTAATATCATGCTTCTCTTACTAGAAAAGTCTCTAAGTACTGGAAAGCTGTCAAGCTTAAGTTGGTGGATACAAGTGTAACAAAATTTGTATTTTCCCGTGAAAATTCAGAGCTACACTAGTGCTTTTTCCGGAGACAACCATTTCACTTGGGCATGTAGCGGCAGTAGTTTCCATTTTTTCACACATATTCTTTAAAAGATGTGTATGCAAGGATGGATTTGAAAATATATATATAATTTTTAGTTCTTTATGAAGGACATTTTTAAAGTGAAACTAGCATATTGTAAAACCTGAAATGTATGATGTGAAGAATACAAAATGCAACTACCAGTACAGACTGGCGCCACTGCCTTGATTGCTGTTAAGGTGTCAGCAGTTTAATCTTTCACGTTACTAGTGCAAATGTCAACAAAGTGAAAAAGGTCAACAAACTCTTAATATTATTATGAAAATCGTTTTGACCTTGCCAACCCACTGAAAAAGTCTCGGTACCCTTAGGGATCTGCGGAGGGCATTTTGGGAGCAGCTGCCCTGGACTCACTACTGTTGTCTCTCATCAGGTTGCAAGTTCTATGTGAACTGTCTGTAACTGTCTGTTACGTGCCCTTGCCTCATAGTGCCTGGGACACAGCACTCAATAAACATCAATACCTGTGGAAAGAGCGAGTAAATACAGGTTATAAACCTTCATCTTACTGCCTCTTTCCTTAATTCAACCTGAACCTACACATTTTGTAAAATTTTGTTTTTTTCACAATTAGGACGCTTGCCAATTTTTTTAAATAGTTGGAGTTGGGGTGCTGCCTGTATGTGATAAGGATGCCCTATAGTTTGGTCAAGTGTTTTTCTGTGTCACCCAAGAGTCATTCCTCCTTTACAGTCCCGCACCAGGCCAGGCCGCTTGGTTTCCCAGTCCGAGACCGGAAGGAACCGGGTAGACAGGAGCACAAAATTCGCATCGACTTTCGGGGAAAACAAAAACACCGATAAACAAAACACTCGCGGAGAAACCAGCAGCAGCAACAGCCCCAGGCACCCAGGAGCAGGAAGCCGCAGCCCCGCGAGACCCGCCGGGTTGCCGGGGCGACGCTTCCGGCTGGCGCGCGCAGCCCCGGGAGCAGGGGAGTTGTGAAATGGGCGGCTAGATCTGCCCGGCGCTGTGAATTCGCCAGCGGGAGCGCGCTCGCGGCCGCGCGTTCTCCGCTTTCCCGGTTCCGTCGCTGACGCGTCGTAGACGTTGGGGAGCGGGAAGGCAGCGGCAGCGGGGTCGGGATGAACAGCGGCGGCGGCTTCGGTTTGGGCTTAGGCTTCGGCCTCACCCCCACGTCGGTGATTCAGGTGACGAATCTGTCGTCGGCGGTGACCAGTGAGCAGATGCGGACGCTTTTTTCCTTCCTAGGAGAAATCGAGGAGCTGCGGCTCTACCCCCCGGAGTAAGTGCTGGAGCTCGGCTGGGGGAGGGGCGCGGGCGCCATAGAGACCTCGGGAGCCGAGGCGTGGGGGAGAGCGCGGACGCGGGCGCGCGGTGCGTGTCACGTGATCGCCCGGGCTTACCTTGGTGCCCATATTTGATTACGGCACCGGGTTCCGCCGTCCGGGTCTCCTTACTAGTCGGATTTGGGGGGTTAACTACTGCACGGAGCCCTTACCAAGGATTTAGAATGGTTGCCCTTTCCGTGCCTCCGGGACTTGTGTTAGCTCATGGGTCTTCGAATTCCGTGCCCCCTCCTCCTCATTTCCCCCCGAACTTAAGATGGCCGCAGGTGGGCCCGGAACAGCCCTCATGGCAAACGCCTCATCGCGTTTTTGCACTCTGAAAATCGCGGAGACCGCGCGTGAGCCACTGCCCGGTTTTTAAGGCCTTGGTGTCAGGCCGTTTTGCTGACGAGAAAGCCTGCTGCTGATGACAAGATGGAACTGGGGCTGTATTTGTTTCCCAGGACGGTCACACAAAACTTAGCATCTTGATTTATCTAACCGAGCGCATCCATGTTCCCAAAGATATGTCTGTTCGCCGTTTTGGCAACAGATTAAATTTTCCTCCTGAAAGGTCACACTGTCCCAGAGCTTTCAGAAAAAGTGTCAGTCGGTGCAGGGTTATCCCTGCCGTATACATTTAAAATCCAGATCTTGGCTGGCATTCACGGGTCGCGGCCACTTCCCAGATGGTGTATTTTGGAATGGTAAAATTTCCCTCGTACGATATCTATTTAGAAAACTCGCAAGGGGTTTGCAGGTTGTTCACATTCTTGCACACATAAACATTTTTTTTTTGATAGTAGATCTTACAGTATTAAGATCCTCTGTTTTTTGTTCATTATATCAAAATCCTTTGAGGGAAGGGGTAATTGCCAAGATTTCTTTCTTTAAAAAAGAAATTGATTTATTTCCTAGTGATGCATTTAGACCTGTTTTTCTTTAGTTTTCTATCTTAGGTTATAACAGTGCTGCTGCATAGCTATGTAAAAGTTGTGTGGTTATTTTTTACTTTTTAAGTTTTTCTTATCTGCTTTTTGTTTTGGAATATTTCATCCATACAGAAAAGTTGAAAGAGTAATACATTGAACATCCATGTTCCCTTCACGAGCATTTTGTCTTTTTTTGGCTACAGTTGATTATTAAAATTTCCCCAGTTATTCTAATAATGCTTTTTTGTCTGTTTTTGATGTAGTATATAATTATACTGTCTCCCTTGAATATGCCAAGTAATCCATGTATTAATAGTTATCTCCTTTAATCTAGTACAGTCCCGTCACCTTTTAAAACATTTGAAAGTTGTGACATTGACATTTTGTTCTGTAGTTCATTTTGTCTTGTAAAATGACCCATAATCTGAGTTTATATAGATGAGATGTATAGAGATATGTGCGTATATATCTCTCTCTCTTTATATTTCTTCATGACGAGATTCAGGTAGTACATTTTTGACGAGAATACTGCATAAGTGCACGCACATACATTTTGATTGATTAACCATGGCATTATTGCTTTAATTAACTTTTGGAAATGCTTTCAGCCATCTCAATTTAAGCTCTCAGAACATTTCTTAATAATTGAGAATTATTTGGGGTGAGTGCCGTATCCTGCAGGCATTGGAATCAATCAGTAAAATATTTTGTACATGAACCTTTGTAAATCTTGCTTTCAAGGCTGTGGTAATAAGGTATCTCATAGGTAGAAGAAATATATTGCAGAATGTTATTCATTATCAACATAACATTTATTTGGTTGAAACCTGTGTTTGGGTGACAACACATTACCAGTTATTAACTGACAGTAATGGGCTACTTTTTTGAAATCAGGTGTTATTACTTGGAGTTTAAAAGTCAAAGAGAGTAAAAAGTACTTAAACATATGAAAGATTACGGTAGTGTGTGTCACAAACTGTAACACATAAAACAAAATTATTGCATACATGTAACGTATATAGGCCAGGCAAAATCCTTAACTAGTTTTTCCGTAAGTGCAATACTAGATCCCTCATTCATGTTTTAAAGCAATATTAACATGCTTTATTCACAGGTTTTCTGCTTCGTAATGAAGTTGTCATTGCCTGGTCCTTATATTAGAAGACGTGTTTGCAGATTTGGACCGAAATGGATAAAAATTGCAATAGTAGTAGTTGTATTGAAAATATATTGTTTTACAGTGTCACATAAATTATTTTATGACATCTTTAGAACCGAGTAGAAAATCGTTTTAAAATTGGAAATATATTCATATATTTATTTCCATATATGTATTTCCAAGTATATTGGAAATACAGTAATAGAATGTGAAAATAGTTTCTCATTTAAATTTTATGATTGAGCCAGGTGTGGTGGTGTGCACCTATAGTCCCAGCTACTCAGGAGGCTGTGGTGGGTGAAAGAATAGCTTGAGCCCACGGTTTGATTCCAACCTGAGTAACATATTGAGATCCCTATCTCTTAAAAACAAAAAATGACTTAAGTTGCTAATATGAAAATTCAGATTTTAAACTTAATTCTTTTGGCATGATGCAGTGGTTGAGTTTCATCTTTATATTTTAAACGTTAAGAATTTTTTAAGGTTAGGGAATTCTTGTGAACATTCACTGTAAGCATTAATTTTTATTTGCAATTTGTCATCCTTTTTTTTGTGCTGCCAGTTGATAAATATGTAGAATTACTATTAACTTTTTGTACGATAAATCAATCTCGCAGCTTGTGAAAACTTCCTTACACAAGTAAGAAATCCTTGTTGTTTTTTCGGTAAATTTTTCTTTGAGGTTTAATGTACCTACAGAGAAGTGCACAGATGGTAAGCGCAGATTGTGAATCTTTACAAAGTAGACATATACCTGTATAACCAGCACACAGGATTATCTGCACCCTGTAAGTTCCCCGTCACCCCCTTCAGATAACTAAACCCTGAAGGGTAAGCCTATCCTGATTTGTTACACTAGATATTTTTCCTGTGTTAATTTTTTTTGCTTGATTTCCTTCACTTCTCTGGTCTTCAAAAGTTCTAAGAAAGAATGGAAAAATCTGTCAACTACTTATTTAAGTTTATTTAGTTTAAAAAAAAAATAACCACTAAAACCACTTTATAGAAAATAGAGAAAAGGAAACAGCACTTGTGATCCCACCACTCTATCAAAGCTTCTTTCCATTTCCATGTATTTCCCTGCAGTCCTTTTCACATGCATTAATAAATATTGGACATATTACCTCATTGGTTTTAAAAATAATTGTATAGTGCTATCATTATGTAACATATGTAATATAGTGTAATCAAAGGAATCATACACTGTGATTTTAAACTTTTTTCACTTAATTTGTCATAAGCATTTTCCATATTGCTGTTTTATTTATAGTAATAATGTTTAGAGATTAGTAATTTCTGAGTGTATTGTGTGTTTTTGAAATTCTATTGTTGGATAGTTTGATTGCTTTTTTTGGTATTTCAGATTAGTGGATTTTAGCTAGAAACATTGGTAGGTGTGTATTTTTGATTGTCAACAATGATTGGAGGGCCTGTAGGCGTTTAGTGGGTAAATGTTAGCAATGCGTAAGTAGTCTTAAGCAGGAGGAATTGTGCTAATCCATAGGGCCACTGAAGCCCAGTGGAGAAACCGTGTTATAAATAATGCACCAACTAATATTTTTGTACATGATACTGTATGCTTTGCTCATGTTTTGGCGTATCTTTTTTGGTAGGTCCTCTGTCCTCTAAAGGATGTATATATTAATGTACTGATAAAATATTGGACATATTATTACCTCATTAGCTTTAAAAATATTGTATAGTGCTATTATTATGTTTAATAAAAGACAAAATAACCCATTAGGGCCAAGAAATTTAATTGATGCCCAAAAAGTTGGTTCTTTGGTTTCTGCGTTTACTACCCAGTGAGAAGTTTTAATTTTTTTTGAAAAATTGGTAAGATTTTGTATTTTAAAAAACCAAAACTTAAGTCAACAAATGAGATCAAACTAAAATCTGCTAAATTTGGGTACTGCTACTTTCTTTTTTAAAATTTATTTTTAAAATTTTATTTATTTATTTATTTAGTAAGTAGAGACAGGATTTCACCATGTTACGCAGGCTGGAGTCAAACTCCTGGGCTTAAGCAGTCTGCCTGCTTTGGCCTCCTAAAGTGCTGGGACGACAGATGTGAGCCACTGTGCCTGGCCTGCTTGTTTCTATAGATACATACATTTAGACCAAATGGAATATGTCACCCCCTTTTATTTGTTTTTTTCCCCCAAGGTCTTCCTCTGTTGCCCAGGCTGGTCTTGAACTCCTGGGCACAAGCAAGTACACATTTGTTTGATGAGCTGTCTGTATGTTGGCTTGCCACTCTAATAATTGTAGTTTATAATGGTCAAAATAAAATAGTGTTACCTTTCCTGAAAATTCCAAATATTTGTATTTTTATAAAGTAAATGTAAGTTGATCTTTATTCTATTTTAAGGAAGGTAATTGGAAATGAAAATTAAGAAAATTGGCTGGGTGCAGTGGTCCACGCCTGTAATCCCAGCACTTTGGGAAGCTGAGGCAGGCGGATCACAAGGTCAGGAGTTCAAGACCAGTCTGGCTAACATAGTGAAATCTCGTTTCTACTAAAAATACAAAAAATTAGCTGGGTGTGGTGGTGTGCACCTGTAATCCCAGCTACTTGGGAGGCAGCAGGAGAATCGCATGAACGTGGAAGGTGGAGGTTGCAGTGAGCCAAGGTCCCGCCATTGCACTCCAGCTTGGGCGGCAGTGTGAGACTCTGTCTCAAAACAAAAACAAACAAACAAAAAACATTGCTTAAATTAGTGGAGTAGCCATACCTAGTATCCATACTTCCATTATAATGCTGTTCAGAAGAGACCAACATTTTTTTAACCAGTTCCCAGGCTTGTGAAATGTTGGTGGCGTATCTTCACGTATAGTTACATTACAATCCAGACTCAGAGTGCATATTTCTGTGGATGTTTTAAATTTGAAATGAAGTAGATTTCAACTAGGGGTATTTGGAAATGTGGTTTTAGTTTTCAGTAGTTCTTTCTTACGTTTACATTCCTTTACCAAAGGATTGGTCAATTTAGGAATTGTTGCTTCAGTGATGACTGTCAGGCTCTTGAAGGTTTCAGAGGCAAAAGAGTTACTCTTGTTGGAATTGCTAGGGCTTTAGTAGGTTATTGTAATCATAGACTGCTTTCGGTTACAAAGGACAGAAACAGTGTTACCCAAGGTAGATCAAGAAGAGACATTATTATTAAAAAGAAAGATTTCACTACATTGAAAAATAAAGATTGTAGTACAGCCAGGCCTCATGGGAACTATGACTGGGAACTGAAAGGGTATCAGCAATCAAGATGACTGTTTGCTTCTTTCTCTCCAGTGTTTATTATCAATTCGGTTTATTTCTATCTACTCTATTTCTTTGCATACCTATTCTGTACTCATCATTTGGCTTACAGCTTACTGTAAATCACCTTCCAGCCCAATAGAGAGAACCTGATTGATTGATCTAGTGCATTTGGTTGAGCCTGACTTCCCAAATTATAGGTTGCTGGTCAGCCAGGGAAATGGGCCCTTGAGACTGGTGACTAATCACTTGTGGCTAGAGAAGCTTACAGGATCTGTTGAGGGTTTCACATAAGGAAACCATGCTAAGGCCTGCGCCGAAGCAATATAGAACGTCTTGGTAGCACATGTAGGAGGCTGTACCTAATGATTGTGGTATCTTAAGATGGTTTACCAGAAGACTTGGAAATTTGAGCCTTGAAGAATAGTGGAATTAGCATTCAAAATGGGAGTTAGGATACCATAACCAAATGGAACAGCATATATAAAGATCCTTATGTTTGTGATGTGTTGTTGAAACCACAGGTATAATTTTTGGTTATCATCATTTACATGATGAGGCAAGAACAGAATAGTACTTTAAGGAAATTTAATATGTGGAGTGACACAATGAAATTTAGTGTTTAGAAAGATCACTGTGGGAGTTTTTTGGAAGACCATTAATAAGGATTTGAGGTTGGGTGCTGTGTGATTTGTTAAGGGCTGTTTAGTAATCCACATGAGAAATGATGAGGGTCTGAATTAAGGCATTGGTAATGAGAATGATGAAAAAATTAATGTGACAAATATTTAGAAGGTACTCTAAGCAGGATTTATTGACCAATTGGATGAGGAGGACAGAAAGGTCAAGGATAATTTTTCAGTTAGAATAAGTAGAGTTTTGGAAATAACTTCAAATCTTTGTAGTTTGACAATTTTTTTTTCTTTTTTGAGAGACAGTCTCACTCTCTTGCCCAGGCTGGAGTGCGGTGGTGTGATCTCAGCTCACTGCAACCTCTGTCTCCCAGGTTCAAGCGATTCTTGTGCCTCAGCCTCCCAAGTAGCTGGGATTGCAGGCGTGTGCCACCACAGCCAGCTAATTTTTGTATTTTTAGTAGAGATGGGGTTTCATCATGTTGGCCGGGCTGGTCTCGAACTCCTGACATCAGGTAATCTGCCTGCCTCTGCCTCCCATAGTGCTAGGATTACAGGCATGAGCCACCCTGCCTGGCTGACAAAATACTATTTTTAAGACTAAATTCGTGGGGGTGGGAACTTTATTCATTGTGGTTATTCATTCTGGGATGAAGTTGATGAGTCCCAACCATCTTTTGAATGTTGCCAGTCATTGTGGCAGAGGAAAAGAGCCAAATAGTGGTTCTCAAAGCTTCTTCAGAATAGTGACACATGTTGGTTCTGCTCATATTTAACTGACCAAAGCAGGTTACATGGCCACACCTAACTTAAAGGAACAGAAAAAGGAAATTTTATTGTGTACCTGGAAAGAGCTTTGGAAGTAGTTGGTGGGCAGCGCTTAGGTCGGTCACTCTAGTGACTCCTAGGTTTCAGACTTGGGTAATATGATGGTATCTTTCAGACTTGGGTAATATGATGAGATATGGAATATAGGGGACAGAGGGCAAGACTGGTAAGGAAGGAGGTTGATGAATGTATTTTGGACTTACTTAGTGACCGTCAAGGTGTAATATTCCAGCAGGCACTTGGACCTGGGAGTCTAGAGCTCACAAGAGGCCTGAATTGGCGATTTGGTCATGTAAAGGTGGTCAGTTAAGTCTGGATGTGGATATGATTACCTCAGTGTCAGTACACAAATTGATTTGTCTTAGGTATTGGGTTGAGTAAGGAGGGATTTTCGGTGAGGGCTGATGTGAATCCTGAATTGGTTGCCCTTAGGCAGAAGTGAGTTGGATGCTAAGAGGTACATCTTTTATTTTCAACTTTGGCCTTACTAATTGTGTTAATAATGTTAATAGTTTTAAGTTCTAAATGTAGATACATTTTATTATCACATTGTTTGGTTAATAGCATAAGTATATAAATTTAACCATTATTAATGTGGTTATTCTACGTTGTTTAAAGATGGATTTGTTTCTGAACGTGAATAATTACAAAGAAATCTGGATTTTTGGATTTTAAAAATGACTGTGGAATTGCTAATTTAATAGTATATCAGAATGGTTTAAAGATTCTTGATTAGTTGAATGATTACAGTTGCATGAAGTTTGGAATTAGATGATTAGATGTTAGATGTTAACTTTGCCATTTACTAGTTCCAGAATTGTAGTCGGTTTTCTTTCCTGTTTTGTAAACAAAAGTAACTGACTATTAAGTCATGTATTTTTCAAGTGATCTCTCTTTTTTTAGTGTGAAAAATCTTAAATGTTTCAAATAGATTTTAGGATAAAATCTATGTTACAGTTTACATATATACCTAGTTTTGTCCTGCTAAACAATTACAGATTTTAATGAAAAGTAATTATGGATAGGCTGACAAAATGATTATCCATGAGGATAGTGTATTTTCGAATCTAACAGGATGTATTCATTTTAGGAAAGGCTCCTTTCATTTGTGCTGTCTGGTTCATTTTTACTATAGGCCTGCCTGGGTTGAACTGAATCAAGTAGGACCAATTAGAGTCTATGCTGTTTTGCCTATAAAATATGTAAGATTTTGTTTGTAAAATCTTTTGTCTGGAAAACCATATCACTGTACAGCTCTGGTGTATGCAAAAGACCTTAATTTAAATTCCATATTACCTGATTGTTTCTAAGACTGTTGTGAAGTTTAGTCATCTAAATGCTTGGGAAACACATTTAAGAAGCGTTGGAATGATGATAAAATTTGAAATCTTGAGGATTGGAGCTTTTATAAAGGGATTTTTGCTTACATATGATACACTTTTTAGGTTAATTTTTGGGTTAAATTACCTTTTTTTTACATTTCACTCGGATTAAGGATTGATTCGAGTTCCAAGTTTTACAAGTAACGCAACAGGCCTGCCTCGATTGCCTTCTGTCTTGGTAGACAAATCACCATTAAATGACTAAGTTTCACTATTTTATGTGTTAATGATCCTTAACAACAAAAAGTTTTAAAGTCTTAATTTCGTAAGATTATGTAAAGATTAAGAAAGAAATTTTAAGTGAAAATGATAAAACCAAGCAAATGTTTATTAGTTCAATTGTTTTTCTTTTTATCTTGCAGCAACGCACCTCTTGCTTTTTCCTCCAAAGTATGTTATGTTAAGTTTCGTGATCCATCAAGTGTTGGCGTGGCCCAGCATCTAACTAACACGGTTTTTATTGACAGAGCTCTGATAGTTGTTCCTTGTGCAGAAGGTTGGTATCTCACTTTTTTCCTCTTATTTTAATTTCTGTCCTGTCTGTTACTGCCTTTAGCTTTCCTAGAGATTGGCAAGTAGACAATACTCTTGGTGTGTGTGTGAAAGTAAGAATGAAATTTGGAGAAGGTAAACATTTTTACCTAATAGTATTATTAAAATGGTTAATTTATGACTTATGTACATTTGAGATTTTACGATTTAACATTCATAAATTGGCTTCTGGTTTGCTTTGGCTTTCTGTAGTCAATTTGCAGATTGCAAAGAAAGCTTTCGGAAATTAAAAAAAAAATTGATATGGGAAATTACTTTAAATGTGTAATTAAGCATATACCCTGTGTGTTCAATATTAATACTATTACAAATGAAAACAATGTACACATTTTGGCAAATTGGGGTTAAGTGATATTTATAAGAAAAATATTTGTAATTTATACTTTCAAGTACACTCTTAAGGTAATTTACCTTAATGGTTACTATGAGATCATTATTTTATATTCAGTGTAATTGTTTGCTTTGCAACTGGAATTTAATTTTTTCTTTTATTGGCCCCAAAAAGGGGCAGGAGGAGTGTTGGAAAAAAAGAAAAGCAATTTTCCAAAGCCTCCATAAAGGAAATAGTTCTTGAAGATAGGAACAAAGGCCTTAAAGTATCCATTAAATTTTATGACCTAAACTGCTTTAAGAACTAATTATTACTAATATTTTTTAGTAACTTCTGTTTACAGAGCCACTCACGTATAATAGACTGTGCTGAATTTTGACACTTCTGGTGTGTAATAAACTTTTATTCAGAGCACTGACTAGCGTGTGTACAGGATTTTAGAATTGGGTTATTATAAATTAAAATGTCTTTAAGTAGATTTTCTCCGGTGGATGATTGTAACTGAAACTGTTTTAAACATAAAAGTTTATGGGAAACAGTTTGATGGGCTTTCATATGTAATTTTTAAAACCTCTTTTAGTGGCCAGGCTACCATTAAAATAACATATAAGAAGCAGTTTGCTGCGCTTTCAAGGTTTTATGCGTATTTCAGAATGCCTGTTCTGGGACGTCAAAAACATTACAAAAACATTAATACTATTACAAATGAAAACAATGTACACATTTTGGCAAATTGGGGTTAAGTGATATTTATAAGAAAAATATTTGTAATTTATACTTTCAAGTACACTCTTAAGATAATTTACCTTAATTGTTACTATGAGATCATTATTATATATATAATATAGTGAGTACCAGGCTGGCATTTTTGAAGTCCCAGAATAGGACATTCTCAGTATTTTTCAGATAAACTTGGAAGTGTCTTTCCCATGCTTGGGGGTTAGAGTAGGTAAGGAAGATAAAAATGGATTAAAGTTCATTATTGGCCAAATATATCTTTATCTGCTGATCTGTAAGGCTACAGTGAGCTCCAGATTGGTGAGGTGGGAAAGGAGCTGGTTAATGGTGTCGTTCTACGAACTTTGTAGTGAAATTTCATACTGAGAAACTGCCTGGGAAAAAAGAAATCAGGTAAAAGGTTTATTAAAGTGGAATATTAATTATATCAGAAAATTAATGCCACCAATAACACAGGATCTTTTATTATGTTAGCTTATTACTTAATTGGAAGGAATAATTTTATCAGTGTTGCTTGGTTGGAAACTGCTATATTCCCATAGAATCTTTCATATATCTGAGAAGCCCTACTGTATTTTGTTATAAATGTTCAAGATTATGGGTATGTAGATGTCCCTTTTATTGTTTATTTTACTTGATAGAGATGAATAAATGCACAGTCAGATGTACCTTTTTAATATTTTTAATATTATAACTTGGACAGTTTTACCGTTTTTGAACAGAAAAATTTAAGCATACTTTTATCGCAATTTATAAGTAAGTAAATATTTTAAAACACTAACCTGCAATTGGTATTGGTGAAACATTCAAATATATGTTTTTCATTAGTTGTGTTAAATACAGCAGAGATGAATTTAGGGAACCTTGAGAATTTCACAGTGAGCTGTTAAAAGTCTGATTATGCACTACAAGCAAAGAAATAGTGCGTTATTGTATTAAAAAAGATAGCAGAGATAGCAGAGTGAGTGTGAAATAACCAAAGGAAAGTATTCCAGTGGAGTACTGTAAGAGGAGATGTGCTGTGGTGCTATAAGCAAGCAGTGTTCTGTTGACCTCACTGACTGCATCCTTTCCTTGATGTTGAACAAACAGCATCATAAGTGAGAAAAACCATAGAAAAAATTTTAAGAAGTTTTTTCAGTTTCTTTGAATTGCTGTTTTTTAGTGCAGACAGTAATGTGAGAAGATTGTAAGTTGTAAAAGTAACATTTGATGTGTAACAGTTTCATGCATATTAAGCCTTAGCCTTTGTTAATAAAACATGCCATTTCAAAATAAAATATGCTTTCATTATACTTGTCCAAATATGACCTCTTTTTGTTGTTGCGTGCATTTCAGATTTCTTTTTATAAATGTTAACACGTAGAAAAAGATACGGTCAAACATAACAAGGGTGTCAGCCTAATCATCAGTCATAACTTTATGTCCACATTTTCTAGTAGATGGATTTTGACTATTAATTTGGTTTTGTATGTTTTCTCTATGTGATATTTGTGCATTATTAGATGACTAGACTGGCCAAGGCAGACCTGTTACACTTGCCTGAGTTAGGCATTGTTTGCCATGCCACTAAACCTGCCGTCAAGTGAAATCTTCATTGGGGAAATGAGATCGGAGTCTGAACCGCAGAAGATGGACGCCCTGTCTCTGTTTTTTATTGTTTTACTTTAATTTCATTTCTTTTTCTTTATTTTGTCCCTTTTTTTGTTTTTGTTTTTGTTTTTGTTTTGTTAAATCTCTTTCACTTTAACTTGTGAGCTGGTTTTCCCAGTTCTTTGTAAATGGTATTTCATTAAGGGTTCATAACGTGTTGCAAATTATATTGGGAGATGATTAGCAGAGCTCAACCTTAAGATAAAGCAAATTTTCATGTGGTAAATTAGGATACAGTGTTGTGAAGCTCAGTGTGAGTCTTAATTCGTGTGTATGGACTGATAAGGTACATTTTGTTCTTGAAACATTAAAACACTTATAAGTATCTCAGGAACACTTTCTGATCTCAGTGCAACATTTTTCCAGTGTTTTTTTTTCCCCCTAGTATACATCTCTCATAAAAACTGATAGCTTCTAATTTTTGTCCTTCCCCCTGAAATTTTAGGCATACAAAATCGTCAAGGAAAATAAGTAAATATAACAATCTGGGAGTAGAGGAGAAGAGCCTTTCATTTTTATAATGGTTATTTATTATAGAACTTATTTCCTTGACTTACGAAGACTTTGTTGCCTATGTGGGGAATGGATATTTGAGAAGCTTACTTGCATGTAGGTTTTTGTTAGCTTGAATTTTTCGTTGAATATTTTTCAGAGGTTTTTAGCTTCTAAATGGATTCTGAGATTAGGACTGTTACTTTAATACAGTGAGAGATGTTTTCCTCAGTTGATTTTGAGGAGTATAGTTTGGGAAAAATGCTAAATGCTTATTTGTTTTATACTTTTATAAACTCTGTTATTTGGAGGGTAAATTTGGTAGAATTCTGTCTTGGAAATTAAGCAATGGAGCTTTTTCTTAAAGTACTTTTACCATTACCTTTAGGTAATTAGAATAAGTATATAGAGTAATTAGAATGGTAATTAACAGTTAATTTGTTTAAAAATGTGCTTATAGTGGAGTTACACATTTATAGTAAACTCTTGTGAAAGGCAGTGAGAGAGTCTGACAACCTACTGATATTTTATTTAAGCTAAAAGTAAAAGACTTCATAACACTAAGTAGTCAACTTTTGGCCGGTGTTGAATACCCTTTTTGTTTGTATAGTCTTTCTACAATGTCTTCAATAGGTAGTTTTGCTTGTTAATGGACAAGTGATATTAAATTTGGAACATTACTAGATTAGAACTCTTAATTTCTTTAGGTGCATACATTAAGGTAGTGAAGATGGAGTTTCTGCCTCAAAACCTCAATTTATCAAGAATGTTCAGGTTTTACAAACCTTTTAAGATACCAATTTATAACAGATAAAACAGGTGAAATCAATATAAATAGTATAGTGTATATGTGGGTATATATAAATACATGTGTTACTATCAATAACTAATACATATAAAGCAGATTATTGTTATTTGATGTTTTCCATAAGGCCCACCTGCCTTTTGTTGATGCATGTTAAGAAATCTGTTCTCCAGAATTTATACTGAAATAATAAAGATAACTTTGTTTTTGAAATTAATAAAATAACATAAACTTAGAAGCTGCAAAGTTAGAAAATAGTAGGCATTTGCTAAAGCTAATAAAATGTAATTTTTATTTGCTTCCTATAAAGAAGGCATAGCCATTATTTAAATCAAGTTTTAAATTCTGACTTGAGTTCCATCCATGTTTAGAGATATATTCAGATAATATTGTTTAGGGATTTATCTCTGCACATCTGGTTGTTTTAAATATTTTTACAACTGAAACCAGGCATGGTGCTTGTGAAAATTTACTACATATGCTATATTTCAGTTTAGCATGCTTTTGTACATTGTCTTTTAAAACACTTTTGGAGAATTAATAATGGAAATGCTTCACCAGCTACCGCCTGAGTGTTCTTCTAAATATATCCACATGTAGTCGACTATTTAAGAATTTTTTTTTTTTTTTTGCCTAAGGGGATAAGGAAAAATAATGAGAAAGTTGCAGTCCTTATCAGAAGTAATTGGTTAGAATTCAGAAATGAATATGACAAATCGTAACTATTTCAGAGTAAGTTTTTCATTTTTTTAGGTTGTAGGGATTTTTTTTTCCTAGTTAATGTTATTAGATTATTTTAGTGTTACTATTTTTATTAGGCAGTTAAAATGTTTTTAAGCAAGCTCTAAGGCATTAACCTCCCCCTTCAGATAAGTATACATAAATTGGTTCTAAAAGTTAATATTTTAAGAAGTTTTCTGAAACCAGGGAACTTTTTTGTTTCCTAAAACATTTTTAGTAGTTTCCCAAGGCAAATTTTTTGGAACTGAATTCTTTTAGGCATCTCCGATGTTGGTGAGATGCCTTATTAACTGAACGGATGTAGGCTTTCTTTTACATTGAAGTTGATTACATGGAGTAAGTTTTTGTTTTCTATTTGAAATTAAATGGAATCTGTTGGAGGGTTATCAAAATTGTTTGCATCACAAATAGGTAGTTTCAGTAACAGGATAGGGGCACTCATTAAGAAATTTCAATTCGCACATATTTGTTTTTTCTTTTTCTTTTTTTTGACTAATTTGGTTATTTGCCATTTCTGGGGATTAAACTTTAAAAAATGTTCTTCTTTTCTGTATCTGATGTTCTGTGTGCTATTAGTGATGCAGCCAACACGAACGGTTGTCATGTGTAACACAACTTTCGATCACCGCGAAAACACCGTCCTGGGAAAGCGTCCATGCTTGATATCGTTTGGTTCATGAACATTAAGTTTCCAGTACAGGTGACCCATAGCTCAAAGTGTTAAATAATTGTCTACATTATTCAGTTTTTAAAATAATATTCCATTAATGAGATTGTTAATATTTGAAGTTTTGCTCACTTTTATTTTTCCTAGTAGAGCAGGATAAAAGGAAAGACTTAAGTTCTTATTTATTTCTTTATACGGATCTGATAGATAGATACATTTATTATTATTATTTTTTAACTGCAAGGGTAATTATAAAATCATAGTGTAAAGTTTGTGTGGTGTTTCTGCTTTTTGTAATGTTTGGAACTTGCCTCTGCAGGTAAAATCCCAGAGGAATCCAAAGCCCTCTCTTTATTGGCTCCTGCTCCAACCATGACAAGTCTGATGCCTGGTGCAGGATTGCTTCCAATACCGACCCCAAATCCTTTGACTACTGTAAGTACTATAAGCCCTCTTATGAAAGAGGTGAACGTTAAACTATGTGACCAGTTGAATAGAGAGCTTCAAATTATTTGCATTTGGATCTTTTTTTTTTTTAAATGGAGAGGATTCAAAAATCACTGCTTAAACTTTTTTTTTTTTTTTCACTTTATCACTGACTTAAACTGTGTTTTGGATTTACTCCTGAAGTAATAGGGGATTCATTTAAATTTGAGAACCCAAATAGATTATTCATTAGAAAATCAGTTATTAAAACTCAATATTTTAAATAGCATAGATTATCTAGGTAACTGTATTTCTCAGTTAATGAGGACTAAGTCCATTTAAAATATGTGAAATAATCCACAACTTTGGTAATGGGAAAAAATAGGCCTTTGTCTGATATTGAGAAAATGTGATAAGGTGAAAACATGGCAAAATATTTTTCCATTAACTATGCAGAATTAAATCATAATTTAGTAATGCTTCCTTAGTGATTTCCAAGTGGGATTTAAAAAGGATATTACTGTTACTGGCTCTTGGTTTTTGTTTAAAAAATTCTGGCCATATTTATTTTAAAAGAAGTGCCATTTTTCTTCAGAAGGCAACCTAAAGCAAAATAGAAAGCTCTCCTTAATTGGAAGTTGAATCTAGCTTTGTGGTGTTGGATAGGGATTGAATTAAGAAATGAACTATGTGATTGTAGTTAATTTATCTAGATTGTAAGAGTGGTTCCTGAAATTTTGAAGTGCAAAATTTTAGATTTGTAGTTTTTACATAACATTGCTATGCTAAAGACCTACATTCTGATTCTTAGGGGGAAATGTTTTTTAATTGAACTTATATGTTCAAGGAACAGAATGGTGGTCAGTATGGGTGAAGCATAGTGAGTGAGGGTCATGAGTGTTTGAGATTGGAGGGGATAGACAGGACACAGATTATCATAGGGCTTTTTAGACCATCGAAAGAGGGGTTTGAATTTTATTCTTAAGGTAATTAGAAACCATTCATGGGTTTTAAGCAGGGATATGACATGATTTGACATGTTTTAAAAAGATCAGACTGGCTGCTGCGATAATAAGTGACATTGATTTCTTAAACTTCTGCTTTCACCTTTAGGAAGTGCCGTTACTTAACAGTTGTTAAATCTTAGTTCTGCGCCATGTTTGTATATATAGTCATTAATGGTCAAAATGTTCTCTAATAGCAAAGTGGAAATGAAAAGAGTTGTCTTTTTTTTTTGAAAGCTCTTTTAATTCTGAAAAATTTTTTTCTGCTTTCAAATTCTGAGATCTTGTATTTCTTCTAGTTTACGTTCACATTAAAAATAATACGTTCCTTAATGCTGAAAGTAAAAATTGAATTTAGTAGTTATAGAAAGATTATTCAAAGTTTTTAAGGTTTTTGTCCTTTTCCTACCATGGCATAAATAAGGGCTCAATATTTTAGATATATATTCTTAGGTAAACTTTCAGCATGATAATAATATCCATTTCTTAGGGTTGATATGAGGATTAAGTTACTACTTCAGTTAAATTCGATGCTATGATAATTGTTGACTATTAGGAACGCATAGTCTGTGTTTTTCAATGACCAAGGTACAGTTTATTCTCATTCTTTGTGAATTCTGTATTTTTGAATTCACTTAGTAAGTAAAATTTTTTTGAAACCCCACATCAACAGTTGCAGCACTTTTGTGGTCATTTGTGGACATACACAGAGTGATGAAAAATTTGGGTTCGTCTATGTGCATGGAGGTCAAAATCTTCTTGTTTTGGCACTCAGGCTGTAAACAGGCACGTAGTCTGTTTAGTGCTATGTTCTTCGAATTGTACTTTTTGTTGGTGATTTCACTGTTAAGATGGGCCCACAAGTGTGGTGCCAAACTGCTGTCTAGTGTTCCTAAGTACAGGAAGATTGTGAAGTGCCTCATGGAGAAAATATTAAATACATGTATTAGATAAGCTTCATTCAGGCCTGAGTTGTGGTGCTGCTGGCTGTGAGTTCAGTGTTAATGAATCGACAGTATATAACAGATAAGGTGTCTTTAAACAGAAGCACATATAAAATAAGGTTAAATATTTTATTAGTTAATGTAAATGTGACCAGAGGCTCATAGGAACTTCACCCTGTATTTTCCCTGGGAATAATGGTTCAATATTCAATAATTCATTGTTTGTGGAAACTATAGAACATAGCTACCTCAAGTAATGAGAAACAGCTTGTTTTTTAGGGTCAAGTTTAAAAGTGGCTAAAATATCCAGACAGTAAAATATATTTTGAATTACATTTAAAACTAATGTGACCTAATTTTAATAAGTCAGACATATATATGAGTTAAAGTTTGGAGTCCCTAGTCTCCTTTCATTCTTGTTGAGTTCATTCTTTTCAAGATTAGAGAATGGTAGCTTTGGATACTAATAGAAAATATGTGTTCTGTGTGTTTTTTTTTCTTCTTTCGATAGCTTGGTGTTTCACTTAGCAGTTTGGGAGCTATACCAGCAGCAGCACTAGACCCCAACATTGCAACACTTGGAGAGATACCACAGCCACCACTTATGGGAAACGTGGATCCTTCCAAAATAGATGAAATTAGGAGAACGGTTTATGTTGGAAATTTGAATTCCCAGGTAACTAATTTAGGAAGAAACAAAGCAGCAGTAGCCCTTATTCTTTTTCTCTTCTTAAAAATCGTATCAGTGGATACAGTAATATTTACCTGATTTTTTAAATGGATGTATTTTATCAAAGTGTCACTTTGTTTCCTTAGACAACCACAGCTGATCAGCTACTTGAATTTTTTAAACAAGTTGGAGAAGTGAAGTTTGTACGGATGGCAGGTGATGAGACTCAGCCAACTCGGTTTGCTTTTGTGGAATTTGCAGACCAAAATTCTGTACCAAGGGCCCTTGCTTTTAATGGAGTTATGTTTGGAGACAGGCCACTGAAGTAAGAAATCCTAAACAAAGAAATTTTAATGATTTTGAAAAAATTTAAAGTATTTTTGATGTAATTAAGGCTTTTTTTTTTCTTTTTAATAGTAATTGGCAATTTGTGGAAAGGAAGACTTTGTGTTAAGTATAAATGAATACATGAGATACTTACCATTTTAGTCTTTAAATTCCTTTATTTAGAGACATTTATTTTCTCATTTTCTGTTTTCTAGGTTCTAATTCAATGTTAACATTATTTATATACCTTGCACAACAGTTGTAGGTCTTTTTCCATAGACTTTAATAAATCAGGTTAGTTTTACATTATGACTCTAGACTTAATTGAGCAACTTAACATGTAGGTTGAACTATAGTACTTCCAGTAATAACTGTGGTAAATTCAAAATCTCCGGAAGGAAATTATAAGTGCCCACAAGTGTTTTAAACCAGACATTTTGACTTTTAAGGTTTGCTTACATCCTTGTTTGTAAAACGTTGATATAGCCTTCGAGATGAACTCCAGACCGGATACTCTATTTCATGCAGATTATTGAGGCAAATATAGTTTTGCTTGAATTTCATAGATTGCTTTAGTTACACAATTTGATCAGGATTTTTCTGTTAAATGATAACTAATTGTTGTTAGTGGGTACTTGTCTTCTCAGTGTGGAAGGGGTAAAGCAAGACACATGACATCCATTCATGTGCATCAGAGAAGGCATTCTTATCTCGTAGAGGAAGAATGTGCCTTGTACATTCAAAGCTATGTCTGACTCAGCCATGGTTCAGGGTTGGTTACAATGATGTACATAATATGATAATATACAGATAGCTTTCACTTCTAGAGTGTACAGGATATCAATAAGATCTTTTGATCTGAAAATACAAATAATTCATTTTCATATTGGTATCAGCATTTTAATTTATTTTAATTCTAAGCTGTGGAAAAGCACTTAATCTTGTCTGTTTGAATTAAGTTAGCTAGGGTCCAATTTTCTTTTTCTGCCGTTTTTGGTTATATTAGCAAGGAATGATAGGAAGTGGGGATGAGAGATTAATCATGGTTTTGAGGTTGCTTTTGGGTATTCTGTATTTATATCATTCTCATGTGCTTCTGAGATGTCCTCAAATTTATAAATATGTGTATCATATAAATGTTTGTTTTATAAAATGTGTGTATTTGTGATATGCTAATATTTTTAATTTAGAATAAATCACTCCAACAATGCAATAGTAAAACCCCCTGAGATGACACCTCAGGCTGCAGCTAAGGAGTTAGAAGAAGTAATGAAGCGAGTACGAGAAGCTCAGTCATTTATCTCAGCAGCTATTGAACCAGGTAAGTCCATAACGTTGTTACATAGGTCATAGTTTAAAGATCATAGAATCTTAGAACTGGAAGGAATTTTAGAAATCATCTTGTTCAGTCTCTTCGTTTTACAAACAAGAAGACTGAAACTCAAGAAATAGTAAGTAGCGTACTCATGTCAAAGAAAAACTTAGCACATATTTTATTCTTTTCCGTGATACTGAATTGAGGCACTTTAGTCTGAGCTAATCAGCCCTGAATTTTCATAGCAAAATCAGTGCTCAAAAATGATTTGCTGAAAGCAAAAATGTTATTGCAAGGCTAAAAAGAGTAAATATATTTAAGATGTTGTGATTCGGCAGGTTTACTTTTCCTCAACATTTTAATTTTGAAAATAGAAAAGAGAGCCCGTGATTTAGAAAAAAATACAGCTACTGTATTTTAGCAAGGTAAAGGAACACCTATTCAAACTTTTGTGTTGCTAATGAAAATAATTTAAAAACCCATTCTAAAAACATCTAGGTGGTTTACATTTGAGCAGATTTTCTAAATCAACACTCGGAATTTAAGCTTCAATTCTAGCAGAGTAAGTGGAGAAAGGACTTAAAATCACTGTCACAGGAATTACAGACATGTTATAATCGTACGTTACGGCAGCAACATAATATTACGAACAGCTGTTTATAATCATCTGGTTTATATGTACTGCTGCAGGGTGGCTGCACTCAACGAGTTTATGCAATGACTTTCTTGGATGTTTCTGAAGGAGGAGGATGTACAGAGAGTAGGCCCCTTGCACTATATGTGGTACATTCCACTTGTGCCTGATTATTAACTGGGATCTTTAATTGTTCTGAGCTTACACTGCAAAGTGGTTTTTTCCTCCCAGAGTCTGGAAAGAGCAATGAAAGAAAAGGCGGTCGATCTCGTTCCCATACTCGCTCAAAATCCAGGTCTAGCTCAAAATCACATTCTAGAAGGAAAAGATCACAATCAAAGCACAGGTGAGAATTTCTGCTGTCATATTTAAATTTTATTTTAGTTTTGTATTTAAAATATTAAGAGTTCATGAGTTTTTGTCAAAATATCAGAATTTAGAAATTTTAGTAGTGTACACCTGAAGTGTGATCACCATTAAATACTGTTCTAATTGTAATTCTGTAGTTGAGAATGAAATTTTGTCTAATGATATTTAATTTTTAAATATTTGAACTTATTTTTATTTTTAGAAATTAGTTTTGTGTCTAAAGATACTCTATTCCAGATTTTTCTAAGAGTAAACTAGTCTTTATGTAGAAGTGACAAAAGCTGTTTTCATTCTTCATGTTGAGAAAAGGGAACATACTTAGTGACTATGCTGAAAATAATTGCTCAAGTTGCAGCTTTTTTGTTTTCTTTTCCCAGTCTATTCCAGGTCTGGGGAACACCACCCCAGATCTTAGTTTCGCACAGTTCCCTATTTTTCTACCATGTGTCCAAAGGAACACTTTGAGTCCTTGGTATTGCTGGTGATAAGAGCCTCCTCTGCCCACTTTTGGACCTGAAACACAGGAGTAACATGCAGTTTCAACTTCAGTTATAGTACTTTGCTTAAGCTCTCTTATTTTTCATCATAGCTTTGTCCTTTTGATTTTCTTTATCTGTCATTTCTTTGGTATAAAGGGAACCTCAAAATGCAAACTTGGCAATACCATCTTGATTGGAAGTACCCTAAAGATCATTACTAAAGTTACAAATTTTGTTGTGTTTTTTAAGGTACGGAGGGGGCTGTTGTTGAAATGTGAAAATATATATAGTGGATCCTAATTGCATGTTATATGTACATATGTACTCATACATATGCCTTGAGAGAACAGAGAGGGAAGAGTATATCTGTGTATGTTGGGGTTTTAAAGAAGGAGAAAGGATTTGGGGGAGGGAAAAGGAACCAGTTTATTGTCCATTGTTTTACCAGCAGGCTCAGTTTACTTTTTTGTGTGTTTGTGTGTGTTGATCAAGGAGATTCAAAGAATGAGGAAAAATAGGATGTTCTTTCTTAGATTCTAGTGAACAGGTATACACCAGATATACTAGTGTATACTTGTCTATCCTTAGTTTGCAAAATCTCCTTTAGAATTTGGTTTTACTGCCTTTATCCAAGGACTTACAGTAAGGCACTTTCAGAACCAAGTGAAGGAGGTTGTTTCATGTACAAGAAATAAGGCAGTGCAGCAGAGGCCAAAATTAGGAAAGGATAGTGCAACAGAAGCTGCAGTGGTACTAGACTGTGGATATTTCCATACGTTGACAGGATGTGGTGAGGGTAAAGGAAATCAAGGAAATAATAGAATTGGTCTGAAGAGTAATATTACAACTTCTTTTCTGAGGAAGATTGATGACCTGAATCTCATTGTGTTGATTGTAAGAGAGAGCTAATGTCCAAGACTGGAACGAGTTGAAACTTGATGATTAATAACATTGTTGTTTCTTTGATGATCTAAGTGAAGTTTTATGTGCTTTTTGAAATTATAGCAAATAATTTTGCTATCTACTGTGAGGTTTTTGTTTTTAAGTATATACAGATATTCCCCCTCCAAGGGTTTGTCGGGGAGGGGTTATTCAGTCTAAACTGAAATTTGTTGATTAGTATTATTTATGGGAGTACTTTTGTGTAGATCTGTCTATACAAATGTACACAAAAGGTCTACGTAGCATTAGAAATAATGTATATATGTTCCTTTGTTGTTGTTGTTTTTAAATGCAGTCTCAGTCTGTTGCCCAGGCTGGAGTGCAGTGGCTCTATCTGGGCTCACTGCACCCTCCACCTCCCAGGCGCAAGTGGTCCTCCCACCTCAGCTGCTTGAGTAGCTGAGCCACAGACAAGCACCACCACGCCTGGCTAATTTTGTATTTTTTGTAGAAACGGGGTTTTATCATACTGCCCAGGTTGGTCTCGAACTCCTGAGCTCAAGTGATCCTCCCGCCTTCGTCTCCAAAAGTGCTGGGATTACAGGCGTGGTATACATGTTCTTAACTGGCATGTATACATACATACATATTTTTGTCAGCATATTCTGTTTTTGTGCATGCATGTGGAAATGTAGCCTTAAGTTCATGAACAAATACAAAAGAGAATGAGTTCTCTTTAAATGAGAAAAAAAAAAAAAATTCCTTACCTAAAAACATTTGACTTGAAGATTCTGACCTGGAAGGATCCCGCTATCCCCCAGAAATCAGGAAGGGGATGATAGGCCTTTCATGTCATTTCTTCCTCTACTAGCGGAAGTTGATGTTCTTGAATCTCACCCTGACCTATTAGTCTTAGCACGAGCGTGGGTTGCAGGAACCCTTTAACTTAAAGGCCCACCTTCTACTTTTTCACCATTTTCAAATGCTTCTAGAGCCATGCTTCCTACCTCCCAGCCCTCCCCCCCACAGCCTTTCCCTGTTCCTTCCCCTTCTTATGGTTAGAGAGAGGAAGGAGTTTCTTGTCACTGTGACCTTGGCTAGGACTAGGGAGGTATGTTTCCATTTTGTCCAAGTTTTGATGCCTGTTTTATTTATTGAGACATAGAAAAGATTGATAGTACTATAATTGTTACAATTTTAAGTTTATAGATTAGCACAGGAACTACTAGACATTTTATAATATTTTAATGGAAACAACTGATTTACAAATGAACTTTGCAGCATAATGGTAAGTTGCTGTTTATTTACAGTTTAATTTAAAAATATGATTTTACATTTTCAGAATACAATTTCTCATTAAAAATGAGAGCTACTAGTGATAAATCTTTAGTTAGATTAGATCTGCACTTGACTGCTTTTAGCATTCTTAATCAGAAAACTACTGGTGGGTAAGATTGACATGAAAATATTTAATGTCACAGTTAAAATGCAATAATTACTGTTAGTCACTGTCTTTTGACATCTCAGCTGCAGGGTAAGGTTGGAAGCCAAGTGATCAGTGCTTTTTATTATTAACTTATTTATGAGAGTTATACTTAATTTTTTAAAGTAAGTTTTTTTGCTTAAGGTTGGAAAGCATTGCTTTGAGGAAAACAAAAGAATTGTATTTTTAGCAAGGATACATGCTAAAAAAATGAGGCTAAAAAAATATATATGGAATGAAGACAATTGTATATTATTTTTAAAGCCAAATAGTAGATGAGTAGTTTAAATGGAAATTAGCTATTGAAATTTTGATTTGTAGTGTTGATTAGTATTTTAATCAACATTTTGACTAAACTGAAAAATGTGTTTAAAAACAAAAAATGATTTTGTTATTAATGAGGATTATTTGGAGGTTTTTCTGGTTCAGAGCATACCACAAAGCATGGTCTTTTTCTTTTTTCTTTTCTTTTTTTGAGATGGAATCTCACTCTGTTGCCCAGGCTGGAGTGCGGTGGCGCGATCTTGGCTCACTGCAACCTCTGCCCCCTGGGTTCAATTGATTCTCCCACCTCAGCCTCCCGAGTAACTGGGACTACAGGTGCATGTCACCATACCCAGCTAATTTTTGTATTTTTAGTAGAGACAGGTTTCACCACATTGGCAAGGCTGATCTTGAAATCCTGACCTCAAGTGATCCACCTGCCTCGGCCTCCCAAAGTGCTGGGATTACAGGTGTGAGCCACTGTGCCCAGCCCAACTATATTTCTTTTACTGATAATTGTTCTAAGTTAATTTATTAAAACATGACTATCAAGATGAGTTTTAGCTGTATAAAGGATACTTATGGAAGTTCATTCAGCTTCCTTGGAATATATACATAAAGATATAAAGTTTACATTTAATGTTAACTTTTAATAATGATGACATTGAGAGTTAAGAGTTTTAAACATTTACTTTTTGCTAGAGAGTACTCCACAGTTTTACATACATCATCAGTTTTAATCCTCATGACAGCCCTAAGAGATGTAGGTATGATTCCTAGTCTACTTTATAGAGGAAGAAACTCAGGCTTGGAGAGGTTAAGTGACTAGCCGGAGTTCTCACAGGTAGTGTGTGGCAGAGCTGACTCTCAGAGCCAGATTGTCAGACTCCAAAGCTGTTGAGTCTAATCACTTTGCTATTTAAGTTGTGTGCTTCTGTTTTGTTAACATTTTAGTAAGTAGTTAGGATACCTCATTATGAAAAAAATCAAATTCTCAAAACACTTTTTCAGTGAGAAAGGGGGCCTAGTCCAAATTAGAATAACAGTTACCTTCCCTGCAATTGAACGTTTCCTGCAGTTAAAGGTTTCTTTTCATACAGGTTGAGACTCACAAATTTGAAAATCTGAAATCCAAAAGGCTTCAAGATCCAAAACTTTTTGAACGCTTTCGTGATGCTCAAAAAAATGCTTACTGGAGCATTTTGGATTTTTCAGTTGTGTGTTTGGGATGCTCAACCAGTTTTATACATGTGTGTATGTATATAATGCAGATATTCCAAAATCTCCCAAAATGTGAAATTCAAAATACTTTTGGTTCCAAGCATTTCACATAAAGGATACTCAACCGGTAGCTGTGATTGTAGTTACACATAATTTTTTTAACTTGATATAGTTAAATCAAGGCATTGTAAATCCAATATTTGATTATATCTAGTTTTAACTTATGATTAATGATTTTTATTTTCCTGTCACAGTAGCGCTGTCATTAGGGCTGTGCTTCCTTGTATATTCTTTTTGTTTGTTGACAAACAGTACACATTCACAGGAACTACTGAACCATGTAACCACTACTCCCTATCATGATGTGTTGTGACCAGATTACATGCAAGTCAACAGGGAAAAATCTTCTATACTGATTGGAGGCACAAAATGACTAGCAAAAGCCACATCTGAAACTACACGAAATAACTGTTAAATTCTTTGTTTCTGTCTCTGTTCCAGACAGTGAAATATCCAGGAAAGTTTCCAATAAACGTTGGGATTATGTAACTAAAGTATTATTTAAGAGAAAATTAAAAAATATTGTCAAATACTGTTAGGACAGATTTTAAGTTTTCTTGTTTGAAGGATCGTAAATTCTTAAAAGTTGAAATTCTAAGAATAAGTTTTGATATTCTAACAATTTGTTTTTCTTTAGAAGTAGATCCCATAATAGATCACGTTCAAGACAGAAAGACAGACGAAGATCTAAGAGCCCACATAAAAAACGCTCTAAATCAAGGGAGAGACGGAAGTCAAGGAGTCGTTCGCGTTCACGGTGAGTTTTAGAGAAATTAACAATAATTTTTTTTTTCCTCAGAGTTCTATTAGTGCTCAGGGATAATATTTTAATTGGCTTCATTTGTTAAAAATCTGTTGTAGGCCGGGCGCGGTGGCTCAAGCCTGTAATCCCAGCACTTTGGGAGGCCGAGACGGGTGGATCACGAGGTCAGGAGATCGAGACCATCCTGGCTAACACGGTGAAACCCCGTCTCCACTAAAAAATACAAAAACCTAGCCGGGCGAAGTGGCGGGCGCCTGTAGTCCCAGCTACTCGGGAGGCTGAGGCTGGAGAATGGCGTGAACCTGGGAGGCGGAGCTTGCAGTGAGCTGAGATCCGGCCATGGCACTCCAGCCTGGGCGACAGAGCAAGACTCCGTCTCAAAAAAAAAAAAAAAAATCTGTTGTAGTTTAGGTTTTTAATGAGAGAAATGAAACCTTTTTTATTGTTTTAGTAATCTAGTATTAATATTGATTACTATTGATTTGAATCTGATGTCAGTGTGACTCATGAGGTTTCCAAACTACTCACTTCAGCTTGTATAATATTAATAGCTTTGTTTAGCAGCTTCTTGTACACCTGAGTTTCATGAAAATGTATATGTAAATGTCTGTAGCTGCTATAAATTGTCTTGTGTTGGTAATTGTTGAAGAGAGAGAGAGGTCTTTTTGGAGGTGGTAGAATTATTTTAGTTACCAATTTATTTATTTTTGTTTTTAAAGGGACAAGAGAAAAGACACTCGAGAAAAGATCAAGGAAAAGGAAAGAGTGAAAGAGAAAGACAGGGAAAAAGAGAGAGAGAGGGAAAAGGAACGTGAAAAAGAAAAGGAACGGGGTAAAAACAAAGATAAAGACCGGGACAAGGAACGGGAAAAGGACCGGGAAAAAGACAAGGAAAAGGACAGAGAGAGAGAACGGGAAAAAGAGCATGAAAAGGATCGAGACAAAGAGAAGGAAAAGGAACAGGACAAAGAAAAGGAACGAGAAAAAGACAGATCCAAAGAGATAGATGAAAAAAGAAAGAAGGATAAAAAATCCAGAACACCACCCAGGAGTTATAATGCATCGCGAAGATCTCGTAGTTCCAGCAGGTTTGATGATGCTTAAAATTTTTACAAAGGGATTTGCTGATGACAATTGGAAACAAAAATTTTTACGGAGGGAGAAAAGGTTACTGTATGCAAGTGGAACCTGTAAAGTAATATAAAAACATTTTCTCCTAATTTCAGAGTAAACATTTCTCTAGCAGAGTGGAGAAAGAGATGATACTGGACATTATTTGAAAAGTTTTAGCTATTCTCTGTAACCACTATTTTAATAGAATAATAATAATTGTTATTTTCTTAGAGGGTGGGATGGCAGGGAAAGGTTACTTTTTAAAAAATGCACAGTAAGAATTTGCCTCTTAGGCTTTTTCCTGGACTTTTCTTGAATGGTGTGATTAATTTTAATATGTAAAATGGTTTCTGAAGTTGCAGTGTTAGCTTTCTTTGTCACCTAAGTTAATTTTTATCCTTATTTTGTTAAGTGCATAACATTTAAATTTTGGTTATGTTTTATTTCGTCAGTTTTAGAGGTTGGAGTTTTTCCTTAAGACTGTGATTTCAGTTTATTAATAGGTTTACTACCACCAGGTGGCAGCAGGTTGCCATAGTAACAGCTGAACAATGAGAACAACCTTGAGATTTGAGATTATCTAAACCTACATCCTTTACTTCAGATGATACCATGACTATAAATGGAAGTTCCTAACTTGTACTATACTATCTTAAAAATATTAAATATATATTAGCATGTTTTTAAAGATATTCTTAAGATGGTTTTTTAATAGAAAATAATTTGAGATAAAGGAATATATGTTTCCCATTTTTAAAACTTGTGCTTTAGTAGTTTATTTTTAATACCAGCCTTTGACTAGATAATAAAAGATAATCGTAGACCTTTATTGTGCACTTACTATATGCCAGACATCATGTCAGCAGACTTTTTCATGTCTCACCTTGTTTAATCCTCACAACAGGCCTGGGAGAAGATTATTATCATCACTGTTTTAAAACATGAGGAAGCTGACGCTCTGTACAAGAAGTATAGTAACCTTTTTAGTTTATTTTAGAGATTAAGTTTGAGAATTCTCTCACTAGTACTTGGTACTTTTAAAGACTACCTCAGAAGCACAAAGTTGAAAGCAATAGTATATGTTAAAACAAGGCTGAAAATAAACAGATCACTGCTTTATTTCAGCACGTTGAACCACAAATTGAAGAATTAATGTAACCTCATTTGCTGTGGGTATCGGTTTGAGCCTTGTAACTGCACCTTTACTGCAAAGTGATTTTGTTGATTCTGAGTCACACGTGCCTTTGTGTTTCTGTGATTGTTTAGACATTACCTTTCACAGCACCAAATACTATTTTAATTCCTTTTTAATAACTTGAATTTACTTTTTCTGATGACATGGGAATATTTAACTTTTTCTTGGGCCATTTTAAGTTGTTTGGTGTAGAGGAAAGTTCAAGTGTTCACATTCATTCCTAAATATATATGTATATATTTTTCGAGACAATGTCTTGCTCTGTTGCCCAGGATGGAGTGCAGTGTCATGATCTGGACTCACTGCAGCCTCCGCCTTCCCGGTTCAAGTGATTCTCGTACGTCAGCCTCCAGAGTAGCTGGGATTACAGGTGTGCACCACCATGCCTGGCTAATTTTTGTATATTTAGTAGAGACGGAGTTTCACCATGTTGGTCAGGTTGATCTTGAACTCCTGGCCTGAAGTGATCTGCCCTCTTTGGCCTCCCAAAGTGCTGGGATTACAGGTGTGAGTCACCGCACCTGGCTCAAATGTATTCTTCAATAACATCTGGGGCCTTGAGAATAAAAGATGACTGACATTAGTTCATAAAGGCAGCAATTTGGAATATTTCATGCTTTCAGAAGAGCTTGGTAAAGAGTTACAATTTCTTTCTTTGAATTTTTTTTTTTTAGACAGAGTGTCACTTCGTCACTCAGGCTAGAATGCAGTGGTGCGATATCTGCTCGCCGCAACCTCCGCCTCTTCAGTTCAAGCGATTTCTCCTGTCTCAGCTTCCTGAGTAGCTGGGATTATAGGCGTGTACCACCACACTCAACTAATGTTTGTATTTTTAGTAGAGATGGGATTTCACCAAGTTGGCCAGGCTGGTCTCAAACTCCTGACCTCAGGTGATCCACCTGCCTCAGCCTCCCAAAGTGCTGGAATTACAGACTTGAGCCACTGCGCCAAGCCAAGAATTACAATTTCTTGTCTTTTAGCATTTTTCTGCATTTCAGATGTTCTGATTTGTTACTAAATGAAAAATATTTTAACTGTTCAAAAAATAGTTAATATTCTTATTTCTAACATTGTCTCCTAATTTATACTTTTAAAGAAAATGATATTAAAGAATTTTTTAATGATTAAAAGTTACTGTCAATAAAGGTGATACCAAGAAAGGGAAGGAGAAAACAGTATTTATTGAGCACCTACTCTGTGTCACACTCTATGCTTTGTACATTACAGATTTTATCCTAAATCCTCAACAACCTCGTAAGACTTAAATTATTAATTGTCTTTATTTTTCAGTTGAAAAAACAGATTAGGTTAAGTAATATGATCCTGGTTGTGTAGCTGGGTAAGGTGTGTAACTCAAATTTAAGTCTAAATCTCACCAACTTTAGTTGTTAATACTATTTCTTTCTCAAGTTATTGTCTAGCTTGCTGTTGTCTATGGGGACTTTCCTCTCCTTATCATCAGCTAGTGGGTATTAGACATCCACTTGTACATACTGCTTTCTGAACAAATAAGTAAAACAATTACACTGATCAAGGCAGAGCCATTTTGTGTAATCTTAAAGTCTGGAATACACTGACATTCACATGCTATGTAAAAAGTATTTTTGGTTCTTAGGCTGAGCTGTTAAGAGAATGGCATTGATGTAGTGAAATAAGGTATCTAATTTCCATTTTAGGAAGTGTAATTTTGGAGTGTCTTGGGAATAAAAGTGGAGGAGAGAGTCTTAGGTAGAGGTAGAATTGACTTCTGTTCTCAGAGTTCTTGAACTTTGTATTTTAATGTCTATTATATATACCGTGTGAGCGTTTTTTATTTTAGAAATGAAAAACTTTGAAAATATTTTATTAGTCTCTTAGAATCAGTTTCCTGAGATGGTAAGGATAACATGAATTCCAGAGGATTTGGTTTTTCAGCTATGTGGTCACTGATGATCAGAACTTGTGAGATAGATCATTGGATATGTCCTCATACCATATCCCTTAAATTATAGACCTAGTGAAGTTCCTTGTTTTTGAGTTGAAGTAGTGTAGAATATGTATCATTTGCTAATCTGATAAGCAAAATGGTTAATAATAAAAACGTAATCTATTTTATAATTATTCCTGTCATACTTACATCTCAGATTGTAACTATTTTGCTTAAATCTAAGCAGCTTTTACACTAAATTTTGAATTAATAGAACAACAGTAATGAAATGATAGGAGGTTGGAGGGAAAAACAATTTCTCTAAAATGATAGTAATGTAAATGCTTTTTAAAGTAGACATTGTTAATAATTGGGTATAGAAAGTTCACATTTTACAAGCCAATTTATGTTTCAGTTCTTGAAAAGGGCCTGTTACTTCATTATAATCCACAGTGGGGCAGTGAGGAGCTAGATACCTGACAAAGTATTTGATAAACAAAACATGTTTTAGCTACTGAGAAAGAACATACTTGAGAGAAGCAGAAACACCATTAATATTTTTTCTACTGAAGAAATTGTTCGAGTAAATGAGGTGAAAAGGAGGAGGTCTTCTACCCTTCCTAATATGAAGTCTTAGATGATGTTTTCATCAGTCTGTAAAATTTATGATTCATAATTTGACCCACTCTAAAGTTAGGTAATTGAACATGTTCATAAAGGACATAAGTTTAAACTGGCCTCTAAAAAATACTGTTCATATGAGAATATCAAGGACCCTTTTGCTTTTGTATATTTGAATTGCCCTTTATTTTAATGGCTGTTTTTAAAAATGATGTATTTTTGGCTTTCAGGGAAAGGCGTAGGAGGAGGAGCAGGAGTTCTTCCAGATCGCCAAGAACGTCAAAAACCATAAAAAGGAAATCTTCTAGATCTCCGTCCCCTAGGAGGTAGGTTGGAAACTTGTGCTAAAACTAAACAGGAGAAAGCAAGAAATATTTTTAAAAATTTTAAATTTATCTCTTTATTTTTTAACTTTATATTTTGAATGAATAATATATATGCATCATTCAGAAATTAAAGATAAAAAGTTATATATCAGGAAGTCTCAATTTCCACTCGTGCCCATCTACACTGTCCCCATAAGTAATGACTTCATGAGGTTTTTTTGTGTATGTTTCCAGTTTCATATACAGATAACAAGATGAGCATGTATCATTTTTTTCTAATACAAAAAGTAACACAAAATACACACTGTTGTGCACTTGCTTTTGTCATTTAACTACCAGGAAGTCTTTTTGTCACTTGACGAGGTCAGAGAGAGCCTCTTCAATTCCTTTTTATAATTGCATAGGCTTCCATTGTATGGCAGTACCTTGGTTATTTAACCTAGGCTACAGTAGAAGGGGTTTTTTTGAATTTTCTTACCATAAATTATGTAATGCTATAATTAATAACTTTGGACTTAAGTTGTTTTTAGTGTGCATGTGTGTAGGAAAAATCTGAAGAAGTGGCATTGTTAGGTTAGGTAATAAGCATGTTTGTAATTTTTGAGAGCTATTTCCAAATTATCCTCTATAAGGGTTTACAGCAGTTTGCAGTCTTAATTATGAGAGAAGTGACCACTTCATACATTTGAAAGCCATTTGTATTTCTTTTTCTGCAAATTGTCTGTATACTCTGCCCATTTTTCTGTTGGCCTTTTTGTTTCCTTTTCTGTTTCCAATAACTCTTTTATTATAGGGAGTTTATTGTTTAGTGATGTGATTATAAATATCATTCTCAGTTTGCTGTTTCTTTTAAAAAATGGTGAGACTTGATTTTACAAAGGTTTTTCATTTTTAAAATAACTTTCTCTTTTTCTTCTATGACTTCTTATGTGAGTCAAAAACTGATAAAAGGCTTTTCCTATTCCAAGATTATGATCGAACTTTTTGTTTTTCTTGAACTTTTGTGGTTTTATAGACTTATGATGACAAGTCTTCTGTCCAGGAATGTGGTGTGTCTGATGAGACTGGGCACGTTCAGGGTGATAATGGCTGTAGACAAGGAATGTGGTATATCTTATTAGGCCATCCTTAGTGTTTTCAGGAGTATTTCAGCGTTTGTTTCATACAGGGTTTATGCATGTCTTAATTCCTAGAAATTTTTGTTGTTGCTGTTGGAAATGAGGTATTTTCTTTCATTATGTTTAATTGGAGGTTAGGTTTGTACGTAGGAAAGTTATTGATTTCTGTATATTTATTTTTTTAATCCCACTGCCTTACTAATTGATATGGTTTTTTAGATGATTTTCTGTGATTTTCCAGCAGAGGGATCTTTTGTTAATTTGCTTATAGGTTTTTGGCTTTTGTGAGAATAACGGAAGGCTTAGGATACTGTAGATGCAGGCCATATTTGTATTTTTGAAACAAATGCTTTACCCAGGAAAGTCAAAACTTTTGTCTTACGAACAGATACATTCAGAAAATGTCACTCCTGTCTCCATTCCTTCTGCCTTGTTCCCATTCATCCTGTGTAATTGACCAATCATTTGATTGTCTTTTCTTTGTTTCTCTTTGCAAAATGAGGCAGATACATATTCATTTGGTTTTATTTTCTCCTTATTGCAGTACATAAACAAGTCTTGAATATTCGAAAACTGTTAAATAGGCTATACCAAACAGTGTTTTATGAGAACGTATGGTGCCTCTGCCAAAATGACTTGTGTATCCTTAAGAAACTAACTGGGGTAAGGGTGGAGTAGGTCAGGTTGTAGGTCTCATTTATGTTACTTTGCAAACCAGCTTACTGTTAATGCTTATTAACAATGCATTATTTTAGATATCCAGTGTTAGAAAAGGATATCTTGTCAAGAATATAATCGATCTTCAATTGCTTAGAATTTAACTGACATATCAATATTCTTATAGCAGAAATAAGAAGGATAAAAAGAGAGAAAAAGAAAGGGACCACATCAGTGAAAGAAGAGAGAGAGAACGTTCAACGTCTATGAGAAAGAGTTCTAATGATAGAGATGGGAAAGAGAAGTTGGAGAAGAACAGTACTTCACTTAAAGTAAGCAGTAGTCATTCGGTGTCTGGCACTTGAGATTGTTCTTTATTGCATACAAATGGTTTTAGACTGAAAGCTCTTTGGGGAACAGTGTCTTGTACATTGTTGGCATTTTAAAATATTTAAAATATTTAATTGGTAATTAAAAAAACTAAATGTTGAAGAGATAAGAGCCAATTAAAACTAAAATAAAACTAAATTAAATCATAACGTGGCATGCAAGAAAAATTTTAAGAAATCAACAGTAACAAATGTATTTGATTTTATATAGATAGTATTTCTGCCTGATGCCATTTTCCTCAATTTATGTTTTAACAAATTTGAAAAGACTTTGTGTGGTTAACATTAGGTTTGTTGTGTTAGAATACCTAATGGAAAACCACATTCCACCAAGTGAGCTTTTTTGTCACTTGGATAAATAAGTAGTTGTGAATTAAGTTACTTACACTGGTAAAGTATATTTGTATTTTGAAATTATGAATTTTGGAACATCTGTCTTACAGTTTTTATGTACTATAATACTGGTAGAGGATTATCATCATCATCAATAACATTGATAACATTTATTAAGCATTTACGATGTTCCAGGCACTGTTTGTTCTTATTTAATTCTCGTTTAAATTGAGGGTAGAAATTGGAGTGTTCTTGAACAGCCTTTTCCAGGAGGCATAATGACTTCCTTTTCTACATTTCCTTATTTTTGCTGCATTGGTTTCCAGATTAAAAATATATCCTGGCATCCTTGGAAATTATTTCACTCTTTCAATAGATCTGTCTCACTTTTTCAAGTCTGTCAGCAACATTTATTGAGTACCTGCTTAAAATTTCTTTTCACCAATTCTAATTTAATTTCCATGGATTGTCCATCTTTTTATGAGAATACAAAGGGGAAATTGATAGTGTTTGCGTATTCTTTACATGTGAAAACGTAATGGGAGAAAATAATACCCAGTTTTTTTAATTCGCAAAAGATAAAGTTTCACATTTTTGTCATAATAGGAGGCAGTTCTTGAGGAAAATAGTAAATGCATACATTAATTACTCTTTGTAGGAGAAGGAGCACAATAAAGAACCAGATTCAAGTGTGAGCAAAGAAGTAGATGACAAGGATGCACCAAGGACTGAGGAAAACAAAGTACAGCACAACGGGAATTGTCAGCTGAGTGAAGAAAACCTCTCTACCAAAACAGAAGCAGTATAGGACCGACAAGTGTACCTCTGCACTCAATGCTGGAATCAAATCCAAAGCTTTTAATTCTCTCAACAAGATGTAAACAGGAAAGAAATCTAGTTGAGCGTAAAGATAGGATCTAACAGCTTTTCCAGTTGTTAGATGACTTTGTGACCATCTTGTTATTGAGTAAGAAAATAAAGCATGGACATCATGAAAATAACAGATGTTACCCAAACTCATCTTCTAAAAATCTGTGTATTTCCATGGTGGCTGACACACTTGTCATGTGATTTGTTAGTGTTTGCCAAGAACCATTGCAAATAAATTGAACATCAAAGATCCAAGTTTGTACTATCCCTAAAGACTGGAGATAAGCATTGGAGGCTCTTTTAAAAAATGCTAGTTACTGAATTTTGTATTGTTTTACTTTTTTTTAATTTCAGTATATACAGTTTGATGATGTGCTTGAAATTGGTGCAAATATATACACACCCTTGTAAGTGCAAAGTATGTAAGAAGTTTTAACATTTACTTCACAGGACTTATGGTGATTGTGTTAAATTCTCACTATTGTGTTTTCTTTGGCTCACTGTTTAGGACAGTTTTTCTTTAAAATAGTTTTGCAGATTAAAATTGCTTAAATAAGTGGATTCAAAAACTGACAATGCATGCTACTGTTCTCTTTCAAAAGGAAGAGCAACTGTGTTGAATACTAATAATGAATTAGTATTCAGTGTTTAGAATCATTGGGTCTACCTGCAAAATGAGTATTTCTTTTTAAATTTTCTTGACATTTCCAAGCTTATTATGAATAATATTGCAGTGTGTCTTGTCAGCTGTAGGTGGCAAAGGTGCCCTTATAAAAAGAAAACTGGCTTTTCAAAATGGGCTATGGGAGCACAAGCTGAAGCTTTAGTGCCTTCTACAATGTGGTATACTGTTTTCTAGAATTTTATATGTGCTAGTCATTCTCAATTCATACGGAATCTAGATGGATATTTCATTCATACCTGTAGAGAAGTGTGTAAGTGGTATGTCAGAACAGCTTCTTACTGATTTCACCTGATATGAGAAGGAAGTCCTGTTTTCAAGAATGACATTAGAGTCATGCAGCTTTGGGACCATCAGTTTTATACTGTGATAATTGAAAATGAAACGTGTTCTTATTTTCCTTAAATAGAAGGAAACCCTTTAGTTCTCTACATTGGATGGCCTTATTACCTCTCAATCATCTTTTCATAAATGATGTGCAGAAATTGTACTTAAGGACTTAGGAGTATATGGGAGGTTATTGGTTTTATGTTTAAGGATACGTTTACTTGAGTTTAAGATACAGGTCATCCATCATTCTTAGGCTCACTTTTTACAGAAAGTATGCAAACAGTAAAGTGACAACACTGCTAATGTTTTTCCCCAGTACTATAACTTGTGGTTTCTGAACTCATTATTATTGTATTTTCAAAAAAGTAATACCTTTTAATTAGTGTATTAAAAAATTAAGTATAATTATTTTAATGCAATCTAATACAATCAGATTACTCAGTTGCCTTACCTCATGGGAAGAGTTACTTTTCTAGATCTAAAAAGCTGAATAGCATGTTCGTTACTTGGTTTCAACTAGAGTTTTCTTTTAATGTTAATAAGATTGAAACTTTAGTATTTGGTGGGGAATGGAAAGAGTTGCCCTTATTGCAAGTAATGAAGCCTGATTTGATTATGAAGCTGCTTAATCACTCTTCATGTGTTCAGAATTACTGTTTTTTTGTTTGTTTTTCCTTTTTGTCACTGTGTACATTAAAATTTTGGAAGATGCTTTACTATGTAAAGTATAGATGGTCATTTTAATCATTCAGCCACATATGGTTGGCTGGTAAACAGCTTATTCTGATACAAGAATGCTTGGGTGCATATGGAAAGATTGTGAAAGAGTGTCTTGCATCAACAGCTGTCTTATTTATGATATATAAGTAGAAATAGAGCAAATGTTGTTGGAATCTGTTATTTTTAGTACCATTTCTTTAATAAAGCTAAGTATTTTAGAGGAAAATATTTGTTTATGCATTTCAAAAAAGCATTTTAGTTTTATCCTGCTTGTTTTAGTTGGCATTGAGATTGTTGTGACGTGGAGAGTGTGTGTGTGTGTGGTGTCTATGAAACAAGTCATTTAAGGTATGAGTGTTTTCTTGTACTCTGGACCTATTACATGTTTTTTTATGTCGGTAATTAACATTTAATTTGGTTCCTGCTGCTAATTATTTTCTTTGCTGATATTTATTCAGCTTTAAAATAATCTTACTATAATCTTGAAACACTGATTTGTAAAAGCTAAGAATGAGTAGGAATACAAGAGATCTGGAGAAACAAATCAGATTGTTATTGGGGTTTAACATTTTCTTATTTGGGCTTATGGAAGCAAGGCATTCTAAGGTCTAGAGGGATGTGTGTGTGTCCATGTGTGCGTATGCGCACGTGTGTATCTGTTTGAGACATACTTTCTCTGTTGACTTAAAAGAGCTCATATTTTCATTCGTTTATTTTCTTTCAGGGTATTTTGTTTTTTTCTTTAAGACTTCTTTTTTTTAAATCCCAGGTAGATGTTGTCAGATAAACTTGAGGTAAGGCCAAGAAGACAGACATTTTATACTTGATACTTTCTGTAATTATCTTTTTTAGCTTGATTACGTAGAGTACACTCTGTTCCTTAAGTTGTAGTTGCTATTTATCATTGTAGACAAATTCTGTTGCCTTTCAGCAACGTATACTGAACTAGTATCATAAGATGGTGCATCAGTTCATAAGCTAGTGCATCGGTTTCGTGTCAAAACTTTCAAATCCTGAAGTTCTGCAGTTATTGTCTTAGTTATTTTCTATCTAATTAGCTTATAATTGCAAACACTAGTCAGCTTGTGATCTCTGTGTTTCAAGTTCTTTTCTTCAAGAGGTTCAGTACCTACTATGTTGATCTTTGGCAGTGCCAGAGGCTTAAATTTTGACATGCTCAATTAAAAATAAACACTGGCATTTATAATGAAAAGGTTTTTTTTTTTTTTTTTTTTTTTGCCGGCGGGGGGCAGGGGGGTGGTCCAAGAGAATTTATTTTGTGATAGTATTAATTTTCAAGACCTTCAGTCATTCCTATGTCTATGTTGCTATCTTTATTTTAAAACTTAGAACCCTGATCAAACTCCCCTCTCAAGTGAAGATACTGTGTAGATTCAAGAGTTATAATGTAGAGTAATAGGCCTTTAAGGTTTTTTTCAATCTTATTAGAAATAAAGAGCATGATTTAATTATTGTTGAATTAGCAATTAAAATGAATCCCTTTGGAGGGATGGCATTGAATAACTTATGATTTCAGTGAATCATTTATGTTTTCATTGGAAGACAGTATCTGATTTTAACTGGGTGCATTATGAAGTAGAGCCATTCCTACGAAGTAAATGTGCAGTGCCCATGTGTTTCTTGTGTTTAAATTTATTTTTACTACATACATATTATTTTCTCATGTTTATTTACTAATGTAATTTTCACTTAAAATTAGATTGTTTATTTTCAAATTTTAAAAGCTAGTGCTCTTGAAAGAGCTAAATTATATTTCTGGAAGCAGGAGTTTAGTATAAATGTAATAAAATTTTAAAATAAAATTGACTTCCCTACTTAGTCTTGGGTTTGTGGGTGAGTTTGTTTTTAGTACACTTTTATTGGTGGTTTTGCGTGAAGAGTAATACGTTTTTATTATTACTTTTCTTTTTGAGACAGGGTCTCACTGTCACCCAGGCTGGAGTGCAGTGACATGATCATGGCTCACTGCAATCTTGACCTTTCTGGGCATGGATGATCCTCTCATCTAAGCCTCTTGAGTAGCTGGGACCACAGACATGTGCCACCATGCCCAGCTAATTGTAGAATTTTTCTGTAGAGATAGGGTCTTGCCATGCTGCCTAGACTGGTCTCAAACTCCTGGGCTCAAACAATCCGTCTGCCTCAGCCTTCCAAAGTGCTGAGATTACAGGTGTGAGGCACTGCACCTGGCAATACATGATTTTAAAAGTGAACGCTAAGCCATTTATGACTTTGGTTATATTCAGTCAGTTGGATTTAGTAACTACTAACTAGCTTTCTTCCATTCTAAAGTACTTTTATAGTTTCTAGCAGTTTGTTACAATTAGCTTATATCAGATATAACATTTCTTAATATAATGTTTATAAAAGGTTCTAAGTCTGTTGCCTGATTTTTAAATTTATATCTAGTTAACATTTTAATTTTGAAAATTGCCAACTTTTGGGAGATTTCACATATTTTACCTCTAAATTTTATTTTTCCAGGATTGGTATGGAGGAGTACTACCTTGTATTCTTGGTTTATTTTTATTTGCTAGACATAATTTCATAACTATATATGTAAGTATAAATTCATAAAAATCGCACTGAAAGAATAGGTTGATTTCAACCATTTTGAGGGTACTGGTAGGTAACACACTGTTGGGGAATAAACTAAAGAATTTCTGATTTCTACAGTAGATTTAAGTATGAAATTTGAGTATACTGTGTAGCTGTGTAGATCAACTTAATGCTTAAAAAATTACCTCCTTAATGATTAGGTTAATAGAACAGTGTTAGATTATCAAGGGAAGAGTTTGGAATGTAAACATAAACATGCTGCATAGGTGGTGTTTATTTGTGAGTAGGACTACTTTTGAATGGTACTAGTAAAGATTTATCAAATGATGCTGCTATTATGTTGCTATATTTTTAATAAAATGAAAATCTTAAAATCTTGCCACTGTTGAGTAGTAATTTCAACTATTTCTGGAACAGTTATTTGCATATTTACATCTTATTTCTGTAACTGAAAGGGGATAATAGGCTTTTCCAGGGTTCAAGATTACTACCAAAAATGGAAGGTTTTGCATACTGGGCAATCTTCGTGTTCTGTGGCAGTTAACTCTAGTCAAGGCTTTTCATATTAAACATTTTGCAGTACCCAAGTAAGTGATAGCTGCTCTCTGAATTTCCCTTCCCCCCAGCCCCCACAAATTCAGCTTCTTGCTAGGATATTTGTACAATGAAAACTATCACTTTGTCTTTTAACAGCAGGTGGAATGCCTTCTCCCATTTATAACAGGTGTAACTCTCCATTTGGTGAAAGAGCTGTGTGCTCAGGGTGGTCACTTAGGTAAGACAGCCTATTAGCCTATTAGTCTAAAAAAAAAATTACGTTAGATAAATTTAGAATCCTGCCTGACCTGTTGGCTTAGCTGGCCTAGAGATGTTGAGGCTATGTATATTGATTTATCTACATAGGCCAGCTATCTTAGCTGCCTTCTGTGGCTAAAGGACATGAGCCATTTTGGTTTTCTTTTCTCTTTTTTTCTTTTCTTTTTCTTTTCTTTCTTTCTTTCTTTCTTTCTTTCTTTTCTTTCTTTTCTTTCTTTTCTTTCTTTTCTTTCTTTTCTTTCTTTTCTTTCTTTTCTTTCCTTCCTTCCTTCCTTCCTTCCTTCCTTTCTTTCTTTCTTTCTTTCTTTCTTTCTTTCTTTCTTTTTTTCTTTTCTTTTCTTTTCTTTTCTTTTCTTTTCTTTTCTTTTCTTTTCTTTTCTTTTCTTTTCTTTCTTTTCTTTCTTCCTTTCTTTCTTTCTTTCTTTTCTTTCTTTTCTTTCACTGCAACCTGCACCTTCCAGGCTCAAGCAATTCTCGTTCCTCAGCCTCCTGAGTAGCTGGAACTACAGGCGCCCACCACCACGCCCAGCTAATTTTTGTATTTTTAGTGGAAATGGGGTTTTACCATGTTGGCCAGGCTAGTCTCAAACTTACGGCCTCAAGTGAGCCTCCCACCTTGGCCTCCCAAAGTGCTGGGATCACAGATGTGAGCTACCGTGCCCAGCTGCCATTTTGGTTTTCAGATGTGTTAAACTGCATGTGTAGGGGTGGGAGAGCAGAGGCCTTTAAAATGCACCCCTTGCTGGTAGTGGGTTTGGGTTTGTGTGTGTGGCCTTCTCCACAGGACTTCTTAAAAGCAATGCCAGGTTGGAATAGGAGCTGCTTTGAACAGCAGACTTCTACCAAATCATAATTACTTAAGGAGTACCATTATAATAATTTAGTTTTTATAATTATCATTTTCTTACCTTGGGAAGAACATGCTAAGATTTGCAGAAAAGTCTCTTTTAAAAAGTATACTACTGTATTTAATGTAGTAATAGCCACAATTGATGATGAGAGGTGGTAAATGAAATAAATTATATAGGCATGACCTTCAGTACCATGTTTCCCTCTCTCCTGAGCTTCAGTCACCTTTTCAACTATCTGACACTAAGAACTCACTGAATATCAGCTATTACAGTACTGGGTATCTTGCTAGAACTCTAAACTCATCTCATTCCAAATAAAACATTGAATTTCCAATCCCAAGTGTATGCCTATACTGTTTATTGTCTTTCACCAGCACTACCATTTTTCTAATTCCACATTGCCATCGTTACAGTCATACAGTTTTTTATTTTTTTTATTTTTATTTTTTTGAGATGCAGTCTCACTCTCTTTCCAAGGATAGAGTGCAGTGTGCAGTGGTGCAATCTCGGCTCACTGCAACCTCCACCTCTTAGGCTCAAGCGATTCTCCTGCCTCAGTGTTCCGAGTGGCTGGGATTACAGGCATGCACCACCATGCCCGGCTAATTTTTGTATTTTTAGTAGAGATGGGGTTTCGCCAAGTTGACCAGGCTGGTTTCGAACTCCTGACCTCTGGTGATACACCCACGTTGGCCTCATACTGGGATTAAAGGCATGAGTCACTGGGCCCAGCCACATACTTCATCTTATGGCACTTTGCAGATACTGTATTTTTACAAATTAAAGGTTTGTGACAACCCTGCATCTGACAAGTCTGTGGGCACTGTTTTTCCAATAGCGTGTGCTGACTTGGTGTCTCTGTCACGTTTTGGTAATTCTTGCAGTGTTTCAGACTTTTTCTTACGGTGATCTGTGGTCATTGATCTTTGATCTTACTATTGTAATTGATTTGGGAGTCCACAAACCGTACCCATATAAGATAGCAAAATAATTGAGAAATGTTTGTGTTCTGACTGCTCCACTGACCGGCAGTTCTGTCTTTGCCTCCTCAGGTCTCCTATTCCCTGAAACACAGCATTATCAAAATTAAGCCAATTGATAATGTTATCATGGCCTCTAAGTTTTCAAGGAAAGGACAAAATTTCGTGTCTCACTTGAAAGCTAGAAATGATAAAGCTTACTGAGGAAAGAATGTGGAAAGCCCAGACAGGCTGAAAGCTAAGCCTCTTGTACAATGCAGTTAGCCAGGCATGAAAGCCGAGTTTGAATTTAAAGAAGTTAAAGGAAATTAGAAGTACTACTTTGGTGAACACATGAATGATAAGAAAGCAAAACAGCTGTATTGCTGTTTTCGGTGGTCTGGATAGAAGATCAAACCAGCCACAATATTTGTTTAAGCCAAAGGCTAATCTAGAGCAAAGCCTCAACTCTCTTCAATTCTGTGAGGGCTGAGAGGTGAAGAAGCTGCAGAAGAAAAGTTGGAAGCCAGCAGAAGTTAGTTCATGAGGTTAAAGGAAAGAAGCTATCTCTAACAAGTGTAAGGTGAAGCAGCAAGTGCTGATGTAAGAAGCTGCAGCAAGTTATCTAGAAGTAGATTTTCTAGAAGCTAAGGTCATTGATTAAGGTGGCTACATGAAACAACAGATTTTCAATGTAGATGAAACAGCCTTATATTGGAAGAAGATGCCACCTGGGACTTCCATAGCTAGAGAGAAGTTAATGCCTGGCTTCAGAGCTTCAAAGCACAGGCTGACTCCTATTAGGAGCTAGTGCAGCTGGTGACTTGAAGCCAACGCTAATTTATCATTCTGAAAATCCTAGAGTCCTTAAGAATTGTGCTGAATCTATTCTGCCTGTGCTTTATAAACGGAACAAGGCCTAGGTAGCAACACATCTGTTTACAGCTTTATTTACTATTTTAAATACAGTTTTGAGACCTATTGCTCAAAAAAAAAAAAAAAAACCAAAATTCCTTTCAGAATATTACTGTTCCTTGACAATCTCCTGGTTGCCCAAGAGCTCTGATGGAAATGTACAAGGAGATTAAATGCTTTCATGCCTATACAAACAATATTCATTCTGTAGCCCATGGATCAAGGAGTAATTTTGACTTTTTAGTCTTATTATTTAAGAAATACATTTCATAAGGCTATAGCTGTCATAGATTGCGATTCCTCCGATGGATCTGGGCAAAGTACATTGGAAACCTAGGAAAGAGTTACCATTCCAGATGCCATTAACATTTGTGATTCATGGGAGGAGAATAAAGCATCAACATGAGGCCACGCCGGGTGGCTCACGCCTGTAATCCTAGCATATTGGGAGGCTGAGGTGGGTGTATCAGTTGAGGTCAGGAGTTTGAGACCAGTCTGGCCAACATGACAAAAGCCCATCTCTACTAAAATACAAAAATTAGCCAGACATGGCGGGTGCATGCCTGTAATCCCAGCTACCCAGGAGGCTAAGGCATGAGAATTGCTTGAGCTTGGGAGGCGGAGGTTGCAGTGAGCTGTGATTGCGCCATTACACTCCAGCCTGGGCAATAGAGGGAAACGGTCTCAAAAAATAAAAATAAAAATAAAAACATCAACAGGAGCTTGGAAGAAGCTGCTTCCAACCCACATGGATGACTTTGAGGGGCTTAAGACTTCAGTGAGGGACTTCACTGCAGATGTAGAAATAGCATGAGAACTAGAATTAGAAGTGGAGCCTGAAGTTGTGACTGAATTGCTGCAATCTCATGATAAAACTTGAAGAGATGAAGAGTTGCTTCTTATGGATGAGCAAAGAAATTGGCTCCTTGAGATGTAAGCTACTCCTGGTGAAGATGCTATGAATATTGTTGAAATGACCACAAAGGATTTAGAATATTAATTAAACTTAATTGATAAAGCAGTGGCAGGGTTTGAAAGGATTGACTCTGATCTTAAAAGTACTACATGGGTAAAATGCTATCAGACAGCTTCACATGCTACAGAGAAATCTGTGAAAGGAAGAGTCAATCAGTGTGGCAAACTTTATTATTTTAAGAAATTGCTACAGCTACCTCAGCCTTCACCAATCACTACCCTGATTTATTAGCAGTTATCAACATCAAGGCAAGACCCTCTACTAGCAAAAAGATTATGACCCACTGAAGGCTTAGACAATCACTAGCATTTTTTAGCAGCATTTTAAATTAAGGTATGTATACTTTTTTAGATATAGTGGTATTGCACACTCAATAGGCCATAGTTATAAAACATAACTTTTATATGCACTGGGAAACCAAAGAATTTATGTGACTTGCTTTATTGTGATACTCACTTTATTATGGTGGCCTGGAACTGAACCCCTAATATTCCTGAGAATGCCTGCAACTTCCATCTTGTCCCCACCCTCAGTCACATCTGCTAAGTCCTCCCAATTCTGCATTTCCTCTGGAATATCTTAAGTATGCCCTTGTATGATTTTAGTTACATGGAGTAGAATCACTCTAGCAGAAAAGTAACTGTAGTATTAGAATTGCCATTTTCCTTTTAGTCTGTTTCTGTAGCCTACGAATTGGTCTTCCAACCCCAGACCTTTTTCAAATTCATTTCAACGTATGTTGATACTTGATTAAATGTATTTAAATTGGTCTGAGTTTTTTTCTATATGGGTCATGCTTGCCTAATAGAATGAGTTGGAAAGTAATACCCTTCTCTTCACTTTTCTGAAGGAATTTGTGTCAAATTGTTAGGAAGAATACCTCAAAAAAGCCAACCTGTGCCTGGAATAGCCTTTCACACTACAAATTCAATGTTAAAACTAGATTTAGAGTTATTCATGCTATTTATTCTTAGGGTTTATTTGTTCTGTTTTGTTTTGTTTTAGAGTTGGGTTCTCACTATGTGGCCCAGGCTGGTCTCAAACTCCTGAGCTCAAGAGATCCTCCTCCTTCTGCCTCCTGAGTAGCTGGAACTACATGCACACATCCACATGCTTGGCCCTTGTTTATTTATTCTTAAATGAGCATTGATGTTGTGTATCTTTAATGAAATTTGTCTATTTTATCTAAGTTGTCAACTTTATTGCCATGAAGTTATTCATGATACTTCCTTATTACCTTTTAATACAAGTAAGATCTATACTGATGTCCTCTCTCACTTGTAATATTGTTAACTTGTGTCTTCCTCTTTTTATTCTGATCAATCTAGCTAGAGGTTGATCAATTTATTTTCTCAAATAATCAGATTTCACTGTCATCAATTTTTCTTTTGTAGTTCACTGATTTCTGCTCTTTATTATTTATTTTCTTTTTCTTCTTTTGGATTTAGTTTGCCCTCTTTTTCTAGTTTAAAGTGTGAACTGGAGTCATTGACTTCAGACCTTTCTTTTCTAATACAGTATTTAGTGCTATACATTTCCTTCAAAGCACTGCTTTAGCTGTATTCTGACAAATTTTGCTATGTTGTATTTTCATTTTCATTGAGTTCAAAATACTTCATAATTTTCCCTTAGATTTTTGTCTTTGATCCATGGGTTATTGAAATGTGTATTAATTAGTGTGCAAATATTTGAGAATTTTCTAAGATCTTTCTGTAACTGATTTCATCATGGTTAGGACACATCGTTTGTATGATTTAATTCCTTTGAAATTGTCTGAGACAGTTTTTACGGTCCACAGTTTTAATCCACTGTGGTGTTTTGCATGCACTTGAATGTGTCTTGCTTTTGTTGAGTGAAGTAATCTATAATGCCAATTAGGTCATGTTGCTTGATAGTGGTGTTCAAATCTTCTATATACTTAATAATTTTCAGTCTGCTTTTTCTATCAATTCAAAGTCTTGAAATTTCCAACTGGATTGTGGATTGTTTATTTCTTTTAGTTTGGTTCCTTTTTAATTTTTAATATTTGTGGGGTTCATAGTAGGTGTATATATTTATGGGGTATATGAGATGTTTTGATGTAGGCATACAATGTGTAATAATCACATCAGAGTAAATGGGGTATCTATCCCCTCAAGCATTTATCCTTTGTGTTACAAACAATTCAGATATACTCTTTTACTTATTTAAAAATGTACAATTAAATTATTATTGACTATAGTGACTTGTGCTATCAAATACTAGATCTTATTCATTCTTTCTATTTTTTTTTTGTACCCATTAACCATCCCCACATTTCCCCTCTACCCACCTGATTACCCTTCCCAGCCTCTGGTAACCATCCTTCTATCTTCATGAGTTCAATTGCTTTTATTTTTAGCTTCCACAAATAAGTGAGAACATGTGAAGCTTGTCTTTCTTTCTTTCTTGTTTTTGAGATGGAGTCTCACTCTGTCGCCCAGGTTGGAGTGCAGTGGTGCAATCTCAGCTAACTGCAACCTCTGCCTCCCAGGTTGAAGCAATTCTTCTGCCTCAGCCTCCTGAGTAGCTGGGATTACAGGCACTGCCACCATGCCCAGCTAATTTTTGTATTTTTAGTAGAGATGGGGTTTCACCATGTTGGCCAGGCTGGTCTTGAACTCCTGAACTCAGGTGATCCACCTGCCTCAGCCTCCCAAAGTGCTGGGATTATAGATGTGAGCCACCACACCCGACCGGAAGCTTGTCGTTCTATGCCTGACTTAGTTCACTTAACATAATGACCTCCAGTTCCTTCTATGTTACAAATGACAGGATCTCATTCTTTTTTATGGATGAATAGTACTCCATTGTGTATATGTACCACATTTTCTTTATCCATTAGTCTCTTGATGGACACTTAGGTTGTTTCCAAACCTTGGCTATTGTGAATAATGCTGCAATAAACATGGAAATGCAGATGTCTCTTCAATATACTGATTTCTTTTCTTTTGGGTACATACCTAGCAGTGGGATTGCTGGATAATATGGTAGCTCTATTTTTAGGGTGTTTTTTTTTTTTTTTCTAGATGGAGTCTTGCTCTGTCACCTAGACTCGAGTGCAGTGGCATGATCTCGGCTCACTGCAACCTCCTCCTCCCAGGTTCAATTGATTCTCCTCCCTCAGCCTGTCAAGTAGCTGGGACTATAGGCAAGTGCTACCACACCTGACTAATTTTTGTGTTTTTGGTAAAGACAGGGTTTTGACATGTTAAGCAGGCTAGTCTCAAGCTCCTGACCTCAGGCGATCCACCTGCCTTGGCCTCGTAAAGTACTGGGGTTATAGGCATGAGCTCCAATTTTTTTTTTTTTTTTTTTTTTTTGAGACGGAGTCTTGCTCAGTCGCCCAGGCTGGAGTATGAGCTACTATTTTTAGTTTTTTGAGGAACCTCCACACTGTTCTCCCTAGTGATGGTACCAATTTAAACTTCCACCAACAGTGTATGAGGGTTCCCGTTTCTCCACATCCTCACCAGCATTTGTAACTGCCTGTCTTTTGGATAAAAGCCATTTTAACTGGGGCGAGATGAAATCTCATTGTAGGTTTGATCTGCATTTCTCTGATGATCAGTGATGTTGAGTACTTTCCTTTCTTTCTTTTTTTTAAATTTTTTAAAATTAATTAATTAATTAATTTATTTTTTGAGACGGAGTCTCGCTGTGTCGCCCAGGCTGGAGTGCAGTGGTGCGATCTCGGCTCACTGCAAGCTCTGCCTCCTGGGTTCACGCCATTCTCCTGCCTCAGCCTCCCGAGTAGCTGGGACTACAGGCGCCCGCCACCATGCCCGGCTAGTTTTTTGTATTTTTAGTAGAGACGGGGTTTCATCGTGTTAGCCAGGATGGTCTCGATCTCCTGACCTCGTGATCCGCCCGCCTCAGCCTCCCAAAGTGCTGGGATTACAGGCTTGAGCCACCGCGCCCGGCCAAAATTATATCACAGTTCTGTAGGTCAGAGTTAAAGAAGGCTTGCCTGGGTTCTCTGCTTAAGATCCCACAAGGCTGAAGTCAAGATGTCAGATAAGGTAGGCTCTTATCTGGAGGCTCTGGGGATGAATCCAGTTCCATGCCCATTTAGGTTTGGGACAGATTTCAATTCCCACATCCTTCCTAGTTGTCAGCTGAGAACTGCTTTCAGCTTCTAAAGGTTACTCACCTTCTTCTCAAATTCCCCTCTTCCATTTTCGAGCCAACAGCTTACATCAGATTCTTCTCATGCTTAGAATCTGTCTGACTTCCTTTTCTGCCACTGGCCAGAGAAAATTCTCTTTTAATGGGGTCATGTGATTTAATTGGTCCCAACTGGATAATCTCTTCTATGATTAACCCAAAGTCAACTGATTTAGTAACATTAATTACATCTAAAAAAAATTCCCTTTGTGCCATGTAACATAACATAATCATGGGAATGGCAACTAATCATATTCGTAATTCAAAGAGAGGAGAATATACAAAGGCAAGGGTCACTGGGGGGTCATTCTTAGAATTCTGCCTACCACAAGTGAGGAAGTGGGAGGATTCAGGTGACTCTTGAGATTTATAGTGACGGTATGTGGGTGGATGATGGGGCCACTCAGTGAGGTAGGGAAATCCAGGGCAAGAAGTAGGGTCATTCATTCACTCATTCATTGACAGGTTCTTGCTCTGTCACCCAGGCAGAAGGGCAGTGGCATGATCCTAGCTCCCGGCAGCTTTGAACTCTGGGGCTCAAGTGATCCTTTTGCTTCAGCCTCCCAAGTAGCTGGGACTACAAGCATGTCCCACCACACCTGGCTATGGGGTTTAGATGTACTGAACTTGGGGTACCTTGCTACATCTAAGTGGAGACTCCAGAAGGTTGTGGTAGATATAGACCTGGAGCTCAGGAGAGAGGTCTGGGCTAGAGATACAGATTTGGGAGTAATCTTCAAACAATGATAGTTAAAATCAGGCAAGTAGATGAGCTCACCAAGAGTGCATGTGAGAAACTGTCCGAGGAAAAGACCCTGTAGACATTTGCATTAAATGGATGGGTAGGAATAGGAATCTGGGAATTTTTAGAGAGAACCATGGAGAACTAGATGAAGATGCATCCAGAGAACGCTAAAAGTCAGTTGTGGGCAGCTGTGTCAGATGTAACACACAGGGTCTATTTCAAATAAAGATTTAGGATAGTAAATTAACCAAATCCAGATGATTCAAATAGTCCTTATTGCTGGGAACAGAAAGCAAAATGTTGAGCACCTTTTCATACACCCGTTTGTCATTTGTATATCTTCTTTTGAGAAATGTCTGTTCAGCTCTTCCACCCATTTTTAAATTGGATTATTAGATTTCTTTTTCCTATAGAGTTGTTTGAGCTCCTTGTATATTCTGGTTATTAATCCCTTGTCAGATGGATAATTTGCAAATATCTTCTCCCATTCTGTAGGTAGTCTGTTCACTTTGTTGATTTTTTTGTTTGCCAGGCAGATGCTTTTTAACTTGATAATTACATTTGTCTGTCTTTGCTTTGGTTGCCTGTGCTTGTGGGGTATTACTCAATAAATCTTCGCCCACTCCAATGTCCTGGAGAGGTTCTCCAGTGTTTTCTTTTAGTAGTTTCGTAGTTTGAGGTTTTAGATTTAAGTTTTTAATTTGTTTTGATTTTTGTGTATGGTGAGAGGTAGCTGTCTAGTTTTATTCTTATCCAATTTTCCTAGCACCATTTATTGAAGGGCCTAGCCTTTCCCCAATGTATGTTTTAGGCACCTTTGTCAAAAATGAATTCACTGTAGATGTATAGATTTGTTTCTGGGTTCCCTATTCTGTTCCATTGGTCTCTGTGTCTGTCTTTATGCCAGTACCATGCTATTTTGGTTACTATAGGTCTGTAGTGTAATTTGAAGTCAGGTAATATGATTCCTCCAGTTTTGTTTTTTTTTGCTCAGGATAGCTTTGGCTATTCTGTGTCTTTTGTGGTTCCATATAAGCTTTAGGATTTTTTTTTTATTTTTATTTTTTTCTGTTTCTATGAAGACTGTCATTGGTATTTTGATAGGGATTACATTAAATCTGTAGATTGCTTTGGGCAGCATGGACATTTTAACAATATTCATTCTTCCAATCCATGAACATGGGGTATCTTTTCATCTTTTTGTGTGTCTTCAATTTCTTTGATCAATGTTTTGTAGCTTTCATTGTAGAGATCTTTCATTTCTTTGGTTAATTCCTATGTATTTTATTTTATTTATAGCTATTATAAATGGGATTACTTTCTTGATTTTTTTCAGATTGTTCACTATTGGCATATAGAAATGTTACTGATTTTTGAATGTTGATTTTGTATTCTGCAACTTTACTGAATTTGTCTATCAGTTTTAATAATTTTTCAGTGGAGTCTAAGTTTTTTCAAACATAAGGTCATATCATTTACAAAGAAAAGACAATTGCACTTCTTCTTTTTGAATTTAGATGCCCTTTATTTCTTTCCTTTGTCTGATTGCTCTAGCTAGAACTTCCAGTACTATGTTGAATACCAATGGTGAAAGTGGGCATCGTTGTTATGTTCCAGATTGTAAAGGAAAGGCTTTTCTGTTTTCCCCCATTCAGTATGATGCTAGCTGTGGGTCTGCTGTACATGGCTTTTATTATGTTGAGGTATGTTATTTCTATACTTAGCTTTTTGAGTTTTTTTTTGTTTTATCATAAAAGGATGTTGAATTTGTTATCACATGCATCTTGAACATCAATTGAAATGATCGTATAGTTTTTGTCTTCATTCTGTTGATATAATGTATTACATTGATTTGCATATTTCAAACCATTCTTGCCTCCCTGGAATAAACCCCACTTGGTCATGATGAATGATCTTTTTAATGTGTTGCTGAATTTGGTTTGCTAGTATTTTATTAAAGATTTTTGTATCAATGTTTGTCAGGGACATTGGCCTGTGGTTTCTTTTTTTATGTATCTTTGTCTGGTTTTGGTATCAAGGTAATACTGGTCTCATAGAATTAATTTGGAAGTGTTCCTTCCTCCTTTATTTTTTGGAATAGTTTGAGTAGGATTGGTGTTAGTTCTTTAAATGTTTGGTAAAATTCAGCAGGAAAACCATTGGGTTCCAGGCTATTCTTTGCTGGGAGACTTTTTATTATGACTTCTATCACATTATTTGTTATTGGTCTGTTTGGGGTTTGGATTTCTTCATGGTTCAATCTTGGTAGATTGTATGTGTCTAGGAATTTATCAATTTATTCTGGGTTTTTCAATTTATTGGCATGTTGTTGCTTATAGTAGCCTCTAATGATCCTTTGAGTTTCTGTGGTATCAGTTATAACATCTCCTTTTTCATCTTTGATTTTATTTATTTGGTTATTCTCTTTTTTTTTCTTAGCCTGACTAAAGATTTGTTCATTTTATTTATCTTTTCAAAAACTCAACTTTTTGTTTCATTGATATTTTGTATTATTTTATTTCAATCTCATTTATATCTGCTTTGATCTTTATTATTTCTTTTCTTCTACCAACTTTGGGTTTGATTTGTTCTTGGTTTTCTAGTACTTTAAGACTGTTAGATCATTTATTTGAAGTTTTTCTGCTTTCTTGATATAGGCACTTACAGGTATAAACTTCCTTCTTAGTACTGCTTTTACTGTATCCCATAGGTTTTGGTATGTTGTGTTTCATTTGTTTCAATAAATTTTTCAATTTGCTTCTTAATATCTTCATTGACTCACTGGTCATTCAGGAGCATATTGTTTAATTTCCATGTATTTGTATAGTTTCCAGAATTCCTCTTGTTACTGATTTCTAGTTTTGTTCCACTGTGGTCAGAGAAGGTACTTGATATTATTTCAATTTTTGAATGTTTTAAGATTTGTTTTGTGGCCTAACATATGTTCTATCCTTGAGAATGATCCATGTGCTAAGAAGAAGAGTGTGTATTCTGCAGCTATTGGATGAAATGTTAAGTAAATAACTATTAGGTTCATTTGGTCTATAGAGCAGATTAAGTCCAAGATTTCTGTGTTGATTTTCTGACCGGATGATCTGTCCAATGCTGAAAGTGGGGTATTGAAGTATCCAGCTATTATTGTTTTGGGTCTATCTCTCTCTTTAGCTCTAATGATATTTGCTAAACTGGGTGCCTCCAAATTGGGTGCATATATATTTATAATCATTGTTTCCCCTTGCTGAATTGACCCCTTTATCACTGTATAATGACCTTCTATGTCTCTTATTATAGCTTTTGTCTTGAAATCTATTTTGTCTGATATAGGTATAGCTATTCCTGTTCTTTTTTGGTTTCCATTTGTGTGGAATATCTTTTTCCATCCATTTTTATTCAGTATATATGTCTTTATTGGTGAAGTGTGTTTCTTGTAGGCAACAGATTGTTAGGTCATGTTTTCTATCCATTCAGCCACTTTATGTCTTTTGATTTTGCTTTCTGGTTGTTTTGTGGTCTTCCCTTCCTTCTTTCTTGTCTTCATTTTAGTGAAGGTGAATTTCTCTGGTGCTTTTTACTTTTTTGTGCATTCGTTGTATGTTTTTAGATTTGATGTTACCATGAAACTTGCAAATACTATCTTATAACTCATTGTTTTAAAGTGATGACAACTTGATGCTGGTTGCATAAACAAGCAAAAAGAAAACTAATAAAAACTACACTTTAACTTCATCTCCCCCTTTTTTAACTTTTGTTGTTTCTATTTATATCTTATTATACTGCCTATGTCTTGAAAAGTTGCTGTAGTTATTGTTTTTGATTGGTTCATCTTTTCATTTTTATCCTTAAGATATGAGTTGTTTACACACCACAATTATAACGTTATAATATTCTATGTTTTTCTGTGTACTTACTATTGTGACTTTCGTATCTTCAGATGATTTCTTATTGCTCATTAACATTCTTTTCTTTCAGATTGAACTCCCTTTAGCATTTCTTATAAGGCAGGTCTGATGTTGATTAAATTCCTCAGCTTTTGTTTGTCTTGGAAAGTCTTTGTTTCTCCTTCATGTTTGAAGGATATTTTCACTGAATATACTATTCTAGAATAACATTTTTTTTTTCCTTCAGCACTTTAAATATGTTATATTGCTCTCTCCTGGCCTGTAAGTTTTCCACTGAAAAGTCTGGGGCAGATGTATTGGAGCTCCATTGTATGTTATTTTTTAAATTTTCTCTGAATGCTTTTAGGATCCTTTCTTTATCCTTGACTTTTGGAAGTTTGATTATTAAATGCCTTGAGATAGATCTTCTATTTTTTTGAGACAGAGTCTCGCTCTGTTGACCAGGCTGGAGTGCAGTGGTGCAATCTCTGCTCACTGCAAGCTCTGCCTCCCGGGTTCACGCCATTCTCTTGCCTCAGCCTCCTGAGTAACTTGGACTACAGGCACCTGCCACAACGCCCGGCTAATTTTTTGTATTTTTAGTAGAGATGGGGTTTCACCGTGTTAGCCAGGATGGTCTTGATCTCCTGACCTCATGATCTGCTTGCCTTGGCCTCCCAAAGTGCTGGGATTACAGGCATGAGCCACTACGCCTGGCTGAGGTAGGTCTTCTTTAGGTTAAATCTGCTTGGTGTTCTAAAACCTTCTTGTACTTGAATGTTGATATCCTTCTTTAGGTTTGGGAAGTTCTCTTTTATTATCCCTTTGGATAAACTTTCTACTCCTATCTCTCTCTACCTCCACTTTAAGGCTAATAACTCTTAGATTTGCCCTTTCGAGGATATTTCCTAGATCTCACAGGTGTGCTTCATTCTGTTGTATTCTTTTTTGTCTCCTCTGTGTATTTTCAAGAAGCATGTCTCCAAGCTAACTAATTCTTTGTTCTGCTTAATTCTGCTGTTAAGAATTCTGATGCATTCTTTGGTGTGTTACTTGCATTTTTCAACTCCAGAATTTCTGCTTGATTCTTTTTTAATTATTTCAATCCCTTTGTTAAATGTATCTGATAGGATTCTGAATTCCTTCTCTGTGTTGTCTCAAATTTCTTTGAGTTTCCTCAGAACAGCTATTTTGAATTATCTGTCTGAATAAACACATATCTCTGTTTCCCCAGGATTGGTTCCTTGTGCTTTATTTAGTTCATTTGGCAAGGTCATGTTTTCCCAGATGGTCCTGATACTTATGAATGTTCATCAGTGTTTGGCCATTGAAGAGTTAGGTATTTATTGTATCTTTGCAGTCTGAGCTTGTTTGCACCTGTTCTTCTTGAGAAGGCCTTCCAGGTATTTGAAGGGACTTTGGTGGTGTTATCTAAGCCATATCTTTGGTAGGGCACACCTCAAGCCCAGTAATGCTATGGTTCTTGGAGACTTGTAGGGGTTCTGCCTTGGTGGTTTTGGAAAAGATATGGAAGAATTCTCTGGATTACCAAGCAGAGACTCTTGTTCCCTTACTTTCTACCAAAGAAATGGAGTCTTTTTCTCTCTGTGCTGAGCTGCCTGGAACTGGGGGAGGGGTGACACAAGCACCTCTGTGGCCACCACTACTGGGACTGTGCTGAGTCAGACCTAAAGCCAGCACAGCATGGGGTCTTGCTCAAGGCCTGCTGTAACTAATGCCTGGCTACTGCCTGCATTTGCTCAAGGCCCTAGGGTTCTACAGTCAGCAGGTGGTAAAGCCAGCCAGGTTTTTGCCCTTCTCTTTAGGGCAGCAAGTTCCCTCAGGCCCTGGGTGGGTCCACAGATAGTGTCAGGGAGCCACGACCAGGACTCAGAAACCTTAGAAATCTATGTGGTCCTCTATTCTACTGTGGCTGAGCTGGCATTGAAACCATACAACAGGCCGGGCACGGTGGCTCAAGCCTGTAATCCCAGCACTTTGGGAGGCCGAGATGGGCGGATCACGAGGTCAGGAGATCGAGACCATCCTGACAAACATGGTGAAACCCCGTCTCTACTAAAAAATACAAAAAACTAGCCGGGTGAGGTGGCGGGTGCCTGTAGTCCCAGCTACTGGGGAGGCTGAGGCAGGAGAATGGCGTGAACCTGGGAGGCGGAGCTTGCAGTGAGCTGAGATCCGGCCACTGCACTCCAGCTCGGGAGACAGAGCGAGACTCCGCCTCAAAAAAAAAAAAAAAAAAAAAAGAAACCATACAACAAAGTCCTTCCCACTCTTCCCTCTCCTTTCCCCAGGCAGAGGAGTCTTTCCCCATGTCAACCATCATCACAGGCCCACAAGGAGTAGTGCCAGTGACAATGTCCACTTAAGGATCAAGGGCACTTTAGCCAGTTTGTGGTGAAGGCTACCAATCCTGAATCTCTCCCTTCAGGGCAGTTGGCTCCCCTCTGGCCCAGGGTAGGTCTAGAAATGCTGTCTAAGAGCCGAGGCTTGGAATCGGGGATCCCAAGAGGCTGCTTGGTGCTCTACCCTACTGTGACCAAACTGGTATCTAAGCTGCAAGACAAAGTCCCCTTTACTCTTCTTTCTGCTTTTCTCAAGCAGAAGGAGCTTCTCCTTGTAGCCACCACAGCTGTGAATGTGCTGGGTCACACCTGAAGCCAGCATATCTCAGAGTCTCACCCAAGGCTCACAACACTGCTGAGTATTCAGGGCCCAAGAGCTCTTTAGTTAGCAGGTGATGAATCCTGCCAGGACTGTGTCTTTCCCTTCAAGGCAGCGGGTTCTCTTCTGGCCTAGGGTGTATCTGGAAATGTCATTTAGGAGATAGGGCCTGGGATGGGGCCCTCACAACTCTGCCTGGTGTCTATCCTACTGTGGCTGAGCTGGTATCCAAGTTGGAAGACATAGTCCTCTTTACTTTCCCCTATTCCCAAGCAGAGGGAAGGGGCGTCTTTTAGAGCTGTGAGCTGCACTGCCTGGGGTTGGGGGAGGGGTGGTGCAAGCACTCCATTAGCTGCCTCAGCTGGTGTCTCACTAGGTCATGTGCCCCCCAAGTCTACTAGCTCTGAGCCCAACACAGCACTAGGACATGCAGTCCTTGTGGCCTAGACTGCCTTTCAAGTTTATTTAGAGCACTTTAGCTCATGGTGGTCAGGCTTGCTGACACTCAGGTTTTGACCACTGGGATGGGCGATTCCCCTCTGGCTAGGGCTTGTCTAAATGCTCCCTGTGTGGGTGTCCGCTGAGTTCTGTCTGGTGTTGGCAGCACTGAGTTCCAATGTAAAGTCCCACAATTGCTGTACTCTCCTTCCCCCAAGCACACATATTCCCTCTGCACACTACATGTCCGCTGCTGGGGGATGGGAGAGGGGTAGCATAGCAATTCCAGACTGTCTTTTCTACCCTCTTCAGTGTCTCTTTCAGTGATGTTAAGTTAAAACTAGGTACTGTGATCACTCACCTGATTTTGTTTCTTATGACGGTGCTTTTTTTGTGTAAATAATTGTTAAATTTGGTGTTCCTGTGAGGAGGAGGATCAGTGGAGGATTTTATTCAGCCATATTGCTCTGCTTCCCACCCTTTTTGTTTTTGGTTTTTTAGATGGGGTCCTGCTCTGTCACCTGGGCTGAAGTACAGTGATGTGATGATACTTTACTGCAGCCTCAAACTCCTAGCCTCAAGTGATCTTCTTGCCTCATCATCCTGAGTAGGTAGGACCACAGGTGCATGCCAGCATGTCCGGCTAGTAAAAAAAAAAAAGAAAAAAAAATTAATAGATAAGGTCTTACTATGTTGCCCAGGCTGGTCTTAAACTCCTGGCCTCAAGCAATTCTCACGTCAGCCTCCTGTGTAGGTGGGATTACAGGAATGAACTACCATCACCAACTTAGTTCTGTTTTTGTTTTATGTATTTTGAAGCTGTTATTTGGTTCATAAATGTTTCAGATTGTTATATCTTCATATTAAACTGACCCTTTAATCATTATTAAATTACCTTTTTTATTTCTGATATTTTTGTTTTAAAATCTTTCTGAAATTAATACTAGCATTGCAATTACAATTTGTTTCATTTTTTTATTAGCATTGTATAATCTTTTCCTATGTTTTACTTCAAACTTATTTGTATTTTCATATTTAAAGTGCACTTCTTGTCGGCAATATATAGTTTGATGTTGCCTTTTTATCCAGTCTGACAATCTCTGCCTTTTAGTTGGAGTGTTTAAGCCAGTTGTGTTGAATGTGATTCCTGAGATCACTGGATTTAAATGTGCCACCTTGCTATTGTCCTCTACTTATCTCTTCTATTCGTGTTCCCTTTTTCCTCTTTATTTGTCCTCTTTTGAACTAATTGAATATTTTTAAAACTCCATTTTATCTTCTCTGTTGGCTTATTATCTAAAGTTTTTTGTTTTAATTTTTGAGTAGTTTTAGGGTTTTGTGTGTGTCTGTGAAGTGGGTGTATTTTTAAAGTTATCACAGTCTACTTTTATGTAATATTATACCATTTCATATATAGTATAAGAACCTTCCAATAATATTCATTCAATTTTAAACTCCCAATTTTGTGCTAATTTTATCATGCATTTTACTTAACATATGTGTGAAAATCCCCACAATATGGTGTTATTTTTGCTTTAAACAGTCAGTTTTATTTAAAAAATAAAAAATTCCTCATATTTACCCATAGGTTGACAATTCAGGGTACTTTTCACTTCTTTGTGTAGATTCAGATTTCTACTTCACACTATTTCTCTCTTGCCTGAAGACATCCTTTAGCATTTCTTATAGTGCAGGTCTGCTGAGGATGGATTCTTTCACCTTGTTAAAAGAAAAAAACCTTAGACAAATTACCTTTAATAGAGTTTAACTGAGCAAAGAATGAGTCAAGAATTGGGCAGCACCTGAAACAGAATAGGTTCAGAGAGACTGTAGCACAGCCATATGGTAGAAGAAAATTTATGGACAGAAGAGGGAAAGTGATGTACGGAAAACAGAAGTGAGGGACAAAAACAGCCAGATTGGTTATAGCCCTGCATTTGGCTTATTTGAACACAGTTTGAACAGCTGGCTGCCTTTGATTGGCTGGAACTCAGTGATTAGCTCATGAGTAGATTATTCGTCCAGTTAGGTTAGAGTTCACTGTGTACAGAGAAACTGTTAGGTCAAACTTAAAATGTGTAAAGAGACAGCTTTAGGCTAACGTTAACAACCTTTTGCATGCTGAACAAGTTTTTGTGTCAGTTTATTTTTTAAAGATATTTTTGCTGGCTATAGAATTAATTTTTTTTTTCTTCTCTTAGTTCTTTAAAGATATGCTGCCACTGAACTCTGGTTTACTCTGTTTCCAACAAGATGTCTACCATCATTCTTGTTCCTCTACACAGAATGCAGCTTTTTTCCTGTAGCCACTTTTAAGATCTCTTTTCTCATTGGTTTAAATCAATTTGACTATGATGTGTTTGATGTAGGTTTATTCATGTTTATTGTGCTTGTTGTTTCTTGAGCTTATTTAGTCTGTGTTGAGAGTTTTTGTTAAATTTGGAAATTTTCTAATCATTATTTCTTCATATATGTTTTCTTTCTCCTCCCTCCCCACTTTATGGTCTCCAATTATATGTATATTTAGTCACTTGAGGTTGTCCCACAACTCGCTGATGCTTTGTTCAATTTTTTCGTCGTTTCATTTTGGATATGTCTGTTTCTGTATTTCTGAGTTTACTAATATTTTCTTCTGTAGTTTCTAATCTGTTGTTAATCTCATCTAGTGTATCTTAAAAAAACCCTCAGATATTGTATTTTATAATTCTCTGGATTCAAGTCATTTTAACATCTTCCATGTTTCTATTTTCCAAGCTTAAATGTAATTTCAGCATGTAAAAGATAATTCAGATTTTTACCTTGTTGCGTGCTGATTATTTTAGTATTCTGTAGATATTCTTGATCTTTGTTCTTAGATGCACTTCAGTTACTTGGGAACAATTTATTTCAAAGCTTGATTTTTAAGCTTTGTTAGAGATCAGTCTTTTCTCCAGAGATAATTTTGAACATTCCTGAAGCGATATCCTTCTGAGTACTTCATGCCCTGGGAATGTTATTCCCTCCTCTGCTTTCCACCAGGCTCTTAGAAACACAAATGATTTTCCCCCTGTTTGAGCTCTAGGGACTTTTGTTTTCTTTTGTTTTGTTTTTAATCATTCAGATGTTTTTTCCTGGCCTTGGATGGTTTCTCCCTATGCATATGTTGATCATTACTTAGCTGAAGACACAAATAGACTTACCTACAGATCTTCAAAGCTTTTTCTCTGTGCAACTCTCTTCTCCACACTCTGCCCTGCCGTCTTGGCCTCAGTGGACTCCCAGCTTCATCAACTCAACTCAGACCACTGGGTTTGTCCTCCCTCTACTTGAGCCGTACACTTTTTCAAGGCAGTAAGCTGGGGCACTCATAGGGCTTACATCCTTTCTTAATAAGGGATCACTAACTTGCACTGCCTGATGTCCAAAGTCTGAACCCACTGCCCACCACCCCCCACACACGTGCACACACACATATACATATCTAGTTTTTTGTTGTTTCAGGTGGGACGGTAAACACAATTCCTGTTATTCAATTTTGGCCCAAAGTAGAAGTTCAGTGTCATAATTTTTAGCCTGTGTTTTTTGGCTGTATAGTTTTTGCTGATGATATATTTTATTTACTACAAAAAAATTCACCATGTAAATGAATTGCTAAGGTCCCTCCCAGAAGTTTGGAAGGGGTTGGTACAAGTGAGGGGTTTCTGAAGCTTAAACATTATTAGCTTCACAGTAAATTCCTATTTGGGTCTTATTTAGGAAAAAAGGAAGGACAAGAACTAGCCTCAATCCAGCCCAATTAGACCTCGCCCAAGTGTAACAAGCCAATGACAACCAATGATGGAGGCAGTGTTTACAAGGATCTTGATGGATCATTTAAAAACTCTTTAAAAGATTCAGGGAAACCACCCAGCCAGAGGCTTGATATCAAGACCCAATGCATCTACTTGTGTCTCCAAGGTAAGGTAACTTGGAGTCCAGGTGGCTCAGGAGGGGATAGAGGTATGGGCCATCCATCCAAGAGATTGCTCACCTGCATGGAAGAGGTTTCACTTTACTCCTTGTGCTGAGTCTGTGTTGCATGCCTATATATTTTTTGTCCTAGCTTCAAGTTTCTGTGAATTGCATGGTGTGAGAGCAAGCTGATATCAGAAACTTGACAGGGTGACTATATTCAATAATAACTTAATTGTACATTTTGAAATAACTAAAAGAGTATAATGGGATTGTTAGTAACACAAAGGATGAATGTCTTGAGAAGCTGGATACCCCATTTTCCATAATGTGCTTATTTCACATTGTGTGCCTGTATCAAAACATTTCATGTTCCCCACAAATATATACGTGTCCTAGGTACCCACAAAAGTTAAAAGTAAAAAAGTTAAAAAAAAAAAAAAAGAAACTTGGATAGAAGTTAAACTGAGATACACTATAATCAGGATAATATGATTATAGAACAAATCATGAAACTAACAATTTAAGCTAAACAATTTAAACTACAGCTAACGACTTAGATTGTTGTCATGTGTGTAGTCTGGTGGTGTAAGGACAACTTTTCATTTTTGAAATTATATAGCTAATGTGTTTCTTTTGAGGGTTCTCTAGGTTCATGTGCATGTAAGCTTTTCATCATTGTTAAGAATAATAATAAACAGTAATAAATTAATAGCGATAGTAAGAAATATGTTCTTTAGCTGTCTTCTCTGAAGCAAGAAAGTAATCTGGCAGCCTCTCAAAGAAACTGTGAAGCCCAATGGGGTGGGAGCAAGACTGCTGCTAACCTCTTTGGTGCCTTTGTGCAATTAGGAAAAGGTGCTGCCACTGGGCGATGCAACCTCATGGGTGCATGGCTTGGCAAGGGGAGCTCTGTTTGGAGTTCAGGCTCCTTTGTCTCCTGGACTGGGCAAGGTTGCACAATAAATAGACTACAAAATTGTAGGTGAGGTACCAGTTGCAGGATGCTGCTTCAAGTCTCCTTCCTTCAGTCCTAGCCTCTGGCTGGCCTGTTTGGCAGGCAGAGGAATGAGAGGTTAGTGAGAGATTTGTTGATTTAAAAAAAGGATGAAAACCTGACTATGAAATCCTGAGCCCATATAAATATGCTGCAGAGGAATGAGAACAAACTGTCCACAAGCAACAGGATTTTAGAGCTTGAAAGGATCTTGTAAATAATGCAGTTCTTTCCTTTGTACCTTTACTTTACAGTTTTGGAATCCCGAAGCCCAAAGAGGAAGTGAGGAGCCCCAGGTCCCACCATCAGGTAAGCAGCAGAGTCTGGGAAGGATCTGGATGTTGCGATTCTAGCCCACGTTCTTTTCACGACCCAGCATTCAACCATCGGCAATTTCTTTTTCAATATTTACCACTTTTATAAATTAATATATGAATAGATTTTCTTCCAATGTGCTTCTTACACTACAATTGATCTTGAAAATACAGATAAAAATGTAAGTTCTCTGATTCAAGGATTACAGGACTTCCAAACATCATTTATAGTATTTAAAAAATTGCAATTTTAATTTCCATGGAAATTGTGGCTTATAGCAATAATAATTCCATTACTGTTGATGAACCAACTGAGTTAATACAGTTTGTGTTCAAAGGTGTCCTAAAAGGCTGATGTAACATTATTATCAGTACATGACTTTTAAAACTATTATAGCTATTAAAATAAACAATAAGAACATCTTCTAACATCACCCTAATACGATTTCCTGTTCTTCCAGGTCTGGTGGCAAAAGTTTAATGAGGAATTTAATTGCTTAATGAATCAAATAGGTCATGTTTTTGCTCCAAGGGTTGAGGTAACACTGGTTCAGATGAAATATTAGAGTTTGGGTTAGAGAGTTTTACCTTCGAGGAATAAGACGTGCTTTAGAAATCATTTCCAGGTCCTCCAAATACTTTATTGTGCTTACCTTCATACCCTTACTAATTACTATCCATAAAATCCACCAACCTTAGAGCTAGATTTCATTTTAGAAATATTTCGTTATCTCATTTTACCCAAATGGGATACAGTTGGGCAGCCGTAACAAAGTACCACAAACATGGGGGCTTCAAACAACAGAAATTTATTCTCACAAAGTTCTGGCTAGAAGTCTGAAATCAAGGTGTCTGTAGGTCCACGCTGTCTCTGAAGGCTCAAGGGGTGAGTCTGTTCCATGCCTTTCTCTTAGCTTTTGTTGTTGCCAGCAATCCTTGATGTTACTTGGCTTATAGACACAGCTTTCCAATCTCTGCTTCCATTGTCACATGACATTCTCCTGGTGTTTGCCCTTGTGTATCTCTTCCTCTTCTTATAATGACACCAGTCATATTGGATGAAGGGCCCATCCTACTCTAGTATGACCTGATCTTAACTAATTACATCTGCAAAGACCTTATTTCCAAATAAGGTCACATTCATAGGTACCAGGGGTTAGGGCTTGAGCATCTCTTTTTAGGGGACACAATTCTACCCACTGCAGCATGTACCCCTACTGCTTCTATGAATACAGAACTCTACAGGCTGTCATTAATTACCAAAGCTTTCTGTGAGGCTCTTTGTGTTAGGTAAAAGTAGGATGCAGATGCAGGGTATAATCCCATACACACACCATTACTGTCTTCAGAAGGCTTACAGTCTCATAAAAAAACTGATCATAAATCAACCTGTAGCTATTCATTAGAAAAAGTCCTTTAGGGCTTAGTCCATTTGGACTGTTGTAACAACATACCTTAGATAGGTAACTTACAAAGAACAGGAATTCGTTGTTCACAGTTCTGGAGGCTGGGAAGCCCAAGATCAAGGCAGCAGCATTGGTGTCTGGTGAGGGCCTGCTTCCTCATGGATGGCACTTTCTCTGAGTCTTCACATGGCAGGAGGGGCTAACAAGCTTCTTCAGGCCTCTTTTATTATATGAAAGCACTAATCCCATTCATGAGGGCCTTACCCTCAAGACCTAATTATTTCCTAAAGGTCCCACCTCTTAATCCTGTTGCTTTGGGGATTAGGTTTCAATATATGAATTTTAGGGAGATGCAAACTTTCAGGGCATAGCGTGTAGTGATGGGAAATGCCAGGAGAACATGGTTTACATAATATGGATGGGGGGCCACTCTGAGGATATGACATTAAACTGAGACTTGAAGGATGGCAATGAGTCAGCCATGGGAAAGATAAGGAGAATGTTCCAGGTAGAGTTAACAGCAAATACTAAGGCCCCAAGGCAGGAAAGACCTTACCACTTTCCAGGGACTAACGGAGCAAAGAGGGGGAGATGACAGAAGATGAGATTGAAGATGTAGGCAGGGGCCACGTCTTTACTCTTTAATTGCCTAACGGGCAACGAGTGGCTTCCAAACATTTTTACTGCAACCCTACAGCTAAGAAATACCTTTGACACACTACCTGGTCCAGAGATGCATATATACACAACTGGACAGTAGATGGGAAGATAGTGAGTCATCATTAGATTTTTTTTGTTGCCTTTTGGAGGTAGCATCTCTGGATCTCGTGGTTTGTGCATGGGAAGGTGAAAGGATTCCAGATGATGCTCAGCAATTGGGCTTGAGCAATTGTGTTGAAGGTGGTGCCAATAAATGAAATGACAGCCTGGGGGAGGAAAAGGATTTTGTTGGGGAGGGTGTAGCTGAAAATAAACAGTTCCATATTTGACATATTATGTTTAAGATACCTGGGTAGTAGTAAGAAAGCAAACTAACTGGCTATTTTCTTCTACTATACTCTCAACACTCAATACACAAAACTTCACATCAGGTCACAAAAATGTGTCAGGGGATTTCCGCAACAACCAATTCTCCAACAGACACCAACTGGGTGTCCTAAAGTCAGCTCAATTCTGACACTGTAACCTAGAGTCAGATCCCACAGGTTAGGGCTCAGTCCCATAAGACGACCTCCTATTTCCGATGCCAGCTGAAAATCCCAGGTTGTGACTCGTGCTTCTAATGACCAGGTACAAATTGGGGGTTCCCATGACCCCCTCCTCAGGTTCACTCATTTGTTAGAGCAGTTCACAGAACTCAGGAAAGTGTTTTGTTTATGTTTCCTGGCTTATTATATAATACATCACAAAAGATACAGATGAATGGCCAGGTGGAAGAGACGGCATGGTGGCGCACATCTGTAACGCCAGCACTTTGGGAGGCTGAGGCAGGAGGATCATTTGAGGTCAGAAGTTTAAGACTAGTCTGGGCAACATAGCAAGACCCTGTTTCTATTTAAAACATAATAAAAAGTTAAAAAAAAATATAAAATATATATAAAGGAAGAGATGTGTAAGACAAGATATGAGTAAGGTGTCTTTGAGCTTCCATGCCCTCTCTGGGTGTGGTAGCAACCTGTAAGCTCTCTGAATTCTCTTACGGTTGCTATGGAGGCTTCATTATGTAGGCATGAGTGATTAAATCATTGGCCATTGGTGATCAACTCAACCTTCAGCCTCTCTCCCCTTCCCAAAGGAGGGTGGGGTGGGGGTGCTGAAAGTTCTAACCCTCTAATCACATGGTTGTTTCTCCTGGCATCCTGAGGCTCTCCATTAGTCCCCAGCCGGGGATCATCTCACTAGCATTCAAAAAGATACTTATAACTTGGGAAATTCCAAAGATTTTAGGAGTTCCGTGCCCTGAAACTGAAGGGAGACCAAAATATGTTACTTCTTCTTATAAATCACAATATCACGGTTACTGAAGCAAAATCACAGAGATTATCACTTAAATAAAAGGAAGCAAGCTTCTTTTGCTTCTGTCTTGCTGCATAGCTCTGAAACCCAGTCCTGCCTTTTGTAAGAGTGAGTGAGTGTGTGTGTGCCTGTGTGCTGTGCTGAAGGGCTTTTCTGAGGTAAAGCGAAGTTCATGAGCTGAGACTGAGCTGAGCTGTCCAAATTGGTTTCAGCTGACGGCCTTTGTTAGTGGAGTTTGAATTCCTGCTATCTGTCTTGTTATTTTTTTTCATTTTCTTTCCAAATTCATTTCTGGAGCTTGGGGCCTCAAAAATAACAAGTTGTTAAAATGACTGAGTATGCTGTCTGGCTCCACCGAGCCCAACTTCCCCCGCTACGTGTCCTAAGCAGGACTGTGAGTCCTTATTTTCCAGATCAAGCTTAATGGAGCAGTGGCAGTGAACCAGGTCTGTTGATCCTCACTCAGCTGCGGGAGGAGGGTGAGGCAGGTGGGGAGGAGGCACATGAAGGTTGGGAGGGCAAGAATGTGGAGGTAAAATGGTGAGTCAGAGGCAGGTGGAGCTGCTGACAAATCCTTGACAAATCCTCAATTCCAGAGCGTTCTTTAGCAATCTTAAGATGGAACTGAAGTCTGGAATTGCAGAGCGAAAGTCTTTCGGTAACAGAGGCCTCTTTGTTCTGGCTCACATCCTCCTGGACCACAGTCACCCGAGGAAGCCTGCCCCACGCTTACAAAGACAGGACCTCGCCAGATAGCGTCTGTCCTCTTCAATATCTGCCCCCACCAAGATGTGTCTCCAGACCAAAACCACAGTCAGATTGAAGTGCAGCCCAGTACAGAGGAAATACTGAACACAGAGAAAAAATGGCAAGGCCCTAAATAGTAGGTTCAGCAGGCCCCAGGGGGCCGAGTGTGGAAGTGGATCTTGAGGGCTTAGAACTGGTGTTGGGGGGAATAGAAGGGTGGGAAGGTGAGAATTTACGCACATGGAAGCCCTCCCAGCAAAGACACCTGGGCCCATCCTCACCGGCGCCCAGTTGCTCTCATAGCCGCGGACACAACTTGGGCCCACAGTTGAAGAGGAGGAAGGCAGAGCACGCTGAGCAGAGCACCAAGGAAGAGAGCTTGGCCCAGGAAGGTCCGAATGGATTTATTTGGTGAGACCAAGGAACCCACTGCCTCCACGGTGTTCCTCCAGAGGGCTCCTCCCTTCACCAAGGCAGCAAGGAGTACACTGGTGAGGGAAAGGCAAGTGTTTTTCAGAGGCTGCGGGGTGGGGTGGTGGTGGCTGAAGGCTGGGGCTGACCCTGGGCCATGCTGCCCCTGAACTGGTCTCCCTAGTGTCAGTGGGTATGACACCAGTGGATGCAGTTAATACAATAGGCAGGGGAAACATCAACGCTGGCTTCTAGTGATAAAGGTGGTAGTGTTTTCTTACTAGACTTGACCTGAAGAAAGTGCTCCTTCTCCCACAGTCCATCTCTCAGTGAACAATTCTGCTATCAGACAGCAGCTCAGGCCAGAAGACTGCAGCCATTAGCGCCAAGTCATGCCCTCACTGCCACCAAGTCCTGCTGTTTGTGAACGTTACTCACACATGAGACATCCTCGCCACTCTCTCCCCTACTGCTGCGGTTCAGGTCCTCATCAATTCTCATTCTGATTCTTCCTGGAGCCTCCTTTCTCCCTCCATACGTCTAACCATTGTACACAGTGGTCTTTTAAAACTGCAGGCTGCTCACGCCACTCCCCTGAAGAAAATCTTTCAGTGGCTTCCCAATGCCCTCAGTGCAAAATCCCAGCTGGGGCATGACGTGCTAGGGGCGATGACTGAGGCCTTCCAACCACCCCAGACCTACTGGACTACCTGGAGGAAGTTGGCCTGCAACTGGGGAGAGTGAGGCCGACACCTGTTGGTGAGCACAGCTGAGGAAAGGAGAGAGAGAGAAACTGAGGATACTTTTTGCACTAGGATCCAAAATACTCGAGGCCTGCAGCATCCCTGGATGGCCTAGTTGTAAGAGACAATTAATTCCCTTTTCATTTTGGAATTCACCTAATTTGAAGTGGGCATCAGTTACTTCCGATGGATCACGAGGTCAGGAGATCGAGACCATCCTGGCTAACACGGTGAAAACCCGTCTCTACTAAAAAATACAAAAAACTAGCCGGGCGCGGTGGCGGGCGCCTGTAGTCCCAACTACTCGGGAGGCTGAGGCAGGAGAATGGCGTGAACCCGGGAGGCGGAGCTTGCAGTGAGCTGAGATCCGGCCACTGCACTCCAGCCTGGGCGGCAGAGCGAGACTCCGTCTCTACGCCATTCAAAAAAAAAAAAGAAAGAAAGAGTCCTTTCAGGCCCCATCAGTTGCTCCAACCCACGTTCTTGTCTCTTCTATTGATGGCAGACTCTGCGCTCCACACTCTGCTCCTACTGCCGGCTCCCTTTCCTGTCCTTGCCTTCTCAGCTCGGAATGGTCTCTCTGCCCCACTGCCCCCAATCCCATTCATACAAGTGCAAATTCCACCTCTCCTTCAAGGCCCACGAAGAGTTCCCTCAGACATGATCAAATGGTTAGCTGTGGTTTCTTCCCTGCACACTGCAGCTTTAGCCTAAAACATTCAGACAACGGCAAGTGCTTCATGGTGCACAGAGAGCTGCGGGTCTCTCAGGAATGAACACGCTGTGCTCAGACTGCACTGCCAGGAATGCCCCAAGACAAGACAGGATCCACACCATTTATCATAGAAATTGATTTTTCTCCAACATGTATTACTAAGGCAGATCCATCTTACTTTGAACTTGGAATGTGCTGCAGCACAAAAATCACAATAAGTATTCAGCAGCAAGGTCAGTCGAAGGTACTGATGCCCAGAAATATAAATTGTTTCATTCTGATCTCAGTGAGACTCAAGAGTGGCTCTGCAGTTTTTGCACAAAACTCCTTCCAACTATTTGAGCCTTTTCTTGCATGTTATTTGGCGTCTAAGAGGAGGCTTAAGAGCCATAGCCAAGATCTACCAGTTCACAAAACTTTTACTAGCCTGTACTTCTTTTTTTTTTTGAGACAGTCTTGCTCTGTCACCCAGACTGGAGTGCAATGGTGTGATCTCGGCTTACTGCAGCCTCCGCCTCCCAGGTTCAAGTGATTTTCCTGCCTCAACCTCCTGAGGAGCTGGGATTACAGGCGTATGCCACCATGTCTGGCTAATTTTTTTTTGTATTTATAGTAGAGACAGGTTTTTGCCGTGTTGGCCAGGCTGGTCTCAAACTTCTGGCCTCAAGTGATCTGCCAGTCTCAGCCTCCCAAAGTGCTGGGATTACAGGCATAAACCACTGTGCCCGGCCAAGCCTGTACTTCTTTTGAGCTTATGGACTGAACTCAATTTTGAAATAATCCAACCCAACCCGATACTGTCCATTGTAGAATTCAAGGATTAAAGTGGGAGCACATTGCTAAGGTTATTCCAGCTTGGGTTCTCTGAACCAAGAAGATGCTTCAGGGTACATAGAAGTTTGCAGAACTTAGTAAGTCTAATTATTGTCAACAAGACCTATGTAAAAACCACTGTCACGCACTGAGTCTGTTTCCTCTTTTGTCAAGGGAGGAATAATATTACCTACCTTGCAGGGTTTTTGTAAGAATTGGAAATAATATTTGTAAAGCACAGTATCTGGTAGAAAAAAGATAGTTAGTATATGATTGCTACTATTATTATTAATATTGCCAGTTACTGTTTATTTTAAGAACCTTCAGAGAGTTATAAACCAAATACTAAGCGGGTGCCATGGAAGAAGAAGAGAAAGGTTTCATGAAGGATTTGTGGATTTGGAAGAAAGGAAGGATGGATAAAGTTGGCTAATCCCAGCAATTTGGGAGGCCAAGGTGGGCAGATCACGAGGTCAAGAGATTGACACCATCCTGGCCAATAAGGTGAAACCCTGTCTCTACTAAAAATACAAAAATTAGCTGGGCGTGATGGTGCGCGCCTGTAGTCCCAGCTACTCGGGAGGCTGAGGGAGGAGAATTGTTTGAACCCGGGAGGCGGAGGTTGCAGTGAGCCGAGATCTTGTCATTGCACTCCAGCCTGGGTGACAGAGCCAGACTCCATTAAAAAAAAAAAAAAAAAAGTCCGGCTTCTGTAGGTGAAGGTGAGAATAGGCCTTTTGGTCACAGAACTGGCTCTTGTCTGGAGAACATTCTCCCTGCTCCCAATTCATATTCAGAGCATGAATATCTTTCCGATTCATAAAGTTATATTCTAACTTCACCACCATACAGGCCCCTTCACCCTCCTCTGTTCATGTGATGGTCATATATTATGTCTGCATACAATAAAAAACCCAGCAAACAATTTTTATCTTCAATTGTCATGCATATTTTGAAGAACCCAAGAAGAGACTAATAGTCTTTCATATATGCCAGATATTTGCCATTTCTGTTTCTCTTCCTTTGCTCCTGACAATCCAAATTTCCTTCTGGTATCATTTCCCTCTGGTCTGAAGAACTTGTTTCAGTCCTTTCTTAAGAGCGAATCTGTTAGCAATGAATTATCCTAGTTTTCCTCCATCTGAGAATGTCTTTCTTTACCTTTGATCCTGAGGGATGTTATCCTGGATATAGAATTCAAATAGTTCTTTTCTTTCAGCACTTACAGATGTCGCTCCTCTTCCTTCTGGCCTCCAGGATTTCTGAGGAGAAATCTGCATTTATTCAAATTGTTCCCTATAAGCAGTGTATCATTTTTCTCTCAGAGCTTTCAAGATGTTTTCTTTGTCTTTAGTTTTCAATAGTTTATGATGTGTCTGGGTGAGATTTCTCTGGGTTTTTCCTGATAGGGTTGCTAAGCTTTTTGTATCAGTGTTTGTGTCTTTCACCAAATTCAGGACATTTTCAGGGATAATTTCTTCAAATATTTGTTTTAGACCACACTCTTCCCTCTCCTTATAAAAGTCTGATGACATGAATGTTAGACCTTTTGATACTGTTCCACAGGTCTGTGAATCAACCCAGGGACTCATTCTTTTTGACGTTTTTTCTCTTTGTTGCTCAAATTGTATAATTTCTATTGATGTGGCTTTACATTCACTGACTCTCCTCTGTCATCTCCACTCTGCTTTTAAGCCCTTTAGTGAAGGGACTTAAATTCAAAATTTCAGTTACTGCATTTTTTGTTTGAAATTTTCCATGGGCTCTTCTTTCTATCTTCTGTTCCTTTGCTGACACTTCCTATCTTTCTGTTCATTTCAAGAATGTTTGCCCTAACTTGGTGGAGGAGTTTGATAATTAGCTGCTTTATAGTCTTTATCAGATAATTCCAACATCTGTGTTATCTCTGTGTTAGCATCTGTTGCTTGTCATTTTTAATGGAAATTGAGATATTCCTGGTTCTTCATATTCCAAGTATTTTTGAATTTAATATTGAACTTTTTTTTTTTTTTTGAGGCAGAGTCTTGCTCTGTTGTCCAGGCTAGAGTGTAGTGGCATGATCATAGTTCACTGCAGACTCAAACTCCTGGGCCCATGCTGCCCTCCTGCCTCAGCCTGCCAAGTGGCTAAGACCACAGGTGTGAGCTACTACACCTGGCTAATTATAATTCCTTTTTTTTGTCAAGATAGAGTCTCCCTGTCTCTCTATGTTGCCCAGGCTGGTCTCAAACTTTGGGTCCCAAGTGATCCTCCTAGCTTGACCTCTCAAAGTGTTGAGAATGACAGGCATGAGCCACTATGCCTGGCCTAATACTGAACATTTTGACTATTTTGAAAATTTAAGTGTTGTTAAAACTCCAAGGCATATGCGGATATATTTTCTTTTGGCATATCCCTGCACTGATGCCAAATTAAGTATCATAAATTAAGATGTGTATTAAAAGTCAACTGAAATAGTTCACCAAGTAAGGGTGAACATCCTTGAAATGATTGGAAAGATAGGAGATGTCAGCAAAGGAACAGAAGATAGAAAGAAGAGCCAATGAAAAATTTCAGACAAAAAATGCAGTAACTGAAATTTTAAATTTAAGCTCCTTCACTGAAGGGGCTTAAAAGCAGAGTGGGGATGACAGAGGAGAGTCAGTGAATGTAAAGCTATATCAATAGAAATTATACAATTTGAGCAACAAAGAGAAAAAAGATCAATAAGGAAGTTCTTCACCGGTCTTTTGTGGATTGTGGTTTCGGTGGCAGGTGCTTTTCCAAACCTTTGCAGTGCTATTCAGATCTGTCCTACGTGTGTGCCACCTAGTGTCCTGTCTGACACCTGGGTGGTGACTTACCCCTTTGGTTCAGCTCTCAAAGTCATCTCTTGGCTAGTTAGGAGCAGATCCATGCATGCACGGCTTGACGATGAGCCCAAGAGTTCATCAACAATTTTATGGGATTGATTTCCCACACTCCTTTCTCTGTGTGATTTCTTCAGTACTTTCCAGTTTCCTGGGGATCTCCTTTTTTGTATTCTCCCCAGAAAGCTGGGTTTTATTGACCCTGCTCTGTTGTTCACTCCCACAACTGCATCTGCATTCAGGGCCAAGTGCTGGGAGGACAGAGAGAAAAGAGCAATGGGGATTTGCCCCACCTTTTGGGACTATTGCTCCTCTGATTAGAGAAGAAGGTTCCCCTCCCTAACAGTTTTAGGTGTCTTGGGCCCCCTTTGCCACCACGGTCGCTACCAGGACACCTGTTTACTGTTCCTGAGACTTGGAACTCTGCACTGATGCCCACTTGGGTCCTCCTGTCTCCACCCCTTCTCCCTTCCCATGCCACCAAGGCCAGGCAAGGCTATTCTGGAGTTTAAACAAAATGGTAAGCTCTCCACTGGTCTGGTGGCACTTTGAGAGCTGATCCTCCTCCCCAGTCCTCCTCTGTTTTTCAGAGTTGTTAAGTTGCATTCTGTTCAGGTTTTATCACTATATTCAATGAGGGAGAGCCAGAGGGGTCTTGCTTATGTCATTTTCCCTAGAACTGGAACCTCACTACCCAGATATCAACATTGCCAGTATTTTGGAGTCTTTGTGTCCAGTATATATTCTGGACACACACACTCACTGTTGAAATCACACCCTATGTACAGTTTAGTCATTTCCTTCTTTCAATATCATTGTGAGAATTTTCCAAAATATTATTAAAATATGAGTAAAATATTTTAAATCTGATTTCAATGTGTAATATATTTGTCATTGAAATGTTAGAAAAGGAGAAAATCATAAACAATAAAACAAATATGTAGTCCACCACTCAGAAATAACTCTTAACATTTTGATGCATACCCTTTCAGGTTTCTAAACACTTTACATGTTTAAATAACTGTGCATACTACTCTGAAAGTTGCTCTTTTTTTTGAGCTTGATAAATTGTATTAGGTTGGTGCAAAAGTAATTGCAATTTTTGTACCAACCTAATATTTTCCATACTTTTGAGTAATCTACAGGACATTTTAAAAGGCTTCACTGTATTCTATTATATACATGTATTAGAATACATTTGACTCTTGAACAACACAGGTTTGAACTACATGGATCCACTTTTATGTGGATTTTCTTCTGCCTGTGCCACCCCTGGGACCAACCTCATCATTTCTTCCTGCTCAGCTTACTCAATGTGAAGACAGTGAGGATGAAGACCTTTGTGGTGATCCACTTTCACTTATGAATAGCAAATATATTTTCTCTTCCTATGATGTTCTTAATCATATTTTCTTTTCTCTAGCCTATTTTGTTGTAAGAATGCAGAATATAATACATATGACATACAAAAGATGTGTTAATTGACTATGTTATTGGTGAGGCTTCTGGCCAACAGGAGGCTATTAGTGGTTATGTTTGGGGGGAGTGAAAGTTATACATAGATTTTTGACTGTGCGGAGGGTTGGTGCCCCAACCCCCATGTTGTTCAAGGGTTAACTGTATATTTAAATAACCAGAAATTATACGTTTAAGTTGCTTATAGTTTTTCATTTTGGAAGGAAGAATTTAATTTTAGCATTTACAGAAGTGACTCTTTTTGTGCATCCCTGCTTTTATTCTTAGGATAAATCCTAACATATAATTGCTGGGACAAAGACATCATATACTTATTACCAAATCATCCTTGAAAAAGATTGCACCTATTTAGAATATGAACATATCCCTGCACTTATGCCAATTATTATTCTGGAGTCTTTTGTCCAGTATACATTCTTTTAAAATATATTCTAATCTAAGAGATTAATATAGGTCATTTAAAAATTCCACTTAGTTACTATTTTGTAAATATAGTAGTCCTCACTTATCTGCAGGAAATATGGTACAAGATCCCCAGTGGATGCCTGAAATCTTAGACTGTACTGAATTTCCATTTTAGCTAAGCACTTACCACACATGGTGGCTATAACTTTTACAGTTTGAAGTTCGACAGTAAAACTTACACAAATTTCTTTTTCCTTCTTCACAATCTCACTAATAGGATACTTTTTTTTTTTTTAACTGTAGATCTTAGCAATCTCAGCATGCAATTTTTATTTTTCCTTATTAAGTCAAGAAACTTCACCCTTTTACTTAAAGGAAACACTTTATGCATTTCTTTAGCATATCCAAACTGCCAGCATCAGTACAATTGGTGTTTGGGCCATTACGAGGTAAAATAAGGGTTTCTTGAACACAAGCACTGTGATACATCAGCAGTCGATCTGATAACTTAGCCAGCTACTAAAAGACTCATGGGCGCATAGTGTAGACAGTGTGGAGATGCTGAACTAAGGGATGAGTCATATCCCAGGCAGGACCAAGTGGGACTCTGAGAGATTCCATCATGCTGTTCAGAATGGTATGCAACTTAAAAGTTATTAATTGTGTATTTCTGGAATTTTCCATGTAATATTTTTGGACTGAGGTTGACCATGGGTAACCAAAACTGCAGAAAGTGAAACTCCTGGTAAAGGGGGACTACTGTACTATGGAAAATTATTTTTTGATTGAATAATATTACACAATGTGGATGGAGCATTTTGTTATTATTAGAAATTTTTTTTTTACCATTTAACATAATTCTGTCATGGATGTATGACTTTGTCACTATCAATCAACCATCAATCATCTATCTGGCGTACCTTTTTCCACAATCTAATTTTTTTTTATACTTAATGAGACAGTTTATATAAAGTAAAAAAAAAAAACCAGGCAGAACTAATCTATGCCATTGGTAATCAGAATAGTAGTTACTCTGGGGGGTTAATGACTGGAAGGAAGGGAGGGAGGGGTTAATGACTAGAAGTGAGCAGGCAGCTTTCTTGCAGGGGCCGGTAGCATTCCATTATTTATTTATTTATTTCATTTTTTAAAATTATACTTTAAGTTCTGGGATACATATGCAGAACATGCAGGTTTGTTACATAGGTATACATGTGCCGTGGTAGTTTGCTGCACACATCAACACGTCATCTACATTAGGCATTTCTGCTAATGCTATCCCTCCCCTAGCCACTCACCTCCTGACAGGCCCCGGTGTGTGATGTTCTCTTCTCTGGGTCCATGTGTTCTCATTGTTCAATTCTCACTTATGAGTGAGAACATGCGGTGTTTGGTTTTCTGTTCTTGTATTAGTTTGCTGGGAACGATGGTTTCCAGCTTCATCCATGTCCCTGCAAAGGACATGAACTCATCCTTTTTTATGGCTGCATAGTATTCCATGGTGTATATATGCTACATTTTTTAATCCAATCTATCATTGATGGACATTTGGGTTGGTTCCAAGTCTTTGTTATTGTGAAGAGTGCCGCAATAAACATACGTGTGCATGTGTCTTTATGGTAGCATGATTTATAAACCTTTGGGTATATACCCAGTAATGGGATTGCTGGGTCAAATGGTATTTCTGGTTCTAGATCCTTGAGGGATCTAGAACTGTCTTGCCACACTGTCTTCCACAATGGTTGAACTAATTTATACTCCCACCAACAGTGTAAAAGTGTTCCTATTTCTCCACATCCTCTCCGGCATCTGCTGTTTACTGACTTTTTAATGATTGCCATTCTAACTGGTGTGAGACGGTATCTCATTGTGGTTTTGATTTGCATTTCTCTGATGACCACTGATGATGAGCATTTTTTCATGTGTCTGTTGGCTGCATAGATGTCTTCTTTTGAGAAGTGTCTGTTCATATCCTTTGCCCACTTTTTGATGAGGTTATTTGTTTTTTTCTTATAGATTTGTTTAAGTTCCTTGTAGATTCTGGATATTAGCCCTTTGTCAGATGGATAGATTGCAAATATTTTCTCCCATTCTATAGGTTGCCTGTTCACTCTGATAATAGTATCTTTTGCTGTGCAGAAGCTCTTTAGTTTAATTAGTTCCCATTTGCCTATTTTGGCTTTTGTTGCCATGGTGTTTTAGTCATGAAGTCTTTGCCCATGCCTATGTCCTGAATGGTATTGCCTATATTTTCTTCTAGGGTTTTTATGGTTTTAAGTCTTCATTTAAGTCTTTAATCCATCTTGAGTTAATTTTTGTATAAGGTGTAAGGAAGGGGTCCAATTTCAGTTTTCTGCATATGGCTAGCCATTTTCCCAACACCATTTGTTAAACAGGGAATCCTTTCCCCATTGCTTATTTTTGTCAGGTTTGTCAAAGATCAGGTAGTTGTAGGTGTGTGGTGTTATTTCTGAGGACTCTGTTCTCTTCCGTTGGTCTATATATCTGTTTTGATACCAGTATCAGGCTGTTTTGGTTACTGTAGGCTTGTAGTATAGTTTGAAGTCAGGTAGTGTGATGCCTCCAGCTTTGTTCTTTTTGCTTAGGATTGTCTTGGCTATACGGGCTCTTTTTTGATTCCATATGAAATTTAAGCAGTTTTTCTAATTCTGTGAAGAAAGTCAATGGTAGCTTGATGGGGATAGCACTGAATCTATAAATTACCTTGGGCAGTATGGCCATTTTCATGATATTGATTCTTCCTATCCATGAGCATGGAATGTTTTTCCATTTGTTTGTGTCCTATCTTATTTCCTTGAGCAGTGGTTTGTAGTTCTCCTTGAAGAGGTCTTTCACATCCCTTGTGAGTTGTATTCCTAGGTATTTTATTCTCTTTGTAGCAATTGTGAATGAGAGTTCACTCATGATTTGACTCTCTGTCTATTATTGGTGTATAGGAATGCTTGTGATTTTTGCACATGGATTTTGTATTCTGAGACTTTGCTGAAGTTGCTTATCAGCTTAAGGAGATTTTGGGCTGAGACAATGGGGTTTTCTAAATATACAATCATGTCATCTGCAAACAGAGACAATTTGACTTCCTCTTTTCCTATTAGAATACCCTTTATTTCTTTCTCTTGCCTGACTGCCCTGACCAGAACTTCCAACACTATGTTGAATAGGAGTGGTGAGAGAGGGCATCCCAGAGGGCATCCTTGTCTTATGCCAGTTTTCAAAGGGAATGCTTCCAGTTTTTGCCCATTCAGTATGATATTGGCTGTGGATTTGTCATAAATAGCTCTTATTATTTTGAGATATGTTTCATCAATACCTAGTTTATTGAGAGTTTTTACCATAAAGGGGTGTTGAATTTTATTGAAGGCCTTTTCTGCATCTATCAAGATAATCATGTGCTTGTTGTCATTAGTTCTGTTTATATGATGGTTTATGTTTATTGATTTGTGTATGTTGAACCATCCTTGCATCCCATGGATGAAGCCGACTTGATCATGGTGGATAAGCTTCTTGATGTGCTGCTGGATTCGGTTTGCCAGTATTTTATTGAGGATTTTCCCATCGATGTTCATCAGGGATATTGGCCCGAAATTTTCTTTTTTTGTTGTGTCTGCCAGGTTTTGGTATCAGGATGATGGTGGCCTCATAAAATGAGTTAGGAAGGAGTCCCTCTTTTTCTATTGCTTGGAATAGTTTCAGAAGGAATGGTACCAGCTTCTCTTTGTACCTCTGGTAGAATTTGGCTCTGAATCTGTCTGATCCTGGGCTTTTTTTGCTTGATAGGCTATTAATTACTACCTCAATTTCAGAACTTGTTATTGGTCTATTCAGGAATTTGACTTCATCCTGGTTTAGTCTTGGGAGGGTGTATGTGACTAGGAATTTATCCAGTTCTTCTAGATTTTGTAGTTTATTTATGTAGAGGTATTTATAGTATTCTCTGATGGTAGTTTGTATTTCTGTGGGATCATTGGTGATATCCCCTTTATCATTTTTTGTTGTGTCTATTTGATTCTTCTCTTATTTTTTCGTAATAGTCTGGCTAGTGGTCTATCTATTTTGTTAATCCTTTTAAAAAACTAGCCCCTGGATTCATTGATTTTTTGAAGTGTTTTTCATGTCTATGTCTCCTTCAGTTCTGCTTTGAGCTTAGTTATTTCTTGTTTTCTGCTAGCATTTGAATTTGTTTGCTCTTGCTTCTCTAGTTCTTTTAATTGTGATGTTAGGGTGTCGATTTTAGATCTTTCCCACTTTCTCCTGTGGGCATTTAGTGCTACGAGTTTCCCTCTAAACACTGCTTTAGTTGTGTCCCAGAGATTCTGGTACATTGTGTCTTTGTTCTCATTCGTTTCAAAGGACTTATTTATTTCGGCCTTAATTTAGTTATTTACCCAGTAGTCATTCGGGAGCAGTTTGTTCCGTTTACATGTAGTTGTGTGGTTTTGAGTGAGTTTCTTAATCCTGCCTTCTAATTTGATTGCACTGTGGTCTGAGAGACTGTTATAATTTCCATTCTTTTGCATTTGCTGAGGAGTTTTACTTCCAATTATGTGGTCAATTTTAGAATAAGTGCGATGTGGTGCTGAGAAGAATGTATATTCTGTTGATTTGGGGTGAAGAGTTCTGTAGATGTCTATTAGGTCCTCTTGTTCCAGAGCTGAGTTTAAGTCCCGAATATCCTTGTTAATTTTCTGTCTCATTGATCTGTCTAATATTGACAATGGGGTGTCAAAGTCTCCCACTATTATTGTGTGGGAGTCTAAGTCTCTTTGTAGGTCTCTAAGAACTTGCTTTATGAATTGGAGTGCTCCTGTATTGGGTGCATGTATATTTAGGATAGTTAGCTCTTCTTGTTGCATTGATCCCTTTACCATTATGTAATGGCCTTCTTTGTCTCTTTTGATCTTTGTTGGTTTAAAGTCTATTTTGTCAAAGACTAGGATTGCAACCCCTGGTTTTTTTTTTTTTCTTTCCATTTTCTTGGTAAATATTCCTCCATCCCTTTATTTTGAGCCTATGTGTGTCTTTGCACTTGAGATTGGTCTCCTGAAAACAGCACATTTATGGGTCTTGACTCTATCCAATTTGCCAGTCTGTGTCTTTTAACTGGGGCATTTAGCCCATTTACATTTAAGCTTAATATTGTTATGTGTGAATTTGATCCTGTCATTATGATGCTAGCTGATTATTTTGCCTGTTAGTCGATACAGTTTCTTATAGTCTGATAGTCTTTACAATTTGGTATGTTTTTGCAGTGGCTGGTACTGGTTTTTCCTTTCCATATTTAGTGCTTCCTTCAGGAGCTCTTGTAGGACAGGCCTGGTGGTGACAAAATCTCTCAGCATTTGTTTGTCTGTAAATGATTTTATTTCTCCTTCACTTGTGAAGCTTAGTTTGGCTGGATATGAAATTCTGGGTTGAAAATTCTTTTCTTTAAGAATGTTGAATATTGGCCCCCAGGCTCTTCTGGCTTGTAGGGTTTCTGCAAAGGGATGCGCTCTTAGTGTGATGGGCTTCCCTTTGCAGGTAACCCAACCTTTCTGTCTGGCTGCCCTTAACATTTTTTTCTTCATTTCAACCTTGGTGAATCTGATGATTATGTGTCTTGGTCTTCTCGAGGAGTATCTTTGTGGTGTTCTCTGTATTTCCTGAATTCGAATGTTGGTCTGTCTTGCTAGATTGGGGAAGTTCTCCTGGATAATATCCTGAAGACTGTTTTCCAACTTGGTTCCATTCTCCCTGTCATTTTCAGGTACACCAATTGAATGTAGGTTTGGTCTTTTCACATAGTCTATATTTCTTGGAGGTTTTATTCTTTCATTTTTAGTATTTTTTCTCTAATCTTGACTTCATGTTTTATTTCATTAAGTTGATCTTCAATTTCTGATATCCTTTCTTCCATTTGATTGATTTGGCTACTGATACTTGGGCATCCTTCACAAAGTTCTCTTGCTGTGTTTTTCAGCTCTACCAGGTCACTTATATTCTTCTCTAAACTGGTTATTCTAGTTAACAATTCATCTAATCTTTTTTCAAGGTTCTTAGCTTCCTTGCATTGGGTTAGAACATGCTCCTTTAGCTCAGAGGAGTTTGTTATTACCCACCTTCTGAAGCCGACTTCTGTCAATTTGTCAAACTCATTCTCCATCCAGTTTTGTTCCCTTGCTGGCGAGGACTTGTGGTTCTTTGGAGGGGAAGAGGCATACTGGTTTTGGAATTTCCAGCCTTTTTGCACTGGTTTTTCTTCATCTTTCATTCATAGATTTATCGACCTTTGGTCTGATGATGGTGACTTTTGGATGGGGTTTTTGTGTGGACATCCTTTTTGTTAATGTTTATACTATTCCTTTTTGTTTGTTAATTTTCCTTCTAACATTCAGGCCCCTTCAGGCCCCTCTGCTGCAGGTCTGCTTGAGTTTGCTGGAGGTCCACTCCAGACCCTGTTTGCCTAAGTATCACCAGGGGAGGCTGCAGAACAGAAAAGATTGCTGCCGTTCTTTCCTCTGGAAGCTTCGTCCCAGAGGGGCACTCACCAGATGCCAGCTGGAGCTCTCCTGTATAAGGTGTCTGTTGATCCCTGCTAGGAGGTGTCTCCCCATGAGGAGGCGCATGGGTCACAGACCCACTTGAGGAGGCAGTCTGTCCCTTAGCAGAGCTTGAGCGCTGTGCTGGGAGATCTGCTGCTCTCTTCAGAGCCAGCAGGCAGGAACGTGTAAGTCTGCTAAAGCTGCGCCCACAGTCCCTGACTGGGGCTGCTGTCTTTCTTTCAGAGATGCCCTGCCCATAGAGGAAGAATCTAGAGATGCAGTCTGGCTGCAGCAGCTTTGCTGAGCTGCAGTGGGCTTTGCCCAGTTTGAACTTCTCAGTGATTTTGCTTACACTGTGAGGGGAAAACCGCCTACTCAAGCCTCGGTAATGCCCTTCCCCCCACCAAACTCGAGTGTCCCAGGTTGACTTCAGACTGCTGTGCTGGCAGCGATAATTTCAAGCCAGTGGATCTTAGCTTGCTGGGCTGTGTGGGGGTGGGATCCTCTGAGCAAGATCACTTGGTTCCCTGGCTTCAGCACCCCCTTTCCAGGGGAGTGAACGGCTCTGTCTCACTAGTGTTCCAGGCACTACTGGGGTATTAAAAAAAAAAACTCTGGCAGCTAGCTTGGTCTCTGCCCAAATGGCCACCCAGTTTTGTGCTTAAAACCCAGGACCCTGGTGGTATAGGCACCCGAGGGAATTGCCTGGTCAGTGGGTTGTGAAGACCGTGGGAAAAGCATAGTATCTGGGCTGGAATGCACAGTCCAAGCATAGTATCTGGGCCAGAATGCACAGTCCCTCATGGCACGGTCCCTCATGTCACAGTCCCTCAGGGCTTCCCTTGGCTAGGGGAGGGAGTTCCCTGACCGCTTGCGCTTCCTGGGTGAGGCGATACCCCACCCTGCTTCAGCTCGCTCTCCATGGGCTGCACCCACTGTCTAACTAGTCCCAATGAGAGGAACCGGGTACCTCCACTGGAAATGCAGAAATCACCCGTCTGCTGCACTGATCTTGCTGGGAGCTGCGGACTGAAGCTGTTCCTATGTGACCATTTTACCAGCCATCCCCCACAATCTATTTATTTATTATACATTTAAAGAATGAATTTACTGGATCAAAGATTATTAACTTTTTTCTTTTTGCAGACGTATATATGTGTGTGTGTGTGTATGTATATATGTATATATAAATGTATGATTTTTTCCTCATTATTAAAGCAGTGCTTGTTCATTACAGAACGTTTAGAAAATAAAGATACATATGAAGGAGAAGAATATCCCCCTGTGGCAGAGAAGGCTCACTTTACTGTCCACCAAACGTCTTGTTCCTTTTTCCATAATTAGTCTGGGGATAGATTTTGCAGCCCCTATCTCTCACCCACTGCATCTACATGTGACCAATGATGTGTAAACAGGTCACTTTCAAGCCAAGACTTTGAAGTTACTAGTGTACTTTCCTCAAGATGTTTTTCTGTCTGCTGGAAGGAAGCAATTGATAATTAGGCTCTAGGGGATGTGAGGAACCAGGAGATGGAAGGAGTCTGGATCCCTCAATCACTGCATGGACGAGCACCCCCTGCTGACTAGGACCACTGGGTTTCACTGTCACATGAAACTGTTGGGTTAAGTCACTGCAATTTGGTGATTTATTCTTTAGAAGGAATCATTGTTAACAAATTGGCGTATTTTTTCTCAGTTTTTCCTGTACACTTTTTTCTCTTTAGTTTAGATCGTGGAATAAAAATTTTTAAGGCTATTAATATGTATTACCAAAATGCTTTTCAAAAATGCTGCTTTAATTTATACTCAAGCTATACTATATGTGAGAATGGCTTGGTCAGCATTGCTTGTTTATAGTTGCTGCATTGTTACAAATATTCTTATAACAGCCTACTTACAAAACCCCTCTAAAATATGTGACAATCTTCTAGATACTTATTTCTCTTATCAAATTGTAAAGTTTCTGAGATTCAATGTTTGAATGTCCTTCACTATCATAATAGCTTAATCCATATTTGTTAAATGACTTTTAAGCCTAATGTTCAGAATGTTTACTGAAATCTATTTGAACACTGACATAATATAGTCTAGCAAATCGTTGTTGGCTAATTAGTTTACTTTCAGAACCACATTTTTTTTTTTTTGTCATCCTTTCAAGTTAACATTTAAAGGCTTGCCATTGATTACATCATTTTAGAGTCAGGAACACTATGCAGTTCTCTGAGCTCATCTGGCTTCCCAGCCTCCAGGGTCACCTCTGCTCCATCCCATTCCCATTCATTGTTCACTTAATTATTCAACAAATATTTTTTCAGCACTTGCTATGTGTCAGCACCTGGGTTTTGGCTGTGAACAAAACAAAGATTCCTTTCTCCATGGAGCTTACATTTTAGAGGGGGAGATGGACATTAAATAATAGACACAATAAGTAAATTTAGATATTGTATTTGTCCATTCTTGCTATAAAAGAATACCTAAGTTTGGGATAATTTATAAAAAATAGTGGTTTATTTTGGCTCACAGTTCTGCAGGCTGTAGAGAATGCATGGTGCTGGCATCTGCTCTCGATGAGGGCCTCAGGAAGCTTCCAATCATGGTGGAAGGTGAAGGGGAAGCAGGCGCCACATGGCGAGAGTGGGAGCAAGAGTAGGGGGAGGTGTCACACTCTTTTAAACAACCAGATGTTGCATGAACTCAGAGGGAGAACTCAGCACCAAGCCATTAATGAAGGATCCCCCCTCATGACCCAAACCCCTCCAGCAAGCCCCACTCCACCGCTGGGGTTTACATTTCAACTTGAGATTTGGAGGGGACAAACATCCAAACTATATCAGACATGTTAGAAGATATGGAAGAAAAGAGGAAAAGCAGGGTAAGAGGGAGATTGCACTTTAAAATACAGTGTGTGTTAGGGTACACCTCATCAAGACAGTGACATTTAGGCAAAGACTTGAAGGAGGTAAGGAATATCAAAGAGACAAATCATTCCAAACAAAGAAACCAGTGTGTGAAAAGCCCGAGGCAGGACTGGGTTGGTGTGTTCAGGGAGTAGCAGGGAGGAGGCACTGCGTCTGCCTCAGGGTGAGGGAGGGAGGTCAGGACTGGGGTGTGAGGCAGTGGAGCACGGGAAGGGGCATTCTAGGGCTTTGACTCTTGCTCTGAGTGAAATGGGAAGGAGAGGAGTGACTTGATCTGATTTAAATGACATGCTGACTGCTGTGTTGAGAGTAGGCTGCAGACAGGCAAGAAGAAAAGTAGAGAACCAAACGGAAGGCTATTTCAAAATCCAAAGAGATGACCATGGCTTGGGTCAGAATGGTAACAGTGGCTACAGGGAAAGAAGCAGGAATTTGGATGTATTTGGAATATAGAGTCCATAGGATTTCCCAATAGACTGGAAAAGGGGGTGGGGGTGGTAAAAGTCTCTACAGTACAGGTAGAGAGACCTTTCTGAAATGTAAATCTAAATTGTAAATGGCTGAATGCCTTGCAATAGCTCCCTTTCATTTACCATGAATAAATGTCAAACAAAACAAATAATTGACAATGTATAATGTAACCCCATAATGTAGCCCATGACTGGACTAATCTCTCACTTTCTTGCATTTTAAACTGATAGGAACATATACTACACTTGATCTTAGCTAAAAGGCTGAGAAGTGGTGCCTTCTTGCATTTTCTACACCAGCCACAACCAACCACTGACTTCTCGCTTTGCATCTCCACATCTTCTAAAACTCAGCTCAGGCATTTTTTTTTTCTCCCCCTGTGGAAAGACTTTCCCAACTTTTGGTGTATCAGTTTCCTGTGGCCACTGTTACAAATGACCACAAACTTGATGGCTTAAAACACAGGAATGAATTTGGTCACAACACTGAAGGCCAGAGTCCAAAGTCGGAATGTAGTTCAGGCCGCATACCCTCAGAAGGTTCTGGAGGAGAAGCCCTTTCTTGATCGTTTCAGCTTCTGGTGGCTGCTGGCATTCCTTGGTTTGTGGCTGCATCACTCTGATCTCTGCCTCTGTCTTCTCATGGCCATGTCTACTGTGTGTCTGTATCAAATCTCCCTCTTTCTCTCTCATATAAGGACATTTATGATTGGATTTAGGGCCCATCAAGATAATCTCCTCATGCCAATATCCTTAACTTAATCACATCTGTAAAGACCACTTTTCCTTATAAGTTAACATTTACAGGTTCCAGGGATTAGGACCTGATCTGTGGGTGGCCTGAGTCAGCCTGCTATACTTGTTAGAGGCCTTATATCCCCAGCCATAGCACTTGCACACTCAGTTATTTCTGAGCATGTGTACACACACAGATATTCCCACTGCTCAAGGTTTCTTAAGGCCAGGGGTTATATCTTATTAATAATCACTGCTTTCCTCACCCCCAGCAGTTTCTAGCTCACAGCTAATGGTCAGGGCACATTGATTGGGTGAATGAATGAAGATTCATGAAGCAGAATTTGTAACTGCTATGTGCTGTTGGGACTTCATACTTTTATGAAAATGAGATCAGGATTGGATTCCTCAGATATCTGCACAGTGGCTTTTCTTTGTTTCTTTCCTTTTCTTTTTGTGTCCAGCTGTTGCATTAGAACACCCTCATTAAATGAGCCTTCTCTGTCTAGGATTTGGGCCCAGTTATAGCCCTTGATAAACATAGCAATAGTTGGATAAAAGAAGAATACATATTTTCCTTTCACTGGTATATAAAACCTAGAACCCTGAACATTTGCAGTTAGCTCTGGGTGCTAAGAAAATTGATCATGCTGCCAATTGGAAACATAAGATCTCTCAGGGTTATAGGTAGGGTAGCAGGGTATCCTGATAATAGTCCTTCCTTTGTTATGTGGGTGGTCATGATACTGCATCAGTAGATTGGTGGGACTGCCAAAGAGGTACTTGGGAAGTGCCTATGACTTTGGCTTATTTGTATAATCCTCTGCCTATTTGGGTTAGGATTTAGCTGGGGCACTCATTGGCTTAACAGGGTGGGACACCATGAAGGACACACAGGTCAATATAATATCCCAAGATTCTACTTACCAAATGGTTTCTGATTTTATTTCCATTGCCCTAGGGCTTAGTCATACGTGGCTACAAGAAGAGTAGGTCTGGTGGCTGAAAAGCAGATCAGTGTTGTGCTTTTGCGGTGGATTCTATCTGTCCAGAAAAGGCACACTATTTAATTTCACATCTTGGAAATTTTCTTCCTGTGTTCCCATCATTTTCTTCCTGTGTTCCTTTGATTATTGTGAGCCATGTTTGCAGATAGCAGTGACCTACTTTGCTACATTTTTGTAAATCACATTTATTATCAACCTTGATAGGGGGCCAGACGTAATCAAACATTACACTGGTTAAAATCACATGTGCTTTCAGATGCCTATGGGGCAATCTGTGGCACATTTAAAAATTCTTGAGCAAAGTCTGGATAAATGAAATGATAAATCCCCCCTGCTGTTATAGAAGTGCAATGATTTGTATTAATAGTCTGCCTTAATGCAGGGTCCTCCTGAATGAGTTGTATCTTTTCATTTATATCCTCCTTCCTTGTATTCTAGCAGCTTGTCCCAAATATCCATTAGGTGGCTTCAAGGCTAGGGAACATGGATCTCTTTTTTTATCAATGAAGGAATTCAAAATATGTTGACAATGAGGGATTAGGTGGAGAAAACGGAGTTAAAAAGGAGAGGGGACATGACAGAGAGCTATAAGAAAGAGCCCTTTCAGCTGGGTACCTTCTAGGTCCCTTTAAACTTACTGTCATGTCTCATGACATTTCTGCAGCAACTCTCACTAGAAACTAGCATTATGGTCTCTGCTCTGCTGTGTGTGGGTAATTTAAAAGGGCCAGCAAAATCATGAAAGCCACACCTCATGCTTCGTTAGAGGACAGGAGCAGAGTGGGAAGGAGCTGGGTAACAAACAGAGCTGTCTAGATCCAAGAACACTGAGCCTGGTTTTGCCATCAGTGAGGACCTGCCCTTTGCATACATATTCTCTGGGGCCCTCTGCTGTCACTGCCAACTGGCAGTGCTCATTGTCTTCCCACGAGTGTCTTTAGAGTCTGTCCCCTCTCACCCCTACAGAGGATGGTCTCTGAGTCCCGGCCAGCCCTGCAGGCTCTTATCTGGCGCCCAGCTCATGCTCAACCGGTCCCCACTCAGGAGAGCTCTGTGACGGGTTAAAATGAGGACTCTCCCTGAGAGGTGTTTGCATTTTAATAGGAGACACTTTAAAACAAATCTAATTCTTACTATTATATTACAAACATTACTATTGTAGATATTACTAAGTATAACATACACAGCTCAGAGCTCAAATTTTAAGTGTACAGCTTGAATTTTTGCCAAGTAAAACCACAATCCAGATCAAGACCAGTATGTTAGCAGTACCCTAGATGCCTTCCTTGTGCCACGTCTGGATCGCCTGGCCTGTTGCCAAAGGCGACTACTATTTTGATTCCTATAACCACAGATGAGTTTTACCAGTGTGTGAACTTTATAGCATTGGAATCATAAATATATACAGTTGACCCCTGAATAGCTCAGAGGTTAGGGACAGTGACCCTCCACACAGTCAAAAATCCATTTATAACTTTTGACTTTGCAAAAACTTTACCACTAGCCTACTATTGGTCCGAAGTCTTACTGATAACACAAACAACCAATAAACATATTTTTGTATATATATTATATACTGTATTCTTACAAAAAAAATCTAGAGAAAAGAAATTGTGATTAAGAAATCGTAAAGAAGAGAAAATATAGTTACTATTCATTAGGAGGAAGAGTATCATCATAAAAGTCTTCATCCTTATCTTCACATTGAGCAGATTGAGAAGGAGGAGGAAGACGAGGGGTTGGCCTTGCTGTCTGATGGGTGGCAGAGGCTAAAGAGAGTCTGAGTCTAAGGGACCTGTGCAGTTCAAGCCCGTGTTTTTCAAGCTCAACTGTACTTTTTTGGATCATTTTGTTTGTTTGTTTCACTCAAACTTATGTCTGTTAGAGTTATCAAGGTTGTTGCTAGCAGCTGTATTTGCTCTTTTTATTGCTGTATAATATTCCATTTTGTGGGAAAACTTCATAATTTACAGACAGTCCCCGACCTCAGATGGTTTGGCTTATCGTTTTTCCACTTTATGACAGCATGAAAGCAATGTGCGTTCAGTAGAAACCATACTTTGAGTACCTATACAACTATTCTGTTTTTTGCTTTCAGTACAGTATTCAATAAATTACATAAGTTATTCAACATTATTATAAAATAGGTTTTGTGTTAGGTAGGGGCTAGGCTAAGGTACAGTGTTCAGTAAGGTTAGGTGTATTAAACGCATTTTTTACTACAATATCTTCAACTTATGATGGTTTAATTGGGACGTAACATTGCAAGTCGAGGAACATCTATATTTATCCATTCTATTGTTGATGAACATTTAAATTGATTTGGGCCACAGTGGCTCACACCTGTAATCCCAGCAATTTGGGAGGATGAGGTGGGCAGTTCACTTGAGGCCAGAAGTTCAAGACCAGACAGGCCAACGTGGCAAAACCCCGTCTCTACTAAAAATACAAAAATCAGTTGAACGTGGAGGCAGATGCCTGTAATCCCTGCTAAGGCAGGAGAATCGCTTGAACCTGGGAGGCGAAGGTTGCAGTGAGCCGAGATCACGCCACTGCACTCCAGCCTGGGTGACAGAGCGAGACTCTGTCTCAAAAAATAAAATAAAATAAAATAAAATAAAATAAAATAAAATAAAATAAAATAAGGATTTGGGCTATAATGAATACTCCTGTGAATATTCTTAAACGTGTCTTCTGATACATGTAGGAGCAGGATTGCTAGGTCAAAGAGTGAACATATATTCAATTGGGTAGAGATGGACAAGTTCCAGAGTGGTTCTACCAAGTTACGTTCCCACCAGCAGTGTATGAGTCCTAGTAACTACATACCTCATTGCCAATATGTGGCATTGTCTTTTTTTTTTTTTTTTTTTTTAGTTTTAGCCATTCTGATGGGAAGGTAGTAGTGTCTCATTTGGTTGTAATTCATATTTTCATGGCAACTAGTGCTGTTGAGCATCTTTTCATAGACTTATTTGCCTTTTGTTTATTCTCTTTTGTGTAGTGCTCATTTAATTTGGAATAGATTTCAACAGATGGCCTATCTGTCTGTATATCTGTGTACATCACATATATATGTGTATATAGCTATATCTAGATGATATATAGCCAGATATACATAAAGCTCTGATAAAAATGTTATTGAAATAATTAGTACATACTAGCAATTGATTGAAAATTGGCCCTAATTCTCCACCTTTCCCTGTAACCACAACCTTTGCAATATAATTTGAAAATCTTCCCATAAAGAGGCAGTGTTAGTTCCCTCCAATCTTTGCTGATCTTTGACTTGTTTTGGCTGATAAGATGCATTGGAAGTGACAGTGTGCCAGTTCTAAGGTCGCGCCTGAAGAGGCCTTGTGTACTTCCTTCTGCTGCCAAGGTAACAGGCAGAGGCTAGCCTGATGGAGCCTGAAGAGTGCTGAGGCACCCAGCCAGTAGCCAGCACATTCTTATTAAAGAAGAAACATGCAAATTTGGTAAATGAACGTGGTATCATATTTTAATCTGTATTCCTTTGGTTACTAGTAAGATAGAACATTAAAAAATCTGTTTAGTGTCCTTTGCTTGTTCACATCCTTTATACATTTTCCTTTTGGAGAATTCATCTATTTGTAGAGCTTTTTAGGTAAAAAGAATATTAACTTTTTGTATTGTATATGGAAAAAATGTTCTGTAGTTTTTTATTTCCTTTTACATTTTATCAAATTTTTATATGCAAAAATTTTAAGGTTTTTTTTTTTTTTTCACATCAGTTGGGTAATATGCCTACATGGTAACAAGCCTTGAAGGAGGCACATTTCACATGAGTGTGAAAACCCAGTTATCATGCTTACCAATCACAAAAGGATCATTTCAGCTTTGTATGTGGTCAAATGTGTTAACATTTTTCTTTACAACTCTTTTTTTTTTTGGTGCAATGGTAAGAAAAATAGTTCCCTCTCCAAAGTTATATAGTTATTTACCCATCATCAACTATTAGGAAACACAAATATTCAAAGGAATAAATCTCTACTTGCACAACGTGGGAATTGATGGGCAATTCAAGAAGATAATATGGGCATGAAGCCAGTATTAATTAGGATGCTTTCATATGCCTGTGACAGGAACTCTGCCTCAAATTAGTTAAATATAATGACATTCTTTATTTTACATAAGAAATTCAGAAGTATGACAGCTTCCAAAATTGGTTAAGTCAGCAGCTCAACAGTTTTTTCCACAAACATGTTTGTTTTGTTTTTTTTCTATCACAATGCCATCCTTGTGCGGTTGCCTTTGTCTTTAGGAGGTTCTTTTCACCATCACACTGTGGCTGCCAGTGGTCAAAGGGCAACAGGCCTCCTTGTCCTATCCAGGGAAGGGTGAAGTGTTTCTCCCGGTCCTAGAATGTATGCTCCTCCCTTCAGTATAACTGGGTCATCTAAGGTCATGGACTCACCCTTAGACCAATAATTAGAGAATACTAATTAAAACTCATCTTAGGTCAATCAGGATTCCCTTTGGGAATGAAAATTAGATGACTAAATATCTAACAGAATTGAGGTTTGGACAGGAAAGAGGAAAGGGAGAACAGATGTTAGACAGGTCACTGAGAGTGTTTGCTCCAGGTCCTTCTGGACATCCCTCAAATTGGGTGCCATTTCCCAATTTGTAGTCTTAAAAAATGTAGCCATTTCCCACATAGTCTAAAACAATTATGGGTTTTGGATTCAACTGTCCCCTGGTTTGAATTCAGGCTCTACCATTTATCATCTGTGGCACGTGATGTAAGTTATTCAATCTCTTTACATTTGTTTCCCCACCTGTAAAATGGAAATAATATCTATCTTGTCTGGCACATAGTAGATCTTCAATAAATTATTATTTTTATGATTATGACCATTCATAAATCAGTTCATAGTTCCAGTTTCCTTAGCTGTTTTTTGTCTTATGATATTTAAGTCGATTTGCAGTTATTATGCTATATTCTATCTGCTTTGAGGCCAGTTTTAAACACTGAGCTGACTTTTCTTTGCAACCGTATTTTCACTTGCCCTTCCACTGTCCTTCTATTTCTCTTGAACTTCTATGGGCTTGGGTGTTTTCTGCATTTTATACATGAATGGCATTGATTTCTTTTCCAGTGAATGATCTCTAACTTACAGTTCTGAGGGTTAGCATATACAAAAAATGATTCTATGGTGAAGTTGCCAACTCTCTTACATATTTTTTTTTTTTTTTTTTTGAGACGGAGTCTCGCTCTGTCGCCCAGGCTGGAGTGCAGTGACCAGATCTCAGCTCACTGCAAGCTCCGCCTCCCGGGTTCCCGCCATTCTCCTGCCTCAGCCTCCCGAGTAGCTGGGACCACAGGCGCCGCCACCTCGCCCGGCTAATTTTTTGTGTTTTTAGTAGAGACGGGGTTTCGCCGTGTTAGCCAGGATGGTCTCGATCTCCTGACCTTGTGATCCGCCCGTCTCGGCCTCCCAAAGTGCTGGGATTACAGGCTTGAGCCACCGCGCCCGGCCTTCTCTTACATATTTTAAATCATCTTTTGGTTTAATAATAAAAACCAACTCCTTTTTCCCATTTGAAATTACATATGTAACCCAAGTTCTTTAATTTACATCACCTCATGCTATTCATGTGAAGCTGAGCTTCTTTGAAGCATCACGTGTTTGTGCGTGTGTGCGTGTGTGTGTGTGTGCGCGCGCGCGTGTTTTCCCCCAGTGTGACACAAGGCAATCTGTCATTCTGGCAATGAAGAATGAGTCTCATAGACAGCAGGATGGAGAAGCAGAAAGTCTCCTTGTGCTGGCATTCTGGGCTGATGACCTGGGCCCCTTTCACACGTCATAGCAGTCAGCACTAGCACTCGGGTCATGACCAAATGAAGTGTCTGCAGCTGGCAGCCGTGATGAGCTGGTCTGGAGCTGAGGCATACCTTTGTTTTTCCTTCCAATGATGGGAGTGACTGCTTCCCCATTTAACAAAGCAATACATGAGCCATCTGGGCCTCCTTCACATATCCTGAAACACGCCACACCCACGGGTCTATGTGGCGATTGTTACCTTTGCACAAAAGCAATGTGCCCCCCACCAATATTTTCAGAGGCAGTTGAATCTTCCTCCCCTCACTGGGTTTTCTGTTTCTTCCTTAAGGGAGATATCCCATTAGGCCGCAAGATTGGAAGGCAATATAGACTAATGATTAAGCCTACAGGCTTAAACCGGCCTGCCCATGTTTCTAGCTGTATGGCCTTGTGCAAGTTAATTAACATGTCTGAGCTTCAGTTTTCCCATCTACATAAAAAAAGAGAACAGGAACAGTACCCACCAGAGTGTTGTTGAGAAAATGGCTTAGGGATCCTGTACATTGTTTAGCATGGCTCCTGGCATGTAAATACCAGGTAAATACTCCACAGGTGGGAGTGTGGGTAAAAGTTGTTATTATTTATTTATTTATTTTTTCTGCCATCAGAGAAATTTATGGAAGATTTACACCTGCTTACTCACTTGGGAATTATTTTATTGCATTTTGCTCTATTTTAAAGTTGATTTTTGTTCAAACATTCAGCAAGCCATCCAATTCTGAACACTGTTTTGGAGACCAGTCAACACCACTCCATTACTCTGCGAGACGGCATTGATCCATTCAAAGGAGTTATGAAGAAGCACATCTTCACTGCTTAATAGAGAAAAACAGCCTACCTATTTAGTGGAAAGCCTTATTGTTTGTAATTTCCATTTTCCACTCTTGCTTTGTCTTTTAGAGGAAAAGCTAACATTTTGATGTTGTACCCTGCAGAGTTTTACGAGCTCCTATGTGCTAGGTCATCTCTGTAGCAGTAAAAGGGCTTAGAGACAAGTCTAGGCAGTGAGTGGGAGGAAAATAGTTGTTCTTCTTGAGTCTCACTGGACCATGGAAGCCAAGTGTGTATTGGAGGAGGCTGGTTGGCGCAATCAAAGGGCGTTGACGATCCAGACATAGCCCCCTTGGCCACCACCAGGCAATGTAACTAGGTTTGCCATGTGGCCTGCAGAATGGATCTCATCATGTGGGCACTGAGATAAAATTAATTGGTGGAAATCATGCTTGTTTTGTCTCTAAAATGTCCAGAGGACCCTTTTTTTTTTTTTTTTTTTTTTTGAGATGGAGTCTCTCTCTGTCGCCCAGGCTGGAGTACAGTGGCAGGATCTCGGCTCACTGCAAACTCCGCCTCCTGGGTTCACACCATTCTCCTGCCTCAACCTCCTGAGTAGCTGGGACTACAGGCACCTGCCACCACGCCTGGCTAATTTTTTTTGTATTTTTTTAGTAGAGATGGGGTTTCACCGTGTTAGCTGGGATGGTCTCGATCTCCTGACCTCGTGATCACTCACCTCGTCCTTTGGCTGGCTTTTATTTTGCTTGAGAAATAGCTTTGCAGACTGCACATTTCTGAGAGGACCTGACAGAGGGGGAGAACTTAAGCCAGGGGGACTCTCCAGCCTGGTGCTGTGGGGTCTGCATCCAGAATAGGGTCCAGCCCTCTGCCATTCTGTGTGCTCGGGAGAATGTGGCTCAGCAGTGCTGTTGAGCCCTCACACACTGTGGGATTGCACCTAAGAAGAGAAAGTGTTTCTGCTACATGTCACCCGCAGTCTGTGGCCATGGAGGTCTCTCTCTCATCATCACGATCTCCTTCCTCCTACCTCCTAACACCCAAGGCCTGAGAACCAAGACACCACTGTCCTGTCTCAGCACCACAGGCCCAGGACTTGAGCAGGAGCTCGTGGAAGGCTTTGTGCTTGGGGGAAGCATCTCAAAGTGCCGGACTAAAGGCTCTGGACATCTAGGGCAGTGTTCTCCGACTGTCGCGTGCATGGGAGCCACCGGGGAGCTTGTTGGTGCAGGTTCCGTTTCAGGGGTAAAGTCCAAGATGCTGCATTTCTAACAAGCTCCTAGGCCATGCTGATGCTGCTGGTTCTGGGACTACAGGTTGAGAAAGGAGGGTCAAGAGCAGGTCTCAGAGTGAGGACCACCCATCGGCAGCAGCCACACCCCCTGGGAACTTGGAAGAAATGCAGATTTTGTGACCTGACCCCAGATGTGCTGAAACTGCAACTCAAGGGTGAGGGTCTGCGGGATCTGTGTTTCAGCAAGCTCTCCAGGCAATTCCAGTATTTGCTCAAGTGTGAGAACGCCTGGTCTGGATACAGGACTGCTCGACCATTCTGGTATCACCAATGCGCTTTTTCTCAGAAATGACAGAGGGAAACTTAGAATATTAATGTCTTTATGTTTGAAGGTAAAGTTCCTGGACCAGATCACCATGTAACAACTCTTGACATCAGCTATTTTCATTTGGCTAACAATTCTGAAGAAAGAGAGGCAAACAACAACAACAACAAATCACAAAGGAAGTCCATGCTCTCCTTTTAAAATTCACGTAGTACTGAACATTATAATTGAAGAAATAGAGACTCCCCCTCCTCATGTCTCTACCCGTTTCCTGTGGAAAGTAACCACTATTCACATCTTGACACGTAAAACAGATCTTTTTCTTCGAACAGTTAAAGGTTTATTTACAAACACACTATCTAAAGCTCCCTCCCCTTTTTTGTTGAGACGATGTCTCGCTCTATCACCTAGGCTAGAGTGCAGTGGTGCGATCATAGCTCACTGCAGCCTCGACCTCCTGGGCTCAAGCAATCCTCTCACCTCAGCCTCCCGAGAGTAGCTGGGACTACAAGGGTGCACCATCACGCCCAGCTAATTTTTTGTTTTTTTGTTTTTGTAGAGACAAGGTCTCACTGTGTTGTCCAGGTGATCTTGAACTCCTAAGCTCAAACAATCCTCCTGCCTCAGCCTCCCAAAGTGCTGGGATTACAGGCATGAGTCATCACACCCAGCCAAAAGCCCATTTTTTAAATATAAAAATTACATTGCCAGCCAGGTGTGGTGGCTCATGCCTGTAATCCCAGCACTTTGGGAGGCCGAGGCAGGTGGATCATCTGATGCCAGGAGTTCGAGACCAGCCTGGCCAAGTAGTAGCTGTCTCTACCAAAAATACAAAAATTAGCCAGGCATAGTGATGGGCGCCTGTAAACCCAGCTACTCGGGAGGCTGAGACAGGAGAAGCACTTGAATCTGGGAGGCAGAGGTTGCAGTGAGCCGAGACTGTAACACTGCATTCCAGCCTGGGCAACAACAGTAAAACTCTGTCTCAAAAAACAAACAAAAAACAAAACAAAACAAAACAAAACATTATGTTGCCTTAACATTTGTGAAATACTCCAGACACAGAAATAATAAAGCTCTTATAATCGCCTCAGTGATCGAGATGCAAGGAGCATTTGTGTTCTAACATTTGACCCCAGTTCCTGACACAGCGCTCCTAATCCCTGGGCATTTCCTGGGTGATTGGAGGTTCTTCCGTTCTAACGAAATAACCCTTAGTGGGTTCCTGGATGGTTATGGTCACCAGGAAGACCCAGCCCTGATTAGAGGCCTGAACTTTCAGCCCTCCCCTCCATCCTCTGGGAGGCGAGAAGAGTTGCAGATGGAGTTAATACTCTATCATGCCTACATGATGAAGCTTCAATCCAAATCTCTAAAGTATGAGGTTCAGAAAGTTTCCAGTTTGGTGAACACATGCATATGCTGGAGAGGTGATGCACCCCAAGTCCACAGGGACAGAAGCTCCTGTGCTGGGGACCCTTCCAGATCTTGTCCTACATACTTCTTCGTCTGTATCCTGTACCACATCCTATATAATAAACTGGTAAATGTATTTCCCTTAGTTCTGCGAGCTGTTATAGCAAATTATTGAACCTGAAAAGGGGGTTGTGGGAACCCCCAATTAGTAGCCACATTGGATAGAAGTGCGGGTAACCTAGGACACATTACTCGTGATTGCTGTCTGAAATGGGGGGCAGTCTTGTGAGACTGAGGCCCTAACCTGTGACGCCGGTGCTGACTCCAGGTAGTGTAGTGATTGAATTGTGTACACCTGTTGGCTTGTGGTGAATTGGAGAATTGGTTGGTGTGAGAAAGCTCCCCACACATTTGGTGTCAGAAGCAAAGTGTTGTAAGACTGAGTGAACAGTTTGGGAGGCCGAGGTGGGTGCATCACCTGAGGTCAGGAGTTCGAGACCAACCTGGCCAACATGGTGAAACATCGTCTCTACTAAAAATACAAAAAATTACCCGGGCATGGTGCTGGGCACCTGTAACCCCAGCTACTCGGGAGGCTGAGGCAGGAGAATCGCTTGAACTTAGGAGGCAGAGGTTGCAGTGAGCTGAGATTGCACCACTGCACCACTCCAGCCTGGGTGACAGAGTGAGACTCTTGCCTCAAAAAGGACAAAAAAAAAAAAAAAAAAAAAAAGAATGGGTAAAGAAAAACAAGTTTTTCCTTTTCAATATTGTTTTCCAATTTGTTCAGTGCATCTCACCTTCTTGCACAGGTATGTGGACATTTCTGAAAACCTCAAGTCCATAGGGCAGCTACCTCTGTGATCACCCTGTGTGGGTGTAGGGGCGCCCTGGCACAGCTCTTCCCACAGTGAGCTCCTGATAGGCAGCCAGGGTCCAAGGCTCCCTGCTGGAGCTGGGCTGCAATCTGTCCACTTCTCTGGATGCTGCTCTAGAGAAGGCAGATGAGAAAGCACACGCCTCACTGCCTGCTTCTGCTGAAGGCTGTGTAAATGTCTGTCTTTCTTCCCACATTCCATTTGGTTGGAAAGAACAAGTCTTTCTTCTTATTTAATAGGTCAGTCTGGGGTCATATCTTGAGTCTCTTCTACGCTGTGAGAAAACCTGATGATCTGAATCGGTCGGCAAGGCTTCCAATACAGGAGCAGTGTCAGTCTGGGGTCAGTCCCATACGGCAGCAATTGCTCCGGTTAGTTTTAACATACATGGATTTAATACGTTTTGTTGGACAGCCTAGGGGAGGAGGTTCTAGTACCTTGCAGAACAACACTGCAGAATTAGCCCACCAAGGGTGTGGCAAGTGCTACTGGGGCCTCGGTAAACCTCTGCCTCAGCTGCAGGACTACATAGCCTCAGCCAGCAGCCAAGCCAGTAGAAAAGATCACTGTACTCTGCCAGCAGAAAAGCTGCCTCACTGAGGCTTTGCGGATCTTCTGCGGCATGTCTGCTCAGCTGAGTTCTCAGGGGGTCAGGGAAACAGTCTTGCTTGCCAGCCTGCAGTGCGTGCAGCAAGGTGGGCTGGAAGGGAAATGCATGAGGTGATCTGCAGTACCTCCCAAGATCTGAAGACTGGGTAAAACAAGGATGAAAGTACATTGGCTTCATATTCTCCCAATATTGTTATCAGCATAATTCCATAGCCACAATGTCCTTAAGCTTCATGCGTTTGAATGCTTCTAAAACTTGGTTAAAAAAAAAATCTGTTTTACTTCTTTAGAAGTTCGTCAGGCATTGTATAAAGTGATGTGTCCTTTCATTTGTCCTTCACAAAGTGCCCAGTACCTACATCTCCAGGCCAGAACTAGGGGCTAAGGGGACCTCAAAATGAAAAAGGAGACAGCCCTGACTCCAAGTCTAGTGGGGATCCATAGGAGCCACCTAATAACAGTGATCATCACCGCTGAGCAGCTACTATGTGCTACTCAGTGGCTGCACTTCACAAACCACCTCATTCATGCCTCAGACCTGCCCTGCCAAAGAAGGATCATCTATTCCTTCGACAGATGAGCAATCTGAATTTCAAAAAGGTGGGGTAACTTGTCCATTGTCACAGCCAGCACGTGGCAGGACTGGAATTTGATCCCAGAACTGGGCAAAATCAAAGTTGATGCTCTTTACTTTCTATCACTGTTTCCTATAATTGCCTAAGATTTGGAACACAGCTACACATGCAGCCTCATCACAGTTTTACAGATTTTAACCAAGTGTCAGCAAATTACGACCCATGGGGTCAAATCCAGTCAGTCACCTGTTTTTTGTAAACACAGTTTTATTGGAACGCAGCCATGGCTATTCGTTTAAGCATCGTGTGTCGCTGTTTTTGTGCTACAGCCGCAGCATGGAGTGGTTGTTGAATAAATGGCCTGCAAAGCATGCAATATTTACTATCGAGCTTTGTCCAAAGTTGGTCTTGGTTTAAACAATTCCAAGTGGATTCCTTTTTATCCCTTTTCTTTCCAATAAGGGAATAAAGGGAACAACAAACTCACCATTCAATGATTTAACGTTTCTGATTGTTTCTAGTTTTGTAAACTTTCCCAAACATGTGATGATGTGAGGCAGGGAAGGCCAGTCATGTAAAGGGCAACTCAGCCTTGGAAAAAACTGCTATGAGCACTGCCACTTACTAACTCCATAAACTGAGAAATTGCTTAATCTGCCTAAATTGATTTGTTCTCATTTATTCACACCTTAATTTAAAAATACTTATTGGATACCTACTGTGTGGCAGACACTGTTCTACATGTTGAAGACATAGCAGTGAACAAAACAGGCAAAATCCACACCCTCATGGAGTTGTCCTTCCACCAGGTGGAGGCAGACACTCAAAAAAGAAGTAGAAGTTTGTAGTAGAAAGATGACAGTAAGTGTCGTGATGAAAAAGAAAGCAAGAAAGGGGGACGGGAAATTTCAGGGCAGGGAGAGGATGGTTGGGGGGCTGCAGTTTTAAGTAGGGTGGTCAGGGAACTCCCAGTGAGAGTGGGATATTTGATTGAAAACTGGAAGGAGGGAAAAGAGGAAAGTAGGGGAAATATGGAAGAAAGAACATTCCAGCTAGAGGTGAGAAAAATAACAAGACCCTGAGGCAAAGTGTGTCCAGCACACAGAAGGAACAGCAAGGAGGCCAGAGGGCCCGGAGCAGGTTAAATGAAGGGGGTCCAGCAGGAGAGAAGGCCTGAGTGATCAGTGCTGGGGCCATCAAACTAGGGTCTGCTAAGGTATTGTAAAGATGTTGGCTTTTACTTTTAATGTGATGGAAAGCCAGTGGAGAGCTTTTGAGGAAAGAGGGACTTAACCTGATTTAATTTTCAATGTTTGGGTTTTTGTTGTTGTTGTCGTTGTTATTTATTTGTTTTTTTGAGACAGAGTATCACTCTGTTGCCCAGGCTGGAGTGCAGTGGTTCAATCTGAGCTCAGTACAACCTCTGCCTCCCAGGTTCAAGCAATTCTCCTGCCTCAGCCTCCTGAGACGCTGGGACTACAGGTGCCTGCCACCATGCCTGGCTAATTTTTGTATTTTTAATAGAGATGGGGTTCACCATGTTGGGCCAGGCTGGCCTTGAACTCCTGACCTCAACTGATCCACCTGCCTTGGCCTCCCAAAGTGCTGGGATTACAGGCATGAGCGACTGTGCCTGGCCTAATTTTAAATGTTTTAAATGTAGTCCACTTCCAGCACTGCGTTGAGAAGAAACTGGACGTGGGGAGAGTGAGCAAGAGTAGAAGGCATGACCAAGTAGAAGGCGACTGAAAAATTCGGGTTAGAGATTATGGGGGTTCAGACCAGGGTGGTTGTGGTGAATTGGAAAGATGTGGTTGGATTCTGGCTATATTTTGAAGGTAGATCCAACAGGATTTCTTGACAGGCTAGATGTGGGGTGTGAGAAGTATAAAGGTTTTTGGTTCACACCTGTGGAAGAATGAGACAGCAGTTGGGGGAAGTTTTGGGGAAAGATAAGAAGTTGATTTTGGATGTGCTCAGTTTGAGACGGCCATTAGACAAATGGGAATATTAAGTGGACAGTTGGATTTATGAGTTGGGATGCTGGAAATTGGCATTATGGAGGGGTGCTGTTGTTGGTAATGAATGGTAAGGATGTGACCATGGGGGTGAGTGGCTGAGGTAGATCTTAAGGACCTGAAAAAGATCATCCCTGTGGGTGTTAAAATCACCGAGAATTTTGATACAAGTACCGCTGAAGAAAGTGGCAGTCAGCCAAACTCAAAACCCCTACAGGAATTAGGGCAGTAATGTTAGCTAGGGGGCTCAGTAGATGACTGCCATAGAGGGCCAGTGGATGGGAACAGTGCAATGACATAGGACATGGAGCCCAGGGGAAGGGGCTTAGGGAAGAAGAGGGATCTAGAAATGGCAGTGAAGGGCAAAGGACAGCTATCCCATCCCTGACCAGTGGCTGAAGAGGCATGAGAGAGAAAATGTCCAGCACTTAAAACAGCTACAGGAGAAGCAGTGTCCTTAGGCTTCAGTTAGAGCAAGAGGTGAAGAAAATGAGCTCAGAGCAGGCTGAGAAGAGAGGTGACTTTCTTTTCTTTTCTTTTTCTTTATCTTTTTTTTTTTTTGGAGATAGAGTCTCATGCTCTGTTGCCCAAGCTGAAGTGTAGTGATGAAATCTGGGCTCACTGCAACCTCTGCCTCCCGGGTTCAAGTGATTGTCTCAGCCTCCTGAGTAACTGGGACTATAGGCACCCGCCACCACACCGGCCAATTTTTGTATGTTTAGTAGAGATGGGGTTTCACCATGTTGACCAGATTGGTCTCAAACTCCTGACCTCAGGCGATCCGCCGGCCTCAGCCTCCCAAAGTTCTAGGATTACAGGCGTGAGCCACCGTGCCTGGCCAACAGGCGATTTTCTTGAGGACTCATTGTGTGATCCTGCAGGTGCAGTGGAAGAATGTCAGAAGCTATGGGTGGGTAGTTGTGGGAAATAGGGGTCAGAGATGCTTTGGAGTCCTGGGCTGCTTACGGTGGCTGATGTGGCAGAGGTAAAGGATCTGATGGTGACAAGGCAGAGGGTGTAGTCAGGGTGTGAGTGACGGGAGGAGGAAGGGCAAAGAGGTCTTGCCAGAGCACTCTGAGTTCTGCGACCCCCCTTGGCTCCTGCAAATGGAACTGCCAAGGCTGGAGTGGGTAAAGTCTACCTTGTGGCATAAGGCTCTTTCTCATTCCTGGAGTGGGTGATGCTCCCCCTTGCCTCCTGCCATCAGAGTCACTGAGGTCATAGCAAGGAACAGAAACCTAGCTTTGGAAAAAGAGAGCTTGCTGGAAGATCTCTTGTGGGCTTCAAGGGCTGTCTGATGTTGGCAGCGGGAGCTCACTGTGCCTCTTTCCAGTCTCTGCTGCTAAGACCTAGCAACCAACTTTCAGTCTCTCTAGCTGTCAGTTCACATTTGGGCTTTTGAACAGCCCAGTCGACAGCATCAGGTGGTACAAGCATGTTTCCTGGGAAGTCACATTTCTGGACTGTGGGGCAGAGATTGGGGAGTTCAGGAGATTGAAGATGATTGTGAATTGGTCAGATACTTGCCAAAGTGTCTAATTCGCTAAACTTAAGCGTCTCATCTAGAAGTGTGTCTGTGGGGTCACAATAATATTCTTCTCATTCAGTTGAGCTGAATGAAATGAGATAAATGAAGACAGCACTTTGCACAGCACCTGGTATCCAGTGGGTACTCTATACCTATCAGCCATTAGTTTTAGAACCGTGGGGTCTAGTAATTTGTAATCTTGCTGAGGGACAAGTTTGAACTGTTCCTGCTGTGTGTGAATCATTGGGCTCAGGAGGAAGTTGGGGATGAGGTGTGTGTGTGCTGGACAGGATGGGAGTGCTGGGGTCTAGCTAGGTCCCCAGCAGGACTCCCAGCCATGAGCACTGACATTTCAGCGTGCCTTTGTTGTTCTTTATCCGGGTCTGAAGAGTGCACACTGCATTTCTATTTGTATTTTATTGCTTTTTATTGGAGGAAATTCTCCTATAGAAACTTGCTTGAACACGGGGACCCCTGAAGGTCTGGGGACTCATTCTCTGCTAATGCCAAAGGCCTCGGTCGGTCTCCTTTGGTGCTGTCTGCTATAGCAGCCCCTTCATCTCCCTGACCTTTACGGCTGACCTCCGCTAGCTTCTTTTGTGTGGTTTTCCACTTAGTTTCTATTAGGACAGATCTTGAATGTGAGCAGCCATGCATTCACCCCTGGATGAGAATTTTAGTTAGCTCTTTTATTTGGTCATTTAGAATTTATTGGCTTATGTATCTATCTGAGCACTTGTGGATAAATGTGGGCATGATGCATGCGTATGCCCTCTATTGTGTGCTTTAAAGAGATCATAAATGTATCGATGGAAGTTGTATGATAAGAAAAACGAGGTTTGTGCTGAAATAATTTGGGTTCCCACTGAGAAACCTCGAGGGCACCTAAATGTACTAAGTCTGTAATGTATTATTGAAGAGGAGACTATTCTCATTCAGATCACAGTGATTTGCAGCTACTGCAAGGTCATGGAGACCCTTTCTGTGATCGCCTCTGGATTGTCCCAGGTAGCAGAGAATGCTGAACTGCTGATATCAAATGCTGATTTTTCTGATTTCTTGCTTTATTGCTGTGGATCTTGCTGTAAAATATGGGCACAATTTTGGGGAAATAAACTGCTATAGACTTAAGAAGAAAAAACCCTAAGGCATTTTTTTTGGCATGAGTCATAAATAAAATACAGTGGTAACTCAGAAAATAGATGGCTATAAAAATTCTTTGAGTATGTTACTGATGGTATTATTTGATCATCTTCCTCCAATTTATCCCATCAGATGTCTGAAAAGAGTAGAGAGGTGACCAAAGACGGGTTTTAAAATAGATGATTTTAAAAATATTGGCATTTTTATTTTTGCCAGTGACAGACTAAGTTTCTAAAGCCACGGGAGTTTTCCTCATGATTATTTATGACGAATGATGAGACTACAATAAAGTATCTTATCAGTACTCATGTTCAGTCAGGATTGCCACTGAAGAGGGCATGGAATATACTGGTTTGCTCTCTTTATACTAACTATCATGGTGTTTTGTTACTTCATTGTCTCTGGTTTTAAAGGATTTCATGGCAAAATACATACTTTATTCCTTTAAGTGGATTTTAAAGTAACCATGCTGTGAAAAATACTGCATGGTTATTATGAAGTATTTTGATGCCATTTGCCTGATTCTTAGAAGAGGAAAATTTATAAAGTTATGTTATCAACTTGAATGGAAAAGAATCATATTTTTATTACATAGTAAAATTCATTAGGGTAAACAGGATGTAAGCATTAGACTTTGTGTATGGATAAATATTTCAATTGTCACAGACCATAAAACACTGCACCTATAATATACAATTAACTTCACTCTAGACTGAAAAGCAGAGGAGTCTACTTTATTCCTGGCCCTGTGTTGGGTCCCTCTTCTCTGACCTGGCTATAGCCTGACACCCTCCATGCTGTCTTGTGGCAATTCAAAGAGCTCGCAGGCCATGGTGGGGTAACTTGCAAAGCAGCTTTCTCACAAGCCATTGGGAGAGAATGGACAGTGTCCTAAATGTAGGTTTGGTGTAGGATGCAATTCTGGCATCTGGATGGCCCTTCCTGGGTGGGCCAGGGCCGTTTTAATATGCACTTGTCAAGGCTGGTGCTGGCATGCAGACTAGGGCTGCATTAGCCCCAGGGATACAGCGGCCATGTGGTCCCCCACGGAGATCCCTATCCACCGGCAAGACAGCAGTGTTGGACTCCAAGTCCACTTCTGTGCACCTGTCCCAGAAGAATGTAGCTGCCATTTGTGTGAGATTTGACACACCCTCCCCCAAAGCCGGGGTATGATAGTCCCCAGGTAGATGTAGTTGACATCTACATGAGAGCCTCAAGACCATTCCTATCATTTTTTCCCATTTAACTTTCCCACCTCCAGGCCTTTGCACAGATTCTCCCCTCTGCCTGGAACATGCTTTTCACCAGCCCTTCTCTTGGCTACTTTCTGCTTGTCTTTCAGAACTCAGATTAAAGTTTCTTCCCCTGGCAGCCTTCAGAGCCCCCAGGCCTGACTGAGACGCTCTTCTAATCCCCCACACTTCTGTTAGTGAAGCCCTTCCTGCTCCCGAGTGAGACTTTGGTTTGTATAACTGCCTCCCCACCAGGCTGGAAACCGTTTTCTCCGTACTTTCAAAAACTGCTTCTCTTTGACATTTAAATATTTAACTCATCTTGACTTTGTTTTAGTGTAAAATGTGAAGTAAGGATTTAACTTTATTTTCCAGATATTGCTTACAGAAGAATTCTTTCCTTAGCCTTTTCCCTATCTACACTGAGAAGATCACAACATATCATTCAAAATTTATTGAGAGACGTCTACGTGCCAGCCACAGTGGTTGATGCTGGGGATGCAGAAATGAGTAAGGGACTGCTCCTGACCTCAAGAAGCTTCCCTTCTATTTGAGAAGACATCAGTGTAAACAAGCATTCACTGGATTATATGAAATTGTCATCTTTGTAGGTCAAAAATGGTCAAATATTGGCAATTTTGCATGGTTTAACCCAATATAATACAAAATAAACACAGTGTTTTAGGCTGCATTTCTCTGAAAATGGAGCCCTAGAAAATATACGCATAGATGGTTTATTTGGAAATGATTCCAGAAAGAGACCCAGGAAAGGAGGGAGAACCAATACACAACGATGCTTTTTGGAGCTGGCTGGCGCTCAGGCCACTAGTGTTTGAGCAGCTGAAACGTCCATGGAGTTTTGTGAAATGTGCCTCAGCATGGTCTGCACAGGGGACAAGGAGGGAAACTTAATCCACAAGAGGCCCAGAAGGATTAGTTACCTCCCTCCAGTTCTTCTGGTGGCCCCATGCACGTGTCCTGGGGGTTTCTGTGGATGTGCCAGTCTTGGCATCAGAGAAGGCCTGGAGCAGGAAGTGAGAGATGAGCAGAGAGGGCTGAGTGGAGGTGCAGCAGACTATACTTGCATGAGGCTGATGGAGTGGGCCTGGGACGAGTTGCTCTAGCAGTGGCTGCAGTGAGGGATGGGGCTGAGAGGACATGAAGAGATGTTGGGTACAAATGATAGTGGTGGTATATCCAAAGAGGAATGGTTAATTCTATGAGAGTTTGACTGGGGGGAAGTAAGGAGTAGTGACTAAGGAAATAGAGGGAACCTTCAAGGATTCATTTGCACCAGCGTGGGAGGTTGGAAGTGGGCATTTCAGGTGGGGGGAGCAGCATGAAAGGACACAGCACACTGGGGGAGCTTGGAGTAGATTGACCTGGTGGATATGGGGCTGGGCGATGGGATGTAACCGGAGAGCTGGTCAGAGACCAGAGCAAGAAGTGAACTTGCCAGCCCGGGGGGGGGGGGGGGGGGTGTATGAATTTGCCAGGGCTGCTGTTATGAAGTGCCATAAACCGGAGGGCTTAAATAACAGAAATTTTTTGCCTGTAGGCTGGAAGTCCAAGATCAAGGTGTCAGCAGTGTTGGTTTCTTCTGAGGCCTGCGAGGAAGAATCTGTTCCATGCCTCTTTCCTAGCTTCCTGTGGTTTGCTGGCAATCTTTGGTGTTCCTTGGCTTGTAGAAACATCACCCCAACCTCTGCCTCCTACCCTCTTTATACAGAATACTCTTCCTACAGTGCTGTCTCTGTGTGCATGTCTGGGTCCAAATTTCCCCTTTTTATAGGGATACCAGTCACGTTGGGTTAGGGCCTACCCTCATGACCTTATTTTAACTTGATGACCTCAGTAAAGGCCCTCTCTCCAAAAGAATGTTACACATTGAGTTACTGGGGGTAGGACTTCAGCATATGCAGTTTGGGGAAATCAGGGAATCTGCTGGGAGTCAGAAGCTGAATGGAGCCGCCTCTGCTGGTCTTGCTGGGCTGTCAGTTCCCTTTGTCTTCCCATGTTTTGCAGTGAGCCACATGTGTTGAGTACTGCTTCTTATACCTGGGCTCGTTTCTCTTCCAAGGATCTTACCTGCATGCGATGTTGCAAGGCAGTTCTGCGGGGGTGTATATTTAAATAGGGTTTTTAGAAAATGTCTTTGAACATACGAATCTGCAACATCTTTCCGGGTCTAGATCACTCTTTGGTCAAATTTTATGCCATGGATTTGCCATGATTCTCTTTATTTCTGGGACTTTTTAAAGGGTTATTATGTGTGTATATGTTGTTAAAGAAGAAGGTTGGTGTTAATGAGCTTGGGTTTTATTAGATCCTGGAGAGCTACTTACTGACAGGCTTTAAGGCAAGAGTGGCATGGTAAGATTAGTGTTTTTCAAAGATCGTTCTGAAAGCAGGATAAAAAAGGGATTTGAAGAACTCAGACTTGGAGGCAGGGGTGCCAGCAGACGACTCAGGCAATGATTCAGGCACACAGCAATGAGAGTGTGAACTAAGATTTGGATGCATGGAAGAACCCCCAGGAGCTTTAAAAACAACCCAGTGTTCAAGCCCCACCTCAGACCAATTAAACAATCCCTGGAAGCTGGGCCCACACACTGACATATTTTTATTGACGTTCCCTAGGTAATTCCGTTCTGGGGTCAGTGTCATGAACCGCAAATCTAAGGCAAAGCAATGGGGAAGGTTAATGGCAGGTAGGGTTAAGAGATTTTAAGAAAGTAGAGTGATGGGCAGAAAAATAACTAGAATGAATGTGGTGTCTTGCTTACTTAGGTGTTACTATAGCTACCAGGTATAAATTATACATTTCTAAAGAGTTATAATATGCCGAGGTACACTTAACACAAAATTATATTAAATATGATATAATCTTTCTTCGATTCAGAAGGCATTTTGAGACCTGCCTATATATCTCTAGGACACTGTTACATACATAAATACACTTATCGTTAAACACCACACTAGAGGTCCACATATAGAAAGAAAGGATTGCATTGCAAACTACTGCCATCTACATCTTCCTGTGACACCATTTCACCCACATCAGTGCCCTGCTCAGAACCTTTAATGACTCACCAGTGTTTACAAAATAAATTGCAAATTCCTTGCCTGGAGATTCAGGACTCAAGGCTTCCACCCATCCCATAAATAAACCTGCTTCTCAGCCAGCCTGTTTTCTGTGGGTTTTAGGCTACTTCACTGTGATAATTAGTATCAATATTGGGTGTGTGATATACATCATGCACTGTTCTAGGCACCAAATACTGTATTCTTTCTAGTTCTCATAACAACACATGTGGTTGGCTTTGTTGTCTATCTTACACGTGAGAAAACTTAGGTTCAGTAATGTTATGTAGCTTGCAAAGTTTTCACAGCTAGTAATTAGTAGAGCTGGGATTTAAATCCACGACTAAAACCCCTGTCATTCCCACCACACTACACTGTGCCCCAACGGGGGCACTTCAGTTTCTGCCATTTTGCATGCTGTAATTTCCTTCTGATGTGGTCCTCCTCCAGTGCTGTGCTGGTAAATGTTTAATAGCTGGCTTTCTCAATGTAGCTTTGACATGAACGTTGGTTGACATTTTAATTTACATTAATGAGCACATCAGAACTTGACTGTTTATCAACGATGTGAAGGACTTCTTTGCTGAATCAGATAATAATAGTGCTAGAAGAAGATTTCTTCCTTTTTTGGGATCATCTGCGATATAACAACTACAGATATGAAATATTTTTAGGTTTCTTCTGCATGGTTAATATTTTTCTATCACTTTCTTACCTCTAAACGATCAACAAAACAACAAATCAAGCCATGCTTTGTGGGGTTTCCAGATTTCTGTTGTGTCAATACTCTCACTATAAAGTTAGGAAGAGATGGACGGAGATGCACTCTTATATATAGTATTTTCACTGTGGAGATGCAACCAATGTAAATAATCTCGAGAACATAGATAACAGTAAAATGTAGTAAAATAGGAAGTGATGAGTTCTGAGTATTTACTGCCTTTTTAAAAAATTTTAGTTTAGGCCGGGCGCAGTGGCTCACGCCTGTAATCCCAGCACTTTGGGAGGCCGAGGCGGGCGAATCATGAGGTCAGGAGATCGAGACCATCCTGGCTAACACAGTGAAACTCTGTCTCTACTAAAAATAAAAAAAAATAAAAAAAAAATAGCCGGGAGTGGTGGTGGGTGCCTGTTGTCCCAGCTACTCGGGAGGTTGAAGCAGGAGAATGGTGGAACCCGGGAGGTGGAGCTTACAGGGAGTGAAGATCACGCCACTGCACTCTATTCTGGGCGACAAAGCAAGACTCTGTCTCAAAACAAAAAAAAAAAATTTTTTTTACTTTAAGTTCTGGGATACATGTGCTGAACGTGCAGGTTTGTTACACAGGTATACATGTGCCATGGTGGTTTGCTGCACCCAACTTGTCATCTAGGTTTTAAGCCCTGCATGTGTTATGTATTTGTCCTAATGATCTCCCTCCCCTTGGTCCGCACCCCCGACAGGCCCGGATGTGTGGTGTTCCCCTCCCTGTGTCCATATGTTTTCATTGTTCAACTCCCACTTATAAGTGAGAACATGTGGTGTTTGGTTTTCTGTTCTTGTGTTAGTTTGCTGAGAATGTTGGTTTCCAGCTTCATCCATGTCCCTGCAAAGGACATGAACTCATTCTTCTTTATGGCTGCATATTTGCTGTTTTTGAAGATATAATTTATTTACTGTAAATTTCTATATTTAATTTTCAGTAACCACCTCATTTAACAACTGCCTCACAATATTTCTGAGAATGTAACAATCAGCTCTCAGGAGACAGTGTGAGCCAGCTCCAGCACACCACTGCTTTCCCTCTTCCTCCCCACTGGCTCAAAGTCTACCCAGTCTTAAAAGTCCAGCCAAAACTCTAGCATGCTAGAAAACCTACCAAGGACATCCTTTCCTTCCTTATTGCCAGAAGAAAAAGAAAATCTACCACATACAGTCATGCATTGTTTAATGATGGGGATTATGTTCTGAGAAATGCGTTGCTAGGCAATTTTGTCATTGTGCGAACATCATAGAGCATACTTACACCAATCTAGGTGGTATAGCCTGCTACACACCTCGGCTATATGGTATAACCTATTGCTACCAGGCTACAAATCTGTACTGCATGTTACTGTACTGAACGCTGTAGGCAACTGTAACACAATGGTACTTGTATATCTAAACACTGAAAAGGCACAGTAAAAATACTGTATAAAATATAAAAAATGGCATGCCTGTATAGGGCACTTACCAGGAATGGAGCTTGTAGGAATGAAAGTTGCTCTGGGTGAGTCAGTGAGTGAGTGGTGAATGAATGGGAAGGCCTAGGACATTACTGTACACTATTGTAGACTTTATGTACACTTAGGCTATACTAAATTTCTAAAACATTTTTTTCTTTCTTCAATAATAAATTAACCATAGCTTACCATCACGTTTTTTACTTTATACACTTTTTTCCTCATTTCTTTTTTAACTTTTGACTTTTTTGTAGTAACACTTATCTTAAAACACAAACATTGCACAGCTGCACCAAAATATTTTCATTCTTTATATCCTTATTCTATAAACTTTTTTCTATTTTTAAAGTCAAGTTTTTTAGCTTTTTAATCTTTTTTTTTGTTAAAAATGAAAACACAAATGCACATATTTGCCTAGGCCTCCACAGGGTCAGAAGCATCAGGGTCACTGTCTTCTACCTCCACGTCTTGTCCCACTGGGTCTTCAGGGGCAATAACATGCATGAACCTGTTATCTCCTATGATAACAATGTCTTCTTCTGGAATACCTCCTGAGGGACCTGCCTGAGGCTGTTTTACAGTTAGCTTTAAAAAAAATAAAGTAGACTGAGTATACTCTAAAATAATGGTAAAAAGTATAGTATAGTAAATGCATAAACCAGTAACATTGTTGTTTATAATCATTGTCAAGCATTATGTACTATACAGAATTGTATGTGGTATCCTTTTGTACACCGGGCAGCGCAGTAGGTTGGTTTACATCAGCATCACCACAAACACATGAATAATGAGTTGCACTATGACACTGGCTGGCTACAATGTCCCTAGGCAATAGGAATTTTTCAGTTCCATTGTAATCTTCTGGGACCACTATTGTCTATGCAGTCAGTATTGACTGAAACGTTGTGCAGTGCACAATCCCCGCACCAGGCCTTCTTTCGACCTAAATCCTTCCGAAATCCTTCAACCCTTTTAGCTGACACCAGTCCTTAGCCCTTATCTTATACTATTGCTCCATGCTGTCTTTTGGTTTGAGTCAATCTGTTTCACTAACATTTTTTTTTTTTTTTGAGACAGAGTCTCATTCTGTCTCCCAGGCTGGAGTGCAGTGGTGTGATCTCTGCCCACTGTGACCTCGACCTCCAGGGTTCCAGCGATTCTCCTGCCTCAGTCTCCCAAGTAGCTGGGATTACAGGCTCCCACCACCACTCCCGGCTAATTTTTGTGTTTTTAGTAGAGACGGGGTTTCACCATGTTGACCAGGCTGGTCTTGAACTCCTGACCTCAGTTGATCCACCCATCTTGGCCTCCCAAAGTGCTGGGATTACAGGTGTGAGCGACCATGCTTGGCCTGTTTCACCAACATTCTGACCACCTGTGAGGACAGGGAGCTTGCCTAGTAACCTTTGCACTTTCTGACAATACTTAGCATCATCTTCACACATGTGGCACTTGATACTATACTATTGATCTAGTTGCTTTTTGCATTAATTACTCATATGCAGTTGTAAAATCTCCATTTGTCCCCACCTCATAAAGTTGAGCACAAAAATACCAATCTGGTTCCAGGTGAAGGGGAGTTTATTTGCCTGGCTCAGACTCTGCTGACTTCAGGGGCTGCAAAATTTGCTCAGCATGACCTTGGCATGCGCTGTTCACATCTCCAGACTCACTTTTTTTGAAAAGATCATCTCTGACTCTCAGAACCCTGGCAGCCCACAGGCAGGCATCATTACTGTACAGCATTCCTGCCTCCCTTGGGTCACCTCATCCTTTTCTTAGGCAAGAGTTCTGTCTACCTGTTGAATTTTGAATGAAAACCCAATGGACAGAAGCTCTGCACTGAATTCTCTATTTTGTTCCTTGCTGAGCCTCCATGAATATGAAATACCAGCACAAAGGGGAGAGTCAGCAGGTAGAGATCAACACTATCCATATTTAATGGAGAGGGAGTCTGAGTTCACAGGTAGAAATGCCGACTTAGAAGAAGGCCAAGTTCAATAACTTGCCTGTGCTCACTGAGTGAGTGTCTAGCAAAAAAGGAATGAATATCTTAAGACACACTTCCATGATTTATGCTTTAACATAGCACCATCATTTTAATGCCTGAGGAGGAGGAAAAAGAAAACAAGCAAATAAGAATAGGATGAAATAACTATTGGTAATCCGAAAATGTCCCTCATCTGCAATGGAGTACAAAAGAGGGGCCAGGGGCCCACATCCTTCGCCAAGAATCTGAGCTCTCTGTGACTTGGCAGCCCAGACTCTCCAACCCAATTTCTCTTTCCTTAGGAGGAAGACACGGAAACACTGCCAATCTCTACCCTCTGCTAAACAGCCAAGGTTGCAGGGCAGAGCTGCCTGGAGCCCGAAGCACAGTAGTCTCCCTACCGGTCTCCAAGAGTGTGACTTTCGATGTGGAACCCACAGTGATACTGGCCAGTGGCTCCCACAGTGGCTCTTGGTAAGGCTCTCCCAGTGACTGCATGTCCCAGCTTTTCCTTCTCCGGGCCCAGTGGTTTTTGACATCTTCCCAAGGAAGATGGGAAGCATGATCAGTAACAGTGGCTTCAGTCACAGCGCCTGCAGTTCTCAATAACTATTCCTTCCAGAAACCCTCTTTGGGGTTCCTGACATCTCTCATGTGTCTCCAGCCTTCTCTAACAGGTGCCAGGTTTCTCTGTAGCTGGGCAGCCATCTGTTAGCATCAAATACACAAATATGTGTATTCTTATAATAACCACATCGACAAATGAAACCTGGGTCCCATCATCACTTCTATTCCTAGTCACACATACTCCTTTTGCACTGGACATAGAAGTACCAGTGAATATCACAACCCAGAAAGATCTAACAAATTCTTAACCTATGTTCAGTCAGACTATAGGTTGCATTCTTGTTCACATAGCTGCTTGCTTATTCAAATAGTTGATCCATTCTCCAACCACCCTGATATTTATTGAGCATCTAGTATGTGCCAGGTACCATAGCATGGGGGATTAGACCCAATCCTCCAGGTCAAGGTGCTCACGGTCTGGTAGTAATAATGATAATGATAATGATAATAATAATAATACTGGCAAATACTGATAGAATGTTTAGTATGCACCATTCCTCAGTAGCATGAGATAAATACTATTATTCTACCTGCTTTACAGATGAGATAAGCAAGGCTCAGAGAACTTGAGTTGTCCATGTTCACACAGCTAGGCAAGTAAATAGACGATGTTTCATGTCATAAGCCCATAATACAGGGAAGCTCCACGTGCATGGAGCATACTCAGATTAAGGTGTGATTCAAACCTACCATGCTAATATACCCGCATTTAATTCTAATTATCTATCTACTATATACAGACATCTAATTCCAGGATTTTTCAGAGGTAATTAAATGTTAAAAAGAAGGAATACTTGTTTTAAAGAGAATGCCACAGGGAGGCACTAACAATAAAAATGCAGTGTTCATTTCAAATGAGAAAAATGTTCAGTTTTAGGGTTAGTGTGACCTGTAATTTACATGTGTCTTCTAGTGCTTCTGGCAAAACTCATCCCTCTTTCTGGAGAAGTGGTCTTTACAGTGATGAATTAGAAAGGGCCAGAAAGATTTGTGATTGCTAAAGAACTCTCAGGAAACCTCTTCAAAATAGGAAAGACCAGACGCTTGGAACCAATTTCCTTCCATGTGGAAGAAGGTCTGCAGACACAGACAGGGGAGAGTCTTGAAGCAGCCGAGCCGCGGTCGACACTGTGGTGTCTGCTGAATGTCACCTCCCTCTGTTACGCTAACACTGGCCGTTTTATTCACCCAAAGGGATGCCAGGTCTCCTTACACTGATCTTTCGATAACTGACAGAGGGCATTTGAACCTAATCGTAGGACCAGCAGCTTGAGATGCTTAATAAATACACACTCTGGCTATAGCCAGATAATGAGGGATGATACCAAATCCCTCATCAGCTCTCTCAATTCAGAGAAGAAGAAAAATCAATACGCTGCAAACCCCCCCCCCCCCCCCAGGTTTCATGGGATTGAAAGAAGTTCTTCTGCTGACATATTCGGCCGTTTGTTGTGCTGTCCTGGAGAGGCAGTCCACGGTTTGGTTTCCGTCGTCTTTTGATATTCTGCTTTGGCGATCAGCTAAGAATCCTCACCATGATGAGAGCGGAATCCTCCTCGTGGTATTCTTCCACACGCGTTTGGGACATGACAGAAGTTTTTCCTGTCAGAAGGAACAGAGGATGGTGCCAAAAGGAAGCAGCTTCATGAGCTATTGGCAGCGATTCCACACTTATCTCTAGAAGAAAAGACTTTGCTTCCAAATGTGCTTTTGCAGAGCAGTAATTCTTCATTGACATCTTCCCAATCATACTTTCCTTAACTACAAATAGTTAATCTTTTTAAGTAATAAAGGACATTTCACTAAAATAATACTTTGTTTGATGCTAAGAGATTTTGGGGCTTTTGTCAATCTGTTTGAACTGAAGTATGAACCACTGTCTCACTTTGGCTTTAATTATAATTCCTTGCCTTCCTGGCCTCTGGCAGATGACGAGGCATTTTCACATATATTTTGCTATTTTATTCTTCAGACAACTCAATCAAGTGATTAGGTCAGGCATTATATTCCTTAGTTTGAAGATAAGAAACTGATGCTCAGAAGGGTTAGGTATATCTGAACCCCCCAAGTGGCAGAGCTGGGATTGGAATCCATGTTTTCTTTGCAGCACATGCAGATACGCAAACGTGTTTGTTTGAGACAGGGCCTCACTCTCTTGCTCAGGCTGGAGTGCAGTGACACAAACACAACTCACTGCAGCTTCGCCCTCCAGAGTGCAAGAGATCCTCCCACATCATCCTCCCATGTAGCTGGGACCACAGGCATGCACCACCATGCCTGGCTATTAAAAACAATTTTTTTTTTTTTGGAGGAACAGAGTCTCACTTTGTTGCTCAGACTGGTCTCGAACTTGTGGGCTCAGGTGATCCTCCTGCCTTGGTGTCCCAAAGTGCTGGGATTGCAGGCATGAACCACCACACCTGGCCTCAAGCATGTTTTTTTTTTGTATCATATATTCTGATATTTATTTTATTGTATTGGACATATATTTTATTGCTTAGGGTTTCCTATGATTCTCTGAAGATTTCACAATATAGGTATGACCTCCTCAACAAGATTATGAATTTTCTAACTGTGGGGATCCTGTCTTGTGAGTACGTGGGGTTCTGTACAGGAATGATGAGGGTGTGGTACATACGACATAGGGAAAGGTACTAGACCAAGAATCCGCAGACTGAGGTTTAACCTTGATGATCCTGCGGACTGGCTCTGGGACAAAAGACAAACTGCTCACCCTCTTTGTGCCTATGAAGTGGGGATCACAAATACTCAATATACAATACAATACACAACAGCGAAAACACAGCTAGACACATAAAATGTTTAATAAACATGCAGTATATTAAATTGTTGTAAGAAGTGGGAACTCACTATGCACATGTGAGGTATAATTTGTTAAAAAATTTTCACTATATAAACTTTAAAACACATTCAAAAGTAGGGAGAATAGCATAATGAACCCTCCACACTCCATCTCCTAGGTACAATGATCAACTCAAGGCTTAACTTCTTTCATTTCTACCCCCATCCGTTCCCCACCCACGCTGGGTGACCTTGAAGCAAATCCGAGGCATCATATCTGTATGTTTCCTAGGGCTGCCATAAAAGGCGGCTCAAAACAACAGGCATTTATGTCTCCCATCCCTGGAGGCTAGAAGTCTGAGATCAAGGTGTCATAATAGTTGGTTCCTTCTGGGTGCACTGAGGAAGCATCTGCTCACACCTCTCTCCGAGTTTCTTATGGTTGTTGGCAGTCCTTGGGGTTCCTAGGCTTGTAGATGCATCACAACCTGTGTCTTCATGTAGCATTTTCCTTGTGCTGTTGCTGTGTCTCTTCTCTTCTTACAAGATGCCTGTCACAATGCATTAAGGGCCTATTCTACTCCAGTATGATCTCATCTTAACTAATTATGTCCGTGATGACCTTATTTCCAAATAAGGTCACATTCTAAGGATCCAGGGAAGATGTGAATTTTGAGGGTTACTATTCAGTCCTCTTCAGCTAGAAATATTTCTGCACATGTCTCTAAAAGAAGACTATTGCAATAAAATAAAGCCACAATACAATGATCACACCTCAAAAAAGAGCAACAATTCCCTAATATCATCAGATATCTAATCAGACATACATTTTTCTGAGTTTGTTTAAGTTAGGATCCTCATTATTTGATACATGTCCTAAAGATCTTTTGATTTGCATCACACCTACTTTTGTTTTTCCTTTGCTATACGTTTTGTTGAATAAACTGGATTGTTCATCATAGAGTTTCCCATTCGACTTTTGCTGCTTGCTTTCCAGTGATAACTTCTCAAGGTGATTGATGGCTGATATGGTTTGGTAGTGTCCCCACCCAAATCTCATGTTGAATTGTGATCCCCAGTGTTGGAGGTGGCCCTGGTGGGAGGTGACTGGATCATGGGAGTGGTTTCTAATGGTTTAACACCATCCCCCTAGTGCTGTTTCGTGCTTGAGTTCTCAGGAGACCTGGTTGTTGGAAAGTGTGTAGCACTTCCCCCTTTCCTCTCTCTCTTTCTCTCTCTCCTGCTCTACCATGTGAAGATGTGCCTGCTTCCCCTTTGCCTTCTGCCACGATTGTAAGTTTCCTGAGGCCTCCCCAGTCATGCTTCCTGTACAGCCTGCATAACTGTGAGTCAATTAAACCTCTTTTCTTCATAAATTGTCTGGTCTCAGATAGTTCTTTATAGCAATGTGCAGACTAACACAATGGAGTTTTAAAAAGTCATACGCTAGGTGCAGTTGCTCACACTGTAATCCCAGCACTTTTGGAGGTGGAGGAAGGTGGATCACTTAAGGCCAAGAGTTCCAGACCAGGCTGGCCAACATGGTGAAACGCTGTCTCTAATAAAAATACAAAAATTAGCTGGGCATAGTGGTGTGCACCTGTAAACTCAACTACTTGGGAGGCTGAGGCATGAGAATCACTTGAACCCAGGAGATGGAGGTTGTAGTGAGCTGAGATTGCACCACTGCACTCCTGCCTGGGTGACAGAGTGAGATTCTGTCTCAAAAAAAAAATCATGTAAATTCATGGATTTAATAATATTTGGTATGTTTTAATACATTGCAATTATTAACCTATTAATACTCAAATAGATCCATCTTTAGCCAGTTGGGCCTTCAGAATGACTCCCGAAGTATTTATTTCTGTCTTTGACATGACCTTAATAATCTTTGGTAGCAGCTCTCTTACTTTGTGGTATGACAAGATGTTCTAGGCTGTCTTATATGTTTCCTCCTCCAGACTCAGACTTAGAAATTTAAGAAACCTTTGTTCCTTTTTGTGAGAAAAGATACTTAGAGACCATAATCTGGGCCCTAGGTATGCTGAGCACACTGAGTTAGTCATTGCTTCTAGGCCTCGTCAGAAGATAGAGCTAGGGATTTTTATTTCAGATAAAATACATTATTAGTTCTGCCAGGCATGGTGTCTCACACTTTTAATCCCAGCACTTTGGGAGGCTGAGACTTCAAGTGGGTGGATCACTTGAAGTAAGGAGTTCGAGACCAGTCTGGCCAACATGGTGAAACCCCAATTCTACTAAAAATACAAAAATTAGCTGGGCATGGTGGCAGGCACCTGTAATCCCAGCTAATTGGGAGGCTGAGGCAGGAGAATCACTTGAACCCAGGAGGCAGAGGTTGCAATGAGCTGAGACTGCATTGCTGCACTCCAGCCTGGGTGACAGAGTGAGACTTTGTCTCAAGTAAAAAGATATATATATATGATCTATCTATCTAATACATAGAAATATATCAAGAAATATATCAAGACAATGGATATATATATCTAAAATTTCTAAAACATACTGTTACTATACATATATATATTAGTTCATAGTAATAGTTAAAATTAAAATTTAGAATAAGGGGCTTTTTAAAAACACACCAATTGTACATCAATATCTCCTTTCTTTCAAGCTAAAAATCTTGCTTCTTCATGACAACAAAATACCCATCTGTTTTTTTCCCCACAATATGTAAATAATAGTCTTAGAAAAACTATACCAACACCACAACAATCAATAATTTGATTACAGAAAAAATATGAAATTATTTTTGAGTTCTTTTGTCATTCATTAGGATATGTCCCACCAGAGATGTATGGCCAAATAGCTGGGTTTTAAAGTCAGTTGTGAATCCTCGCCTGCCATTTCACTCACTTTCTTTTTCTTTGAATGATCATAGATATCATTTTTCTGTAAAGAGGCATTGCCCAGTGAGTGTTTTCTACCACCAGGGCAGGCTACCTGACCTACAGACCCAATTCTTCAGCCATCATCAGTATTACTTAAAAAAAAAAAGAAGATATTATAATCAAAGAAAGTTGGCAAAGTCTTATGATGGGCTATTTTGTAGCCATTCAGTGTGGTATTTATGAAGAGATTGTGTTGATGTTTGAAAGTGCGTATGATAAAAATGGGGAGAGTGGGTTGTAAAAGTATACACCCAGAAAATGAACTCTGAAATCTGCTATCCATACAATGAAACAAAGACTAGGCATACCTTTGTAAAACATAATATTTTAACATTAAATCTACCTGTTTTGCTACTAAAAAAAAAAAAAAAGCCAATTGTAAAGGTACTTTCATTGCTATTATGCCACCAACTGGATACACATTTAGGTTCATTCATTTCACTTCACTTTTGACTTTTATGTTTTATAAATTTTCATTTTGTTTTATGATTATATGAAATGTATATTTGGTCTGAAAGTGACATCCACAAAATAAGTCCCATTCAATGAAGTCCACATTCTGTCTCTTCCCTCTCTCTTGTATCCCTTTCTCCTCTTTCCCGTAAGTAACATTTTATTCTTTTTATTTATGGCTGCTGCACCATTTAGATAATACAAGCAAACACTTATAAACTATCATTCTTTTTTCTTTATAAAAATATAAATCTTTTAATATTCATCTAGTTTTTTTACTACATTGTTTTTAGTTTGGTCTCTCTCTCACTGCTCCGCTGCCCTGACCAGTACATATTTGGTATTTAGGAAAGTTTGAAATTGTGTGTTAATGGTTACTTTTATATGAGTACCTTTATATAAAACCCTTTGTTACACCTTTTTTTGCCTATTGTCTGTTGGTTGCCTAGTAAGAGTGATGTTGATATTAGATAGTGACAACTTCATCCCATACACTTCCACCTCCTCATCTGAAGTCCTATCTTTTTACTCCTAGTTAATACCTAAATGTAATTAGTGAGTTTATCCTCCTTTTCATACATGATCCTCATTCTCCCTCCACAGTTGAGAGATGTACATTACTTATGTTGTCAGAGTGTATAGCCATTATGTACTACACTGTCTTCTTTACAGCCACCAATCCTTACGTTGATGTCTTTCCATATATTTAGTAGATGCCTTAGGAATGGTTTAATAGAAACACATTCCTTGAGTTCTTGAATGTTTGTAATTTTTCTATGGCCTTTGTATTTGTGCATCAGTTTGTTCAGATATCAAATCTATGACAAGATATAAAATCATTACATTTTCTTTCCTTGTGTTGCTTAAATATGTAATTACTTTTTTGCATAAAGCATTATTGTCAAAACGTCTGAGGATATTTTGATTTTTCCTTCCCTCAGAAGTGACTTGGTTCTTTGGCCTGGATGCCCAAAGATACTTGTCTTTTCTTTTTTAAAGACAAATTTTACTAGAATACATCATTCTAGGCCAGTATTCCTAGGTATATAGTGATATCTCATTAAGCAGTTTTGTAGTTTCAGGAAAGTTTTATTTTTTTTTATTTTCACAAAGCTTTACTGAATGGTGGTTTTTAGTATTTGATCTGTTTCATTGCTTTGATTTTGTTTTTCAAGGACTTATACAGTCTTGGGTCTTGTCTGTCTTCTCTAATTGTCAATTTTCTCAAATTTCTTTTACCTCTTCATTTCTTTTTTATTTAAAAAAATGTCCTGCCTTCCTTCTTACATTTCCGTCAAGGCATGCTTTTGTGTTACTTATGGCTTAGTCTTTATTTCTGAAATAAACTTTTCTTTTGTTTCTAAGTACTAATCACCTCCTTTTTAAATCTTTTTTTTTCTCATCACCTAATTTATGTGTTTTTCTAATTCTTACTTGTTTCATAGATTCTATTATTTTCTTCCTTTTCGTTTTTAAAATAGTAGGTTACAGTTCACTCTAATTGCCCAAATGGATGTTGTTCTGATCCTTATTCATATTTTCCTTAGAATAACTTTGAATGGAATCAACTATAATCCCCCCTCCTCAAGTTTTTTTGGTCATTTCTTCAAGTGAAATGAGGTTCCTTGTACTTTGGCAAAAGAAGTGAGGGGCGACTGGGCCAGAATAGTATTTTTAGAACCATGGCTTTGGAGCTTTCTCTTGTGTTGTATTTGTGAAGTGATCAAAACCTTCTGAGATCTGAGACCCCCCCCACCCGCTTTTACCTGGGCTTTGTCTTTGCATTTCCCTATTGTTGTTATTCTGTTTGATTTGGACTCTGCTCTCAGCAGTTTCACTTCAGAGTGGGACTTTCTCTTGGAAGGGAATTTTAGTTTATTATTTTTGAGAGTTTACAGAACCCAGACTGTTTAAGCACATCCAAATTTTAAATCTCACTGGGGTCTCCTTGGATATACTGGCAAATTGTAGCTTTGCAGAAACCCTTTCCAGTTTTGGTTACCAATCTCAGGATTTTGGTATTACTCTTCTTGTTGTTTTGTATGTTCTTATGGATGATTAACAAAAAAATTTCTAAAACATACTGTTAGGACTGCCATCGCTCTATAATCCCCTCACTATAGCTTAGCATTCCTCTTATTATAAATTGAGTACATTTTCTATATATTTAAGAGCCATTTTGCATTCCTTTCACTGTGAACTATGTGTTTATATAGCTTTAGAGCTATTTTTCTTTTTTAAAAATTCAGATAAAATTCACATGAAATATAATTGTTTTCTTAATCTTATTGTAAATTTGTTCCTTGCTAGTGTATAGAAACACAGTTGCTTTTTATATATTCATCTTGTATCAAGGATTTTTAATATGAGATCACCTCATCGCTGAACAGAGAGATAGCTTTAATTCTTTTCTAAAGTGAATGCCTTTTATTCACTTTTCTTGCTCAATTGCCCTGGCTAGAACTTCCATTACAGTACCGTATTAAATGTAGATATGGCTATCCCTATCTTCTTTCTGATTATAGGGGGAAGTTTTCAGTCTTTTACCATTAAGTGTGATGATGGTGTAGGTTTTTATAGATGTCATTTATTAGGTTGAGGAAGTTCTTATCTATTTCTAGCTTATTGAGTGTTTTTTTTTTTTTTAATCATGAAAAGGTGCTGGATTTTGTCAAATGCTTTTTCTGAATTCATTGATATGGTTATGTTATTTTTATTTTTTATTCAATTGATATAATGTATAACAATTATATATTACAATTTATCAATTTATTCAATTGATATTAATATATTTATTTATTTATTTTTTGAATGTTGAACCAACCTTTATTCCTGCGATACATCCCACTTGACCATGGTGTATAATCCTTTCCATATGCTGTTGGATTCAGCTTTCCAATATTTCACTGAGGATTTTTGTATATTCATAACAGACACTGGTCTGTAGTTATCTTTTTTTTTGTTGTGTCTTTGTCTGTCTTTGTTACTTTGGCCTTATAGAATGAGCTGGAAAGTGTTCCATCCTCTTCTATTTTTTGGAAGAGTTTGAAAAAGATTGGTGCTGATTCTTCTTAAACATTTGGTAGAATTAATCAGTGAAGACATTTAGTCCTGACCTTGTTGGAAATACTTTGATTACTGATTAAATGTCTTTACTTATTATAGGTCTATTCAGATTTTCTATTTCTTCTAGAGTTAGTTATGGTAGTTTGTGTGTTTCTAGAAATTTTTTCGTTTATCTAATTTGCCGACATACAATTATTCATAGGATTATTTTATAGTCCTTTTTATTTCTGTAAGGTTGATAGCAATGTGTCCTCTTTCATTCTTGATTTTAGTTTTCTCTTTTTCTTCATCAGTCTAACTAAAAGTTTTTCAATTTCTTGGTATTTTTAAAGAACTAATTTTTGGTCATTGATTGTCTCTGTTGTTTTTCTATGTTCTACTTTGTTTATGCCTGATTTAATCTTTATTATTGGCTTCCTTCTTGCTTTGGGCTTATTTTGCTTTTCTTTTTCTAGTTTCTTAAAATAGAAAATTAAGCTATTCATTTGAGATCTTACCCTTTTTAAAAGCAGGCCTTTAAAGCCATGAATTACCCTCTGAGCACTGCTTCTGCTGCATCTCATAGGTTTTGCTATGTCATATTTTTGTTTTCATTCATCTCAATTTATTTTCTAATTTTTCTTGAGATTTCTTCCTTGACTCATTGGTTCTTTAGAAGTGTGGTGTTTAATTTCCACATATTTGTGAATTCTTCAAATTTCCTTCTATTGTTGATTTTGAATTTTATTCCATTGTGTTTGGGGCGTATATTTTGTATAATTTCAATATTTTAAAATTTCCTGAGTCTGTTTTGTGGCTTCAAATATAGTCTATCCTGAGAATAATCCAAGTGCTCTTGAGAAAAATGTGTATTTTGCTATTTCTGAGTGAAGTGTTTCATAGATATCAGTTTAAATCTAGTTGATTTATGCTGTTGTTCTAGTCATTTTTTTTCTCTGTTGATCTTCTGTCAAGTTGTTCTATTATTAAAAGTGAGTTAGGAAAGTTTCCAACGATTATTGTTGAACTGTTGATTTTTCCTTTTAATTCTGTCAATTTTTGTTTTTTTTGTGTGTTTTAGGGCACCATTGTTATACACATATATGTTTATAATTGTTACATTGTATTGATGTATTGATCATATTCCCATTATATAAAGTCCTTTGTCACTGTGACACTTTTGGTCTTGAAGTCTATTCTGTCTGATACTAGTATACTCATTTTAACTCTGTTTGCAAGGAGTATGTTTTTCTGTCTTTTAACTTTCAACCTGTGTTTGCCTTTCAAACTAAGTGAATCTCTTGTATATAGCAAATAGGTGGATCATGCTTTTTAGTATCCATTCTGCCAGCCTCTGCCTTTCCATTCCATAGTTTAATTTTTACATTTAATGTAATTATTAATAAGGAAAGATTCCCTTCTGCCATTTTTCCATTTGCTTTCTAGTTGGATTATCTATTTTTATTCCTTAATTCCTCCATTACAGCTGTTTTGTGTGTTAAATATATATTTTCTAGAGCACCATTTAGGAATATCCTAATTTTTCTTTTCTTTTGAAAGATAGTTTGGCTAGAATTCTTGGTTGACATTTTTTTCTTTTAGTACTTTGAATACGTCATACCACTGCCTTCTGGCCTCCATGATCTAATGAGAAATTGTTTTATTTAGAGCACCTTGTATGTGGTGAGTTGCTTCTTTCTTGTTTTCAAAATTTACTCTTCAACTTTCAACAATGATGTGTTTGATTTGTGTCTTGGTATATATCTCTTTGAGTTTATCTTAATTGGACTTTGTTGGCATCTTAGATGTGGAGATCAATGCTTCTCATCAAATTTAGGAAGTTTTTGGCCAATATTTTTTCAATTATTCTGTCTTTCCTTTTCTCTTCTCTCCTTCTGATACTCCTATTATGCATTTACTGGTCTGATTGATGGTGTCCAAAATGCTTCTCAGACTCTATCCTTTTTCTTTATTTTTTCTTTCTGTTCTTCAGATTGGGTAATCTCAATTGACCTATCTTTCAGTTTACTGAGTTTTTCTTTTGTTTGAAATAATTTGCTGTTGAACCTTTGTTGTAAAACTTCAAGTTTTGTTATTGTACTTTTTAATTCCAGAATTTCTATCTGGTTCCTTTTAATCACTTCTATCTCTTTATTGGTATTCTAATTGGCAAGATATTGTTTACATGCTTTCATTTAGTTCTTCATGCATGGTTTTCCTTAGCGCCTTAAACATATTTAAACAGCTGATTCAAAACCGTTTTCTAGGTACTGAGCTACCTCAGAGACAATTTCTACTGATATAGTCCCTCCTGTGTATGGACCATACTTTCTTGTTTCTTTGCATACTTCATAATTTTTTTGTTGGACACTGGAAAATTTTAATATTATAACGTGCAGATTCTGGAAATCAGACTCTTCATCTTTTCCATGTTTTCTTGTTTCTACATGTTGCAGTTATTGTTTTTAGTGGTTTTCCTGAACTAATTTTTTAAAAGTCTGTATTTTTGTCACCTGAGACCACAAAAGTGTATGTTCTGTTACCTTAGTGCTCAGGTAATGATTGGATACAGAGTTCCTTACATGTTTTGAAATAAAAAAATCTTCCAGTCTTTGTAGAGGAGCACTATGTGTGTGTTGGGGTACAACTTCAATAAACAGCTTTGTTTTAGTCCTCACTTTCTGCTTCTGCAGAGAGTAAAGTCAGTCAGAGGCAAGAGCTTAAGGTATGCTTAGGTCTTTCCGAAACATGTGCCCCGTCCTGTTTGTGTGTGGTCTTCCAGATTACCAGAAATATGTCGGAGTTTTTTGAAGACCTTATTCCCCAATACATATAATTCCTCAGCCTTTTCTTCTAAGTTTTTTTGTTAGTCTATTGTTTGCCCCAACTGTTATCCATTGATTCGCTTAGCAGCAACTAAAACATTTGCCTGTAAATGTTTTTGATAAATGTCCTTTGGGTAGCAGTTATAGTGCTCAGTGGGTACCAGTTGGGTGATCAATCTGTTCTCCTACTTGTTTCTGGATTTTGGGTCACAGTGAGAAAAATTTTCCCTGTCTGTAATTCTAGAGCTTTACCAATGCTTTCTTATGGTGTTTGTATAGATTTACTTTACATTTAAGCCTTTAATCCATTTGGGTTTTAACGTAGTGTGTGGTGAGAGAAATTTATCCAATTTTGTGTCTTTCATATGGCTATCCAGTTATCCTCTCTGCACTTACTATCTTTTCCTACTGATTTGAGATGCCTACTTTATAATGTACCAAATTCCCATGTGCAGTTAGTTCCATGTCTTGGTTTTCTATTCTGTTCCATTGGTTTCTCTAGTCTTGTGCCAATACGACACTGTTTTTCATTATAGAAGCTTTATAATGAAAAAAGTACTGTACTCCCCAAATTGTGTTACTTTTTTAGTTTTTTTTTCTTCTTCTTCTGGTTATTCTTGCTTGTTTGCTTTCCAAATGAACCTTGTAATAAACTTACTTTGTGCCAGAAAAAAATTATGATGATACAGATGGTCGCTGGCTCACAGTGGTTCAACTTACATTTTTTTGACTTTACAATGGTGTGAAAGCAATACACATTCAGTAGAAACCATACTTCTAACTTTGAATTTTGATCTCCTAGACTAGCAATATGCAATGAGCTGAAGCTCCCAGTCAGCCATGTGATCATGAGGGTAAACACTCCACACTCTACGCGGTACTACTGTGTTGCCAGTGTTTTTTGGATATTGTGATTTGTGTTTTTGCATTCCATGATGTCTACAAAACATTCATTTTTATTTTTGTTTTATTTTCCCTCCATTTCCTGGTGATGAGACAAAATATCCATTTTTGACTTACAATATTTTCAAATTACAATAGGTTTATCTGGATGAAACCCCATCCTAAGTGAAGTCTGTATTTTGTACTGGGAGTGTGTTTTGTGTATATATTATCTTCATAAGATCTGATATGCCAAAACGTATGTCTCTGAATTTCTTCAAGTATGCTTTTGAAACTTTAAGGGGTGCTTTGTAGTTTTCCTCATAGAGGTTTTGGGCATTTCTTATTACATTTGCACATAAGTATTTTATTTCATATTTTGATGTCATAGACGGGGGCATTTTCTTCCACTTAACTGATTTTTGTTTCCATATATGAAATCTCTTAATTTTATAATCTGCTGTTTTACTGCGATTTCTAGTAGTTTTTCCATTGATTCTTGGGGTTTTCCAGATATAAAAAATATCAGCTGTTGGGATATATATTTGGTAACTTTGTCAGAATTGTGAAAACCCCATGTTAACAAAGTTCTGGGAGTTAATATTCAGTAATAAGACCCATTAATCAAGTTATTCTCTCATATGCTTCAACATTTTCTAAGATGTTACTTCGATTTTAGGCCTAGATCAGCCTCTTGCAAATATAATTTGTTTTTTCTTTTGAGACAAAGTCTCACTCTGTGACCCTGGCTGGAGTGCAGTGGTGTGATCACAGCTCACAGAAGCCTAGACCTCCCAGACTCAGGTGATCCTCTTACCTCAGCCTCCCGAGTAGCTGGGACTACAGGTGTGCACCACAACACCCAGCTAATTTTTGTATTTTTTGTAGACATGGGTTTCACCATGTTGCCCAGGCTGGTTTTGAACTCCTGGGCTCAAGTGATCTGCCTGTCTCAGCCTTTCAAAGTGCTAGGATTATAGGCGTGCAACATTGTGCCTGGCTGCAAATAGAATTTTTAAAGTAGCATTATCACAACTATCTTAGTCTGTTTGGGTTGCTATAATAAAATACCATAAATTGGTGGCTTATAAACAACAGAAGTTTATTTCTCACAGTTCTTCAAGCCAGGAAGTCCAAGGTCAAGGCTCTGGCATTTTCAGCGTCTGATAAGGGACTTTTTTCTGGTTTGTAGAAGGTGCCTTCAAGTTGTGTCCTCACATGGTGGGTGGGGCAAGGCAGTTATCAGGGGCCTCTTCCCCGCCCCCCGTCAATCCCCCCTTCTACCCCTGAGATGGAGTCTTGCTCTGTCACCCAAGCTAGAGTGCAGTGGCACAATCTCGGCTCACTGCAACCTCTGCCTCCCAGGTTCAAGGAATTCTCCACCTCAGCCTCCCGAGTAGCTGGGATTACAGGTGCCTGCCACCACACTTGGCTAATTTTTGTATTTTCAGTAGAGATGGAGTTCCACCACGTTGGCCAGGCTGGTCTCAAACTCCTGACCTTGTGATCCACCCGCCTTGGCCTCCCAAAGTGCTGGGATTCACGGGCCTCTTTTATAAGGGCACTAGTTCCACTCATGAGGGCTCTGCCCTTGTGATTTGATTACCTCCCCAAAGCTCCACCTCCTAATGCCATTATATTGGTGACTGGGTTTCAATGTATAAATTTTGGGGGCACTCAAACATTCAGAGCATAGCAATGACCCTTTATATCCTCAAAGACACATATAGACACAATCATACATCATCATCTGTTTTGCTTTTGAGAAATAAATGTATGTATGGGGCTGAATATATTCTACCCAATGAGGTCACCAGGCAAGTTAGTGCAGTATTTTTGAAAATGCTATCAAACCCATCACCTATAATTTGTCAAAGCTGAGGTAATAGTTCCTTAAATTTTGCTAACATTCTTTTAAATGCAATTTTGTGCCTATCATTGCTTTTTAATCATAGTAATCCTATGTCACTACATGGGAGTTTGCTATCCCATTTTAATTCTGAGAAAACAGAGGCTCAGAGGCTAGTCACCTAGCTAGGGGTGGAGCAGAAATCAGAACTCAAATTTCCTAAGTCTTAATGTTCATTCTTTCCAACATACTCAAATACCTGCAAATCCTGCTGCTGCTCTTACAGCCCATTTCTTAGCTGTCCTCAGAGGAATCAGGATACAGCTGCTCAGCATCCTCTATTGTAATATTCCTTCATATGCATGAATTCTGCGATTTTGTTCCCTTCCAGCTTCCCCTTCAGCAGGTTAAATAGCCCTGATTCTGTTCCTTGTAGAGTTTATCTTCCAACTCTTTTGTCAGTTTTAACAAAGAGGTTGTGACCCTTGGGTTCCTGCTCAACAGAGATCTTCCTCATTATTTTGTAACCTTTATACCTCCTTCCAGGGAGAGTTAAATAAAGCCTGTGGATTTTTGATCTGAATGTCTGGCAGGCGCACGCTCACACAGAAAGGTTTCCAGCAGGGCTTGCTGATGAAAGCCTTACTCCAGCTACGGAGTCTCATTCATGGCAAATGAAAGGTGGTGGCACCTCTGCTCATCCCCAAACCCACAAATGGGAACGCTGAAGGTCCAAATTCCAGAGCAAGTCCCATTTTGGCAGGAAGAGAGGTTTTAATGAGAATATTTAGAAACTAGGAACCGCTAGCTAATTACTCCGGGTGAACCATGCTTCTTTGGAAAGGCACCATCCTTTCAGCTTGCTAATCATGAGTAAAAATTACCTCTGACCCAGAATTTCATTACTGCACCTGAGCCAGCCTGAAAACTGGAGAAATTAAATGGCATAAAATAGAAGCAATAAAAAGGAGAATAAACCTTGCATGTTAACAGCTACACAGTGTTCTGGATGCTAAAGCACAAAGCATGTCAAGCACACTTCAGTGGATTTTAAGAAATCCACCAGATGCCACTTGTCCTTCAGCATCCTAGGGCTCTCTTCCTAGCCTCTTCTCTCTGTACCCACAAAAAAGGTGCCCAATTTGGATAATGACAGGGTGCTTTTTATCTTCCATAAACTACTACTTGCTTTTTCTCCTTCGGGGAGTGACACGTGGCTGATATCACTGTCCTTCAGAGGAAATGGATTCAAGAGTCAGAGAAATGGGTTCAAATCAACCTTTCTTGGATGACACCAACATCTGTTATGAGGGGAACCTGCGTAGACCTTTGATAAAAGGAAGCTGTGGTACAGTGGAGAAAGCAGTGTTTGGGAATAAAAGGACCTTAGCTGGAATTTTTGCTCTGCCATGAAATAGCTGGATACCTCAAGAAGCACTTCTCTGAGCCTCTAAATAAGAGTTGCAAACTGGATCTGGCCTGTGCATCGGTTTTCACCTGCAGACATCTTTATTTTGGCTAAATGTTTTATTTATTTTGCATAGTCCCCACCACTCCCTGGAGGTCAGACTTAGCTGGCTTCCCACTTTGACATCACCCACCTGGCTCCCCTAGTGTGCTGTCGCTCGTCATTGTGGTAAATCTTCTTAGAATAAGTGTATCTATGTTTCCCTAGTTTGCTGTTGCTCACTTGAGGTTATAATTTCCTAAAGTCAGGAAACTATTTAACTTATTTTCTTCTAGCACAATATTAGGGCCAATTAGTACTTAATAATTACTCATTGATAATGTTTGTGTGTGCTAACATATACCCTCCTTTTTTCCCCTTGCCCTTTCTCGCCTTTCTGGGAAAACCTAACGGGGTTAGAAAGCGTGTTTGGGGACTGGGCGCAGTGGCTCACGCCTGTAATCCCAGCCCTTTGGGAGGCCGAGGCAGGTGGATCACGAGGTCAGGAGATCGAGACCATCATAACTAACACGGTGAAACCTGTCTCTACTAAAAGTACAAAAAATTAACTGGGCGTGGTGGCACATGCCTATAGTCCCAGCTACTCAGGAGGCTGAGGTAGGAGAATCGCTTGAACATGGGAGGCGGAGGTTGCAGTGAGCCGAGATCATGTCACTGCACTCCAGCCTGGGCAAGACTCTGTCTAAAAAAAAAAAAAAAAAGAAAAGAAAAGAAAGGAAGAACGCATGTTTGGGGAATGGTCATAAGGTCAGATTTTATTTTACTTGGACTTTCCCTGCTCCAGTTTGGACCTTCCATATATTTAGAGCCACAAACGCACAGGTGTCTGTGTTTGGAAGGAAATTGTTCTGGGTTCTTTTTGTTAATTTATGCTAGCACATTGGGGATTGTGATGAAAGGAGACTAGATGTACAAGTAGAGCAGAGATGATCCCGGAGGTTATCTTGCTCAACACCTTTGTTTTGCAGAGGGAACAACTGAGCCCCAGATAGGGCAAGTGCCTGGTTTCGAACCCCACCCCGAGGGCTAGAGCCCAGTACTCCCTCTGCTGAGCTCCAGCTTCTATGTCTCATCCACTCCAAAGAGGCTGCATTCTGCTTGGGTCTTGGCTCAACACATTCATGTAAAGCTAATTAAATATTTTAAATTGAATACCTATACTGAGTTGCTAAAATTGCATTTTTAAAAATGGAGGTAGTGATGTGTTCTTGTAGAACTAAAAATCTGTTGGCTAAGTTTATTTTCTCAAAAGATTTATGAGTCAAGTCACAGAAACCAGATGATTAAAGAATGTAACGATTCATTCAATTATCATAAAATTTCTGAGTATTTAATCACATTTTGAGATAATCATTTAGTTATGGTAAATGCTTTTTGCTTACATTTTTCTTTATTTTATTTAGTATGAATTGTTTTATTGTTCCCAAGAGGATATAACTTTACAATGAGTTAAAATGTTACATTGCATTTTCTTTTATAACATGGAATTCAATTGTATTGCATCTAATTCACTTGGGTTCACTTAAAGGCTGGATTTTTTAGGTGTTTTTCAAGTTACTAGAAGTATAACTTCTCTTTTTCCTCATTCTCTTTTCCTTTCCTTTTTCTCCTCTTTTTCTTCACCCTTCTTCTTTCTCCTAAAATAAATCCTTTAGCATTCTCTCCTGCTGGTAAAGGTCTACAAAGTTGTAGCATATGACAGCCAGAAGGGGCTGTAGAGATTCTCTTGTCAGGGGTTTCTGACCTGTGGTTCACCCACACGTATGAAGTCTTAGGTGGGCTTTGGTGAGGAGCCCAAGAACTTTGAAACTGTATGCAAAATTGTGTGTTCATATGCACTTCTCTGGGAAGAGGGTCTATTGGCTTCATCACATTCTCAGAGGGGTCCTTAACCCCAAAGGTTAAGTAAGAGTCACTGATGAGTACAACAATGCCTCTAGAAATCCAGATAACTCATTCAGGACCACATGACTATTTAGTGACAGAACCAGGAGTAGAAACTAAGTCTTTTGGATTCCAATACAAGGTTTATTCTGCTACACCAAGAAAGCTGTTTTAATGAAGTTTTATATATAGTTGTTATGGCTCCTTAAATCCATATTTCATGAATGGTCTAGTAATTAGAAACAAATTACTTATAAAATCAGATTAATTAAAACATCTTAACCAACACAGACAAAAATGCTTTCTAAATTCCAGGGGCTTTAATTCCTTTCATATAAAATTTCACACATTGAGTATGTCTGATATTATATGTAACTGCATACAAATAGAGAGAGTGTGTATGTTGGAGTGGGAAAAGGAGAGAAACCTTCCAAATTAGCAAGTGTTTTCTCCTAACTCATGGGAGTTACTCTTCCTTGGGAGTACCCAGGATTTCTTGAAATCCCCAGGGTATACATTCTGCTATGTCTTTCTCTTCTATTCAAACAAGTGTAACCGAATGCAAGGGAGAATGAAGCCCTTAACAATTGTGACACCCCTGATAACTGACTGTGAAGCCATAAGGATGCTGGGCACCATTGCCAGGAACCGCAGTCCCATGGAGCACTCTCTTGTGAAGCCTGCAGCCACCAATCCCCTGGTCTCATAAGCCAGAAGAAGACAGTGCTTTCTGCAGAACTTTCTATCAACTCCCTTCTACCACTCCTCATGGACACCTAATCCTGCCTGGGCGCTATGAGCCCTCCCTGTGGGCTGCGTGACCAGGAAGGATCTATGATCCTAGTCTTCACACTCCATTTTCGCAGTTTCATCAGGTAGTAGAGATTTCCAGCTTCATTGTCCACATTAATGTAAATTGTCTTCTTTTCAGCCACAAAGATCAACTCCTTCCCAAATGTTCTGATCATGGCCAGCTCATTGATTGTTAATGACTATGAATGGATATTAAGATTCGCCTCTCAACCTCTATTTAGTCCTCAGTATGCAGAGAGAAGCTTTTTTTCCCCCTCCACTGGTAATAAAGATGATGATTTAATCTTTTTTTCTCATGCTCTAATAGGATGGAGACGAATCATGCTGAGGCAGTTTAATCACATTTGTTATAATAGAGGCTGTCATTCTTTGGATTCTGTTTTATTAGCAGCATTTAAATATCGACAGTAACTCAAATTGCTGCTCAGTTGGCCTAACAGCATGACATCTGTTTCCAAAAAAAAAAAAAAGGATGAAAATAAAGGAAAGAAAGGAAGGAAGGAAAGTAGGAAGAAAGGAAGAAAGAAAAAGTAAACTAAGCCTGTGACAGAGGCCGTTTGAAGCACTGAGCCAGGCTGGGGTCTGCTTGTTAGGGTGCCAGGAGCCAAGGGGCCCAGAGAGGAGTGGCAGGGGGAGGCTGCCTTTGAGGCTGAGTCACTGACCACACACCCTGAGTGATGGGCTCCTGAGACCTTAGGTGTGTGTGCCTCAGGGAGGACACTGAAGTTAGGTCTTCTCTAGAGCTTTTAAGTCTGGCCTTTTTCCTGCTGTGGTTTCCCCTCTGCCCACATAGATCCCAGGGTTATTGGATCTCCATGACTGATGTTTTGAGTGGGTCTTGACACTGCTGAGCTCCTCAGATCCACCCTTTCCCTCAACAATGAGATGATCAGGTGGTTTTGCTGCTGCATTTTCCCCACTGGATTCACTATCCCTCTCTGGGCTGTCAGGAGCAGGCAGTGAGTTTTGGCAAGATTAAGACCTCAGCAGCCCACAGAGGCGTGTCTTTCAACTGTCTGGATAGGAAAATTCACTAAGCCTCAAGCTATGGTGGCAACCGTGTGGCATCATGTTCTGGAGCACACAGCACTTGGTGGCAGCCCACTATTCTCAGAGGGTAGAAGGGATGAGTTTTTAATATATCATGACTATTATTTGATCTGTGAGAAAGACCATCTGCTAGGATCCATTTCCTAGGTGGAAGGAGGAAGAAGGATGCTACGTAGCAGGCAAGTTTCACAGTTGTATTTCCTCGGCCATTAACTTAGAGTCTGAGTTCGAAAATTAGGTATCACTCTGTGAGCCTCCCAGTATGTGAGTGGCCATTATAATATATGAATAAATCTAAGCCCCTCATGGTAGAAACTTCTTTGACTGACTTTTATACATTTTTTGGCAGAAGCTTCTTTAAGTGCTTTTCAGACTTTTTTTTCATTAAGACGGAAAAAATTTTAGATTATCTAGTAGCAATGGTGTGTGTGCGTGTGTGTGTGTGTGTGTGTAGAGTTTTGGATCTTGATATTGAAAGAGGGACAGTCCTACAGTCTTTCAGGGGCAGTGGTTGGGAGGAAGGCTTGTAAATAAAAGGGATTTCTAGTTTATTTCTTTTTTTTTTTTTTTTTTTTTGAGACGGAGTCTCGCTCTGTCACCCAGGCTGGAGTGCAGTGGCTGGATCTCAGCTCACTGCAAGCTCCGCCTCCCGGGTTCACGCCATTCTCCTGCCTCAGCCTCCGGAGTAGCTGGGACTACAGGCGCCCGCCACCTCGCCCGGCTAGTTTTTTTTTTTTTTTTTTTTGTATTTTTTAGTAGAGACGGGGTTTCACCGTGTTAGCCAGGATGGTCTCGATCTCCTGACCTAGTGATCCGCCCGTCTCGGCCTCCCAAAGTGCTGGGATTACAGGCTTGAGCCACCGTGCCCGGCCTCTAGTTTATTTCTTACTAAACCATCTGTACAAACACCCATGGACCTTCATATGATACGAACATTCATATCAGCACCCAAAACTGATAGACAACCCATGTTAGTCCATTCAGGCTGCTGTAATGTAAATATCAAACAAAATACTGGATGGCTTTGTAAACAACCGAAATTCATTTCTCACAGTCTTGGAGGCTGGGAAGTCCAAGGTCAAAGTGCCAGCAGATTCAGTGTCTGATTAGGGTTTATTTCCTAATTTGTAGAGGGTGCCTTCTCACTGGGTCGCATGGTGGAAGGGGCAAGGGGCTTCCTGGGCCTCTTTTATAAGGGTGCTAATCCATTCATGATGGCTCTGTCCTCATGACCTAATGACCTCCCAAAGGCCCCACCTCCTAATACCATCATTTTGTGGGTTAGGATTTCAACATGAATTTTGAGGAGATATAAACAATCAGTCCACTACACAACCCAATGGCAGAATCTGGAAGGGACTCGTGGTGCTTTTAAGGCAGATGGGATTGGACTAGAAAAAATCTACTAAAGCTTCAGGTTTTTTTTCCAAAGTAGACTGAAAAAAAAGTGTCAAGAGATATTGCATGTCTCCCTACAATTTGTCCTCTCACTGAAAGAAGAGGTCCTATATGAATGGAAAATGATCAGTTTTACCTTTTGGGTACCCCTCTTTGAGGCTGGAAAAAATATTTTTTTCCTTCCAGGTGCCTCCCTTACCATCTTTCTACATCCAGGCAGAGACTAAAAAAAAATCTCAAAATCATTTGAGCATATGTGTGAGTGCATGTGTGTGAGAGAGCATGAACATGTAGGTACAATAGGTACAATACATTCTGGGAGATGTCATCTTCATGAATAAAGCACTAGGTTAGGAGCAGAGATATGAAGACATTAGCAGAATTCCAGTCGCTCATGAACTCTGTTAGTTCAACTATAAGGGAACAAGCAAGAAGATGTATGTAGATACCTCCACAGTCAGTCAAAGGATTATTAACGAAAACCTTCATGGAACTGAGAATTAGCCTGGGAAACTGGCATATGACACTGTCTTTTGACAAACTCTGTTTAGAGAGATGCTTCATTCAAGGAAGACAGAATGATAACATGGGGCACATAAAAATATTGTGGCGAGCAAAGGAAGGGATATAATATCTGCGCAATTCAGAGGACAGTCATACCTTTAAAATCATCACAGGCCGGGCGCGGTGGCTCACGCCTGTAATCCCAGCACTTTGGGAGGCTGAGGTGGGCGGATCACTAGGTCAGGAGATGGAGACCATCCTAGCTAACACGGTGAAACTCCGTCTCTATTAAAAATACAAAAAATTAGCCGGGGGAGGTGGCGGGCGTCTGTAGCCCCAGCTACTCGGGGAGGCTGAGGCGGGAGAATGGCGTGAACCCGGGAGGCCGAGATCGCGTCACCGCACTCCAGCCCGGGCGACAGAAGAAGACTCCGTTTCAAAAAAAAAAAAAAAAAAAAAAAAGGCGTCGCAGAACACATCACAGAAGAAAATTTCTCAAAGATTTTGAACTTTCTTAAAATATGCATCAGGGGAGGAAGTCAAAAGTAAAAAACAGCTGGAACAAAGAGGCCGTTGGACAAGATGAAAAAGGAGTTAGATGAATCAAGAGATTGGCTCGTAGCTAGAAGGCAACTGCAGAATTAACGACTAAATTAAAGGCAGCAAAAGCAGAATTGGGGTGAAAAAAAGCAGAGTGCAAATGTCCTACAATCGCCTTTAAAGATATTTTATTAATAATCTAGATTTTACACTTCAGATAAATGAGAAAATTAAAGTGGATAGAAGAGAAGGAGAATGTACTTAATTCTTTATCTCTAATAGGTGAAACTGAAAAAAATACAATTATCTATTAGTTCTGAAAGAGATCTATGGTTAAAGAATTATTTCAGAAGCTTGAAGTTATTTGGTGGCATTAAAAAGCTGATTTTCAAAACCCTGGATAATATAAAAACCAATCAAATAAACATAACACTAAAAAAAAAAAAGAATCTAGAGAGTAAAACATAAGATATAGAATAGGAAATAAATTATCCTTACTTAAAGAAATAGGTTCCATGTTCTCATGTCAGGTCGAAAAACATAATCCAACTTTGTATTGCTGAGAAGCAATAGATCTAAAACAAAGTGAAACAAATGTTTAAATATAAAAGGATAGGTATGTAATGATAATATAAAAACAGGGAAGGAATGTAAATATGAGGTAGAATATAAGGAACAAATTAAACAAGATTATGAGGCATTTTATATTGATAAAATAATATTTTTGACAAAATATGTAACTGTCTTGAATCTTTATGAACTAAATAATATTACTTTAAAATACACACAACAATTGCTATTGGAAGTAGAAAGAGAATTCAAACATCAATAATAAAAGTTACTTTGTAACATATATAATTGCTATTGTAGAATTTACAATGAATAATTCTGGAATTTATGTATAAAATTTGGTTTGTGAATATAAATAAAAAAACCTTTTCCAGCATCCATGAAAACATAATTAAAACTACTTCAAATAGATCAAGAAAAGTAAGCAAATTTTCCAAAAACTAAGAATTAATAAAACAGAAAATTTAAACAATTATAGAAATTATAAAACACTTCTCTAAATAACTTTTGAGTCTAAATGGAAATAAAAACTGCAAGTACAGATGGAGGAAATAAGCATCATCCCAGAGCCTCATTATACCCTTAATTAGAATGTTCCATTTAGGAATTTATGGAATCTTTTCTCTGCATATCATTAAGAAAATACTAGAACAACTATTTTTAGACTGGATTATGTAAGATTTCTTATAGGCAATGGTTATTTTGAGGTTTCTAAATATATCTTCTTCTTCTTTTTTTTTTTTGAGGTGGGGCCTCACTCTGTCTCCCAGGCTGGAGTGCAGTGATGCCACCATGGCTCACTGCAGCCTCAACATCCCGGGCTCAGGCGATACTCCCACCTCAGCCTCCTGAGTAGTTTGCACTACAAGCATGCACCACCACATTTGGCTAATTTTTGCTTTGTATATTTCATAGAGACAGGGTTTCACCATGTTGCCCAGGCTGGTCTCAAACTCCTGTGCTCACGGGATCCTTCTGTCTTGGCCTCTCAAAGTGCTGGGATTACAGGTGTGAGCCACCATGCCTGGCTCTAAATAGATCTTCTATGAGGTAGAATAGAGGAGGCAGAGTCGCCCCCTCCCCCAATTAAAAAATTATTTATTTCAATGTGAAAGCAAAATAAGAAACAAAATTTAATTTCCAAAATAAGCAAAAGCAAAAAAAAAAAAAAAAAAAAAAAAAGCCCAAAAAAAAAAAAAAAAAAAACACCCAATTAAAAAAAAAAAAAAGCCGCACACACAACAAACTGAAACAAAACAAGATATCACCACCACCAGCAATATCCTTGTGATCTGGCACAGTGCAAGAACATTTTCCAATCCACACCCTCTCCAAGTCTCCAGTTTGTCATTGTCCTACCACTCTGATTGTTTCACTCATTTAAATGACCTGTGTGGCTCTGCGCATTGTATTTGCATTTGCAATCCTTGATAAAGGCTAAGAGTTGAAGAACTTAGATTCTTATTATCTTCTTTTGGGTTAACAGCTATTATGGAGGAGTTTGCACTCACTGAGCCTGCTGGTGGCAAGGCTGGGGCAATCACCCCAGGTGCAAAATAAGTTCAGATGAAGTCTGTATTGGGAAGGCTGTATTTGAGAGCAGGGCTCTGTCAAAATGGTAAGGAAAGATCACTGTCCAATCTTGATTGTGAGAAGAGTTAACTACATCTTCCTAAAGCAAAATAGAGAAATGGAAAAATGATTAAGAAATGATTGATAGTAGTTGTAGATTTATTAGAATAGTTTAAATAAGATTTCTTATAGGCCATGGCATTCTAAGTTTCTGAATATATTTTCTAGGTCTACTTCGTTCCTAGGTGTTTTGCATTCATTCATTTATACTTGTCTCATTCGAAAAAGGATTTGAGGCAGTTCCTAAGGCTGTGGCATATTAATAGATGGGAATAGTCAGCCCCAGGGACAAGCAAAAGAGAAGTTTAAGATCAATAATAAGACCGGCTAAATGTCAGTCTGCTTTTTATTATCACAGGCACTGGCAATTCTAAACAATGTCAGTGATAAAATATTCCTCCTTGCTGAGATAGACCACTTCACTATATGTTTTAAATACAGATCATATTTGTATCTATTTAAAATAGGTGTTTGTATTTATTTTAAACTGCATTTCAAAATTGTGTATCATTTCATATAAATTGGAATATAGTTTGTATCACTTCTTCATTTATAATAAAACTTTATTTCCAGTGAAAAATATATGTGATATGCCTAAAGGATAACTGGTTGGATTTGTATAGTACCCCACCCATGACTTGCTTAGATACATTAAGCTGCCTTTCTCTTCAGAGCATTGATCAACCATCACCATTAGCCTAGCCCCATTTGTGCAGTTTAAAGTTGAGGAACTAGGAAAAAATAAGATTTTTGGCATATGCCAGTGTTTCAATCCTGCATTTTAAAAATGTCAGGAAATATCACTCTAATTTCTGTTTTTGAAACAGTTGTCATGTATATCTAGTGATTAGCAGGACTGATGTTGTGCCACATTTAGACTCTTAGTAAACTATTTGTTGGATGAATCTTTTCCTAAAACAGTGCATTTCTATAACTTATACCCATATGCATTTAATCCGCTTTAATTTATAACTCAGGCCATTCCAAGTATCTTCTCATTGGTTCTTCTTCATCAGATTAGGATGTTTACCGTCCCTTGTGGTAAGCAAATGTCACCTTCTTCTTCAGGAAGTATTTGCATAGTGTTTCATTTGTGCTCTCTTGCTCCATGAGAGGAAGGGGAGGTCTGCAAACTAAAAACCTTTTCACTCCTTGGTGTCTTGCCACTTTTCAGTTGTTAGGAAGCAGGCCCCACACAGGCAGGTTAATGTCTTCACTTGACGTGGAAATATTAGCAATCTGCTTATGTGACTTTCCTAAGAAGGTGTTAGGCCCGTGACTGTTCTTTGAGAAAACTAAGATAAAGCAACTGTATTTTAACAAAATGTAGTGCTTTCTGCCCACCATTCTCTTCATTTTCAATTATGGACTCCAGTGACACCTTGTTCCTTAAGAAAATTACTCTCCATTACTCAATTTTCAGGTACAAAATGATCTCCATCTAGGTGGGTGTCTCCCGATTCCTTTTGGCAGTGGTGTGTGCCTGACAGGGTGGGATGGTGAGGAGGGATGCCAGTGCAGATTGAAGATGTGGCTCCTGCCAGCTGTAAACCCGCAGAGGTGTATTCTTTTGCTGCAATTCGGTCTTCTTGTAAGTTGTCTGTCACCATCAGGCTCATGAGGAAAGGGACCCAAGAGAAAACAGAAACCAGTCTGAGCCCTCGAGGGTCTTATGTGTGGCGTAGTTCAGGCTAGTGTTACCAGGAGGGGTGAAATTGTTTGCTATTGCCCAGACTCAGAGGGCAAAGACAAGTGTGGCCGAGATTGAAAGGAGTGCAGGAGGGCTGTGGGCTGTGCCCAGGCTCATCCCTGACAATGCTACCTGTTGGATTTATCATGCTGGCCACAGGTTTGGGCAACCGAGCCCAGGTGTTAACATATAACTTGCATAAATTGTTCAAAGGAGCTTTGGAAAGCATCAGACAAAAGTGTTGCAAGGAGAACAACACAACTGAGACAGGAGATAGACAGGGCTACAATCTCCTATTTTACAAACCTTCCTGTTCCCTTCTTTACATTTTCAGAGGAAAAAAAAAAAGCACAAAATGCAGTTGTTTTATAGCTTGCAGAGGAGTGACTTTGACAAGCTGTGGAAGGCCCACAAAGGACTGGCACTGGGGGATAGAAAGTCCTAATTGTCAGAAGGAGAAACAGGTCTAAAGGTTTTTAGACACCTCTTTAGGGGGTAATTATGAATATTACTTGGAATATCTAATATATTCTTGCAGATGTATTCAAATCCACACAATTTTTCTTTGGCCATCTCTCCTTTCTTTATGCTCATGTCAGAGTCCTTGAAAACTTGGTTCCCTAGTGTTATCACATAGCCATATATTCAGGCAAATGGTCCAATAAGGGTTATATTAAAGCTGTTTAACAACTGGCAGGGCAAACACCAACCAGTCAAATGGCACCCCAGTGAATCAATACAGATGCACACAACTGGCACAGCTGTCTTAGTACATGCTGGCTGAGTATCAGCCCTGGGGATGACAAGGTGAGCTGACCTTGGGAACTTCAGAATGTCTTCATGAGCTGCCGCACCTCATCGGAAAACAGGTGTGCTGCTCTTTCCCTGACCATGTCTGTCTATTTCTCTCTCACACAAGAGAAATGAGATTTATCGGAACCAGATTAAGGGTCAGGCATACCAAGGCAACAATCTATAAAAAGCACTAAAACATCACTGGAATAAAAGAGAAATCTTATGCCAGTTAGCTTAGGGCTTCTTAAAAAACTGGTGAAGTATAAATTTCTCTTATTGAAATAACCAGTAACCTGAAGTGGAAATATAAGGCACTAATCTATTTTGATATGTGTCTCTGTATGGAGCAAGATTCATGTGCAAACGCAGATTGCACCACCACATCTGAGACCTGCCAGCTGATGATTGCCTGAAGTCTGGGTCAAGTTCAGCTGAGAAATTGGAAGTAAACAAACTATGGTGTATTGCTGTATCCTAGACTTTGTAACGATGGTCACAGAATTTAGAGATTCCCAATAGTTTGTCACTGGCACACTGAGATGTCACAGATGGGTACACATGTGCTACAAGATATTGTTCCTTTCAGCCCTCAAGGTGGCTGGGCAGGGCCTGCAGCGGCGGAGCTCCTGAGCAGCCTCATATGGGGCTCCTTGGAGGGCAGCCTGAGTGGAGCAGAGTCTGTGGCTGCTCTTTGGTGGCCCTGGGTGACAAGCGAGTTGAGCAACGGCCAGCACTCATGGCTCTAGGTTGATGTGTTGTGAGAGGTCATGGTGCTCCACCACTCAGAGAGCACTTGAGAAGCCACCTGCTGCAGAGTACATTGATGCTGCCTGTTGTGGGCAAGGGTCCCGTGGAGCTGTTGGAGAATTTGTGGTTTTGGTGCCTAAGGAATGGATGATTGAATGTGGGGAGGGGTAGAGCTTGTATATAGTTCCTGTGGGCCCAGCTCCAGGTCCTGTTTTAGAGTTAGTCACTCTCTCTATGTATTTTAGTCTCTCTTTTTCTGCATTAGTTGTCTATTGCTGCTGTAACACTACCATAATTTTAGTGGCTTTTAAGAACATAGATTTACTATCATACGGTTCTAGAGGTCAGAGTCTGTAATGGGCTTCACTAGACCAAAATCAAGGTATTGGCCAGGTTGCATTCCTTCTGGAGGCTCTAGGGAAGAAACCATTCCCTTTCCTTTTATAGCTTTTAGAGGACACTTGCATTTGTCGGCTCATGGCCTCTTCCTCCAGCGTCAAAGCCAGCAACCCACCATCTTCAAGTCTCTCTCTGACCCTGCCCTCTGTTCCTGTTGTTGTATCTTCTCTGCGTGACTCTCCTGCCTACTACTTTTCCTTAGAAGGACCTTTGTAGTGACATTGGGTCCACACAGATAATCAGGATAATCTCCCCAGCTCGAGATCCTTAATTTAATCACATCCGTAGGGTCCCTTGCCGTGTGAAACAACATATTCACAGGTCTCGGGGACTGCAGCAGATATCTTTACTGGGCTATTATTCCACCTCTCGCACATGTGATGGCTACCCTTGTCTGATCTGCAGCTGATTCACCCTGAAGGATGATATTCATGCCCTCTGTTTGAGTGTTATCATTATTTCAAAATACTTGATGTGAATAAGTTTATTGGATTATAAATCTATTCTCATCATTAAAAATATTTCATTATGATATTGGCCAATGGGGAAAAAAGAGTGGTTACATTTTAAAAATATAATTTGAACTGTTATAAATTTTTCAAAAGTTATAAAAATGACTTAAAACTTTGTATTATCATAATTATGAGAACAAAATTTCTCATTGACGTGACTCACAGACTTGAAGGATCATCATTAAAAACTCTTGATCACAATGCAGCCATTTCAGCTTTAAAATCTGGTATAGGAAAGTTATGTTTGTTACGTTCATGGAAGTAAACTTGAGTTTCTAATTCTAATTTTAAAAAATGTAAAAATTACTGGGAAAGTAATATTCAAATTCAATATTTAACATCTTTCTTAATATTTTATATTTAATTTTTTATCATGATAGCATATAAAACAAAAAAAGTAATGAGGTGTTTTACACCAAGCTCCAAAGAGATATACCCATACCTCCCCAGATTACCTCAGTGCACTCTACAAATATTATCATTTTCTATGTGTGGATAATGTGAAAAAGGTTGGAGAGAATGGATGTGAGTGACATCATCCTTTGTGACTGTGTAGGACCAACTCATAGCCGTTTTAAAGAAAATTCTACAAAATGATAGACTATTTCAATATAAGATTGATTGCTATGTTTAGAACACATAATAGATCCCTTATTTTGACCATAAAGAAAGAAGTCTATAGCTTTTATTCATAGAATATTAGCCTTTCCTCATGCCTATCAGGAAATGTTGAACAAATTCTTATCATGTGAAGAGGTTCCCAACTATTAGTCTTCTGTGGGTACCCCATGTTTTGGTCTTTCCAAATTATTTCTGAAAGTTTCCTTAGGTCTTTTTTCTTTTTTGGAGACAGGGTCTCACTCTGTTGCCCAGCCTGGAGCGCAGTGGTGGGATCATGGCTCACTGCAGCCTCGAACTCAACTGCAGCCTGGGCTCAAGTGATCCTCCCACCTCAGCCTCCCAAGCAGCTGGGGCTGTAGGTGTGCACCACCACGCCTGGCTAATTTTTAAATTTTCTGTAGAGATGGGATCTCCCTATGTTGCTCAGGCTGGTCTTGAATTCCTGTGCTCAAATAATCCTCTCACCTTAGTCTCCCAAAGTGTTGGGATTACAGGAGTGGGCCACTGCACCCAGCCCATCTTTGATTGTAAAATAAATCTATAAATTTCAAATAATTTGAGTCAAAATATCTGAAGAAATAATATTTTAGGTCAGGCACGGTGGCTCACACCTGTAATTCTAACACTTTGGGAGGCCGAAGCAGGCAGATTGTTTGAGCCCAAAAGTTCAAGACCAGCCTGGGAAACATGGCAAAACTCTGTCTCTACCAAAAAAATACAAAAGTAGCTGGGCATGATAATGTGCACCTATAGTCCTAGCCACTTGGGAGGCTGAGGTGGGAGGATGTCTTGAGCCTGGGAGGTGGAGGTTGCAGTGAGCTGAGATTGTGCCACTGTAGTCTAGCCTGGGCAACAGAGCCAGACTCTGTCTCATTAAAAAATAATTTCGTTCTACTACGGATTGCAGTGGACACATTTATGTTTATTAAGAAAGCCAGCAGAAATGACCTCGTAAGCCCATGTCCTATAATGGGGTCCCTGTTCTACTGTGCATGGACATGGAGGAAGGGAAGTGGGTGCTGAAAGTCAGTTTCACGCAGTCCTGGCCACATAACAATGGACCTTGGGGCATGAACAGACACTTCAAAAGAAGGCATACAAGTTACCAACAAGCACATGAAAGAATGCTCAACTTCACTGATCATCAGAGAAATGAAGATAGCCACAGATACCATCTCACACCAGTCAGAATGACTTTTATTAAAAACTTAAAAAGAAATACCCAAACAGATATTGGCAGGGATGCAGAGTAAAGGGAACGCTTACACACTGCTGGTGACAATGTAAATTAGTTCAACCACTGTGGAAAGCAATTTGGAGATTTCTTGAAGAACTAAGAGTTGAACTACCATTTGACTCAGCAATCCCATTACTGGGTATATATCAAAAAGAAAATAGATCTGCCAAAAAGACATTTGCATTCATATGCACATTGCAGCCCTATTCACAATAGCAAAGACATGGAATCAAGTCAAGTGCCCATCGGTGGTGGATTGGATAAAGAAAATGTGTTACATATATACGATGGAATATGATGCAGTTGCGAAAAAGAATGAAGTCATGTCCTTTGCAGCAACATGGATGGAGCTGGAGGCCATTATCCTAAGTGCATTAAAAAAGAAACAGAAAATCAAATACTGCATGTTCTCACTTACAAGTGGGAGCTAAAAATTGGGTATATATTGACATAAAGATGGGAACAATAGACACTGGGGAATGTGACTGTGGCAGGAGGGAGAGGAGAAATGGTTGAAAAATGACTTATTGGGTACTGTGCTTGCTACCTGGATAACAGGTTCAATTGTACTCCAACCCTCAGCATCATACAATGCACCAGATAACAAACCTACACATGAACCCCCTGAATCTAAAATAAAAGTTTAAAATAAAATATCTTTGTAAAACAAAACAGAACAAACCTTGGTGCTGGAACACTTTCCTACCAAAAGATAAAGAGCCTGCATGGCCTGCGCTGGGCGTATTGGCTTGTGCGGAAATATCTTTCCCTGTTGCAAGCCCAGTGTATGCTCCTTTGTTCATCCTAGGCAGGTGCATCACATGGCACTGAGCCAACCCCGTCGCTGTATGGTTCCTCCACAGGGAGGGGACCAGGTCCTTCTACTGCGGCAGGGGTGCACATAGCCAGTTGCTCTGTGTGGGCAGTCCGGAGAGATCTGCTGGCCATGGGGGACTGGCACACATTGCTGAAGCAGCTCTTGCTGTGTCTTTTCTCTGTGTAAGTCAAGTGTTGCTCCATCCAGTGCTTGACTGCATCATATTTTCCTTGGCGACTCCAGCACCATAATGCAATGGGCAGAGTGTTAGGACTTGTCTTCCTGGTGGTTGGTATAGTGATCGTCTTTGTTATCTTCTTGGTCTTAGAAATCCTTCTCTGGGATTGGTAACCAGTGCATGGGATTCTCCTCCCCTGGGATTGATAATGGTGAATGACATTCTGCTTAACGTGGGGCACAGTGAGAGCCTCTTTGCTCCCCAAGGAACCCTTGGAAAGAGAGGCCAAGAGGAGCTTCCACAGCAGCACATGAGGACAGGTTGTAGGGAAGGAAGACAGGAGTTACTTGGGTAACCTGTGGCCTTCGTCTGTTCCAGGCATCTGTCCTCTGGTTGGCCACTTCCCAAGCCTACATCTCTCTTCCAGCCCTGTCATTCCTCTGCTCCAGGACCGAGAAGCTAGTGGTCCACACCGAGCTTCTGGCCCCATTTCATCTTGTAGATGTGAAGACAAAATTGTGTCCAAGTAGTCTTTCCCTGCTGAAGCTAATGCAAATTTGTTCTCTGCTCTCGATACCTTGTACTCACTGCCCAATGTTGTACCACCTCCCACGCCAGGTCAATGGTTCTGATACCTCTGTTTATGACATAGGGTGACATGCATAATAACTACCTCTTTCATTCCCCTCCTCTGATTTAGAAGGTCAGAATCCCTAAGCAGGGGTCACTTTAGTACTTGGTATGTATTGACAGTAAGTGTTCAACAAATACTTATTGAATGAGTGAATGTATAATGAATGAAGAAATGAATTTTATGGAACAGATGAGATTGCATACTAAATGTTTTAGGGAAAATTATCAGGAACAGGAATTTACCAAGGGCAAAATCCTTGGGTCCCATTTTTCTGATGTGCCCTTTTTAGCTTATATTCTTAGAAGTTAATTATTTATTGAAAAAGTAGTTTATACTCATTGCATCTATTTTTTTAAAGTTACAGAGAAGTATAAAGAATAAAATAAGAACTGTTTATAATTTCTTGTCTTGTCTCAGAGATAATTACTCCTAGTGTTGCTGTATATTTTTCTAGACTTGGTTTTCTAGTCATATATGTGTGTGTGTGTGTGTGTGTGTGTCTGTTCCTGTGTTGCAATAAAGAAATACCTCAGGCTGGGTAATTTATAAAGAAAAAGGGTTTAATTGGCTCACAATTCTGCAGGCTATACAGGAAGAATGACGCTGGCATCTGTTTGGGTTCTGGTGAGGCCTCAGGAAGCTTTTACTCACAGCAGAAGGCGACGGGGAGCAATGTCACATGTTGACAGTGGGAGCAAGAGAGAGAGCAGGGGAAGGTCCCAGACTCTTTTAAACAACCAAATCTCATGTGAACTAACTGTGCCAGAGCTCACTTATCACCCCCAGGGGATGGTGCTAACCATTCATGAAGGGTCTGCCCCCGTGATCCAATCACCTCCTACCAGGTCCCACCTCCAACATTGGGAGTCACATTTCAACATGAGATCTGGAGGGACAAACATCCAAACCATATCAATATGTAGTATATATATGCTTTTTACAAAAACAAAATTCTGCGGTCTTGTTTTATAAGATGTAACCCTTAACAGTACAAATAAAACAGTGTATTTAAATGTTATGTTAATGTAGATCATCATCCTTCCTATATATTTAGAGTTTATGTATGTATTCACATGAGTGCGTGTGTTTGTGTATATATACACGTGTGTGTGTGTATATATAAATATATATGTATATATGTATGTATATGAAGAATCTTATATGTCAAGATCCCACAACTCTGGCCTCTGGCCAGGCTTCCCTGAGGCAAGGCAGTCAGACAGGCTGGGGCATGTCTTGGCCTCCCTCCCATATGGGCCCTTGAGTGGGTTGGTCACTTAACTTGTAGACTGCCTGTTTTTACCTTGCACCTTTTGTCTGCCTTATAGGATTATTGTAAAGTTAAAGGAGATGAGATACTTTCTGCTTCTCATCTACAACTCCTGATGCCAATAATGATCATCCAGTAAATAAACGTTAATATCCTTCTCCTTTAAACTTTTGTTTTCTTTTTGAGGCAGGGTCTCGCTCTGTTACCCAGAGGCTGGAATGCAGTGGCATGATCCTGGCTTACTGCAGCCTTGACTTTCCAGGCTCAAGGAACCTCCCACCTCAGCCTCCAGAGTAGCTGAGACTATAGGCTCACATCACCAGGCTTGGCTAATTTTTGTATTTTTTGTGGAGACAGGGTTTCACCATGTTGCCCAGGCTGGTCTTGAACTCCTGAGCTTAAGCGATCTGCCCACCTTGGCCTCCCAAAATGCTGGGATTATAGGTGTAAACTCTTTGTGAAGAAAACGATTCATGCCTCTAAGTTATGTCTCCTGGCTTTTTTTCTTAAGTAAAAAAGATCCATTTTATGAAGAGATGAACTGAAATTACCATTATTTTGATAGCTATGTCAGAATGTCTCACCACTGCACCTTCACAATTTGCATGAATTACTGGTGCCGCCCAAGGCTAGCTGTCAGGGAACTCAGTACAGCAGCAAGGCGGTTTGTCACATCTTTATGTCTTTCTTCTTTGCTACACAGACACAGGCAGTCAGTTCCAAACACACCATTTTCTAATATGGAGGGCAGCAAACAATAATGGCTAAAAGCAGTTTCAGTACCTTTTCTCCACTGCCTGATCATGCACCACCTCCCACCCTCAGGTCAATGGTTCTGGTTCCTGTTTATGACCACAGGCTGCTGAGGGAGCCCCATCTTCCGCCTTTCTTATTATGTTAAAGGCCTGTAGTGCTGCTGGGGCAGAGAAGCCCACCAGAAGAATGAATAGTGGCCCAATTTTTCTCAAAGGCCCAGCAGTACGTAATTATTCCAGTAATCCCAGGGGCATTCGGATTGAAGTTGTCATCATCCATGACAAATAATTATGAAGTCCCACTTAGCGTTTGGTTTCTAGGTATAACGAATGAGGTGGCAGAAGATTTTTTGGTAAAAAGGACTGAAATCCATTTAATGCCTGGATGGACATCAGAATTAGGTGAAAGATGAATCATGTGACAGTCAAGGCAAGAAATGATCTTTTCCAAAGTGGATATAAGCACTAGGTTGACAGTCTCCTGATCATTCCTTAGACTTTCTAGTTCCCACAACCTTGGCACTCTGCAGGTGCCTACTGGGTAAGTGCATGTTAATTTATTGTGTTTAGTATTTTACAGTGATAGAAACTGTTCTCTACTTTGGAAATGTGCAAAATAAGTTTAAATGTTGATAGTGTCTAACAATGTCTACATTCGCAGGTGGGGAAGAATGTAGAGAATTAAAAACAAATGTGTGAGCAGCCTCTTTAGATGAGCAAGGGTGGCTGTTCAGGTGTCCACCTGTGGACAAAGTATAATCATTTGTCCTCAGGCATAGTTGCTTTGGTGTCCTCTGAATGCATCCATGTCTGGTGGGGAGGGAGAATATTACCTAGCTTCAGTTTAGGCATAAATGAATGAGAACAAAAATGCATAGGCTTTGGCATAGTTTTCAGAAAAGATCAGTGCCTGTTAAGATTTCCAGACTCTTGGATCCTGGGAGGCAGTGGACAGAGAGTGTTGGATAGATAACAATGACACTGCTGCCTCTGTAAATGTCCTCATCTGCAAAATGTCTGGGTTGGACTGTCCAGCTTGAGCTCAGTGCTCCTTTACTTCCTTGTCCATGGTTACTTCCTCCTTTGGCTCTTTCCCATTTATTTATTCATTGAATATTTACATAGTAAAGAACTGTGGGGCAAGACAGCCCCTGTCCCCCACCCCCCACCCATGTGACTCCAGGGAGTAAGAGAGACAGATAAATGAGCAGATGGTTGCAATCTAGTGGGGTAGGTGACATGCAGCCTGAGAAGGACGGCGGGAAAAAGGCAGGCAAAGGCATTGGGTGTTAGGAGGTAGGAGGAAGGAGATCCTGACGTGATAGGAGAACTTGAGAAGGGTGGAGAGGGAGTATCCCAGGAGAGGCCTGGAAGTGAGGGAACAAGCGAGGTATGTGCTATCAGGGGCACAAAGTCCTTCTATTCTCTAACTGGGGGTCTGCAAAAAGCAGGAAAGTGTATCGTGGAGAGTAGTAAAGAGGTCAGGAAAAGGCAGGACACTGGAGGTTCTTTTCCTTTCTTTTTCTTACTTTTCTTTCTTACTTTGAAACCTCTCCGTTTATGTGGACTTCCTCTGGCATGGAAATATGGGGACAAATAAATCCCTCCCCCATCCACACCCCCCACCATCCGAGTGCTCTCAGACACGCGGGTCAGGTGGTAGGAGAAGTGATGGTGGGCTTCATTGTCCAGCAGAGCGGTTCTCAAGTGCTTGCAGACATCAGAATCGCCTGGAGAGCTTGCTGAAACACAGACCCTGCAGACCCTCACCCCTGAGTTGCAGTTTCAGCACATCTGGGGTGAGGCCCCCAAATCAGCATTTCTTCCAAGTTCCCAGGGGGTGTGGCTGCTGCCGATGGGTGGTCCTCACTCTGAGACCTGCTCTCGACCCTCCTTTCTCAACCTGTAGTCCCAGAACCAGCAGCATCAGCATGGCCTAGGAGCTTGTTAGAAATGCAGCATCTTGAACTTTACCCCAGACCTCCTGAAACGGAACCTGCACCAACAAGCTCCCTGGTGGCTCCCATGCACGCGACAGTCGGAGAACACTGCCCTAGATGTCCAGAGCCTTTAGTCCGGCACTTTGAGATGCTTCCCCCAAGCACAAAGCCTTCCAAGAGCTCCCGCTCAAGTCCTGGGCCTGTGGTGCTGAGACAGGACAGTGGCATCTTGGTGCTCAGGCCTCGGGTGTTAGGAGGTAGGAGGAAGGAGATCCTGACGATGAGAGAGAGACCTCCATGGCCACAGACTGCGGGTGACATGTAGTAGCAGGAAACACTTTCTCTTCTTAGGTGCATTCCCACAGCCAGTGAGGGCTCAACAGCACTGGCTGAGCCACATCCTCCTGAGCACACAGAGAGGCAGAGGGCTGGACCCTATTCTGGTCGTAGACCCCACAGCACCAGGCTGGAGAGTCCTGCCAGCTTAGGTCCTCCCTGTCTGTCTGGCCGTCTCAGAAATGTGCAGTGTTGGATCTAAAATAATAGAAAGAATGTTTACAGATCAAAAGTAAGAAGACAAACCACCCAATTAGGAAATGGGCAAAAGGTTTGAATAGACATGACAGAGAAGATATATCAAATGCCAGTAAGCCCATGATTATATGCTCAATACCACTAGCAGTAAGCAAACATGAATAGAACCATAGTAGTGGGATACCCCTATACTACACCCATTAGAATGGCAAACAAATAAAACAACAGAACAAAATGTTGATCCTAACAAGCATTGGAGAGGAATCTCAGCAGTATAAAACACCCGAAAGCTTAATAAGAAGGCTACAGTCACAATCTGTGTGTCTGTTGACTGTGTCAGGACCCCGAATAGACTCAGGTAATTTACCAGACCTTTACTGGCCCTGTGCTGATTTCAGAGATGGAGAACAAGAGCAAGACATACATAAGAATTATTAGGCTGGGCACAGTGACTCACGTCTGTAATCTAAGCACTTTGAGAGGCGGAGGTGAGTGGATTACTTGAGGCCAGGAGTTAGAGACCAGCCTGGTCAACATGGCGTTTCTACTAAAAATGAAAAAATTAAGCAGTTGTGGTGGCACATGCCTGTAATCTCAGCTTCTCAGAAGGCTGAGGCGTGAGAATTGCTTCAGCCTGGGAGATAGAGGCTGCAGTGAGCTGAGATTGCATCACTGCATTTCAGCCTGGGTGACAGAGTGACACTCTGTCTCAAAAAAAAAAAAAAAAAATTAAATGGAGAAATAGAGAGAAATAGAGACATGCAGAAGAACGATGAAAGGGCAGGCATTCATTGTTGGCTGGTGTGGTGACACAGAGCATTTGTGCGAGAGAGAGAGAGAGAGAGTGTGGGAGCGCTCTGCCTGCCCCCTGCATCCTCAGCAGGAAGTGAGGGTGAGCATAGAAGCTCCTTCATTTGCTACCTGGAGCTGCCATTGTTTAGTAGTGTTGTATCACCTTGGTTATTTACGCCTCTACCTCAGTTTCCTTACCTGTAAAATGGGGATAATGCCTATCCCATAGAGTTATAAAATTTTCTGTTAATAAGCTTTATTTTTTAGAGCAGTTGTAGGTTTGTGAAGAAATTTTGCAGAAAGTACAATTTCTCATATACCCCTTCTCTCCCTTTCCTATTTCATAGTTCCTCTGGGTTTCGACAAATGCATGTCATGTATTCATCGTCACAGTATCTTACAGAACAGTTTCACCGCTCTAAAAATCCCCTGTGCTCCATCTCTTCATTCTTCCCTTCCTTCTTCCCCCACAACTCCTGGCAACCACTGATCTTTTTACTGTCTCTGTAGTTTTGTCTTTTCCAGAACGGCATATAGTTGGAATCACAGTAGGTAGCCTTTTTAGACTGGCTTCTTTCACTTAGAATATGCATTTAAAATTCCTCTATGTCTTTTCATTGCTTGAAAGCTCATTTCTGAATAATACTTCATTACAGATATGGACCAGTTTGCTTACCCATTAATCTACTGAAGGGTGTCTTGGTTACTTCCGGTTTTTTTGACAATTATGAATAAAGGTACTATAAACATTTGTGTGGAGGTTTTTGTGTCGATATAAGTTTTCAATTCATGGGGGTAAATACCCTAGGAACTTGATTGCTGGAAAGTACAAGCCTATTTTAGCTTTGTAAGAAATTACCAAACTGTCTTCCCAAGTGGCTGTGCCATTTTGCATCCCCACTAGCAATGAATAAGAATGCCTGTTGTTCCACATCCTCACCAGCATTTGGTATTGTCAGTGTTTTGGATCTCAGCCATCCGTAGGGTTTCCATAAGCACTGAATAAAATGATGAATGTAAATCTCTGATCACAGGACCTGGTACAGAGGCATTGCTTGATATCCAGCAGCTGTTGTTACTATCTTTGGGTACCTTTCCTCCTTTCTCCATGCCCTTCCTCCTCTTCTTCACCTGCTTTAATCCTCTCTTTTATTTGGGGCACAGTTTTCAGTTTTTAGTCTTTGGAAACTCTTTATCCTCCTCTCTGCCAGCCTCTTCCCCTGAAATCCTTGTCACTTCTAATTAGACTTGTGACATGCATAGTTCAAGAATCACTTGCAGTATTAGTCAGGATTCTACAGAGAAACAGACCAATAGGAGATTATTTATTATCTATCTGTCTGTCTATCTATCTATCTATTTATCTATCTATCTATCTATCTATCTATCTATCTATCTATCTAGAAATAATTTGTTTTAAGGAATTGGCTGCTCACATGGTGATGGAAACTGGCAGGTCTAAAATCTGCAGTTTGGGCTGCAGACCCAGGGCAGACCTAGGGGAGAGCAGATATACAGTTCAAGTCTGAAGGCTCTATGATGGCAGAATGTCTTCTTGGTCAGGGGAGATCAATCTTTTGTTGTATTCAGGCCTTCAACTGACTGGATGAGGCCCACCCACATTATGGAGGGTTACTGCTTTACTGAAAGCCCACCAATTGAAATATTAATCTCATCAAAAACGCCCTTACAAAAACATCCAGAATAATATTCGACCAAATATGTGGGCATTGTGGCCCAGCTAAATCACATAAAATCGACCATTGCAAGTATGTGGATAGTGTTTTGACATTAAATTAAGAGCAAGAACCTTGTTCTGAACTTTTTCCATCCCAGCCAGTTCTAGCACTGAGGCAGATTCTAAACGGGCATGATAAATATTGGCTGAAAGAAAGCTTGAGGGAAAGAGTCCCTTAGCTACCTGGTTTCAGATGTAGTATGGGGAGGGATAAGGTGACTGCCGTATTACCAGATTGATCATTTACAGTAAGGCATTCTTGCTTGAAGGAATTCACTACAGAGAATAATTTTGAATTATGTGAAAAATTTACAGAAATTTTAAAGATAGTGGTAATTCCAAATGAATTAGGGAGGCAAATTATTAACCTTCGTGATTTTGACTACCTGCCTCCTCTCCTTTTATTCCTTCTTCACTTTGGAAGGATATAAAATAAGAATGAACTGAAACTATACTTGCAGGTGTCCAAGGTTTCTATGGAGACAGATCTTTGTAATTATTACTTTGAGGGTTGTTAGGAACTCACCTGTGAGGTACAGCGAGTGGAAAGTTCTGAGATTCTGTGGCTCAGCCAACATGACTATGTAACCAGTCTTGGTCGGTGGCCCAAGGTCTCTCTCCTTTCAGGGTTCAACCTCCAACCTTATTTCTGCTTCCTTCATGTTGGAATTCAAACTGTGAGGTAAATACACCATAGTACAGCTGAAGAAATAAGCAAGCAAAGGCCAAGGGGATCATAATACACAGGGTAGTGACGGTGGTCAGGCAGATGTTAACTCACAAGGACAAGAGAACAGAGGCATTTGGATAAATCCAGCCAACAGGAGCAACAACTGCTGTAAATATTGTTGAATCACACACTTTCAGAACTGCGAGGGTTTTTGAGGGAATAAGATATAGCTGGAAGGAACACAAGATCGAAAGTCAGAAATTCTGGGTTCAGAACTTCAATCTGCCATACTTATGTGCAATCTTAGCTAATCCAAGTGGCCTCTCTGAATTTCAGCATGTTCATTTCTATATTTGGGAAATGAGATTTTATAATTATATTTTATCTTCATAGGCTGTTGGAGCAATTGAATGAGCTACCATTTGTGAAGGCTCTATGCCAATATTATTATTGAGCTATCCTCTTTCATTTTACTAGTGGGGAAGCCGAGATTCAGAGTGGTTAGGTGATTTTTCCAAGGTAGGATATTGATGCTGTAAAGCTTTGTCTGTTCTGTCAGTGCCTTGTTGTTGACTCATGGATGATGAGAATCACTAACAGTCACTGAGCAGTTACTGTGTGCCACAAACTGTGCTAAATGCTTTATGTGTATTTTTTCCTCAGCAAAACCTTACGAATTTGGTACTTGCATCAGTTTCTTACTACTGCATAATAAACCCACATGTCGAGTGGTTTAAACCAATGCCCATTTATTATCTTACCCTTCTGTAACTTAGAAGTCTGGGCCTGGCATGACTGAGTCCTCTGCTCAGGCTCTGATGAGGCTGAAATCAAGGTGTTAGCCAAGCTGTGTTTCTTCTTTCTTGGGGTTTTGGGGAGAATTCACTTTGAAGCTCATTCATATTGTTGGTTGAATTTAGTTCCTTGCAGTTATAGGGGTAAAGTTTCCATTTCCTTGGTGGCTGTCAGCTCAGTCTTGGAGGCCTCCCACACTTCTTACCACTTGGCCCCTGTAGGCAGTTAACAACCTGGTCGTTGCTATTTCTTTCAGGCCAGCAGGAGTTCATCACTCCGGCTTTTTTTCTCTGTGTCCAGTTGAAAATACTCTGCTTTGAAGGAGCTCACCTGATTAGGTCAGACCCACACAGACAATCTCCCTTTCTTAAAGCCAGTCAGTGCCGTATAACATAACCTAATCAAATGAGTGAAATCTATACTATTTATAGTCCTGGAAATTATACATCAGGGAGTATGCATCTTGGGGCCATCTTAGAATTCTACCTACCTTGGCACTATTATTAACATGTCCATTTTACAGGTGAAGAAACTGAGAACAGAAGGGTTAAGTAAACTGCCTGAGGCCACACAGTAGTAAATGAAACAGCCAGGGATCAAAACTAGGACTGGCTGCTTCCAGAATCCATGCTCTTAGGCCCTCTGTTATGTTATCTCTTGCTGCTGCCAAGACCCATGGGGCTCTTGAGAAGACCCTTTTCTTCGGATCAGGAGAGAATGATAGTGCTCGATCTGACAAATAAATCTCTGTTGGAGATGGCCGTTTACCCATAGGCAGCAAAGTTTACCCATAGTCACCACAGTTTACCCAGTGGCAATGGGGGCCATGAGTATGTTTCTTCTGGTTACTATGCTGCCCTAGGCCAGCAAAAACATTCTGGTGTCCTTAAGTGATGCATGAATCCAGTTTCAGCCAACCTGTTGGGCTACTGCAAGAGCTGGTTATGTCAAATGTCCGTTTCAATGTCTCTAAAGAGGTATCTTGCAGGTGCTAGTCTCTTTCGCTTCCACCCAGGTAAAGCACATGCACCCCTGTGTACACAGTTCTCTCTCTTTTTCTCCCCCACCCTTTTGAAAGAGGCATCATGTGTGAAGACAACAGGTGTCCGGACATAGTCATAGCACCACCTATAGATGCAGAGGGGAGACGCCCAAGCAGAGCCCATGCTTCATGATGCCCCCTATCACGTAGCCACACACCTGCCATCTCCTCCTGCATGGTGTCTGTGCCTCCCTTCTGATGAGGTGGATCTGGACCCAAATGCTGGGGCTTGGGGGATGTGGGAGGCTGGCCAAGGAGTGTTTGATTTCTGTAAGGTGGTTCCCTTACTGCTCAGAGGTGAAATAAGCAGGGGAGATATCATGCTTGCATTTTATAGCCCTTACTGTTGACCACGGGAGAGATTTTGGGGTTGAATGAAATATTCACAGTCACCCACACATTGGTTTTAGTATTCATCTCCATAGATGTAATCCTTTAAAAACAACTTAAATTCCTTGGCTTGAATTCCTAAGCTTCTTTACAGAAATCAGGAAGAGAGGGTGTTCTTTGGTTGGAACTCATTGCTGATTAGGGACATGGTATTTGTGTAAGGGTGGGGAGGAGTGGGATTCTTCCATGGAGGCAAGTTCTGGAACCCTCAAAGCAGCACATTCGCAAGCCCAATGTATAATTTGGAGCTTCCATGTATCCTCTTGACATCTTTCCAAACGAGGTTTGGTAAACTTCTCCAGGATGTTCTTCCATATTCCTTGGAAAGTGGTTGATATGGTTTGGCTGTCTCCTCACCCAAATCTCACCTTTAATTGTAATGCCCATAATCCTTATGTGTCAAGTGAGGGAACTGGTGGGAGGTGACTGAATCATGGGGGCAGTTCCCCCATGCGGTTCTCCTGATAGTGAGTGAGTTCTCATGAGATCTGATGGCGTTATACGGCAGTTTTCCCTGCTCTTGCTTGCTCTCTCTCACCTGCTGCCACATAAGACGTGCCTGCTTCACCTTCTGCCATGATTGTAAGTTTCCAGAGGTCTCTCCAGCCATGCAGAACTGTGAGTCAATTAAACCTCTTTTCTTTATAAATTACCCAGTCTCAGGTATGTCTTTAAAGCAGTGTGAACAAGACTAATACAGTGGTCTCAGGAAGATGAGGAGAAAAGACAGGAACTCTGGTAGCATAGTAACAGTTTGTACTTTTGTGGCAAGCATGGTAAATAGTAACAAGAGGAAAAATTATTTAATTTGTTTGCTAGGGAGGCTCAAAACAACCAACTAGTCCCTCTAGCTTCATTGAGGGGGTCCACTGGGGAGGCCTCAGGAGACTGGAGACTGGTTAAAAACACTGAGGGGGATGGGCACAGTGACTTACACCTGTAATCCCAGCACTTTGGGAGGCTGAGGATGGGTAGATCACCTGAGGTCAGGAGTTCATGACCAGCCTGGGCAACATGGCAAAACTCTGTCTCTACAAAAATACTAAAATTAGCCTGGCATGGTGGCACATGCCTGTGGTCCCAGCTACTCCAGAGGCTGAGGCATGAGAATCGCTTGAACTCTGGAGGTGGAGGTTGCAGTGAGCTGAGATCTCACCACTGCACTCCAACCTGGGTGACACAGAGAGACTCCATCTCAAACAAACAAACAAAAAACATAAAAAGATGCCGGGTTGGGTAATGGGAAGAAAATGGAAGGAGGGCAAACAAGTGTAAGGAAGAAAGATGTGGCCTGTGTGTGAACTGGTAGGCAAGGCAAGGGGAAAAGGGACAAACTCCTGTGAGTTGTCCTTTGACTCCATGTGAATGTGTGACCACCAGACAGTAAGTGATGGACTGTGGTATCTTGCCCTTGCAGGGGTTATCTGTATAACCTGACTCTTGCCTCCTTACACTTCTCTGAGCTCCTCTATTGAAGTATAGGAGTTTCTTGCACAAATACTTGAAATAATCTTGAGCATTACACACCCTATGTTATTCTCAAAGACATCATGTGGTCTATATGAACTTGACCTTGGTGGCAGGGGCAGAAAAGCTCCACCCTCAGCCTTCCATGCTCTCTTCTCTTCCCTGGGGGCTTGAAATCCGCAAACCACCCTCCCTTCCTGTTAGGTCTGCCGGTGCTCCCACAGTGGAGGGCATTCATTGGGAGCAGGCAGGGAGCCATTGAACCTGCCTTAGTGAGGCTGCTGGCAGCAGCGAGTGGCTAAGGACGGCCGTGGGCAGCTGCATCATGGCGGCTTTGGTGGCACCAGTGGGCCTGTAGGCTCCTTGGCTCCCCATGGGCAGCAGCAGCTCCTCCAGCAGGAGCACTGTGTGCAGGTTCTCGCCCACAGGCGGCAGCCACCTGCAGACAGTTGGGTAACCCCCTTCGCCTTGGTGCTCCTACGCCCACACCAAACCTCTTCTTTCTCGTGTGTTCTTCCAGGCCTTCTACCACTTCTATAACTAAACGTCTGTTTATATCCTTTTCTCCTCAAAATATCCCCAGGGGTTTCATTTTCCTGAGCGAACACCGACCCAGCCAGCAATGTTGCCTGAGTCTAAGATCATTCCCAAAGGGGGCCCAGACTCGCCTGTTTTTGTTCTCTTAGCTTTCAGGTTCGGTGTGACAGCTCTGTGGAGCCTTGCACCTATGGTTAAGAATTGTTAATATCATTGCCTTTTTTGTTTTTTTTTTCTTAAAGGCAACCAACCAGGAGATTGATGGACATATCAATACACTGTAGTGACTAAAGCTAGGGAAATTATAGGACAATGTACAGTGATCGAAATTTGGAGCTGAACTCCTCTTGACAGCCTCTGTCCTTCTACTCATCAGGATGTTAGCTGTTACACAAGCTTTGTCAAAAGGTGACAGAATTGTCAGTCAATGATGTGTGATGAACTTGGGCTGACACTGGTTGCTCTACTGATTTTTCTTAAGCTATACTACAGCAGGTCCTCAGATAACGTCGTTTCATTCAGCATCATTTTGTTATAACATTGGTGAGAAAAAAGATCACTTCCTAGCTGAGGCCATTGTCTATGTGGAGTTTGCATGGTCCCCCATGTCTGTGTGGGTTTTCTCTGTGTACTCCGGTTTCTTCCCACATCCTGAAGATGTGTGCATTAGGTGCACCGATGTGTCTAAATAGTCTCAGCTGGAGTGAGTGTAGGTGTGTGTCAGTGCACCCCGTGATGGGATGATGTCCTGGCCAGGGATGGGTCCAATCTTGCAGCCTGAGCTGTTAGGATAGGCTCTGACCATCCGTAACCCTGAAGTGGTATAAGTGGGTGAATAATTATCTTACTCGTTTGTGTTAATATTTCTTTCTTTTTTTTTTTTTAGATGGAGTTTCACTCTTGTTGCCCAGGCTGAAGTGTAGAGCCATGATCTTGGCTCACTGCAACCTCCACTTCCCAGGTTCAAGCAATTCTCCTGCCAGCCTCCTGAGTACTGGGATTACAGGTGCACACCACCACGCCTGGCTAATTTTTGTATGTTTGGTAGAGACAGGATTTCACCATGTTGGCCAGACTGGTCTCAAACTCCTGACTTCAAGTAATTCGCCTGCCTTGGCCTCCCAAAGTGCTGGGATTACAGGAATGAGCCACCGTGCCCGGCCTATTAATATTTCTTAAATGGATGTATAGCTCACATTTATTTCCATGTTTAACACTGGAAATGTTTCGGTCTTTATTTAGAAGTTTGGTGATGTTTTTGCAACCAGAAATGTGTCATAGGAATTTAACTCTTGTCTATATCAAATAATCAATGGAAAGTTATCTTTTCTCTTTTTTTTTTAGTGGTGGTTGTTTTTGTTTTGTTTGTTTTGTTTTGTTTAGAGACAAGGTCTCCGTCTGTGGCCCAGGCTGGACTGCAGTGGCATGATCATAACTCACTGTAACCTCAAACTTTTGGGCTTAAGCAATCCTCTTGTCTCAGCCTCCCAAGTGGCTAGGAGGACAGGTGTGTGCCACCATGCCCAGCTGATTAATTTTTTTTTTTTGGTAGAAATAGGGTCTTGCTATATTGCCCAGGCTGGTCTTGAACTCCTGACCTCAAGCCGTCCTTCTGTGTTGGCCTCCCAAAGCACAGGGGTTAGAGGCAAGATTGGTTTCATTTTAAGGTGCAGTTTCCAAGAACCCACTGATGACATTAAGTGAGGACTTACCACATATTTCACAAAGGGGATGGGTGATATGAATATGATTTACTTTTAGAGAATGAAGCAGGGCATGAGTGATTAAGTGATTTTTTCAAATACATATTTATTTATGTATATTATTTTGAATATATGTTTCAGATGAGGTGATTTTAATTATGAGTGAGACTAATGGCATAAAGACCTTAAAAGGACTTAAGCAAAAAGAGATTTATTGGGCTCACATGATGAGAAGTCCAGAGATGGGTAGGCATCAGTGCTGGCTTAATCCAGGGGCTCTTGCCCCATTTTCGTAAGATGTTCTTGGCTCTGCTGGCTTCTTCTTCCTGGGCTTGTAGCAATGCCTAGAGAAAGAGTTGAAGGGTTGTTTCTACAAGCTTGAGAAGCCCTCAGAAAATCTTTTCTCGTGTCTCCTAGGTCCAAATTCAGTCATTTGCTCTTCTGAAACCAATTATTGGGAAGGCATTGGAATGGTATTACCTTTGGAACATTCTGGAACTGGAAATGAGATTAATTTTCCCATATGGGCTGCATGGAGGAGGATGTTTCCCTGAAGGAAATCAGGGCTTGGTTGGGGTAAAAGAAGATAAAAAGGGGTACCTGGATAATTAAGGCTGTGGAAGAGCAAAGTCCCTTTGCTGTTCTGACTCCAAAAAGCTCCCCATGTTATCTATGTAACTGATGGCTTACAATTTTTATTCATGCAACAAACATTTATTGAGCTGTTAAATCTGTGCTCAGTACAATGCTAAATGCTAGAGATACAAAGAATAATGAAAATATTGTCCTATCCCTCGGGGATTTTACAGTCTAGTGGAGGAGACGTATCGGTGAAAAGATTATTACGAGAAATAGATGAGACAGCTGTTGGATAGAGATAAAGTGAAGTGTTATGAAAACTCAGAGGAAGAAGCAACTAAATCCATGGGTAAGGGGGCTGAGGAGCAGAGGTCTGGGAAGATGGGGGAGGCTGTTCCAGTCAGAGGGAACAGCATGTGCAAGGGCATAGAGGCATGGAAGAGGGTGGAATGTTCCAAAAAATAGGACTACCTGTGTGAACATGACACAAGGTGAGCACGTGGGGAATGGTGAGAGATGAACCCTAGGATGCAGGTTATAAAGAGACTTAGACTTCATCCTGTACATGATGGGGAGGGGAAACTTGGCAGGTAGGGAGCCACAGAATAGGACTAGAAAGTGTGTTGTGGTTTCGGTGTGGACAATGAATTATGGGAGGTAAGTCCGAAGGCAGGGAGATTATTTCAATGGCCAAGTGAGAAATAAGATGCAGTGAGGACCTGAACTGAGGGACAGAGGGACTGGAGCAGAGGGGACAAATCCAAGGGAAATTTAGTGGGAAGAACCAGCTGGTCCTGATAACTGCCTGAATAGGGGAGAAGGGGGAGGTTGGGAGGGAGTTGAGAGAGAAGAAGGGATGACGTGAGTCTGGAATGTCTGCTTGAGTGGCCAGATGGTGATGGTGTCAGTAATTGAGGTGGGGACCCCAGGAGGAGGAGGAACAGGTCTGGGGGATGAAGACAAGTTCAGTTGTGGACAATTGAGGACAAAATGCTGCAGCCATTGGTAGTGCTGGATTCCATCTAGGTGGCAGTTCCAGTGGCATCCAGAACTACCAGTCTAGAGATCAGGAGAGAGCTCTGGTAGCAAGCAGGGCAGGGTGGGATATTTGAAATAGAGGGCTAGGAAAGACCATTATAAAGAGGAATCATTCAAACAGACACTTGAATGAAATTATGAAGCAAGCCATGCAAATATTTCACACAGGTAGCTAGCCAGCTCTCCAAGCTGCTCTTCCTAATGGCATTAGAGCCGTGGAACGGAGTGTTGGTGGGAAGATGCTCACTGACCAGTAAAGGCATATCCTCCTCTCTCCTCCTCCAGGTCCATGGGGCAGGAGGCTGTTCATCTGTGAACTCCAGTGAGGCTACTGGCCTTGCTGTTGAGTGGGCGGAGGACTACAGGATTCCCCAGACTCCAGCTATGCCCTCTTCTTCCCCCTTCCCACCCCCGATTTTTGAATCCGGCATTAGAACATCCCAGGTCTTCCCTTTAGGGCTTGACTGTAGCCTGTATCTAGCTGCAATGAGCTCCTCTTGGTGCAGATACTGCTTCTGGGCACTAGAGGACTCTCCTGAGGACCCATCAGCCTGGATGAGATCCAAGAAAACATGTCCTCTGAGGATGATTTCTTGTAGGATTGTGGTACAATGGATTAAGCAGGGGTGTCCACTCTTTTGGCTTCCCTGGACCACATTGGAAGAAGAAGAATTGTCTTGGGCCACACATAAAATATGCTAACGTTAACGATACCCAATGAGCTAAAAAAAAAAAAAATTACAAAAAAAAATTCATAATGTTTTGAATTTGTGTTATCTCATAAATTTATGAATTTGTGTTGGGCTGCATTCAAAGCTGTCCTGGGGGTTGGACAAGCTTGTATTAAAGCATCATACAGCTTATGCAAGCTCAAATTAGATTCTAATTTGGGCTTCAAAACCACCTTATCTGGTAAATGCAATGACTAAGACAAGAAACTCTCACGAAAGTCTTATTTCTTTTGTTGAATGAATGAATGAATGGTGAGTACTTTTGCAAAATTCCAGGAGAATTTCCAAAAAGGGATGTGAATAGGAAGTAAAGCAATTGCTGTTTTCCTATACTCAAGGCAAGCCCCATCTGAGTGTTACTTCCTGATGACCCTTCCTGCTGTTACTACTGATTTGGGCAGAGACTTTTACTGGCTTCCTGATAATAAAGCCTCGTAGGAGGGAATCTCTCAACAGCAGAAGGCTGTGGCTACTGGAACGCTGAGTTCTCTAAGACACATTGAAAAGATACTGTCTTGCTACAGTGAAGCCTCACTGTCATGGAATACACTAGACTGGTAAGATAGAGTTTATGCTAGCCAGGTCTGAATGGTACAGTACTAAAAAACAGCAAATTCACTGGGTAAAAAGGGAGAATGTCTACCTTTTTTGGATAAAAAGCATTTAAAAAAATCTTATTATTTCAAAAGGGAACATGCTGTTCATTCTTCAACGAGGTTATTCTTCAGTGTCATACCGTCTGCTAAGTTGGGTCCGTACCAGGCAATATATCTTAGATTTTTGACCCACAAATGCCATAGTTTTGCCGCTACAATTATCTACCGTGTCTAAAGGAAGCAGGTTTATGGTAAGAACCAATTTAAATAAAAATGAAAAATACAGCAGGCCTGAAGATATTCTGTTCTTTTCTGTTACTGCTGCTACCATATTCTGCATTGGATGTGAGTTCTCAAGTTCTGGCCCATGGGGAATGGGCAAACTATACTATGACCAGTAGGCGAATTTGGTGAATTCATTGTTTTTGCCATCCTAAAAATAATAGCTGCGAAGGCTTTCATATCTGCCACCACTAGATGTCACTAGATATCAAGCTTCTTAGAACAACTGCGTTACAGGCTTGAACAACTGCTCCCCTCATTCTATTAATACAGTATTTTAAAACTGTATCTGTACTGTATACATTTTCCACATTGAATCTGGTACATTTAATGTGACATTCATTCCTAGGAATGGAGCTTCATTCTGACCATAAGGCAGCTTACTTTTTGGATAGGAATAACTCCTCTAGCCTCTCCTTAATATGGCAAGTGAATTCAGATTTCCTTTGCTGTTAAAATATCCTGGTAAAGATGTGCATGATTCTGTTTTCACGTTGGCAAAATACTTGTCCTCTGATGGGTTTTGGCTGACTCAGTGCAACGTGACAAAAGTAGAAGCTTGATTGCCTTGCTTGCGATTTAGACTCCTCAGACAGTGTGATATTTTCATAGAGGTCATTTCAGCCATCTGGGGCCTTCAAACAGGGCCACCATGTAAACCATCTGGGATGGGTGAAAAGCCTGTACTGGTTTAGAGACCTCTATAGAAAAGGTCTTTGCTAAAACAAAACCTCTTTCTTTGAAGCCCCTAATCCCTTTATCTTTCTCTAGGCTTCCTTGTCATATTTTCTATGACAGCTCTCAGGGGACCAAAGCCAGCAGAATTTTCTATGCCTTGGCAATATCTATCTCCATCAGTAATTCAGACAGTGGGAAGGAGAACTTGTCGTGTATTCCCAAAGGAGCCCTTCAATTGTGCATTTGATGTTGACGACTTTCTTTGTCATGAAGAATGGAATTCAGGGGTGCACGGATCACACAGTCTAATGCTAAAACTTTGGAGCTTTATGAGGCTTCACAATTTCCAGAGCCCTTTCACATCTACCACCTCACTTCATTCTCACAACAATCTATTAAGGGAGACGGGGTGGGATTTTTATTTCCATTTCACAGGAGAGGAAACAGCAGCTCAGAAAAGTTAAATGGCTTGCCCTAGGTCCCTCAGCTACAAAAGGTGGTGTCATGACCCCCGCTTGCATCTCCAGGCTTCCAGGCTTTGAGACCTTCCTCCTACCATGACATCAAGTGGCTTCCTCTGGTGGAACTGTTAAGGGCCACAAGAAGCGGGCCTCTAGCAAGGCTGCTTCCTCAAAGCTGGTGAAGAATCAGAGATCTGTGGTGGGAGAATTCAGGGCAAGAGCAGAGGAGTCCCTGGTCTCTCTGCTGCCAGCTGCCCATCTTCTCATGGTATCCACCCAAGGCAGACTAAATGATTCGGATAATTGCTTGAATGGCACTGCTTGCTGAAACTGTTATTTAAAAGATGTGAAAAAGATGGAAAGTACAGAGGAAGCCTATAAAAATACCTCAACAATTGCCAGACATTTTGGGTAGAAAAAGTGTTCAAGATACAAAGCTTGTTTCATTCAAAAAAGAATAATTGAGAAGGAGAATTTGAATATTGTTGTCAAGTCAAAATCCAGAGCTTATCTTGACCTTGGAGTGGAAGAGAAGATGGACAGGATGGAGTAGACTGAGGCAATGGGAGCAACGGTGCCAGGTGGGATGAACTGCCTACCTTCCCCAACCCTGAGAGTCAGGCGTGGGTGTGGGAGAGTGCTGGGAGAATTCTTTTGTCAATATCAGGAGCTACTGTTTGACTGAACTATATCTATAAAGCATTTTGCTAACCTGATGAAAACCACTAGCTAATCACTAAAATAACCCGTTAATCTGTTGAATGGGATCCCTTTCCTGATGAATAGAGACTTTGAAAAATACTGCTTAATCAATGATGACGACTGAACTAATTTTCCACCACAGCCAATATTTGATTGGATGGAGCTGAAATTTCCTACTTACCAGCCATGGCTGTTGGAAGTAAAGGCACTGGTCTGGTGTTATTTCTGAAAGAGCCCCTACCAGCAAAATCCATGTTTGTGAAATCCTACGCAGCTTGCTTTTCAGGCATATTCTGAAATACAGGTCTTTTCACCAGATGCCTAATTATTTCTTATGTCCAGCCTGAGTGTCATTTGAAAAACAGGCAGTAATGTTTGCCTTTGATTTCGGCGGTTTGTTTTGCAAGACTAGCCCTTCAGTTTTCATTAGAGCCAGTGGCTCTCAACTTCGGCTGCACCTGAAAATGGCTTGGTGAGCTTTTAAAAATTGCTGACACTTGGGCTTCACTCCTGGATGTTCAGATTTAACTGGTTTGGGGTAGAGCCCAGACACTGTTTTTTTTTTTTTTTTTTTTGCCTTCTACCTAATTTTATTATTATTATTATTATTATTATTTTACTTTAAGTTCTAGGGTGCATGTGCACAACATGCAGGTTTGATACATAGGTATACATGTGGAATGTTGGTTTGCTGCACACATCAACTCGTCATTTACATTAGGTGTTTCTCCTAATGCTATCCCTTCCCCATTCCCCCATCCCACAACAGGCCCCGGTGTGTGATGTTCCCAGCCCTGTATCCAAGTGATCTCATTGTTCAGTTCCCACCTGTGAGTGAGAACATGCAGTGTTTGGTTTTCTGTCCTTGTGATAGTTTGCTGAGAATGATGGTTTCCAGCTTCATCCATGTCCCTGCAAAGGACATGAACTCATCCTTTTTTATGGCTGCATAGTATTCCATGGTGTATATATGCTACATTTTTAATCCAATCTATCATTGATGGACATTTGGGTTGGTACCAAGTCTTTGTTATTGTGAAGAGTGCTGCAATAAACATATGTGTACATGTGTCTTTATAGTAGCATGATTTATAATCCTTTGGGTATATACCCAATAATGGGATTGCTGGGTCAAATGGTATTTCTAGTTCTAGATCCTTGAGGGATCACCACACTGTCTTCAACAACAATTGAACTAATTTACACTCCCACCAACAGTGTAAAAGCATTCCTATTTCTCCACATCCTTTCCAGCATCTGTTGTTTCCTGACTTTTTAATGACTGCCATTCTAACTGGTATGAGATGGTATCTCATTGTGGTTTTGATTTGCATTTCTCTGATGGCAAGTGATGATGAGCATCTTTTCATGTGTCTGTTGGCTGCATAGATCTCTTCTTTTGAGATGTGTCTGTTCATATCCTTTGCCCACTTTTTGATGGGGTTATTTTTTTCTTATAAATTTGAGTTCTTTGTAGGTTCTGGATATTAGCCCTTTGTTAGATGGGTAGATTGCAAAAATTTTCTTCCATTCTGCAGGTTTTCTGTTCACTCTAATGGTAGGTTTTTTTTTTTTTTTCTTTTGCTATGCAGAAGCTCTTTAGTTTAATTAGATCCTGTTTGTCTATTTTGGCTTTTGTTGCCATTGCTTTTGGTGTTTTAGTCATGAAGTCTTTGCCCATGCCTATGTCCTGAATGGTATTGCCTAGGTTTTCTTCTAGGATTTTTATGGTTTTAGGTCTAACATTTAAGTTTTAATCCATCTTGAATTAATTTTTGTATAAAGTGTAAGGAAGGGATCCCGTTTCAGCTTTCTACATATGGCTAGCCAGTTTTCCCAGCACCATTTATTAATAGGGAATTCTTTCCCCATTTCTTATTTTTGTCAGGTTTGTCAAAGATCAGATGGTTGTAGGTGTGTGGTGTTATTTTTGAGGCCTCTGTTCTGTTCCATTGGTCTATATATCTATTTTGGTACCAGTAGCATGCTGTTTTTGTTACTGTAGCTTTGTAGTATAGTTTGAAGTCAAGTAGCGTGATGCCTCCAGCTTTGTTCTTTTTGCTTAGGATTGTCTTGGCAATGTGGGCTCTTTTTTTGGTTCCGTATGAACTTCAAAGTAGTTTTATCCAATTCTGTGAAGAAAGTCATTGGTAGCTTGATGGGGATGGCATTGAATCTATAAACTACCTTGGGCAGTATGGCCATTTTCACAATATTGATTCTTCCTATCCATGAGCATGGAATATTCTTCCATTTGTTTGTGTCCTCTTTTATTTTGTTGAGTAGTGCTTTGTAGTTCTCCTTGAAGTGGTCCCTCACGTCCCTTGTAAATTGGATTCCTAGGTATTTTATTCGCTTAATAGCAATTATGAATGTGAGTTCACTCATGATTTGGCTCTCTGTTTGTCTGTTATTGGTGTATAGGAATGCTTGTGATTTTTGCATCTTGATTTTGTATCCTGAGACTTTGCTGAAGTTGCTTATCAGCTTAAGGAGATTTTGGGCTGAGACGATGGGGTTTTCTAAATATACAATCATGTCATCTGCAAACAGGGACAATCTGACTTCCTCTTTTCCTAATTGGATACCCTTTACTTCTTTCTCCTGCCTGATTGCCCTGGCCAGAACTTCCAACACTATGTTGAATAGGAGTGATGAGAGAGGGCATCCTTGTCTTGGGGCACTGGTATTTTTCATAAGTGTCCTAGATGATCTAATGTGCAGTCAGGATTGAGAACCACTGCATTAGAGCAGCTACACTAGGTGAGCTGCTTTAGAGGATGCCCTTCTCACAGGTGTGGGTAACGGAGAAACCCAGTTAGCATAGCTTTCCACTCTAGTTTTCTGTTTCCGTGAAAGAAACTTTATTCAAATAACTTAGTGCAAACATCTACCAATCAATACTTATTTTATTTGAGAGGTAAATCACATTTTAGCACCAAATTGAAATATCTACCATCACTAGATATAATTTGCATGACAATTTAATCCAATGTTTCTCACTGTGGTTTTTTGAGCATTCCTATCAGAATCCTATCAGAATCTGAATGCTTATTAAAATGCAGATTTCTGAGCCCCATTCCAGACCTACTGAATCAATTACCGTGGGTGGAAGCTCAGGAATCTGCATGATAGCAGTTGTTCCAGGACAGTCAACACTAATGCTTAACTGGTTTTCAGTTAGTATTAACTGTCTTTGTCTTGAGGCAATAGTAAATCTTAGTACTTTTAGCGTTTTCTTTTGTTGTTGCAATTACAAGACTTCTAGCCCTGTGGTCCCCACCATTTCTCCTTCAGAACCATACACTTTTATTTTTTTCTGTATAGGCTGTTGGCTACTGAGAGGGTTGGCCTGATTTTAACCTTTCTGGCATCCTTAACCAACTAAAATGTCCCTTGTATCTTCTCTCAGTTCTGTCACAAAGCAGAAAAAAAAAAAAGAAAAATGAAGTAGCAGCATGATATCACTGATCTGCTTAAGAACCCCGTGATTGTCTATTTTCAATTAGCAGTTTCCCTGCCAGCTGGCCTCTAAGTCGCTCCAAGCTTGCCCTGGTAGCAGGTATCCAGCTGCTTAGTGTTTGCTGATTTATTTGCGTCAAATTGTCCCTTAATAACTGTTTCTCACAGGATCAAACACCTCTGCTTTTGGCACAGTTTTCTCTCAAAAGTTTGGAGTTACAAAGCCAAGCTCTAGCCATGATGTTGAAAACCTATCATTAGAGAGCATGATGTAATTGTGAAGTAGCTGTAAAATGGTTTCTCTATGCATATGAAATATTTCAGATTCCTGCTTTACTATTGTCTGTCTCCTGGTTCTGGCCTAACAGTAAAAAGATTCTGGGTGCCTTTCTCATAATTCTACTATATCTATTATATCTTCTTAAAATCAAGTTGCCTTGAATTCAACTCCCAGCCACACTAAAGGATCAATGTGATGACTTTTGAGTGAAAAGACCAATTGAGCATATGCTAAGAGACCGTGTTTCCACACCAAACACATAGCAATGCCAGAAATATTAATAAATTATTCAAAGTCAAATTTAAAAGAACTAAGTTGGAATCTTAAAAATGAGAAGCAGTCATTGAAATAAAAAGCTCAGTAGATGGGTTACAGTATAGGTTAGACACAGATAAAGAGAGAATTAATGATTTGGAAGATGGAACTGACACAGTTTTTCATTTGTAGTATAGAGAGATCAAGAGATAGAAATATGGCATAAATTAGGAGTCATGGAGGATAGAATGAGAAACTCCAATGTATGTCTAATAGAAACTCTAGGAGCAAAGAATAGAGCTCTGTAAGGAGAGAATAGCAATAATGATAAAAAGCCAAGACTCAAAGATGCAGTGGCAGAATATCATCTAAACATGGAGACATGGGTTTCTAGAAAGAAAAATTCAGAATGTCAAGAAGAATTGGAAGAGAAAAAAAAAATCTTTTGGTGAGTTCCATTGTGGTAGAACAGCAGAATATAAAATCCTAAAATCCACCAGAGTTAGCTATGAGCCAACAGCAATCAGACTGACAGCAGACTTTTCACTGGTAATTGTCAGAAGAGAATAGATACTACTCTGAAACACTCTAATCCTAGAATTTCATATTCAGCTGTTAGGAACTAACCTAAGCCTAGTCAATCACTGCCTTAGTTTTTGGGTAAATTTTGGTGGCCTACAATGATTAGTAGTGAGTGAGATTTCCTTCTGCACAATCTTGCCACCAGGTAGGATATTTATAATGAAAGCAAGTATCAGGGTGAATTCTACCATGGTCACAAACATTTTTTGGTAAGCAGGCACACATAATAGTCATGCTTGCTCTTATAAGGTCAATTAAATTATATTTCTCCATTCTTTAGGCATTTCTACTAATGCCTTGCATAAATGACTCTCTAGAGGCAGATGTGATAATATTCTAGAGGCAGGATCAGCTGACTTTCCTGTTGGAAATTAACAGAGTCCTCTATGAAATGGTAGAACGTGTAGAAAGAGAGCCCATTGCTTTGCAGGGAGTTCAGCTGCTGGCTGGACCTAATATTACACCCTGTTCATGTAGAAGTGAAGGAGGTACCTGTACAATATTTCTAACCAATCTGCATAGCTTGACCACCAATTATTTCAACAATGAAAAAATATTTCTAAATCATGATGCCGATTAATGCTGTTCTGTGGTTTCAGACAGCAGTATTTAATGGGCTTGCAGAAGTTGCCTCTGAGGAGTCTCATCTTGAATGGGATCTTTCAATTCTAGTTAACTAACCTTGGAGTGTTTATCATTGATTAGGTGCTTCCAATCTTTACCAACCACAACCATGGATTACAACTAGCATACATTCAGAAATATATGTCATGCTACTTCTTCTGAAATATTTTAAGACAAATTGTAGACTATATAACACCAGCTGGATGATATTTTAAAAGTGATGGAAAAATGAAGATACTTTAGATATGAAAGAACTTGAAAAGTTTACCACTCACAGATAGAAATAATAAAGGATGTGTAAAGCTGGAATAAAAATGAACCAAAAAAAGGGTATGGGATGCAAGAAGCAAACAATAACTTATTTATATGTTTAAAAGCAAAATATTACTAAAATTCTGACATAAAAATAACATAGGTTTATTTGGGAAGGGAGTTAAAGCAAGCTAAAGTTTAGGAGATAGATACAGATACCAAATAACTTTAGACTCAGTTAAAAAAAATATAGTTAAGTATGTATTTTAAAATCTAAGGAGTAACCACTAAAAGAGTATACATAGAAAGTGAAACTTTTATTTATTATTTAAATTAAAAATATTAAATTGCAAGTTTTATTACTTCAATAACAAATAGATTTAACAAAATAGATTTAATGTTACTAAGGAACAATTCACCCACCTATTTATTGTGCCATAATAAACTTTTATTGTAGATTCAGGGGGTATATGTGCAGGTTTGTTACCTGGGTATATTGCATGATACTGAGGTTTGGGGTATGAATGATCCTGTCACCCAGGTACTGAGCGTGTTACCCAACAGTTAGTTTTTCAGTCCTTCCCCCTCCCCAAGTAATCCCCAGTTTCTATTGTTATCAATCTTTATGTCCCTGAGTACCCAATATTTAGCTCGTACTTAAAAGTAAGAATATGTAGTATTTGGTTTTCTGTTTCTGTGTCAATTTGCTTAGGATAATGACCTCCAGATGCATCCATGTTACTGCAAAGGACATGATTTTATTCTTTTTTCAGCTGCATAGTATTCCTAGTGTATATGTACTGCATTTTATTTATTGAATTCACCATTGATGGGCAACGAGGTGGATTTCATGTCCTTGCTATTGTGAATAGTGCTATGATAAACAAACAAGTGCATATGTCTTTTTGGTAGAGTGATTTGTTTTCTTTATACCCAGTAATGGGATTTGCTGAATTGAATAGCAGTTCTGTTTTAAATTCTTTGAGAAATCTCCAAACTGCTTTCCACAGTGTCTGAACTAATTTACATTCCCATTAGCAGTGAATAAGCATTCCCTTTTCTCCACAGCCTTGCCGGCATCTGTCATCTTTTTACTTTTTGACAAAAGCTATTCTCACTGGTGTGAGATGGTATCTCATTGTGGTTTTGATTTACATTTCTTTAATGCTTAGTGAGGTGGAACATTTTTTCATATGTTTGTGCCTGCATGTAAGTTGTCTTTGAGAAGTGTCTGTTCATACCTTTTGCCCATTTTTAAATAGGGTTGTTGGTTTTCTGCTTGTTGAGTTGTTTACATTCTTTATAGATTCTGCATGTTAGACCTTTGTTAGTTGATGCATAGTTTGTGAATATTTTCTCCTGTTCTGTAGGATGTCTGCTTACTTTGTTGATAGTTTCTTTTGCTGTGCAGATGCTCTTTAGTTTAATTAGGTCCTACTTGTTAATTTTTGTTCTTGTTGCAATTGCTTTTGAGGGCTTAGTCATAAATTTTTTCCCAAGGCCAATGTTCAGAATGGTGTTTTCTAGGTTTTCTTCTACGATCTTTATAGTTTGAGGTCTGACATTTTTATCTGTAATCCATCTTTAGTTAATTGTTGTATATGGTGACAGGTGGGGGTCCAGTTTCATTCCTCTGCATATGGTTAACCAACAATACTAGCACCATTTGTTAAATAGGAAGTCCTTTCCAATTGCTTTTTTTTTTTTTTTTTTGGTGACCCAGTCTTGCTCTGTTACCCAGACTGGAGTGTGGTAGCGTGATCTCAGCTCACTGCAGCCTCTGCCTCCTGGGTGCCAGTGATTCTCCTGCCTCAGCTGGGATTACAGGCATGTGCCACCATGCCTGGCTAATTTTTGTCTTTTTAGTAGAGACAGGGTTTCACCATGTTGGACAGGCTGGTCTTGAACTCCTGACCTCAGGAGTAAGTGCTAGGATTACAGGTGTGAGCCACTGTGCCTGGCCCCATTGCTTATTTTTGTCAACTTTGTCAAAGAAAGATCAGATGGCTGTAGTGTGTGCCTTTATTTCTGGGTTCTTTGTTCCATTCCATTGATTTATGTGTCTGTTTTTGCATCAGTACCATGTTTGGTTACTTATGGTATAGTTTGAAGTCAGGTAATATGATGCTTCCAGCTTTGTTCTTTCTGCTTAGGATTACTTTGACTATTCAGGGTCTTTTTTGGTTCCCTATGAATTATATATATATATATATATGTATATATATATATATTTAGTTCTGTGAAAACAACATTGGTAATTTGATAAGAATAGCATTCAGTCTGTAGATTGCTTGGGCAGTATGGCCATTTTAGTGATATTGATTCTCCCAATCCATGCACATGGAGTGTTTTTCCATTTGTTTGTGTCACTGTGATTTCCTTCAGCAGTGTTTTGTAGTTCTCCTTGTAGAACTCTTTACCAATTTGGTTAGATGTATTCCTAGGTGTTTTATTTTTCTGTGTGGCAATTGTAAAGGGGATTGTGTTCTTTATTTGGCTCTCAGCTTGAACATTATAGGTGTACAGAAATGCTACTAGTATTTGTACATTGATTTCGTATCCTGAAACTTTACTGAAGTAGAAAGTAAAACTTCTAAATCAGGGGTAGAAAATAAAGGATTATGAATGTACAATTACAGAAGAAATGGACTGAAAGACACATACTAAACTCAGGGCAGTGATTTTCTGGAAGTGAAAGCTTGGGGGTGAAAGTGAAAAAGGAAGGATGAGGCTCATGAATAGACAGCAAATAAAATTGTTAGTTCTGCATCATGGTGATATGGAATTCCAAAATATTAATCTTTGAGATTGTTTTTGCATTGTTCAAAAAAAAAAAAAGTCTTAAGGAAACCACATGTTGCAACTGTGGATCAGTTTAAGTGCAGCAGCTTGGAGGAAATCAAAGGCTTGGATAAAAGGCACATGGAATGAGTGCCTTAAAAGCAAGAACCAGCTGTTTCAGTTGTTGTATTAAGTAGGGACTCAGTAAACTCTTGTAGGTAGAGGTTCGACTCTGAACATGCATCTACTTTCTTCCTGGGACTCCCAACCCCTGCAAATAGCTATCTTTCTCTGAAGGGTCAAGATCTCTCTTGGGATTCTCTGTTGTTGTCTCCCTTGATCTACTCCTTCTGAGGGCAAGCCCCAGTAGACCCAAAAGTAATTATGGCTCCCTGGCCTAACCTCGGAATGTCTAGCCTTTAGGTATTTTCGAGTCATTTGGGCTCACTGAACCTTATAAACCCTTCTGTTGAAGACTGTTGAATAAATTCCTGGGAATATTTGAGGAACCATCCTCAAAACAATTCCTTAGCACCGCTGGCCTATGCCTGGGATGAGAGTATGCATGCTTCACCTTTGCTACGTGGGGGTGAGCTTCTTGCTCTACTGGGTGTTTGTGGCAGCCTTTCACCTCTTTGTAGAATTGTTGTCATCCTTTCTTTATGACTCCAAGAGAAACTTTACTACTGGAGGAAGAATATTCTACCACTTTGGGATGCTTCCCAAGAAATGGGATACCAAAGGAGTGAACTTCAGGTCACTGGAAGTGGCCAAGCTGGAGGGCAACCTATGGAGACATGGTGAAACTGAAAGGCCTCTCAGGTCCCTTGTATCTCTGAGATTCAAGGATTTTGGGATCATTGGTGCTAACCCCTAGAATCAGGTTAAACCCTAGAAAACATGCTTGGATAGGAGGCCTCTAAGCAACTAACAAATGTTTCATGCAAAGAAGTAACACTATTGATAGAGATTCTGAAGTCAGTTACCTTGTTAGATTAGCAAGGTATTTTCTAATGTGTCTGCGAGGCACCCATTACAGACTATTATACATTTCATCTGTGAATAAAGCTCTGATGCTGCTGCTTCCCCTGCAGTGCAGAACTGACCAGGGGCTCCTCTGATGGAAAGCTATTTGCTTTGCAGTTAGCAAAGGGAATGAAATTCTTTTTGAACTCTTTGATGGGATATCCAGAAATTAAACTTATTCTACTGTCCCTTGAAATGTAAAGTTGCATGGCATCCATTTGGTATTTAGTGTATGCAATCTTGCTTGATGAGTTGTTAGGCACACAGGTTTTGTTTCCTCAATTTACGTATTACCTTCCAGGGGGAGGAGCTGTGTCTTATACTTTGTGTCATTCACAGTGTCTAGCAGGATATTCTACACATATTGGTGCTCAATGATTGTTTATTAAATCATTAACATGAGCCAATATAGAGCTTGATAGAAATGATTGAGGTAAGTTTGTTTTAAGGATGATAATCAATGTGTCTCTTCAATAAAGACAACACTTGTCATTGTTTTTGCTCCTTTATCTTCACAGTCCACTTCCATATGTTCTCCTGTGGGTCACAGGACTGTCTATACATCCATACAAAATGAAAAACAGGGGATGACATCCTAGAATGAATTATGGCAAAACAGCTTCAAACCAGCCAAGAAGACCAACAAAATATGGAGGGAAAACTGAATAAAATTAAATACCCAGAGTAATGCCTCCCAAGGCAGGCCCCAAAACAAGGATTTGAGCACATGTAACTCAACTGAGAGTTCACTCCAGAAGCCACTGGTAGATGAGTGGGGAAGCGAGACGAGAAAGGACACCAGTAAAGGGTGCGTGAAAGCCAGGCACCTAGAGCTAGGGCGTGTGGGAGAATGCTGGGAGACAGTGTGGGACATCCCCTGGGGTCATCACAGCTGGATATTGATTCAGCGCTTTTATCACTGGTTCAGGATACCTCTGGGGTCATTAACTCCTTGGCTTTTCCACTTGCTCTGTGTGTCAGCTGAGTATGTTCCCAAAATCAGAAAAAGAGCCCTCCTCGGTCAGACAGTCACGGGGTTCCCAGTAAGCAGTGTTTGTCATGTTGTGTGGAAGGAGAGCCGGGAGGATGGACAAGTTTCAGGGTGTCACTACAAGTGGCACATATGCGTGCCATGAGGTAATGCTCTGTGCAGCCCGGGAGGGGACTCCTGTGGTGGCAGCCCACATTTCTCCTCCCCTTGGGAACTTGTTTGTCCCTGTCTCACTGTACCTGACCATGGCAATTCAGCCTTGGCTCTGAGGTCAGCTTCCTCTGCCACCCTCTTTCCTAAGCATTAGGCCAGGGCCCCCAACGTTGCTCCTGATGGCCAGGGAGAGCCATTTCTGGGCTCAGCACACTGGGGCAACCGAGAGGAGAACAGTGAAAGAAAGGCTGTGTGGCTCTGACCATTTGTTACCTCTGCTGAAGTGATATTTAAGGAGATTCAGCTCCCAGAGGTGTTTTCATTTTAATAGGTGGCTCTCAGTCTAGAAGTCTACAGGATTCAAAAGAACAGGTGTGATTTGGGCACTATGGCAGTCTATTTGTGGCAGGGCCTCAGGAACATCACACACAAGCAGGAGATCCTGGCTCAGTTCCCTCCCTGGTCCCGGCTCCACAGCCTCTATCTCCTCAGAGCAGGAGATTGTAGGAAACCCCATTCCTAGGCCACAGAGATGCAATAGTCCCTGTCCCACTGGCCTGTATCCTATCCCGTCAACACTGCCTGTCCTCTACTGGGAGGAGGGATCCGGGGGAGGGGGAATTCCCTTCTGGGAGGAGCTGGGCTGGGTGGAAGCCATATAACTTGAAGGGTCTCGGACTACCTGGGTTTGCATCCCTGTCCACTCAGCAGCTGTAGGCCTTTGGAAAAGTTATCTAAACTCCCTATGTCTCAGTTTCTGCATCTGTGAAATGGGATAATAATCGTACCTACCTCACAGGGTAGGTGAGGATGAAATGAGTTATTTTGTGAGAAGTGCTAAGAACTGCTAAGAAGTCCTGGCATAGTAAATGTTGTTAAATATACAGGCAGGAGTGTGGAGCTGAATGACAGGGGATAGGGGCTCTAACCAGTGGTGGAGTTGACAAGCTGGGTGGCCTTGGAAGGGTCGTTTAACCCCTTAGAATCTCAGTTTCTCTTTGTAATATTTATACAAAGTCATTGTGAGAATTAAGTGAGGTAAGGATGTGAGCTATTGAGCACAGGGTTTGTCCCACATAAAACACCTTGGATCAGTATTGAACTGTAGTAGAAGGTCTCACTGAGGATTTACCTTGTCTTTTGCACAAGAGATGAAGTCACTGTGGTGAAACTGAAAAGGAAACTTTGTCCTTTTTGGATGAGGGTAGGAAGGAGAGAAGATGAGGTAGGCGTGTGGATGGAGTGGAGAGGGAAGGATGAGGGGGGAAGGGGACAAAGGGGAGCTGTAGGAACTTATCCAAAGGAAAAGACATCATTATAATGAAGGGCCATCTGAACCCCTGTGTTTATTGCAGCACTATTCACAATAGCCAACACCTGCAATCAACCTAGGTGTCCAACAACAGATGAGCAGATAAAGAAAATGTGATACATATACACACAATGGACTATTAATCAGCCATGAAAAGAATGAAATTCTGTCATTTGTGGCACCATGGAGAGAACTGGAGGACATTATGTTAAGTGAAATAAGCTAGGAACAGAAAGTTAAACACTGCATATTCTCACTCATATGTGAAAGCTAAAAAAAGTTGATCTTACAGAAATAAAAAGTAGAATAGAGGATACTAGAGGTTGGGAAGGGTTGGGGGAAGAGGGGGATAGGGAGAGATTTGTTAAAGGACACAAAATTATGGCTAGATGAGTTCTAGTGTTCTATACTACTGTAGGATGACTGCAGTTAACAACAACATATAAATAGTTTCAATTAGCTAGAAGCAGGGATATTGAACAGGAGGAGAACCACTGGATTTCAAAGGCTGAAAAGAAAGATCTGCTTGCTTTCTAGGGGTTGGAGGCACAGGGATGTGAATTACAGGGAATTGAAAGAGTCAGAGAGTTCTTGCTATGAAAAACAATTCTGACAGAGAATCCCTGAAATCCTGACACCAGAGGATGACTGAGGAGGGAGGGAGGGAGTATCAGCTAAGAACTGCTGTCCTAGAGCCCTTGCTGGGGAGAGGGGTGCACAGCTTTCACTGAGCTGAGCATTAACGTTGACCATCCTCCCTCAGAGGACCAAAGGTATAGGGTCAGCACAGGGTGGAGGGAACATCTCAGGCTGTGGGGAGTCAGAGTTCAATAGCCATGTTGGTGGCAGCAAGGAACCAGGCAGGAGTGGATTGTTCAGAGACCAGTGCTCTCCTGGCTGAATGTGGGAGGCAGGCTGACCATTATTATGGGGCTATGGTTATTAGGAAAATACTGGACTTATTGCTTTATGGTAGGTTGGTGACTGAGGCAGTTTTATTTTATTTTATTTTTTTAGCGGGGCCAGGGGGGAGTAGAGAGAGAGAGAGAGAGAGAGAGACAGATTGAGAGATGGATGCATGCTAGCTGTGGCCTGAATTAATGGAGCAAGTCTTTGCTTTGTGTCTTATTGGTAAAGACAGGAGAATTCTTTAGTGCTCTAGAGTTGCCTCTTCCCACTGGGGCCTTTGGTCAGGAAAGGCAGCCATTCGAGAAACGCAGACGCTGGACCTGTGGCCCTCCTCACACAGGATACCTACTAACAGGCATTTGTAATGACTTTGAAATTCATGCACTACTTTTCTCATTTAATTCTCATAATAACCCTGCAAATAGGCATTTCTCTCCATTTTAGAGATGAGAAAATTGAAGCCTAGAGAGGTGCAGTCGTTTGCCCAGTCTCAGGATGGAGGAGGTGCTCAAACCCAGGCTGATTTCAAATTCCAGTTTGCTTCCCATATCCTATTCTCCCCCATAGGTTTCACAGTGCCTGTGTGAAGTGCTCCGGCTGTCGGGATTGAATACAATGGCAGTTCTATTGCACACATTTTTCTTTCTTGTCGGGAGTCTAGGCTTCTTTAAGTGCATAAATAATACATAAATTAGTATGTTGAGCTGATTCCCACACTTTTTCAACAGACCTTCAGTTCTTCCTGAGATCAATAAAGCTTAAAAGAAAAAGAAAAAGCCAAGTCAGCTTGTGCGTGGATCCTGGACCTTGCTCTAATACAGACCCCGCTCCTGGAGTGTAAGCCATGCTTGACAGCTCAGCTTTCTTGTCACTAATGAGGTGGGATGTGGTTGTGCATTCAAAATCTAGCAAGGACGAAGTGAGTGCACCACTGATGAAACATGGAGAGAAATTTCTTTCCAAAGGGCTGTGTAAGAGGAGAAGCAGGAGAGGTATGTAAGATTTCTCATTTGTGCAATGCATCCTCTGAACCACTGTGATGCCACGGGCTGCTGGACTTTCCACAGGGCCCATTAGGGATGAAATCACACCGATGGAATGAAAGGGAAAATAACCAAAGACAACAGCAACAGCTCAAAACACCAGAAAAAGCAGCAGCACTCTATCTATCCATCATTGGCCCAACTTGACATCTGGAAAAGAATCCAGAGTAGCTGCCAACCAGATGGCCCCTTGGTCTAAGTGGGAGGAGGTACCTGTCCAGGCACATGCAGCCCTCCACAGGCTGAATTTCAGGCCCCCTTGTGCAGGGAACCCTCTTCCCAGCTGTACATGGTCCTCTGAGCATTTGCATGTAATTCTCTCATCTTTCCAGCCATTCTTCTCTTATTTTCCTTTTTTTAAAGGCTCAGTAGCTACGTTTTTTTTTTTTTTTTTTTTAGGACCATGAAGCTGCAGCCTCTGACATGATATGTAGATAAAAGATGTCACGGGGATAAGAGCTAGAGAAAGCTTTAACGAGAAGAGCTTAGACCATTTTCAAAGCTCCTCCACAGTGCACGGACGGGCCCAAAGCTGGCGGAGCGTTGGGTGACACGCTCCCGCTCGCACCAAGGCCTCGCTCTGATGAGCTGGGCAATTGGGAGACTGTTTGAACAGACCAAAGAAAAATATCAAAAGGCAAATTGGAGTCAGGGAGAAAATGAATAGCCCATGATCTCCAAGGGAGATTACAGAGGTAATGACAAAGCAGGCAGGTTTTTAGAGGGGCTGTTATTCCAAGAAAGGTAATTTTGTTCAACTTATTTTTTTTAACGGAAAAGGGAATGAAGAGATCAGCACTAGCTAAATCATCACTGTCAGATAAAAGATAAATCTTTCATTAGGAACCATATCTTTGCATGCCCTTTTGACATTGAAGGATATATTTGATGTAAGGATTTGGGGCTTTATCAAAACTATAGTATTCTAGAATAAACAAAACCACAATGTCATGTTTTATTGGAGAACAGCCATAAAAAATGAAAAGAACTTTTAAGATTAATAGCACATTTTCCCTATAAGAGCTTTGCTCTTTTTGATAGTTTTTTAAGATCCATACTCACAGAATGTTTGCATATGCAGCAAACATAGGCTTAGATAACAAGAGGAGCTGCCTTTAACCCCTAGAGATTCAGACTCCATCCAGTCTTCCAGTGCCTGCCAAACTCGAGAAAAGATAAAAGAAAACCTAACCAAGAAAAGACCCTCATGAAACTGTCCTGCTGCTCTGCCTCCTGGGACTTGGTGCTTCCACCAGGTCCCTCCTTGCTTCCTCTATCTCCCCTTCTCATCCGTCCCCTCTCTTACCTGGCCTGGACTAGGCACCTGCCAAGTCTCCCTGGGACTGGCATTGTGCCTATGTCATGGTTCTTGCCTTTGACTTCCCTAAGCCTGTGCCACATCACCACGCAGTCTGTTCCCATCCCCCTGGGGAGAGCTCTGCCACCTGGCTGGTCTCCCAACTCATTACCATTGGCTGCAATTCCCGAGTTTCTTGCCTTTCATCAGCCCCTAGCTTCTCTGGACATGATCTTCTGACCAGCCAAGTCTCCTCCTCTTGCCTGCAGCTGTGTTCCCACCTTAATATCTGTCCTACTCTGGTAGACAAATACTTTCCCCAGGTTTCCAAACTCTTGATCTGGCTTATAAAATGCCACTTATTTAGGAAGAGTTCATGGATCTTCATTTTTGAGCTCTGCCATTAATAGACTCAGAGACCACCCCCCTACCCCGTGTTTCTGCTCCATTCTCTGGTGACTTAGACTCCTCATCCTCCACCCAGTGTTTTTTCTCTACCAAGAGTCAGTTCATGCTCCCTTAGAATGTCAGCTTCTATGTGGCCCATTTAGCCACTTTGTCTTCTCTCTCTCTCTCTCTCTTTCCTTCCCCTGCTCTCTCTCTATCTCCCTATCAGTTATAGGTTTACCTTTCAGCTTCCCTTAATTATCGCCTCACTCTCTGATATTTCTGAGAAATTTTATTTCGCAGCTTACACCTTTTATTTATTTATTTTGCATGAGGTTCAAAACATACAAACAAAGCAAAAGACAGAATTCTCCTACGAATTGCTTGTTCATGGGACGGGTGCCTCCTTCTACTCTAATCAGTCTGGCTGCAGGTTGTCCATTTACAGAAAATACTGTGGATGTGACACGGTTTCTACGAAGGTCTTAAGGGTGAAGCAGGCACCAGGACATGTCTAGCATTTACCATTTACTATAAAGTAAATAAAATTCAAATTGAAAAATAATTAAAAGGATCTAGCTATTCCAGGTGGATTAAAAAATGGCCTCAGATCTTTCCAGATTATCCGAGTTTACCAAGTCATCCAATCCTCAGGGAAATAAAATCAATGAAATCAGATTCTGAAATTCTGGAAAAAAAGAGAAAACGCACAAACTCAAAAAACAAAACAAAACAAAAAACTCTGAAGAGGCAGCTTTGTGCAGTAGAAGGAGTAGTGAATGAGACCCAGAAAACTTGAGTTGGAGCTATCTGTGGCACATTGCATGGGGCATTTTTCTGGGGCTGTAGTAGACACTGTGACCCTGCCCTGATCCCAATCACGGGCCCAGGGACCCATCTCCCAGCTGCTGTGGGCACTGAGATCTAACAGCTCACAGCTGTTCCTTTCTCTGGGAACCATCCACTTCTGATAGCAGCTCCCCACTTTTTGGGGGAAAGCCTACAGCCAGAGCCCTTCAGGCCAAGACTGAACTTTCTCGAGGTCATATCCTTAACCAGCACTTGCTTCTTCCTTATGCTGCTTCTCTTACTCCCTCAGATGTTTTTCCTGAAGAACACTCCCTCAATAAATCATGGGCACCCGAATCCCTGTCTCAGGCTCTGCTTTTAGGGAATGTGTGACCTAAGATAGCAACTCAGTTTACTTCTCTGTGGAGTGAAGTGGGAGGCTGGGTTGATTAGCTCTGAGGTCCCTTCCTACTCCGATATTCCTTGGTTCTTTTTTGTGCATTATCTCACTTCTATTTCCAAAATAGACCAAGTTTAGAAGAAAACTGGTGATAGTATTGGAATAGCTGCATTTCCATGTAGCTTACTACGTAACTGACATAAGCTAAGGGTGTCTTAGCTAATCAGATCTCAACACTTCCTTCGGTTACCCCTGGCAATGGGATTTGGAAGTGTTGCAGGGGTGACCACTGTGGCGTGATTTTTATCAGTGTGCTTTATTATACACACACAAAGTTCCTGGCTTTCTGAACCATGCAGACATTTCAGAGTGCTGAGTTCCTGGAATGTGAACCTATTCAGTCACTTCTATCAGCCTGACTTGGTACTTGTCGACACCTAGGCAGATATTTGGAAGTCCCACATGGTGTTCTTCACATAGAACAATTTGTAAGTCATTTACAGCAATAGGCAGACTGTGTTCCAAGTTATTTGTATCTAAAAAATGTTGGTTGCACATGATTGTATTATTTTCAGTCTTGGCTTGGGTCATGGAAAAACTGAAGATGCATTAGATCATCAGAGTTAATGGCACAAACAACCTTGCAAAAGAAAAGATCTTCTCCTAAATTAAATCTTTTATAATTTCTCTATTGGATGGTTAATTCTAACTATCCAGTGTCTCCCCTTTTTTTGTCTTTAAAAGTTACCAGCCTGGGCAACATGGTGAAACCCCACTTCAACAAAAAATACAAAAAAAATTAGCCGGCGATGGTGGCACGCGCCTATAGTCCTAGCTACTCAGGAGGCTGAGCCTGGGAGGTCAAGGCTGCAGTGAGCCGTGATCATGCCGCTGTACTCCAGCCTGGGCGACAGAAAGAAACCTGTAAAAAAAAAAAAAAAAAAAAAAGTTAACAGCCTTTGCCAGAACTTTCTCATATGACCATTGCCAAGTAGCCATTAGTGACTTTCATTTAGGAAACCGTATTAAATGAACCTACTGAACATGCAGTTCTTGGTGTGGAACTCAAGATTTGACTGCTTTCTCTTCTACTCACTTCACCTTGTTAGCATAACAAGGCACTCAACACTCCTGTGGCTGAATGAGTTTTGCCATCAGTGGGAGACAATTATTCCCAAAGGGTTCTCTGAGTGTTGCTTAGGGAATACTTAGAAATACTTAGAAAGTGCACCCCCAGCAGGGCTCCAAGTCAGCTCACAGTGTTCCTTCCAAACACACAGAGCTAGCTGGGGATCATAGCAACGACGAATTCAGAAGTAAGTGGCTTTCTGCTGTTTGTGTCCCCAGATCTGAACAGTCCCGAGCAGAGACCCCTTAGGGAGCTCCCTCTGCCTTGGGCTTTGCTTTGAGCTCTGAAAGGGGTCTATGGTGGGAGAAGAAAGGAGGGTGAAGGATTGGCATCTACTTATGGGCTTTGTACTAAGGGCCCTGCCTTATGCCAAAGGGACTGATGGAGTGGACTCAGGGCTCCTTTTACTGTGTGCTGTGTGTCCTCTTCAGTTCATTTTCCTAAAATCCAGGGCCATCCAGCTTCCAGGGTTCAGGAGAGGAGTGGTTCGATGGGGACAGGACTGGGAGACAGAAGACCAGGCTCTAAAGACCAGTGTGAGCTTAGCCAAATCAGTTAACCAGCCAGGACTTAGATTTCTTCAACTGAAACAGAAGGGGCCGAGGACAAAATGCCTCTTTCAATCATAGAATTGTGCCATTTTAGACATGATAAAGTATCAGAAATCATCAAGACCAACCTACCAACCTCCTCAATGGTGGATGAAGAAATGGGATTGGAAGAGTCACTTCTGCACCTGCCAGGTCTGTGCTCAGAGTCACTCAGCATGGGAACTCCAATCACTGTGACTTCTGACTGTGCACCTGCCAGGTTTGGTGCTCACCCCAAGCTTTGATGATGTTGGTGACCCAGAGTCAGTTTCAGGGTTTAGTTTGAAAGTAAACTTTGGGACTCTCTGGACAGTTTCTGGCACCTAATTTGCATGTACTCTTCTATCCAGTGTAGGTAAAGTGGGTGTATAAGGGGAAATTTTAAAAATGTAGGTTATTGTCAATTTCCTTACATATATGATGTAATTTGAATGTCTCCTTCAAAATTTGAGTATTGAAATTTAATGGCCAATGTGACAGAATTAAGAGATGAGGCCTTGAAGAAGTGATTAGGTCAGCAGGGCTCCTCCCACATAAATGGGATTAAGGCCGTTTAAAGAGGCCTCACACAGCAGTGTTAGGCTGTCTTGCCCTTCTGCCTTCCACACGGGAAGACGCAGCATTCTTCCCCTCAGGAGGACACAGCAACAAAGTACCATCTTGGAAGAAGAGAGATAGGGCCCTCACCAGCTGGCACTTTGAACTGGGACTTCCCAGGCTCTAGGACCATGATAAATAAGTTTGTTCTTTATAAGTTACCCAGTTCCAGGTATTTTGTTAAACCAGCACAAAACTGACTAAGACTCCTGAGAAGAAGGTGAGGGGTTCATTGGTACAATACTCCGCTGGGTAGTGGTGGGAGTGGGCACTGGGTGTGTGTCCTACTCAGAGCATAGCACAGTGGAGGTGGAGAGAAGATGAGGAGTATGATGCCTGGTTGGTGATAGAAGGGTATGGGTATTCCTCAGCATACTTCCTGGTGTTACTGATTAAAACGCTATGGACTACTTCCGTAAAAGAGCTCAGACCTTGGACAGGTTCACTAATTCAATAAGCAGGGACACTACTGTGAGTTGTTTTCCAGGGCTGAGCTGAAAGAACACTTGATTGTCCTACAATGATGGAGTTACAGAGTATGGAGACCCAAGATTAACCTTTCCAAAGCACGCACTGGGAATTACTCTGGGTGTGGCTGTGGAGAAAGGAGAGAAAAACTGAGAAACTCAGAGACAGAGTTTGAAAAGGACTTTGTAAGTGAAGGTTTCTACCATCCCTTGGTAAGTGTGCCACTTTAAGGAAGAAAGGGGCTGGCTCCCATTTGGATCTACACATCCCTGGGGAAGATATCAGAATTTTCCGTTAATAAACTTAGGAGTTTTAAGATCCATAAAGTCTATGTGGGGAATTGAGTTGGTAGCCAAACCCTTGAATTAAAGCTTGATTTCAGAGTCTCAGTAGGTGTGGGTGAGGTGAGGTGAGGATGGCATGGGTGCCTCACCTAAACAAATGAATCATGGAAAATACCTTGAATCACCTAGCCCCACCTTCCTCGCACTGCAGGAATCCCTCACAAACAGCTCAAACAGATGATCCTGTAGCTTCTGTTTTGGTTCGTCCATTGACAGGAAACTAACAAACCTCTTAACAATGATAGGCTTCAACAACCCACTGTGGGCTGACGTTAATTGTTAGAGGTTGCTTCCTTGCATGAAATTGAATATGCCTCCCCTTGGCCATAGTTCTGCTCTCTAAACAATTATACTGACTTTCAACATACTGTCATTCCAAAGAGAGCGATTCATCCCCCACCTTACTCTTCCCCTACTGTTTTCTTTTCAGGCTAAATCTCCTCAGTTCATCCCCTCGTTGATCACAGAACACACTTCTAGATGTCTCTGGGCTCCTTTGGATGTCTTCTGATTTGTCAACATGAGCTATGACCTGGCCTCTTTCTTCTCTCTGTAAGCCAAGAGGACCATAGCACTGGGCTTTCCTGCGTGTGGCAGTTAGGAGTTTTCTGAGCCTTCTTGAATGATTTTTTTTTTGGCAGTCTGGCCTGCCCTGTGCCTAGTGACCATTTGAGGCTGCCCAAAGGTTGGGGGACTTTGCCCAGGTGGGAATAGTCTGACCTGCAAAGCTTCTTTCCCCAAGAAGTATAGGGGAACTAGGTTGGAAAAGCCTTGCCTGTCCTCTTCAGGGATCTGTCTATTCCTTAGAATAGTTTGCTCCTCTCATTTTCTCAAACATCATGGCCCCCCTAAGGCCCAAGGCCACAGCACAGAATTAATTTTAGTCCTAAAGAAGAGTAGATAATGATCTGGCATTTCTGATCTCCATCCATCCATCCATCCATCCATCCTCACATCAATCATTTATCAGCATGCACTGAGCACTGACTTTTTCATAGGCAATGAACTAGGAGGGGAAATAGGATCTGTGAGATGCAGCTTCCTGCTGAGGAATCTCTCTTCTCTTCCTGAGCCCCACCCCTCTGTAAGTAGTCAGAGACTCAAAGAAGACTTAAGAAGATCCACGAAGATTAAGGCAGAGCCTCAAGAAAGTCACAATCTAAAGTAAGTTTATAATGAAACATTTTAATGAGAGGTGATATGGTTTGGCTATGTCCTCACTGAAATCTCATCCTGAATTGTAGTTCTCATAATCCCCACATGTCATGGGAGGGACCCAGTGGAAGGTAATTGAATCATGGGGGCAGTTACCCCCATGCTGCTGTTCTTGTGATAGTGAGTTCTCACAAGATCTGATGGTTTTATAAGGGGCTTCCTCCTTTACTGGGCACTCATTCTCTCTCCTGCTGCCCTGTGAAGAAGTGCCTTCCCCCATGATTGTAAGTTTCCTGAGGCCTCTCCAGCCATGTGGAACTGTGAATCAATTAAACCTGTTTTCTTTATAAATTACCCAGTCTCAGGTATTTCTTTATAGCAGCATGACAATGGACTAATACAGTAAATTGGTACTGAGGAAGTGATGCGCTGCTATAAGGACACCCAAAAATGTGGAAATGACTTTGAAACTGGGTAACAGGCAGAGGTTGGAACAGCTTGGAGGGCTCAGAAGAAGACAGGAAGATGTGGGAAAGTTTGGAACTTCCTAGAGACTTGTTGAATGGCTTTGACTAGAATGCTGACAGTGATATGGACAATGAAGTCCAGGCGGAGGTGGTCTCAGATGGAGATGAAGAACTTGTTGGGAACTAGAGCAAAGGTGTCTCTTGCTATGCCTTAGCAACAAGTCTGGTGACATTTTGCCCCTGCCCTAGAGATTTGTTAAACTTTGAACTTGAGAGAGATGACATAAGGTAGCTGGTGGAAGAAATTTCTAAGCAGCAAAGCATTCAAGAGGTGACAGAGCATGAGAGTTGGGAAAATTTGCTACCTCATGATGCAATAGAAAAGAAAAACCCATTTTCTGGGGAGAAATTCAAGCCTGCTGCAGAAATTTGCATAAGTAACAAGGAGCTAAATATTAATCACCAAGACAATGTGGAAAATATCCCTAGGGAATGTCAGAGACCTTCACAGCAGCCCCTCCCATCACAGGCCCAGAGGCCTAGGAGCTAAAAATGGTTTCCAGTCCCAGGACCCCACTGCTGTGTGCAGCCTAGGGACTTGGTGCCCTGTGTCCCAGCTGCTTCAGCAATGGCTAAAACAGGCCAAGGTACAGCTTGGGCCATGGCTTCAGATGGTTCAAGCCCCAACCATGGCAGCTTCTACGTGGTGTTGAGCCTGCAGGTGCACAGAAGTCAAGAATTGAGTTTTGGGAACCTCCATCTAGATTTCAGAGGATGTATGGAAATGCTTGGATGACCAGCCAGCAGTTTGCTAGAGGGGAGAGCCCTCATGGAGAACCTCAGCTGTGGCAATGTGGAAGGGAAATGTGGGGTTGAGTCCCCACATGGAGTCCCCACTGGGTCATTGGCTAGTGGATCTGTGAGAAGAAGGCCACTGTCCTCCAGACCCCAGTATGGTAGATCCACCAACTGCCGGCACCATGTTCCTGGAAAAGCTGCAGACACTCAATGCCAGCCTGTGAAAGCAGCCAGGAGGGGGGTGTACCCTGCAAAGCCACAGGGATGGAGCTGCCTAAGGCCATGGGAGCCCACCACGTGGAGCCCACCACGTGGGAGCCCACCATATTTAGAGCATCCACATGACCTGGATGTAAGATATGGAGTCAAAGGAGATTATTTCAGAGCTTTAAGATTTAATTACTGCCTCTTTGGATCTTGGACTTGCATGGGGACTGTAGCCCCTTCATTTTGGCTAATTACTCCATTTGGAATGGGTGTATTTATCCATGCCTGTACCTCCATTGTATCTAGGAAGTAACTAACTTACTTTTGATTTTACAGGCTCTTAGGTGGAAGGGACTTGCCTCATCTCAGATGAGACTTTGGACTTGGACTTTTAGTTTAATGCTGGAATGAGTTAAGACTTTGAGGGAATGTTGGAAGGGCATAATGATGTTTTGAAATGTGAGGACATGAGATTTGGCAGGGGGATCAGGGGTGGAATGATATGGTTTAGCTGTGTCCCCACCCAAATCTCATCTTGAGTTGTAGTTCCTATAATCCCCATGTGTCATGGGAGGGACCCAGTGGGAGGTGATTGAATCATGGGGTCAGTTACCCCCATGCTGCTGCTCTCATCATAGCGAGTTAGTTCTCATGAGATCTGATGGTTTTATAAGGGGCTTCCCTCTTCACTGGGCACTTATTTTCTCTCCTGTCTTCTTGTGAAGAAGTGTCTTCCACTGTGATTATAAGTTTCCTGAGGCCTCTCCAGTCATGCAGAGCTCTGAGTCAATTAAACCTGTTTTCTTTATAAATTAACCAGGCTCAGGTACTTCTTTATAACAGCGTGAGAATGAACTGATACAAGGGGGCAAAAGGGAATATCCCCATTACAGCATATACTAAAGGAGATGTAAGAATCTCAGGCAGTAGTATAGGAAAACTGGGGTGGTAGGAAGAAATAGCAAGCTTAGTTCAAAAAGCATTACTTAGATCACCATTATGCCTTTTGTTTAATTGAAGTTTATATACTTAATTTGCTGAAAATTTATACAACTCTAAAAGAGAGTAGGATGTTTTCATATTTATGACAAAGGGGCATGGATTTTTAAAAACGCCAGGAATCCCTGGCTTGGAGCTTATTGGGAAGGGTTGGGCCCCCTTCCCTCACTGCTTCTGTTCTCCCTTTCTCCTGAGATGGATGTAGCTATTTTTACTCTCACTGCTTATGGCTTACAGTTCACTGATTCTGAAGAATGGGGAATCTTTTCTTGGCACACCCTATAGATCACCTTCTGGGACATTTTCTACTTCAAGTCTAGCTGCCCATGGTGTGGGGAAGCTGAGGAATAGAAGAGAGGTTAGTCAGCAGGAATTGGCATTTTGTTGCTGTGTCCCCTACCCACTGTCTGGCTTCTCTGCAGGCCTTGCCACTTCTGTGCCTGCAAACACCTTGCTTCCTGGACCACCTCAAACCCTTTCCCTTAGTGAAACTGAGTCCAAGCCAAAGGTGGCAGATAGTCTACCCCCACTGCATACCACTGGGATGGTGCTGACATCCCAGAGGATGGTGCCCGTGGATGCAGGACAGTCAGAGGAATGAAACTCACAGCTGGCTAGGAACTTATTAATAGCAGGCAGGGTTTGCAGCATCTCATTCAACTGCCTTGCACCAGCTGCTGGAGCCAGAGGTAACACAGCCCTACCTCTACATTCCCATCCCTGCTCCCAGAATTTGCTCTATCTTCCAGGCAAAACTTTCCCAGGTCAAATTGCCCAAAGATTTATCTTATCTAGGTCCTGGGGGACTTTGTTCCTTTAGCGCTGTTTGCTCTAGTCAAGCACCTATCAGTTCCAGGTGGGGTTTTCCTGTGTATATAGTAGGGGCTCAATAAATGTTTGTTGAATAAAAGATATGTTGGGCTGTTAAAGGAAAGGTGTATTGGGCTGATGGCAGGAATGGTTTTTGCCAGGTAGAATTCTTGAATCTCGGAAATGATTTTCATGGCGGGAAATGTTCCCGTGTGTATTAAGAGTGATGAGCTGGTGTAGTTTTACTACTCAGTTCCCTGCAGAGAAGCTGGCAGATCATGTGCATTAGAAAGTCTGGAGGTTGAGAAGGAGAGCCTAGCATGCTGAGTGTGTCCACAAAGAGAGATATTAGTGAGGCATCTGGGTCTGACCAGCTCAGGAACCTCGGAGAAGCAGGTGGGCTGCCTCAGGGGAGGTATCTCACCAACAAAGCCCCATCAGTCTCAGTAAGTGGGAGCAGGGCTGGCTCCATAATTTTCAGGGCCCAGTTAAAATGAAAATGCCGAATGCCTTGTTCAAAAATTATAGAATTTCAAGATCTTTGGGAGGCTGAGACGGGCGGATCACAAGGTCAGGAGATCGAGACCATCCTGGCTAACACGGTGAAACCCCGTCTCTACTAAAAAAAAAAAAAAAAAAACACAAAAAACTAGCCGGGCGAGGTGGCGGGCGCCTGTGGTCCCAGCTACTCCGGAGGCTGAGGCAGGAGAATGGCGTAAACCCGGCAGGCGGAGCTTGCAGTGAGCTGAGATCCGGCCACTGCACTCCAGCCTGGGCGACAGAGCCAGACTCAGTCTCAAAAAAAAAAAAAAAAAAAAAAAAGAATTTCAAGATCGTGATGGCAGATCATTAAACTAATCACAAACTCTTCTAAGTGCAAGGCTTAGTGCAACGGGTCGGGTTACATGGCCCTGGGTGGGAGTCATTGCCTGTCCATATTTCCACTTTAAAGGTAGACCAGTGGTAGCGTTTTGGGAACGTATTTTCAGTCAGCTCCTCTCTGATGCATTCCCTTTTTACTCTTTCCTTGGCTTATTAGCATGAAGCCCGCTTTGCTCTGGTTGCAAACTCACTGTTTGTTTGGCATTATCTCCTTGCTCTGCTATTAGCAGCTAGCAAGTCTGAGGTCCTCCACGGTGAATAACATTATCTGTAATCCTTTCAGAAATGCTTAGCGGTATTTTTACCTCCATTTTACAAATAAGAAAACATATGGTCAGAGACACAAAGTGATTTGGCGAAGGCCACACAATTTGTAAGTGACAGAACCATGATCAGGATGGCTTCAAAAACCCATAGTCTTTCTATTCCCTACCTGTTCTTTGAGGGTACAATTGTGTCTTAATTTCTGTGTCATCTGCAGGGCCTCACACATAGCAGGCTCTCAATACTTTTTCTTATGATAAGAAAAGCAGTCAAAGGTGAAACTTGAAAGAGAGATTTAGGGATCTTGACTCCCAGGTAGCACTCTGTTCACCTGACTGGGGTACCATCCTGTCTATTTCTGAGCATCCTAAAATAAAGATAGTTGCTGTATGTTAGGGGTTTCCTGGATTATGGACCTCCATTGATGTTAAGGGTTTCCTTGCTTGGGCTTGATTTGCACATCTTCCTGCCTCTCATAGGCACTGACCTCATTCCAGCCAACCACATTGTCCTGGGTGTATTCTCTGACTAAACCTATCTCATCTCCTGCCCTGGGGAGCTGGGCTGATCATGCAGAAACTTAAGCAATTTGCTTTACCCTCTTTTCCCAAAGACTCAGCCAGAGCAGGTCCCCATCAGCTAGCTCTTTGCTCCCTTTCCCAGGCTTCACCCTGACCCCCTCAGCTTTCCCAAAGCCCTTCCCAAACAGAAAGTAAGTACAATTGCTATCATCTCTCCAGGAAAGAGAGGAGAGAGCAAGTGAGCACACAAGAAAGGAGACCATTTTTAAATGATGCCAACGAGTCTACTTCCCATTCTTGCAGGGTAGGAGGAACATGGAGGTGAGCAGTATTCCAGGTAAAGTCATTGTGTGTGGCTATGACTCATTTTATGCCTAATCAGAACCCGTTCCAGGTGCCTGCAGGATGTTGGAAGAGCAGGTTTCACCAACATTGTAGATTCATGTAAAATAAAGCTTAATTGCCTTCCTGCTTTCACATGTGCAAGACACACATGTATAGGTGTTTCTTGGCTTATATGTATTAGTCCTTTTACATGCTGCTGGTAAAGACACACCCAAAACTGGGCAATTTACAAAAGAAAGAGATTTAATTGGACTCACAATTCCATGTGGCTGAGGAAGCCTCACAATCATGGCAGAAGGCAAGGAGGAGCAAGTCACATCTTACATGGATGGCAGCAGGCAAAGAGATAGAATGAGAGCCAAGCAAAACAGATTTCCCCTTATCAAACTATTAGCTCTTGTGAGACTCATTCACTACCATGAGAACAGTATGGGGGAAACTGCTCCCATGATTCAACCATCTCCCACTGGGTCCCTCCCACAGCATGTGGGAATTCAAGATGAGATTTGGGTGGGGACACAGCCAAACCATATCAGCTTATGAAGGGGTTACATCCTGATAAACCCATCATGAGTTGAAAATATTGTAAGTCAAAGTGCAATCAATACACCTAACCTACCAAATATCATAACTTACCCTTGCCTACTTTATACATTCTGGGAACACTTACATTAGCCTACAGTTGGGCAACGTCATTTAACATAAAACTAATTTTATAGTAAAGTGTTGAATATCTCATGTAGTTTATTGAATATCTCCTGAAAGTGAAAAGTAGAATGGTTTTATAGGTACTCAAAGTAGAGTTTCTACTGAACGCATATTGCTTTTGCACCATTGTAAAGTTGAAAAATTGTACATCAAAGCAGCATAAGTCAGACACCTTCTGTATGCTTCACTGTGCTTGACACACCCACTGTGCCATGGACAGGTCATGTGACCCAGAGCCTTTGCCCTGAAAGATGGTCTACCATTCCCTGCAGCCTGGGACCCTTCATTAGAGTGTCTACCATACCCTGCAGCCTGGACCCTTCATTAGAGCCACCTCTCTCTAAATTATTGCTGCCTTGCCTACATAAAATTCCCCTGAGTCTCTGAGTGTGCCCAATAATTTAAGACTCTCCAATTCAAACTCTTCTCTCATTTTCCTTTGAGTGTGATTAGGTTAGTGCTTTGTGCAGCTTGGGATCTCACTTTGTTGAATTCCTTTTCCACTGGCTTCTGATGAAGAATAAATTGAGAGGGCTGATAGGGATGTTCTGCTGACTCTTGTTGTTTGGGACAAGGGGGTGTGTTGGCAAGTCTCATTTTGAAACTGTCACTTCTTCCAGAATATGCAATAGGACAGATTTTTACATAAATAATGTGGAAAATTGATTGTATGTGCCTGCTGGGCCATAGGGAATTTCCCTTTTGGAATCAAAATTTAAGAGATGCAATTCTGAGAACACTGCAGCTAACTGAAACGTCCATTTGGAAGAGCATATTCTCTTGAGTCCTTCTGTGTGAGCCGGTTCAGGTTTCATGCTATTTTGCCCCCTCTGTTGCTATATTTTGTAACAACAGAGGAAGCGGGGAAAAACCCTGATCTTCTGATGTTTATTTGACTCTTGAGGCTAATTGTTCTTTTGCTGAAAAAAATAAGAGACCAAGGGTCTCTAAAATACTACATTGTCTGTGTGTGTGTGTGCGCACATGTGCATATATGAGTATTTTTGCGTGTACATGAGTATATTCTTTGTCCGTGTGTGTTAGAAAGTGAGATGTGAGCATCAAGTTTAAAAATAAAGACAAGAACATTTTATAAAGAATATTCCCCCACCTCTTTTTTTGTCTTTTCTCCCACAAGGCACTGCCTTCCAGCTGTAATTACACCCTGTATTTAACACTTGCGGAGAATCACTTATACATGTCCCTGCATACTCTTGCATCTTCATGTTTATCTTTCAATATATAATTGCGGTAGAAAGACGAAAGGGATGATCAGATTTCAGGAGTAAGAAGCAAGCTGAAATCTGAGATCACAGCTCTTTATAAATGTTTGACTCAGGAAAGAGAATTCTATCTGCCGGACTTGGTGCTCAGACAAAGCCTCAAAACACAGGCAGACCTCCGCAGGCCATTAGAAAAACCATTTCTCTGGAATATGTGTCCGTGTAGAGAGGACGAGGAAAAGGTGGTAAAAGCCTGCCTGAGATTGTAGCCACTGGAGACTGCTGATGAAAATTGTGCATAGCTGAAAGAGCAAATCGCTCTAGTTTTTCAGTGATTGCGCTGGATTTTGAAATTAAACCCAGCGGGGCGAACGTACCTGCCTGAGCTTCAAGAGATGTGGCAGGCTGGTGGACTTGTGGGCTTGTGAGCTACGAGCATCTATGTTTCAAGCTGTGGAGCTCTGTGCCTGTCCCGCTGCAGCATCCGTGTGACTAGAGTCTCAGGACTGGTGATCTCTTTTTAGCTTACAGTAGTAGGCAGAAAGGAAGCAGATTTTACCTGGAGAGTGTGGTGGGGGAAGCTAAGGGCGGTGGCTTAGGTAGTAAATCACAGTTCCTTCTTTTGTTTTTTTCCGCATCAGGGAGGCTTTAATCCTACTCTTCAGGCTAAGCTTAGGGGTGATTTAAACTGTTCAAAGTAAAGACCAGCTCTCAGAAGCCTTCAAGATTTCTAATTTGGTTAGAATTTACTTGGTGCTAGGCGGACAGAGGTGCTGGAGTGTCTTCTTTTTAGCAAGAGTTAGGTTTTAAAGTCGGCTTGTGGGGTGAAAATTGCAGGTAGTCACAATTAGGCTTGAAAATCCTTTAACAAAGTATCCGTCAAGCTGCTTAGACTGGGGAAGGGTGGGGAAATCTGTGTGGTTGGAGGGGAGTGCCTGTTCTCCCTCTTCTCCAGACTCACTTGGGGCATTTGCTCTCAGAAAATAGAGTAGGACTGGCAGTATCTAAGTCATTTTTCTCCCAGTCTCATCCAGCCAGCTGGGCATTCTTGAATTTGCTTAAGTTAAATCTATGTAGGATGCAGTTTTACTGCACCAATGGTGGACCAAAGCGAATGTGCATTTGCCTTATTTGGAAGAGGAGTGGGGTGGGCAGAAAACCTGGGACTTCATATCCTCAGCCTGACCCAGGGACCTCTGGCTTCACTGCGACACATTTTCAGGACCTCTAGCTAACAATTAATAGTTAATATATAATACTGAAAATGTGCTAGACATTGGTGAAAAGCACTTATATATATCAACCCATTCGATACCTATGATAATGCTATAACATAAAACTTTTTTATCCCATTTTACAGATGAGGAAACCACATTTTAGAGCTCATTCACAGTTTTGTGCCTGAAGTAGCCTATGAAGAAGATGAGTGTCAGGAGTGTGGGTAGAGGCTGTGGAGAGGAACTGGAAATTTCAGCCTCTTTCTTGGGGTCCAATAGGGATGTTGTAAGTGGGAGGATCTTGCACTGCTCATCCACTGGGGCGTGGTGATGCCAGATTCAGCTGCCTTGCTCTCTGTCTCTGGGCTTTTGCACAGGCTGCTCCCTCTGCCTAGCATATTTGTTCCCCCAGTGTCACCCCGGTAACTCTTATTCATCTTGTAATTGCCCTGTGGGTTCTTCTGGTCTGCTGACAGACAAAACCAGTTCACCGAAACCATGGTATAGCAGTAAAGAAAGAGTTTCATTGACGTGAGGTCAACCACATGGGAGACAGAGTTATTACTTAAATCAATCTCCCTAAAGGCTCCGAGGCTAGAGGTTTTCAAGGATAGTTTGGTGGGCAAGGGGCTAGGGAATGGGGAATGTTGACTGGTTGGGGATGAAATCATAGGAGTGTGGAAAATGGTCGTCACGCACTGAGCCCCCTCTGGGTGGAGGGGGTCACAAGACCAGTTGAGTCATAAGTTGCTGGTCCAGGTGGAGTCAGCCAGTAGTCAGAAATGCAGAAGTCTAAAAAGACATCTCAAAAAGCCAATCATAGGTTCTACAATAGTTATGTTATCTACAAGAGTGATGGGAAAGTTACAAATCTTGTGACCTCCCGAACAATGGCTAGTGGTCATTTAACTATGCCTATATCTTAGCAGAATTATGGCCTTTCATTAGTTTCACAAGGGCAGTTTAGTTTTGGGAAGGGCTGATATCATTCTTTCTTTAAGGTTAAACTATAAACTAAATTGCTCCCGAAGTTGGTTGGTCTATGCTCTGGAATGACCAAGGAGAGCTTAGAGGTTAGAAGCAAGATGGAGTCAACTATGTCAGATTTCTCCTACTGTCATGATTTTGCAAAGTTAGTTTCAGTCTCTCCTGGGCTCCTGTAGCTGGATTAGTGTCTGCCATGCCCCCTTTCACAACCCTCACTCTGTCTCTTTTACTAGACCAGATCGTTTTAGCCAAGGATAAAGACTTTCCACTGCTGTCTCCTCAGCACTCAGCACAATGCCTGGCTCACTGTAGTACTTGGTGAATGCTTGCTAAATGGATGTTGAGTAAGTAAAGAGGACATAATTTCCTGTCCAATTTCTAAAACACAGACACCTCCCACTTGATATCAGTCATCCCCTCCTAAAATCAGATGTTGGACACAAAAATGCTAACCATAACCTATTTCTTATTATTTGAAATGGGAAAAATTACAAAATGGTACACATCAACCCCCAAATCTTTAGCCAATTTCTGAAAACATAGAAAAATGCCTATATGTAACTAAAAAACTTATATTAGGGTGTAAAATACTTAAAACATTCCTTCATGATCCCAGACCACTAATGTGGTTATTGACAAACAACTGCTTTGAGGGCAGTAAAATCTTCTTTTCCTATGTCATGGCTTTCCTCTCCAGTTTTACTTGCTTCTACAAGTTTTTTTTTCCCTATACTTTCTCAAATTTTGGGGACGTTTTACAATACTAAGCAAAAATCAAGGTAAATTATCCAAGTCTGTGGAAATATGTTTGGAGCAAGCATAGCACAGGCAGAGCGTGGCTCGCAGTGAATATGAAATCCTACCAATTGAATGTGGAATTTGCCTTGTCTTTTCCATACATTGTTTGGTTAAAAATAATGCCCTAGTATGTATGGGTATGTAAATGTGTTTTTTTTCCTAAAATTCATACATCACCTGAAAAATGTTCTATCATAGCCAGTGCCTTCCTTTCTTCCTTCTGTTTTTCCTTTCTTCTTTCCCTTTTTCCTTCCTTTCTTTTTTCTTTCAAAGTAATTGAGTCCATAAAATTTGGTTATGACCAAGGAAGGGATCAGAATATGCCATATGACATAAAGATTATTTTGAGTAAAAGGCATTTGAGAATCAACAGATGCAGGAAGAGACTTTCTCTGCACTCCCTCATCTGTCTAAAAGCAGAACCTTCCAAAAATTCTGCTATCATAAATCCTGCTTTAAGGAAGTACCAGGGGGAAAGCTCCCGTCACCAGAGATGAGAAGTTGACACTGGATGCATAAACACACCTTGTTAAAATAAGCCTTATTGTACTATGAGGAATTGATTGATGTGATTGTGGAGGCTGAGAAATCCCATGATCTGCTGTCTGCAAGCTGGAGCCTGGGATAGCTGGTAGTATAGTTCTAGTCAGAGGCCACGTCATGCCAGACTCCTATTGACTCCGATAGAAACGGCAACATGTCTGAGAGGCCAAGGAAGAGACCTAGAGACAGAGAACAAGACATAGGGTTTACTGGCATGACTTACATAGAGGGATGGTCCAGGGGTGGTGGGCTGGACAGGAGAACAACTACCATTTGTAAAAAGCATGCAGTTTATACAGCATTGTCACTTAGCACCCTCCACCTAGCCACCTTCACCTAGCACCCTCCATTTAACCCAAAACAAAGGGCCTCAATTCTTTATACAGCTTGTATTCCAAGGAATAGGCCAGGGGTTCAGATGTCCTTTATACATAAGGAGTGAGTCTTTACATTGAATTCCTTAGCTTGAGACTCTGAACACACATTCTTAGACCGTAGGGTCATTCTTAGGGCATACTTCCGTTGTGGCTGTCAGGTCCCTCTGCCGTAAAGCCCAAAGGCCTGAGCACCAGGAGAACTGATGGCTCTAGCTTAAATTTGAAGGCTTGAGAACTAGAGGAGCTGATGGTTTAAGTCCTAGTCTGCGGGCAGGAGATGAATATTCAGTTCAAGTAGCCAGGTAGAGAGAGTAAATTCTCCTTTCATCTGCCTTTTTGTTTGGTCCAGACCTTCACCAGATTGCAGGGTGCCCACTTCTGTTGGGAAAGACAGTCTGCTTTACTGAGTCCACTGATTCAAATGCTAATCTCATCTGGAAACACCCTCACAGACACACCCAGAAATGACGTGCAACCAATTATCTAGGTACCCTGTGACCCAGTCAAGTTGACACATAAAATTTACCACTTCACTTGCCTTCAGTTGGTTTCTTTATATATTTCTCAGTCATTTCCCACCATTTGTTGTCCCTTGAAACCCTAACCCCTTCTCCTCGTTAAAATGGTATATAAGCTCCAAGTTCTAACAGTTTCTTTGAGTCGCTTTCTTTGTGAGCTCCCAAGTGCATACATAAATAAACACTGTCTTTTGTTTTATTTTCTTTTGCCAGTCTGTCTTTTGTTGGTTTAATTCATAGATCCCCAAATCACTGAACCTAAGAGGATAGAAGAAAAGTTTTTCTTCCCTGATACTTTAAAAAGGTCCACTTATTTCGAAACAGGACAGAGAACTGTCTTTTGTGAAAATTTATGAATGGTGATGCCAACATGGATCACCTGTCAGTTCTTTAAGGGCCAGAGACCTGTCCCTAACTCTGAATCCCTGGCCCTGAAGTGGGCTTGGATCCCATTTGAGAAATCTGCCTACATGGCTCTTGGCTCCTGTGGCCATTCCTCCATCTCTCTGGTCTATGGAGATGCCCAAAATTCTTGACTCATCAGTGTGATGAAGACACTACATCTTTTGTTATAAAAGCAAATATCTTACAAAAGCAGAGACATTTAATATTGGTTTTTCCCTTCTTTCACATGGTAACAGAACCCCTGAATTTTAGCTGAACATAGAATGAAGACTACATTTTCCAGTCTCCCTGTCAGTTGGTGTGGCCACATGACTGGTTCTCACCCATGGAATATGAATGGAAGTGATATGTGTCATATCTGGGTTATTGATCTTTTTGGAAGCCTGGGGATTAACAAAGATCCCCAATATTGTCATAAAGCAGTTTTTCTCCAGCTAGACCTTGTGCAAATTGCTAGAGCTCAAGATTGTACAGCTCACATTTAGTGAAATCGGGAACATGTTCAGCACAGTCCCTGGCATGAGGGAGAAGTTCAACGAATACGTGTTGAGTGAATGAATGGATGAATAAAAGATGTTAGAGATCTAGGTGTTCATGCTGAATGTTGGTCTTCTTTCATTTTTCAGGATGGATGACTTATGAGTCAAAGACAGTCTTAGATCTATTTTCAGTGCCTTCAGGCTGCTGATTGCTGTCACCTGCACCTCTCCATTACCTGTATGAGATCCCTCTAGGTGGTAGCACCCTCCTTATTTTGTGTGTCCACACATGACCTCAATCCTCTCATAGGAGTTTTGCTAATTTGTTGGGGCCTAAAAAGGAACAGACTTGAAACTAAAGCATGTTGTTTTATGGAATTTGCCAACCTGCCTTATATCATAGCTAGTTTCTTTCTTTTAAAAATGTATTCCATTAATTCAAGCATAGATTATCAAATAAAGGAACAGAAACTCACTCCTTGTGTAGCAGGAAGAGGATACAGCGCCTTGGGTATGGCAACCTTTTCCTATACAAGGTAAAGTAGAAAGGGCCCATTTGAAGCCTTCCAGAGCTCAGTTACCAAGAAGTGCTGGAGTTCTCAGAGCTTAATTTCCTTGTACCTGGTGTGGCTGCCTTGAACTTTGCTCTCAATTGAATCAGGCCTTAGGGTGCACTAACCCTCCTGCACAATAGATCTAGCCACACAGGGAGGGAGATAAGCCTGATGCTAGCTGACAGAGGCTTTCTAAGCAGCCTATATCCTTAGCACTGCGCCCTTGAATTTTTATCTTTTTTATTTGGAAAAAACTATCACAAGGACATGGGGCTTAATAGCATTGATTGTCTTGATAGTTTGTTGATTAAGTCCAGGAGATGCTGGCATCTGCAAATACATCTTATTAGGTATGATCAGGCAAGTAAATTGTCCCTGCCATCCAGCATGCTGCAATAATTAACTCTAATACCAACAACTAAAAGTTAATCACAGCAGGTGTAAAGCCAGGCTCTCTTTGTCTGCCTGCAAAACCTGTTTCCCACCATGGCTTCATAAGATGTAAGCTCTGAGACTTGGAACAGGTTCTTTGTAAAAGAGCCTTACCTTTCTGTAAAGGCATTCCACATAGTATTATTTTAATTTAATTAGGTTTTAAAAAGGTTAACCATGACATTTTAATAGCTTAAGTTTCACATTAATATTCTGAGAACACGGTTTAGGCCAGCCACTTGTGATTAAAAAAGATGTTTTTCCAGAAAATGAATTGACTTTTAGGACAATTACAGAAAAACAGCTTTCATTTGATTAAGATGGGTATCCTGCTATTAAAACGTGTTGTTGAAATGAAATACATATAAGACATTGAAAAACATTAAAACTTTAACTTGATACAATTCATCTTTGAGAGAGGGAGATGGGGCAGTATGTTTATGGAGATTATCTCAAAGGTGGCTAATGTCCTTCAGCAATAGGCAAATTAGTGGACTGTGCTTGTGATGTGCTGTGTGTTGTCAACCTAATGTTTTATTTATTTGCCTGAGAGCCACTGTCTTCATTAGGGAGTTTAGAGAGCAAAGCAAGATGATATTTACTAGCCTGGCAAAGGAATAAGCTCTGTTCATGTTTCTTCTTTTGCTATCATGGCTAATCATTGTTTTTTAAAAATAGCTATTCAATATGCTAATGGATCCTGTGGAAACAGGAATAAACCATAACTTCCCTATAGAGGGAGGAAGGAATAATTCAGTTGTACATGCACATATGGCTACTATGTGCAAAGCATTGTGCTAGCTTTGGGGGCACAGAGGCGATGAAGCCAGGGGCCTGCCCTCCAGATACTCCTGACGAGCAGGGAGCTGGCATCGATTATACAATTAACCCTCATTATATAGTGTAATAGGTGCTTCTTTTGCCCCAAAGAAACACAGGGGACAAGTAATTAGTTCAGTCTGGTGTGATTGGAGATGGCTGCAAAAAGCAGGGAGGAGCTGGGACTTGAAGGACTAGATGATTTTGCCAGAGGTAGACTGTTGCTTAAACCAGTGATTCTCAAAGTTGGTGGAAGGTGTGGTGTGTATGCTTTTGTGTGTGTGTGTGTGTGCACGCGCACAGAGGTGTGTGTTTTAACCAGCTTTCCAGGTGATTCCGATCCTAACTAAAGCTCAGAACATGCTCATTCATGGCCCCTTTGGTCAACTGTGAGACATTTGACTTGACAGAGCTTTGGGATTGATGGAGGTGTGGAGGGATGGGATACCAGGCTGTGAAGCTGGAAATGTCAAATGACGTCAAGTTTGAAGCAAGGGAAGGGAAGATATTAATATTTATATTAGCTATCTGTATGTGGGCCTTTGTAATGATGGTTCTGGTGCCAGGTAACAGGAACCAGCTGGAATGAGCTTAAACAAATAGGAAATTTGTGAGAAAGATGCCATGATAGCTCATTGCTATCCAAGGGAGAACTGAACAACCAGACCCCAGGAAGATTTTTTTTTTTCTTTCTCTAGTTCAGTATTTCCTTAGGATAGATTTCCAGATGTAAGATTACTGGTTCAGAGAGTATGAACAATTCATGGCTCTTGAGGCATGTGGCCAAATAGCTTCTAAAAGTTTGTAGCAGTATACAAGGCCACCAGCACTGAACATAAACACTGGTTTTACCACATCCTTATCAACATTAATTTTATTGTTTCTAATTTGATAGGGGGAAATGATACATCATTGTTGCTGTTTCAATTGATTGATGACTAATGAAGTCATTAAAATTGTGATTACTGACCAATTGTGTAGTCTTCCCTTCCTGAAAAGGATTTTTTTTTTTTTTTTTTTTTTATGAGGAGAGGACCTACTCTACTCTCCAGGGATTCCGAATAACCATAATTCCAGTGAAATAAAGAGGAAATCATATTGGTTTGGGTGGTTCCAGAGCTATCAGCTTAACGATGGGAGCATCATCATTACTGTCTTCATTAGCAGCTGAAAAAGGCAAGATGCCAAGAAGACCTGCGCAAATCCCAGCTCTGCTACTTACAGGCCTCGTGATTTGGTGTATGTTTCTGCACTCCTCTGAGCCCCAGTTTCTTCATCTGTAAAATAGGGTTAATCCGTCCTACCTACTTATGTGATATTTTGAAGATCAGAATGAGGTCAGATATTTGAAAATGCTTGATAAACTATAAAGAACTATAAAAATGTAAGCTATTGCTACTGTTATATTGGCTTGTGCAAATGAACAGTCTCCGTGACGTTGTATCAGGTCAGGACTTTTACCTTTGATTGAAAAGTGGAAACTTCAGCCTTTTCAGTTCTCACACAAATGGGATTCACTTCATAGATGTAAATTCAGGAAAGATATTTACTGTGTTTGAGATATTTTTACTCCTGCCAGCAGGTGATGGGCTTCACAAATATGTGGAAGGACCTGACATTTCAGACCTTTTGGGGGCACAATTTTCTCCCCCTGTCCCTCCCTCCCTTCCTTCCTTCCATGTGCTGAGCACTGGGAGCAAATAGCAAGCAAGAGGTGAGCCAACCCCTGCTGTCATGGAGCTTATGCGCTTGTTCAGAAGGACATGCTGCCCAGATGTCCTTAGGTTTGGCATGGGTCTCTAGTTGACTGAACAGTGCTTTATAGTTTATGAGGTATGTTTATAGCAATCAATATATTGAGTCTTCCAACTTCATCATGAGGAAGACTAAGAGGCATCATATTTTGGAGTCAGAAAGGTCAGGTGTCTTCCCTAAAATCCCATGGCAGAGTCAGTTGTGGGGCCGGGACCTGTGTCCAGTTCCCTGTGACTAATTTGGTGCCTTTTCCATGACAATACACTCCTCTGTCCTTTTCATTCTCATATTCGCAAGGGGTTAAACTTAGCCCTGCTTTGATGAGGGAATCAGAATGATGGGATTCCCCTGCAGAATCCTAACTCAACTTAAAACTGGCATGGCTTTTGTGATGTGTGAAATGCTGCTCCAAACGTAATTAAGAAAAGAAAGCCTGGCAGCCAGAAATTAAAAAGCTAAAATAAAAGAGATACCGTCTGAAAAGTCGGTATCTGACCTAAAAAGCCAGGTAGCGGGTCCGCTGGGGTCGGAGGGGCTGTTGCTGGGAGGTGGCCGTGGCACTGCAGCAACTCAGCTCTGCTCTCTGCTGGAAACATGTCCTACCAGTCAATGGAATTACTGGAGATGCTTCTGAGGGATAAAGGGAGATAAGTGAGCCAGATAGAAAGCTTGCAGAAAATTGAACGAAACCAGGAGAAGATGAGATGGGCTAAAAAAAGCAGTTCTGGGAACATGGGTAAGAGAAGCCTGCATTCCTTAGCCTGTATTCACTGAGGAGGGAGAGAAGAGGCGCAGTCTACACTACTGGCTGGCGGGGAAGGGTTGGTCTGAGACGTGGGCCTGGGAATGGCAGTTTCGCTCACTCCTCTGAGTCCTCTGCACATCGTAGCTGTACAGTAGAATGATTTACTCACCTGACAATCTCCTCCACTGGGCTGTGAACCCTTGCAGGGAAGAACTACCGTGTTCAGCTTTTGTGTCCAGCATCTGGTAGGGTGCCCTGGGCATATCCATGCTAGCAAGCTGGCATCATGGGATTGTGCAAAGCAATGTCTGCTAAATTTCTGTTTAATACGTTACAATTTTCAAGCCTTTGAGATATTTTGAACATGAAATAATAAATGCTACTACCTACCAATATTCCCTGACTTAAGTCAGGGCAGGAACATGGAGCTAAACTTGGGAAATAATTCTGTCCCATGAATCTGCAGGTGAAACATAGATATAGGACAATTACCCTGTAACCCAGGCCGGGGTGATTTTTTAAAGACCTAAATTTCTGGGAAATGGCTTCATTCTCTGCTTTGGTCTCAGGGAAGAATGGCGTGACTGTTGACTTCTGAATCAGATATGAGCTGTACCATCCTGCTTTCCCATGGACAGAAACAGTCTGCTCTCTGGCTTCACCTTCTGAAGGCTGCAATAGAGGAAGGTAATAATGAGTCTCTTTTCTGTACCTGCCTCCCTACTCTCTTGCTCCATCTTTTACCTTCTCCAGCCTCATCCATACATGAATGCCTGTAACCAAGACAGAAGCTGCTTGAGTGCATCCAATTTCTCCAGCTTTTTGGGACCACCTTCCAGTTGACAGTGCAATAGAATGGCTTGGATCTTTTTCTTGGGAAGCCTGGTATTCCCTCAATATCTCCAAGAATTATAGATAGTCTTTTGTTGCTTCTCTAGCTCCAAGTTCTTGCTTTTAGTGAATTCTTCATCTTTTCTCCTTGTCTTTCCTCCTGTGTATACTGTCCATTTCTGCACATCATCTCCCCTACAGGGGCACAGCCCCTTCCTTTTCCTTTAATTCTCAGACAACCATACACACAAAGCCATGACCCCTGGCCGAATTTTGGGGCACTGGCTTTACTGAGTACCATTGATTACATTGTCGTATCACATAACAAATGGTTTTCACAAAGTCAGATTAAAAAATACAGATATTGATGGAGCTTCCTCATTTTCATTAGCTCTACTAACCACCATGTTGTTTTGGGTCTTCCACTTTCTTTCCTTCTTCATATCTCTTTTTTTCCTCCCCCAGTTGCTTTTCCCTCCCTTGCAGATTGCCTTTGGAAACAGACTCAGGAGAAGGAAGGGGAGGAACTGAACTGAGCCAACCCCAGTTATTGTTCTGAAATTTACCAATCATGGGGTACATTTGGGAAAAATAACTTCCAAGAATAGGGATAAAAACCAACATGGCACGTGTGTACATATGTATCAAACCTACACATTGTGCACATGCACCCTAGAACTTAAAGTATTTAAAAAAGAAAAAACAGGGTGGAGAGAGGCCAGGAAAATTCTTCACTGGGAAACTATTCTAAACCTGTTGAAATGTGTTAGTTTGTCATTGTCTATTCTCAGCCCAGCCTGACAAGCTTTCATGTCTAAATGTAAAACAGTAGCCAAAAGGAGACTGTGATTTCCAGTGCTTCACTGCTCAGATAGTTTCATAAAGTGGATTCCTTCTGCGCTTTAGCTGCCACTATCACTCTTTAGATGTTAAGTGTCACATGCCAGCCAGCAGGCAGCGCAAACCTTCACTGTTGGCTTTTGTTTTCATTTATTTCATGACAGCTGTCATTTAAAATCAACATTTATTGAGCACCTAATAATAGGCTTGGGGTAGGAATGGTGGAATACACACATTTGATTAAGACATGCTCCCAGCCCTCAAGGGAGTCATGCTGTAGCAGAAAATAAACGTAAGATTGTGTTATGTCCTCTAAATGGCTTTTGAAAAGATTACCCTGCACTACCTGTGAAGTAGGGAAGGCAGATGATGACCTGACTTGAAGAATGACAAAACAGAAACTCAGAGCTAGGAAGTCACTGGTCTAGACTCTCACAGCTAAGAAATGATAGAACCAGAACTAGGACCTGTGGTTTTTGACTTCTGATCTACTCTCCTTCCTTGTATCATAGGTCCACATTGGGTATATCACATTACCAGAAAGAGAAAAGAATGTTCCAAACGTTATTGGATTGGTGCCACATATGGAAGAAACTTACCAGCTCTTGGGAAAAAGAATATGTTGTGGTAGGCAGTAGCTTTCCTCTTCATCTTTTTTCTTAAAAGCCAGTGTCCAAATGCATCAGCCTCCATAAACCACATTGGGATGATTTCCAGGGGAATTGTACTCCAAGGGGTGTTTAGCTTTTTCAGATTAGGTAGGGATAAATTCTTGTTTTATTAAAGTTGTTATCCTATTCATGGGTAGATTTCTAAGCAAATATTACTTATGAGACCTGAATAATTGTTGACACCCCAGAGTTCAATAAACACTTACTGAAGGTACATAATTAGGCAAATTACATGATAAAGTCTATTTTGATATAATTTACTATTTCTTAAAGCTTATTTATCTTCTCCTGGTTAAAGAAAGCACAGTGAGGAAGATGTGAACCATGAGTGTACAAAGTCTGTGAGGTGGTGAAATCCTAGAAAACAGAGAGGAAGAGCAGACAGTAAATCTATTGTCAACATCATCTGAATCAGATTTTCATAGTGAACTGTCATTTTCTTTATGCAAGGCTTTATACATTCCGGAACTGCTGTCAGCCATATTGAAATGTATATGGACTCTATCTCCAGAGCCACAAAGCAGAGAAAAGAAGCAAACCTTCATGGCATTACTGAGCTGCTGAACAAACAGCTCTGGAAGACTGCCTGCTTCTGATTTGCTGCCTTATTGTTGGGTCAGGTTGATTTGAGGTTTTTGAGTACTTGTAAAACAAAACAACAAAACGAAACAAAACACATTTACCATTTTAATTGTCTCTTTTACTTTACTCTTTCAGTAGCACAAACAATTGAGCGTTGGACTATTCTGAGATTTCTGTCTCTGATAGTGTCAAAGTTCTTCTGTAGGACTGTACACAGATTATCCAAACATGTGTAGGTCTTTGCTATGATCACAGAAAAATATATGATGGTTGTGTGTGAGTTGGTGGGAAAAAAATTCATGGTGATTTATGTAAATTAATCAGCCCCTAGCATGGTTCCTGGCTTGGATGCTTGATAGTACTTATTGAATTTAGATAAATACTTATTGACTATTGGGCTATAGACCTCTGATAAATGTAGAATAAATTCTTATCTCTCTCTTGAAACCATCACTATGATATTAAACACTTGTCTGCATACTCTTTGTGTGTCTTAAATATGTCTTGTCATATTACTCAGTATTGTTTGATAAATAATTAGGATTGTTTGAGAATAATAATAATCATTACCATCTATTGTTTTGTAGGTGTTAGGATCTGTGCTAAGTATTTTGTATATGTTGCTTCATTTCATCTTATTAGAATTCTATAAGGTAGGCATCATTATCCTCAGCTTAAAAAAGAGGAAATCGAGGCTTTCTTTTGGTGGAAAAGTTCTTAAGAGAATATATTCAAATGTACCAGTCTTATTGTTTGTAATAAATCCTGTAAGCATCTTCTTTAAGAAATGTTTCTCTACCTTAAGGTCTAAAATATATTCACCTCAAATTTCTTCTAAAAGTTTCAAGTTTTTTGGACATATAAGACTTTAATTCATCTGGGGTTGACTTGAACATGTGGGACCTTTGATCTTATTCCATACGGACAATTATTTTATTTCCAACTCTATTTAGCTAAGAGCTTCTCCTTTCTCTTCTGACATATCTTGCCAGCTCTGACATACAGCAGTGATCCACATGTGCATCCACACAATGAGATATGCTACAGAAGGTCAAAGCAGCCTACATGCAGAGATATGAATGAATCGGTGCAATATGTGATGGACTAATGAGGAGAGGGTATCAAGAACCAAGAAATGTGATGGATCAAATTCTGTCCATCTGAGGTCCTAGGGGAAAAAACACAACCCCAGATTAAAACGAATTAAATGATTTGCCCAGGCTCACTCGGCTGGGAAAACAGTAGAGCTTCAAAACTGTAAAACCAGTTCATCTGAGTCCAAACGCCAAGGTTTTCCACCCGACAGTGCAGCACAGTCCATTTTATAACCTTCCTTGAAGAGATAACATCTATACTTCCTACTAGTAAACAGAAGACCATGCAGAGTTAGAAGCTCTAGAAGGTGCCTCCCTCTTGGATCCCTGAGGTCCTCGATCCATTAGCTATCTCCTCTCTCCCCGGCGTCTCCCACCCCCATCTCTTCTAGGCTCCTTTCCACTAACTGATATGCTTGAATTCTTGATTATGCTTGCATATACTTGCATCTTTGCATATACTTGCATCTTTGTATATACTTGCATCTTGAAGAGAGAAGAACAAACCTTCCTTTGACTGCTTCCCCCTCCCCTCTCAGCACTTGGTATATCTTGTCACATTTCTCACTTGCTTATCCCCCTCTTACACAGAATCCCTGAAGGGCAGGGTCAGCTTTCTTATTCACTGTTGTACATACTACCTAGCACAGGACTGGCTTGTAGTAGGCTCTTAATAAATATTTCTCTAATTAATGAATAAAGGTGGTATACTTACATGTTTCGAATCCCCTATTTCTAGTTTTGCCTCATCCTAGACTCTCAAAAGAGTCCTGTTCTGGGACAAGGGAATGTGAAATTGTTCTAGATGGGGAACTGATGATTTAGTAGGCCAGCATTGTGGTCCGACACACTGCTACCACGTGTTCCAGTTCTAGTAACCACATTCTTGCTTCATTCCTGGTCAATAAGCTTCTTAGCTCAGTGCCAGTAAATAGATCCCTGCTCAATACCTCTGGCAGCCCAAAGACATGGTCCTGCAATGACTCTTAGTCTTCTTGACTGAGTCCCCTCACCACATGCCCCAACACAGTTTTTCCTCCAGCCTGCAGCCCGTGTACTTCTCCCCAACACACCAACTTCATTCTGCTTTGTGCCTCTTGCAGGGGCCTTCCAGAGAGCTGCCATATCTTATATACCTCCAGAATCCATCTGCTCACTTTTCTTCATGCAAGTGCCCATTCTAACATGTTGCTGAGCCCCAGAAGAATCCAGCCACTGTCCAGGAGGTCCTTAGGATCATTTCAGGCAGAACCACTAAGCCCCAGATTCTTGCTATCCATGAAGGATGGGAAGGTTGTGGGGTGAGTGGGAGGAGTAGGACAGGAAGGCAGAAGGGTAGAAGAAAGGAGAGCCCCAGGAAACTAGTAGTGGTCACAGTCTTGCTGTAGGTCCCACACTCTGTCCGATGAAGAGACTCTATCACAGGGGGAGTGGGTGGCCCAAGCTGAGGAGGAAGCATATGTTATTTGTCTTCTATTTCCAGTACCTACTTGGTATAAAAAGCCTGACATAAACAGGTAGTCAGCAGACGTTAGTGGAATGGCAGGAACATATTCTATGTGCAGGCCATATCCCTAACACCCTATGTGACTTTGGACTAATCAATTCACCCTGAGCCTCAAATTTCCCATCTGTTAACTATGGATCATCATGACTCTCATGTCATTTCAAGGGTGAAATTATTTAATACACTTGGGAATGTAACATCAATAGCCTCCAATATTTGTTCAGCATGTTGCCCTATCAGTAGGAGGTTTTAAATGTACGTATTCCAATGTAAGTATATTTATATATTTTAAAATTACATATTCATTCCACTATATATTTACATAATACATATTTTTAAAGGATTATGCAAAAATAAATAGAAGTTCTAATGTATTCTTCTCATAACCTAATGAATGATCTTGTGCACCTCTGGGTTGCATTTATCTTACTTTGGAGATCATGACTTTAAGGTCTGATATACACATAAGGGGGAAGACAAAATATTAAACTGTTTTTACTCACAACACTTCTGACTCTGAATGCGTGGTCTTTTCCAATGCCACTTTAACTCTCAGACACAAGCTGGGTGTCCTACAACTCAATTCAGTTTTGACATTATCTACCTTGGGTCATCATCAGATTCCACAAATTAAGGATTTAGTCCCACAAGATTGTCCCCACATTTAGATGCCAGTCACAAGTCCCAGGTTGTCACTGGCACTTCTGACCAATTGGCTGTAAATTCAGAGGGTTCCCACAATACACTCTGCAGGTACAATAATTTGCTAGAATGACTCACAGAATTCAGGAAAGCACTTTACTTAGTATTAATGGTTTATTATAAAGGACACGATGCATGAACAGCCAAATGGAAGAGAGGCATAGGCCAAAGTATGGGGGAGGGCATGGGCTTTCCATGCCTTCTCCAGGTATGCCACCCTCCCAGCACCTCCTTGTGTTCACCAAATCCAAAGATCTCCAAACCTATTTGTTTAGAGGGCTTTTTTTTTTTTTTAAATGGAGGCATGGTTGATTAAATCATTGGCCATTGATGATTGAATCTAACTGTATTAGTCCATTCTCATGCTGCTATAAAGGACTGTCCCAGACTGGATAATTTATAAAGGAAAGAGGTTGAATTGACTCACAGTTCTGCATAGCTGGGGAGGTCTCAGGAAACATACAATCATGGTGGAAGGGGAAGCAAACACGTCCTTCTTCACATGATGATAGGAAGATGTGCAGAGCAAAAGGGGGAGAAGCCCCTTATAAAACCATCAGATCTCATGAGAACTCATTCATTATCACGAAAAGAGCAGCATGGGGGTAACTGCCCTCAAGATTCAGTTACTTCCCACTGGGTCACTCCTGTGAGGCATGGCGATTATGGGAATTACAATTCAAGATGAGATTGGGTGGGGAGAGAGCCAAACCATATCACCAATCTCCAGCCCTATCCCCTCTCCTAAGGTTCCCAGGTAGGACTGATAGTTTCAACTGTCTAATCCCATGGTTGATTCCTCTGGCAATCAGCCTTCATCCTGAAGCTATTTAGGGGCCCACCAAGAGTCACCTTATTAGCATAAACTCAGGTACAGTTGAAAGGGGCTTGTTATGACTAATAAAAGATATTTCTATTAGCCCTATCACTAGGAAATTCAGGGTTTTAGAAGCTCTGTGTCAGGAACCTGGGACAAAGACCAAATATTTATTTCTTATTGTTTCACAGATGTCTACGGATTGCTGCTTATATTAGCATTTTAGTGACAAAACAGTAATGCCACTAAAGTATTGCTCACTGATATTTTTCTAATCAATAAAGTACATTGTATCAATGGTAAAAATATACACCACTCCCTCCATTCCATAGGATTCAGTAAAGTTACTTTCACATTAAATGTTAAAATGCTGATCATAAACATTTATGTTTTTCCTGAGTTGGCTCTCAGCCAGAAAGGGTGGCTCACCACCAGTTTAATGTCACTAGTAGCCACATGTGTTTCCTGGAAATGTAAATTCTTGCACTTATTAAAGCAAAATTCTCCTTAGGGTACTATAAACAGATGTTGTGGAGGCATTACCCACATCAGCAGAGAAAACTTTCCTCTTCTTGCTCCATCAAAGAAGTTACATTGGCGATAAGCTGGGGTTCATTTATTCCTTCACTTAACAAATACTTATGAGTACACGGCACTGGGATAGTCCTTGGAAATAAGAGATTAAACAGGAGTGATATGGTCTTTACCCTTGTTAAAAGGAAAACCTTCAGATAAACGTGACAGAGTTTAATTGAACAAAGAATGATTTGTGAATTGGGCATCGCCAAACCAGAACAGGTTCAGAGACATTCTGGCATTGCCACGTGGTTGAAGAAGAGTTATAAACAGAAAAAGGAAAGTGACATATAGAAAACAGAAATGAGGTACATAAACAGCTAAATTGGTTACACCTTGGTGTTTGCATATTTGAACATGATTTAAACAGTTGGCCATCTTTGATTGGCCAAAACTAGGTGATTGGTACAAGAGTAGGTTACAGCCTGTTTACACATCCAGTTGGGTTACAGTTCACTATGTAGGCAGAGACCTTTAGTCTGAAATTAAAATATGTAACGAGGAAGCTTTAGGTTAAACTTAATTTAACACCTTCAGTGACTTTACACACTGAGGTGAAATACAACAACATACAAATGAAACAATTACAGATAGAGTTAGTCTATGAAGGAAACACTCTCAGTGCTGAGATAGTGAACTGTGGGGGTAGGCATGGAATCACCTGATGGTCAAGGAAATCTTCTCTGAAGAGGTGACATTTCAGCCTGATCTGAAGGATGGGAAGCCTTATGAGGAGTATATAATCAGGCCCTGGGACAGAGTGTTGGAAAGCATGAGGTGGGAGAGGGAAAGGTTGGAGAGTGGTAAGCTAAAGGGAGAGAGGCACAATGCACAGCTGAAGAAGAAGATAGAGACCATCCTTGCAGGAAGGTAGAGACCATCCATGCAGGAAGGCAGGGGCCATATGATGCAGGAAGGCAGAGACCATCCAGGCAGGAAGGCAGAGATCATCCAGACAGGAAGGTAGAGCCATCCATGCAGGAAGTTGGAGATCATCTATGCAGGAAGGTAGAGACCACAGGCAGGAGGGTAGAGACCATCCATGCAGGAAGCCAAAGACCATATGATGCAGGAAGGCAGAGACCATCGAGGCACAAAAGCAGAGAACATCCAGGCAGGAAGACAGAGACCGTATGATGCAGGAAGGCAGACAATCCACACAGGAAGGCAGAGGCCATCCATTCAGGAAGGTAGAGACCATCCAGGCACAAAAGCAGAGATCATCCATGCAGGATGGCAGAGACCATCCATGCAGGAAGCCAAAGACCATATGATGCAGGAAGGCAGAGACCATCGAGGTACAAAAGCAGAGACCATCCAGGCAGGAAGACTTTACCTTGTTAAGTCATGGTAAGGAATTGTGAAGACTTTACCTTGTTAAGTCATGATAAGGAATCGTGATTTTTAAGTACAATAAGAGATCATTAAAATGCGGGGAAGGACACTGTTTAGGGAATATGCTGTGAATAATGGGCTGCAAGCCTGGAATTGGGATGGGTGGTTTAGTGGTATAATGGATGTGAATCACACCTCAAGTATGCAGCAGAAATGTAACTCAGAATCTTTTCTCTAAAAATTTAGCTTCCACATTCTTCTGGGTAGTAGAAACTTTATCTAGAGTTTAGCTTGTATAGATTCTAGACAATTGAAGACAAATGCAGTTACTTCAGTGTTTACTTTATCATTTTAGGGCTTCACTGTTCCTCCTTCTCCTCTTTCCCTGAGGGCTAGTCGGGGTTTTGGGGTTTATTTACACACCCTCAGGGCCCTGGGGAGCTGGATTCTGCTCCATGGACAGCATCAGGAAGCCCAGCAGCTTCCCTGAGATGAAGTCTCTGTTGGATTTTTATCATATTTTCTTCCTCTCGCCAGGTTCTTGCAAATCAATAGACCCTAGATTATTGAGACTACCAACTCTATTATGAATTTAAAACTGTCTGCTAAGAAACTCAGTTGAATTTTGTCTTTTCTCTGCATTGAGGTAGGTACAAATGCAGGTCACTATGCGACAAACTGCAACAAGAAAAAAACATTGCAAATTATTCCAAATGTTATCTGTGTACACTTTTTTTTTTTCCTGGTGAAGCGTTGAATATTTTCTTATGCTGTCTCCCAGTCAACTGCTCACCTCCCACCTCATTGTCTGGCAGCAGGGAGCTGGGGCAGAAAAATAGCAAATCTATTCTTTTTGTGGATACGTTCTTTTCATGGACATGCTCATGAGGCATCCATTGCATCAGGGAAGATTAGGACATCATAGCAGGGAATGCAAAGAGGAAGAAGCTTCTTTGTTCTGCTTTGAAGTATTAAAATAAGATCTTAAATATCAAAACAATAGCAATGTCTTGAGAGAAAATGATGCTCTGAACCTCTATGAGCTAAGGCCCTGGACTAAACAGTAGGCAAAGACGACGGGTCAGCAGAAGCTTTCTCCACCCCTAGAAAGCGGGTAAGGATTTCCCAGGCTACAAGGGCAGAGGCAAAGGGAAGAATGGAGCCCAGGACCCATCGCAGAAGGTGGAGAGTTGTTGCTTCCAGAAGGGAGTGAGGGAAGGAGCAGAGTGAGGCCTGGTTTTCTGTCAGGGGAAATAGTACTCCCCCGTGTGCACCCCTCACACCTTGAAGTACCAGGGGGTGGGGAAAGACAGAATGCAGATGAAGAAAGGAGATCCTCAGGTCAGAGTTAGGTATCAGTTACAGCTTGGAGGCAGGGCAGGCATTTAGTTAAAAGGGTGAGGGCTGGGGACTTTGTTTTTCCCGGAATGTGAGTTTCAGGAAAGCCTGGGTGTCAGTGTTGTATGAGAAGATCAGGTCAGGAGAAATGAAGTGCATGGTTGGTAGAGAAGACAGATAATCAGAGGGACTTAGGTCTTGGGCAGGAACAGGGAACAGGACTGGGAGGCTTCGTAGGCTTACGTGACCCCAAGGGTTCCACTTCCAGTCACCTGGGAAGGACCTGGGTCTCCAGAGGAGCCTGATGACTCCTAGCAGCAGCCTCCTGTGACTGAGAGGGCACGAACGAGCTTATGGGCTCTAAGATGAGAATAACAGTCATGGGCAATGAGTAGTTCCACATCCTCAGAGTGCCTTGTGCTTTGCCTGGTGCCTACAAGGTACATGGGAAATAGATAATGAGTGAACAAAAATGTGGCTTCCAATTGAATTAGTTTGCTAGGGCTGCCATAACAAAGTACCCCAAACTGGGTGGCCTGAACAACAGAAAGTTATTGTCTCACATTTCTGGAGGCTGGACATCTGAGGTCAAGGTGTTGGAGGGTTGGTTCCTTCTGAGGGCTGTAAGGAAGACACTGTTCCCTGCCTCGCTGCTTAGCTTCTGGTAGGTGGCTGTCACTTTGCGTTTGTTAGCTTGTAGGCACATCACCCCGCTCTCTGCCTTTGTGTTTAGTGCATTCCCTCTGTGTCTCCATCTTCATAAGGTCTCCCACCATATTGGATTGGGAGCCCATCCTGCCCCGTGAGACCACGGCTTACCAAATTACATCTGCCATGACCCTGTCTGATGGGTCATATTCTGAGGAAGTGAGGGTGAAGACTTCAGCATCTGAGTTTTTTCAGGGACACAATTTAACCTGTGACACTTGTCTCCAGCTCCTTTTCTGCTGTATGGTCTGAACATCATCATTTGAACTACTGCTATCATGTATGGAGTTAGTTTCACACTCTCATGTGTAAAAATGTAGCTTTTTAAGTTTCCCTTTAGCTTTACTAGATTTCTACCACTAGTCACTACGGTAACTGGTACAGGAAGCCCAATCTAGTCATGCCCAGGTCAACTCAGTTCAATTCAGTAATTTCTCAATCTGTTTGGGTTTAAGCTCAGTCACATTCACGTATTTCCCACTCCCCTCCACTCCTTGGTGGGGCAAGACTGTTCTTCCCTCTGTGGGGACATTACAATGCAGTGGCACTGAGGACATGCTTGGATTTATGGTCATTTGAGCTGACTTTCATGTTCTGTGTGCTGTCTGGTCTTGATCATCGGCTTCTGGTGAAGACCCCCCACCAGCATTTGCTGAAGCAGGTTGGGCCCACATGTTGGGACCACGCTGCCAGCCATAGCTGCATCTCACACTGACGTCCGTAAGACTCCATCAAGCTCTTTCCCTGGAGCATGGCCAGGATTTGCTCTCCCCACAACTGCTGGGATGTACGGGATCCTGGAAAGGTGCTCTGTAGCCCAGCGTTCTCGACTCTTCAAGTGGTAACTGATCCTCTGTGGGTTTATCTGCAGGGCTTTCCAATGTGCCAGAGCTCCAAGTAGAAAGTCACCACCTGCCTCTTTTATTCCTGGATTTCCTGAAACATACTTGAGAGTTCAGCTGTCTGTTTTCACAGGATTCGTTGTTTACAGATTGTTATTTCTTAGTGTACCTTTAGTGAGCTGTAAGCCTCCTGTTCACCTTTGCATCCTCTCTACCCAGCACAGTGTCTGACACATTGAAAATGTTTATTAAAAATCTGTTGAATGAATGATGCTGGAAAGCTACCTTCTGGAGAGAATATGTGACATCTGCGGTGGATGCTATGTCTTAGAAGTTACAATGTAGTGGATAAATCATGGGCCCTGGAAGCAGAGTGGATCCTCATTTAGATGCCAGCCTTGCCGTCTGCTCACTGCACGACCTCGGGCAAGTGACTTGAGCTCTCTAAGCCTTAGCTTTCTTATAGATGGGAAACAACTTCATAGGTTGGGATCGGGTGTAAATTATATAATGTATATAAAGTACTTAGCATGCCTCCTGCTGCTTAAGTAAGCACACTGTAAAAGGATGCTTTTATTATTACATGACAGTGCTTTCTTTAGCTTCTGGTAACTCCTCAGAGCTTACAGATAAAATGGTTACCATGAGCTCCAATGAGAGACCAATGTTGCTTTGCCTTAAGTCCATGCTTGGCTAGTAGTTGAGTTGGGTGGATCAAACTGAACCCTTGCAGACTCTGGAAAGGAGGAGTGAGAGTAGCCATGGCTGACACCTCCATGTTGGGTCCCCTGAGAGCCATGGCCATCTTGGGTTTGACACTTGCAGGTCAGCCTAAAGGATGCACGATCCTGGCAGCTGCTCATGTGTTCAGAGAGAGGGAGAACAAAGTTGTTATGGTTGAAAAACAAAACCACCTTTTTTTTTTTTTTTTCTTAGAAGGAATCAGAAGGTATCAGAAGGTGGATCTGGACTTCAAGTTCCAGAAGCATCAGAGATAGACTGGAAGATTCTAGGCTGTTGGGGAGGAAAAAGATGTATTTTCCTGGCAGGAGTTCCTTTTGGGATGTAGGGTATAAACTACTCTATGGTCACATGCTCTTATCACGTAATGAAACAGTGGAATCTCGTTCTCTTCTGTCCATTTTTCTTTTCTTTGCCAACTATGTACAGAAAGGCCTGGGTGGGGTGGGGAGCGATGACATCACTATATTCTGTCTCTAGGTTGAGCAGAAGCCAAGTGGAAGGCTGGCTCCTATTTTCCTCAATTAGGTCTCACTTCATTGGGGAAATTTTCCAATGTCATTCTATTCTGTGCGCCATGCTTTTATTTTTATGGAGGAAACTGAAAGGAGTCTATCAAGTCTGAAGTGGTAGGTGAGTTGTCATAGAATACTGACCTCCTTGTTTCTGAAATGCACCAGGGGAAAATAAAGCTATTCACAACTGGTACCCACACACCAAAAATCAATCTTATGTTCAGAGTGGAGTTTAATGGAATAAGCAGCTAAACAGAAGGCTGCTTCTGCAGCCAACTCCTGCAACAACTTGCTGCCTCGGTTTTCTTGATCGTAAAATGGGGATGAGAATAACAATCCCAATTAAATTACCGTTAGTTATTTCAACTCCTAATAGCAGTAACTGACAGCATTTTTTCGAGTGTGATGTGCCAGGTGCTGTCCTTCATAGCCATCCTCAGAGGTAGGTTTTATCATTTCCATTTTACAGGTAGAAGAAACTGAAACAAAGAGAAGTTAACTAACCTAAGTTTGCATAGCCAGGAAGTGCAGGACCAGGACTTGGACTCAGGCAGTCTGACCCAGGTCAGCCTGTCCCTAATCATACTTTCATCTGGGCTTAATAATAAAGACCTGCAAAGACTGCTTGCTGGTGAGTAGTATGAGGTCATCTTCTGTAAAAGTGAAATGATACAGGAAAAGTGAATTTTCCTAATAAGGGAAGCCTTATTCTAATATTAGCCATTTGACAAAATATTTTCATGAACATCTCTTTTCATCTTTTTTTTTTTTTTTTTTTTTTTTTTTAGACAGAGTCTCACTATGTCACCTAGGCTGTAGTGCAGTGGCCCAATCTCGACTCACTGCAAGCTCCGCCTCCTGGGTTCACACCATTCTCCTGCCTCAGCTCCCGAGTAGCTGGGACTACAAGCACCCACCACCATGCCCGGCTAATTTTTTTTTTATTTTTAGTAGAGAGGGGGTTTCACTGTGTTAGCCAGGATGGTCTCGATCTCCTGACCTTGTGATCTGCCCGCCTTGGCCTCCCAAAGTGCTGGGATTACAGGTGTGAGCCACTGCACCCGGCCTTTTCCTCTATTCCTAAACAGAGTGTGCAAAAAGTGACATAGCCATTTATACCCTGACGTGTGTAACCTATCCTGTGAACCATGTGCCAAACCTGTTCCGATGCCTTGCCGGCACCCCCAGGCACTTCCATCTCCTACTAACCAATGTTAAAAGCGGGGGGAAAAAACCCTCAGCGAGTTAAGTTTAGCAGAGTTTAATTGAGAAAAAACCAATTTGCAAATTGGGTAGCTCTCAAAACCAGAACAGGTTCTAAGAACTCTGGCCAGCAACACGGTCAGGCAGTATTTATGGATGGAAAGCGGAAGTGAGGTGTACAGCTTAATTGGTTACAGCTTGTGCTTGCCTTATTTGAATCCGTTGGTTGCCTGTGAATGACTGAAACTCAGCTGCTGTAATGGGCTGAGACTCAGCTGTTTGTTACAAAAGTATATTCCTAAATTAGGCTTTCAGTTAGTTTCCACACTAAGCCAGGCAGCCGTTCCTTGCTCTTTATGAAGGACCCAATTGCAGAGGCAAGCTCAGGCTAAATTTAGATCAATTTAACATGAAGGAGACACGTATTGATACTGACCCATTTTTCTGTTTATATAACTGAGGCCCAGAGAGGTTAAACAACTGGCTCTGGGTCACAGAGCCTGGATTGAGCCTGGACTTTCACTTAAGCATTTTGGCTCCAGGGCCCTGTGCGCTTCCTGACCGACATTCTGAATTATGACACTGTGGCGTCTCCATGGCGTTCTCGTGGCAATGACCACCTTTGCTCTTTATTGATCCTTGATCCTTGGCTCTGTGCCAAATACTGTGCTAGAAATGCTAGAATGAGCTTGTCCAACCCGCAGCCTGTGGGCCGCATGCAGCCGAGGATGGCTTTGAATGTGGCCCAACACAAATCCGTAAACTTTCTTAAAACATTGAGATTTTTTTTTTCTTTTTAGGTCATCAGCTATCATTAGTGTTAGTGTATTTTACGTGTGGTCCAAGACAACTCTTCTTCTTCCAGTGTGGCCCAGAGAAGCCAAAAGATTGGACATCCCTGTGCTAGAAGCTCGATGTGCTGCATCTCACTCAACCCACTCCACAATTCCTCTGAATTAGGTATTGCTGTAAAACTGTTTTAGAGCTCAGGGAACAAAGACTTAGAGAAGTTAACTAACTTGCCCAAAGGCACATAGCTAATGAGTGGCAGAGTTAAGGTTCAAGTTAATAGATACAGCACCAAAACTTGTGTTCTTTCAACTACGCAAATCTGCTTCTCCATACTGGCCTAAATAAAACAGATGTTCATGATTGCTGGTGATTCACACGAGGTTTGCCCTCCCGGGGGGCTGGGCATAAGCTCCTTTGCTACCTTCTTTCTGCTCAGCTGCGTCTACCTTCTCCAGAGTTCCAAGTCTTGGCCTCTCTCGCTCAGCAGTTTCCTGGCCTGGTGGGATGCATACAGACTGAGCTGTGCTGGTCAGTGCTGGTTATATCCAGTTCACCCTCAGGCTGAGTCTGTCATTCAGTAATTTTGCAAGATGACCTAAGACCTGGTCCCCATCCCCACCTCTGTTCTTTCACTGGGGCAGCAATTTAGTATTTTTAAAAAATCTGTTGGGAACCATTATTAGATAGTGCAATTCACAGATACACAGAGACCTTGAGTGTAGTCACGTGCTCCTTTGCGCAGTAGCACTAGGGTTATTGTTTCTAAGAGGAACAGGGTAAAATTCATGCTAATAAAGGGATATGCCTTCTTCATATGGAATCAGACAATGTTGTCTTCATAGAAAAATTAGTCCTCATGCAGCAGGCATAAACCTTTAAGTTTGAATTAGGGTGTTGAAGAATGCAGGCTCATTTGGTCCTGGGAGCCCACCCAGGTCGGGTTCGTTGTGAACACGGTCATCCTGGTTCCCATGGTTCTTAGGTGTGGTGATTCTCTGCTGCCTCTGGGCTGTGCTTGACACATAGACAACTTTGGCTTTGATTCTAGTCCAACTTGCCATGATGCACTATGCAATCATTTTTCTCTGGAGTCTTCTTGCTTTTCCATTGTGGCTGCCAGGACTTGGCTCATTTTTGCTTTTATAACCCACAGAACAATTGATCTCTGTTCCTTTCTTTTCTTCCTTCTTTCTTTGTCCCACCTTCTCTCCCTCCCTTTCACCCTTTTCTTCTCTCTTTCCCTTCCACTCTTCAACACAAACCTGAAGGAAAATATCTAAAAATAAGGAAATTCTGATCCCTTTACATTTTTTGTAGAAACCCTATTTATATTTACCAAATATGACTTCTCTACGGGCTTAGGCTTTTAAGACAAAAGGCAGACATATTTGCAGGCCACTTCTGTTTTCTACTCTGCCACATGTTTCCTACTGACTATGGATGTACTTTGGAGATATTGCAGATTTGGTTCCAGACTGCTGCAATAAGGCAAAAATCTCAATACAGGGAGTACATGATTTATTTTTGCTTTTCTAGTGCATGTAAGTTATGTTTATACTATACTGTAGTCTATTAAATGTTTAAGAGCATTATGTTGAAAAAACAATGTACATACCTGGATTAAAAAATATTTTGTTGCTAAAAAATACTAACAATCATCTGAACATTCAGCGAGTCACAATCATTTTGCTGGTGGAGGGTTTTGCCTGCTTGTTGATGGCTGCTAACTGATTGGGGTGGTGGTTGCTGAAGGTTGGGTGGCTATGGAAAGTCCTCAAAATAAGACAATAATGAGGTCTGTCATGTTGACTGACTCTCTTTCACAAAAGATTTCTCTGTAGCTTGTGATGCATTTAATAGCATTTTAATCACGTAGTAGAACTTCTTTCAAAATTGCAGTCAGTCCTCTCAAATCCTGCCACTGCTTTATCAATTACCTTTAAGTAATATTTGAAAATTTTTGTTGTTATTTTGGCAACGTTCACAGCATCTTCAGGAATAGATTTCATCTCAAGAAGCTACTTTCTTTGTTCATCCATAAAAAGCAACTCCTCATCCTTTCAAGTTTGATCATAAGATTGCAATTCATTTTATGGGTCTAATTCTAGTTCTTTTGCTATTTCTACCACATCTTCAGTTATTTCCTCCACCGAGGTTCTGAACCCTTCCAAGTAATCCATGAAGGTTAGAATCAACTTCTTCCAAACTCCTGTTAATGTTGATATTTTGGCCTGTTTTTGTGAATCACAAATGTTCTTTATGGCATGTAGGATGGTGAATCCTTTTCAGAAGGTTTTCAATATACTTTACCCAGATCCACAAGAGGAATCACTATGGCAGCTATGGCCTTATAAAATGTATTTCTTAAATAATGAAACTTGAAAGTCAAAATTACTCATTGATCCATGGGCTACAGAATGGATGTTATGTTGGCAGGCAAGAAAACAACATTAATCTCCTTGTACATCTCCATCAGAGCTCTTGCGTGACCAGGCGCATTGTCAATGAGAAGCAATATTTTGAAAGGAATCTTTCCATTCTGAGAAATAGGTCTCAACCAGGAGCTTAAAATAGTAAACCATGCTGTAAAGAGAAGTGCTGTCATCCAGGCCTTGTTTTTCTATTTATAGGGCACAGGCAAATTAGATTCAGCATAATTCTTAAGGGCCTTAGGATTTTTAGAATGGTAAATGAGTCTTGGCTTCAACTTAAAGTCACCAGTTGCATAGCCCCTAACAAGAGAGTCAGTTTGTTCTCTGAAGCTCTGAAACCAAGCATTGACTTCACCTCTCTAACTAGGCAAGTCCTAGATGGCATCTTCTTCCAATATAAGGCTGTTTCATCTACATGAAAGATCTGTTGTTTAGGGTAATTACTGTCATCAATAATCTTAGCTAGACCTTCTGGTTAACTCTCTGCAGTTTCTGCATCGGCACTTACTGCCTCACCTTGCACTTTTATGTTGTGAAGACAGCTTCTTTTCTTAAACCTTGTGAATCAATCTCTGCTAGCGTCACACTTTTCTTTTGTAGCTTTCTCACTTTTCTCAGCCTTCATAGAATTGAAGAGTGTTAGGGCCTTGCTCTGGGCGAGGCTTTGGTTTAAAGTGTTGTGGCTGACTTGATCTTCTTTCTAGACCACTTAAACTTTCCCATCTCAGCAGTAAGGCTGTTTTGCCTTGTTGTCATTTATGTTTTCACTGGAGTCACACTTTTAATTTCCTTCCAGAACTTTTCCTTTGCATTCAAAACTTGGCTGTTTGGCCCAAGATGCCTAGCTTTTTGCTCATCTTGGCTTTCAACATGCCTCCCTCAAGAAGCTTAATCATTTCTAACTTTTGATTTTGATGCCTGTAATTCCAGCACTTTGGGAGGCCAAGGAGAATGGATCACTTGAGATCAGGAGTTTAAGACCAGCCTGTCCAACATGGTGAAATCCCGTCTCTACCAAAAATACAAAAATTAGTCAGGTGTGGTGGTACATGCCTATGGTTCAATTACTTGAACCCAGGAGGTGAAGGTTGCAGTGAGCTGAGATCACACCACTGCACTCCAGCCTGGGCGAGAGATTGAGAATCTCTTTCAAAAAGTAAACCAAAAGAAAAATAAATAAAGTGAGATATGTGCAACTCTTCCTTTAACTTGAACAATTAGAAGCCATTATAGGATTATTCATTGGCTTAATTTCAGTATTGTTGTGTCTCAGGGAATAGGGAGACCAGAGGAGAGGGGAGAGAGGGGGGAATTGCCAGTTGGTGGAACAGTCAACACAGACAACTACTGAGTAAGTTCACCACCTTCTATCATAGGTACAGTTTGTGGTGCCCCAAAATAATGACAATAGTAACATCAAAGATCACTGGGCGTGGATTACCATTGTGGGAGGGGAAGAAGGTGACAGCATCCCAGTCACTTCATGAGATTCAGCCAAGACAGTTAGAAGGACCTTGGTTATCTTGGGATGCCAGCAGATGTGGAGGGAATCTACAGACCAGCTGTGGCCAAGAGGATTTCTCATCCCTTCAGACCTCATTAGCACTGAGGTCTGAAAGTACATAGCACTTACCTCCCTCCCATAGGTGGGCAAATAGCCTAAAGGACAGGAGAGAGGGTGTTCCACATTTATTTGTCCAGCCAGATCTATCGAATAAGCCTATGTGGCAGCCAGGACATTTTTTTTTTCATTTTCCTTTTATACAAGAATGAATGAGATAGTTATTGCAATTGAAAAGCTCAAAGTTCAGCATAAGAAACAGAATTTTATGCAGAAAATTATAGTCCTTAGGGCTATGTGCATGTGTACGTGTGTATGTGTGTGTTGACTATTTTCTTACATTTCTAATGTCTCTGCCCCAGCCTTCTTGAGGATACTGGAAATATTCTGCCCTGCTTGCCACCTCTCACCTCCTCTTTCCTGGAGCGGGAGCAGTGACTTACCTGTCTGCTGGGAAGGGGAGAAATTAACATCCACTGCTCCACATGGGAAAGAAGGATGTGTTAAGTTCAAGGTCCCCATTCTCAAATGGCCCTTTTTCTTTCTCTTTGAAAACAGCTTCCTCTTAGCAGGTACGCACGCATGCATTCTCTGTGTGACAAGAGATTTACTCTGTCACGGGAGGCCTGAAGTGCTCCAGCAGCTCTGGGTGGCCAGGTGAGTAAGTCAGGACAAAGACAGGATGAGTGTACTGGGGGTGTGTGGCATATTAGGAAGCTCGTTTGGCTGCAGGTGCATCGCTTTTCCGCATCCAGCATCATCTGTTATGTAATGAAGCTGATATTGTGAGCTCCATCTCTCAGACTCATGCACATTTCTCAATTGATTCCAAAAGCACAGGGGAGGGGTGTCATTTGTAGTTTCCCTTAAATCCTATCACAGGATGAGCACGATAACAGAAATATGAACAAAGGGCTATGGGGTCAAAGAGGAGGGAGTACTAGTCAAGAAAGCCTTCACAGAAAAGGTGACAATTGAACTGGGGCTTGAATGGAAGGCATTAGCCTGATGTGACCCAGGAGCCTGACAGCCCATCTGATTGTTTTTTTGTCCCCACCTCAGCCTTAGTGCAGAGCAGGGGACCCAGCAGGGGCTTCATAGCTGTCTGTGGAATAGAGAGATGACAACCCCTGGAGAACGTTCTCTGAGAGGGATGGAGGAGTCCTGGGAAACATGGGAGGTCCGCCCTTCTGTCACACATAACCTACCACCTCCGATGGCCTGAGGGCCACATGAATGGTGCATAGCAAGAAGCACAGGGCCCTGCCCCATGACTGACCTCACAGGAGGATAGCATGCAAAGCTCTGGGTGGAAGAAACTCAGAAGGCAGAGACAGCGGGGTGGAGTGTGAGGAAAATCTAGGACTGAAAGTTCCGAAGTCAAGAAAATGCAGGAGCTTAACATGAAGGGCTTTGAAAGAAGTTGTGTGCTTGGAAGGGAGACCAAGGAGAGCAATTCAGTTTACATGGAGTCAAGACTTTTCTTGATACAGAATGCCAACTTTGTTAGAGGATTTCTCCTGGGAATTGGTGGTGGGTAAAACATTAAAGGACTCAAGGAAAACCCAGTGCAAAGGCAGACAACCAACTTTCGTGGAAAACCAAGGACTAGAAAATTATTATCGAAAATTTGTTTTCTTGTGGTTAATCATTCCACATTTGAGAGCTGGTGGTTTTGCATGGATGTAATTAGGGATTACATTTTCTAGAGGCCATTTTTCATGTCAAGCTGACAGTGACTTCAAAGACTAGGGAGGATGGAACTTCATGGAGAGAAAAAGAAGTGCCATGCTGACACAGTGAAGGGGATTTGACAAAAGCACCCTCCTGCATCATCAGCTTAAAAGTATCAGTAAACATGAGCTAATTTTTGAAATATAGTGGCAACTCTGTGATAACACACTCTTTGGGATCTCCAAGTGACTTGGCTGTGTGGAACTTTGCTGGTTCAGTCCAAGTTCACATAATCTCTCTCTCTCTCCTCCAGTACATACTGGTATTAAAAATAGTCTCTATCCTAACAGGGGAAGAGGACGATAACAATACAGTGTGGCAAGTGTTGCGGAAGGGGTAAGAATAGGATGCTAGAGAACGGGGGCCTAACCAAGCCCGGAGGAAGGTCACTGAAGGCTTTCAAAGAGGCCGCAATGTCTGAGACGAGCTACAAGAGGAGTTACTGAGATTTATTACTTGGTGGTGGCTGTTAAAGTCTTCCTTGGAGCTAATGCTTTGAATCTGCCCTTCTGTTTATGTCACTCCTAGCTCTTGACTTTTGACCACCTGCCTTACACATCTGTTTGGGACTATTAATATCATCAGTATCAGCAGTGTCCTGGCTCCTCTGTACCCACTTCCTCACCCTTGATTGTCTCAGCTGGCCCTCGTGATGCCTGTGTGACAACTGACCATGGGTACCTGGTATGACCCACAGCCTTGTTCCGTTTAGGCCCCTTGTGTATTAATTAGGCTGTCCCAGACTTGAGGACCAAAGCCATGCTCCAGGATCGGAAGGCTATGTGAAAGTCACTGGAATTAAGGGGACAGCAGATGTCTCAGCAGCTGTGCAGTCAAGACTCCTGGAGATCTGGGACATGGTTCTGCAGTGATCAGCTTGGCATTTCCTTATAATAGAGGCTCTGGCTCCTGGCTCCAGTGACTCTCTTGTGCTTGACGCTTAGCCTGTCAGTCTTGGAGCTGTCACTGCCTCTGCTGCTGCTGTTTTCCTCTGCTGTGGCTGTTTTCCCCTGCTCCTTCTTCCCCCCATCTCTTGCATTTGAGCATCCTCAAGGAATTGCTTCCCCAAATTCTGGGTCTAGCTGGCATCGCTTGAGTAGCAGCTTTTCTTTTCTTTTATTTTTTTGTTATATTATTTTACCAACGTCTATATTAAAGACACAGAGTAGCAGCTTTTCTTGATACAAATATGACAGTGTATGTGCCAGGAGCCACCCCATGTCTGTCTTGCCTAGAAGGGGACCCGGGGCATGGCGGCATCCTAGGTCTCCACCTAGGACTGTCTGGTCCGGGGGAGGAGTTTCTATTCCTGACCACACCCTTGGTGCCAGAATGTCCAAGTATTCTGATCACAGCTCACAGAGTTTAACCTGTACTAGGATTTCGACAAGATTCTCTACCTTGCATCTCCAGTCTTGATTTCATCCTCATTGTGACATCATAGCTCACTGCCATGAACATTTTATTAGGTTGGTGCAAAAGTAATTACGGTTTTTGCCATTAAAGGTAAAACCTAATACCTTCTCAAGCTATTATTCTTCTAAAACAACACAATCATGCCTTAGGATGGACCATGAGGGCTACTTTTTTCTAGGCTTGGTGATTGGCCAGCCCTGCCTCGAAGACTCTCAGCCTGCCCATCCATGGCTCAGCTTTGACTCCTCACATGCTCTGGGCACTTCCTTACTCGCTGGGCTTTCTTTCACTTCAGCAGACTTCATCTTACTCCTATCACTCTATTTGTCACAGTTCTATGTTATATTTCTTTTTAAAAATTTACATCATATCACCAATTTTCATCTTTTTCTTTTTAAGTTTTATGAATATTTTACTTTATTTGTAGAGACAGAGTCTCACTATGTTGCCCAGGCTGATCTCAAACTCCTGTATGCACATGATCCTCCTGCTTTGGCCTCCCAAAGTGTTGAGATTATAGGCATGAACCACTCCACCCAGACAGTTTTTATATTTTAAAATGGGAAATAGAAAGCCCCAAGCTAAGGGTGTAGCCCCGGGTCTATCCCAGGCATAGACAATGTAGGCTAACTGCAAAGAGCCCAGATCCCCCATACAATCCATACGATCTTCCATCCTGTTCCTGGAAAGCCTTCTTCTAGGTTGCGAAGTCAGCCATCTGGGACAGCCACACCACATGACACTCTTTTGGAAACTCTGCACAGATGAAGACTAAAGATTCCATCCCGAGGGCAATAAGTCCAGCCTCAAAAGTAACTCAGTAGAGCTACTGGATGTGACTGAGTCTTTAAAGGCCATTCAGGGTCTACGCTAAGGTGATTTTTGACCATCATAGGAGGTCTCCAACTTTCTGCTATTGGCCAGGTCTGCAAGCAGCATACACTATGAACTGAAGGGGATATGGCAGTGTTTTTCTAATTTCAGTCTTTCATAGGCTCATCTTCATCATTTTGACTTTACATCACCTAGACTATGATTTATATTTATTATTATGCTATTATTATTAACTTGTTTAAATCTACTGAAACAACTATAATTTTCACTTTAATCTTATTATAGTAAGTAGTATCTGTGAAATCATATTTTTGATATATTACTTATATTTTTCCTAATTAATATTAAATACATTCAGAACAATTATAATAAAATATTGGCTTGTGTACACGTTAAGCATTAAGTCCTCTTGTATACCTACATGGGGACACATACCACACTTTGTAAAACACAGCCATAGAGGGCCTTTAAGTGACTGGAATGGAACACTTTTTATGTCAGCAGACTCCATTCTATGCAACTGATTCACCTCCACTTGAGAGGACTTCCAGGGGATTCTCCTTGATGCAGCTATTCCTGATGCTTTGTCATTGTGGAAACCAAGGTCACTTTCACCAGGAACTTTAGTTCTTTACATGTGACAGACTTCAAACTCTCTCAGCTCAACAAATATTCGCTTGCTCACTATATGCAAGGTGCCATGCAAGGTGCTATGGATGGAGCATTCACTCATGGCCCTACCTCTAAGCAGCTCCCTTCCTTTGTGATGTTACAAGGAAAGCATATTTCCAGAGGACGATGGCAAAGGAATTCAAGTTCCAGTTACTATGATATGATGCTGTGCCAGAGACCCCACTGAGGAAGTCTGTGGTTTAGGCTGGAGGTCTAAAGGGAACCTCTCCCTCCCCTAAAACCCAAACCTTCTGACCACTCTTCAGCCCATCAAAGGATAGAAAATGAAACAGAGCAGAGGAGAGAAGAGGAGAGAGAGATAGACGGCTAGACCTCCTCAGGTCCATTTACATCTGCCACAAGGTCTAGTCATGTCCTAGAATTTCTAGTTCAGAGTCTCCCACCACCATCCCTGCATGGGGAGCAAGAAGAAGGGATGACGGAGAAGCCTATCTGGAGAAAGTGGCATTGAAACAGATCCCTCAAGGGGGGTAATGTTTCCAAATTCATAAGTGGATTTAAAGCCCCCTTTAAGGACAGAAATGTTAGTTCTTTCTGCCATTACCTCTCTGGTCAGCCTCCATTCATCTGGTATCTAAGTAGAAATTAAGTCCATAAATATCCACAACAGATAATTATTATGGTAGGGATCCCTGGAACAATCTCCGTTATGGCCTGGGTAGCTCTTTGAAAATGCCACTGTGCAATGAGACTTCCTGTCTTTGGTCACCAGTCTGTCTTGTAGAGTAGGAAAAGTATGTAGCTTAGATATGACCCTGGTTAATGCAGGATTGGAATACTGCAGTTTGATTTTGTGCCAATGCCATGATAAGCATATTACTGCATGACTGTCTCCCAGCTGTATATGTATGTTTTGTAAGCCTGTATTTGAAAGTGTCTCTCAGCAACAGTCAGGACCATACTCAGCTGGTCTCATTTGAGGAGAAACCCAATGCCCATCTCTTGGGGTCAGCTTAAACCAACAGAATCTGTGTTGGGTCCGAGTCACTGCTGTTCTACCTGTTGGGACTCCATGAAATGTTAAGATGGCATCACCTGCCCCTTTCTGCCATCAGTGTGAGCATAACTCTGCCTAGGTGGTAAAAAATTATAACCCTGAACTCCTAATTTCATCTGGGGACACTTCTTTTTCCTCTCCTCTGGGTCTGGGGAGAATAGGAAGTAGAATGAAAGCTTAATTGGTTTTTTGCTTGCACTGTGAGTCTGGCTCTTTTTGTAAACTCCCATTAGATAGAAGAAAAAGAACCCACTTTATTTCTGCCACAGGAATGAGCAAATTAGTCCTTAAGCAGATGAATGCAACATCGACTCTGTCACCAGCTCACCAGCTGTCTAAAGAGAATGGATGATTCTTTAGACAACAACAACAAACACAGCACTTCATACACTTGTGACAGACTCAACTGGAAGTTGTCTGCAACCTAGCAATTGCTAAAGGCTACTCGAGACATCTGTCACTTGAAAGAGATAGTCTAAGGGACACGCTCCACATCACTTTCACTGAATCCTCTAAGTACCATTTGTATATTAATTTAGGAAGCAGCAAGTGAATGCTTTTGAGGTCCTTAAAGAAAAGCCTAGCAGGAGTTAAGACTGAATATTATGCTTTTGAAAATCTTGAGAGCTGATGGAACAAGGGTCATTTTGCAAGTGCCTTTGTATTTTTTGTATGTTTATTTTTGAAAGCATTACTGGTTATACGAGTCGTTACATTTCCTAAAATTCATTGATAGGAAAAAAAATCTTTGACCAGATTAATGTATTAATTCTCCCAACAAACCTTCGTGGAATGTTTTTTTTGTGCACCAGGCTCTGGGCTAGGTATTGGAAAATGGATGAAAAAGTATGTTTTCTTTTCTCTGAAATAAGCTCTGGGTAACCCAAGCTGCATTCGTTTTTGCTATATCTGGCAGGAACACCAAACTAAATTTAGTGTTCAAGTACATTAACTACTACTTCCCATGCACAACTATTTTATTTTTGTTATTAATAAAGTGAATTCTTATTTTTCTTATTGAAAAAACTATAATGTAAAGAGTCATTTCCCAATGTAAAATTTTTATATAGTACAGAAAAGTTTGTCAGCTCTCTCTCCTTTATATATCCTCTAATTGTGCTCCTTAGTGACACCATTAACTGGGTGTCATGCATGAGTCCAGCTGTGAAATACACATACACATTCACTCTCACACACACTTGTGTTTTACGCCAGACGTTTTACACACACACACACACACACGCACATCCTCCAAGAGAAAGGAGGTTGAAATGGAGTATCCCAGGTGCAGGCAATAAGGAAGTGCATTATTATAAGAAAATTGTAAAAAATAACACAGCCTTCTAAAAGTAAATATGCTTTTTTTTTTTTTTTTTTTTTTTCAGATGGCATCTCGCTCTGTTGCCCAGTCTGGAGTACAGTGGTGCGATCTCGACTCACTGCAACCTCCACCTCCCTGGTTCAAGCGATTCTCCTGCCTTGGCTTCCAGAGTAGCTGGGATTACAGGTGTCTGCCACCATGCCCAGCTAATTTTTGTATTTTTAGTAGAGATGGGGTTTCACCATGTTGGTCAGGCTGGTCTTGAACTCCTGACCTCGTGATCTGCCCACCTCAGCCTCCCAAAGTGCTGGGATTACAGGTGTGAGCCACCACACCCGGCCATAAATATGCTTTTTATTAGCACCATGTACCAGTAATTCTAAACAATGTCAGGGATAAAATACTCCTCCTTATGAGATAAACTTCTGTCCCAGTCCCCCTCCCCTGCTGCTAAACCTCTGAACATACACACATTTATACATAGGCAAACACATTTATATAGGCAAATGTATAAAAATATATGTGTGCAACATATCTTTTGTAAAATGCAATTGGAATAATATGTATTATTCTTGAAATATTTTTCTATTAACTTATATTGGACTTTTTTCTACATCATTTCTAATATATCAAATTCTTTCTTAATGACTGTCATATATTCTATCATATGAATGTACCATAAATTTTCTGTCCAAGTCCCCTATGTATATATATATTTACCATTGCCATGAAAGATAGATGAGTTTTGTTAATCCAGACTGATAGTCTTTTTCTTTTAGTAGGTAAGTTTACCTCATTTACATATTTTTAAATAACAGATGTATCTGTTACATCTAATTTTGTCACACTATTTATTTGGTTACAGTATATTTATATTTTCTGTTTATATTTTTTCCTTACTTTTTTTTTTTTGCTATTCTGTGCTTTCTTTTTCCTTGTCTTCTAATAATATTTGAAATTTTGATATAAACTTCTAATTTTTGTTTTGTCAATCTTGGACAGTTTTTATACCACATCATAAAGGAAGAGGAAAAGTTATATTTCATATTTTCTTCCAGCTCCTTCCCCTCATCTTACTTTTTATTATTTTTTTATACTACTGAGATTTACAAAGTATACCAAGCTGAGCTCTGGGAGCATTATTATACACTCAGTGGTCACCAACAGTTCTTTCATCCATGACTTTCCCATTCATGACATGACTTTAAACACTTTTTACTTATCTTTGGGTTGGGTTGGCTAGATTTTGTCATAAGGTGTCTTTTTTTTTTTTTTTTTAAGGACTTGTATATGTGCTATGTTATTAGAATTTTGCATTATTAAAATGATTTTTCTGCTACTTTTAAACATAAAACGTATGTTTCTTGGGCCACACATTTTTTTCCCCATCAGAATTCTGTAGAAATTGTTTCACCCACTTTTTGCAGTGACAGTTGCCGTCGAGCAGACTGAGGTCAGGGATCTTCTCTTTTTGGGGAACATGTTTTTCATTTTTGAATGCCTGTAGGACTCTTTCTTTTTTCTTAACTTCAGGGTCCCCACTAAGATAGGGTTCAAACTTGAGACTATATTTTTCCTTGAACAAAATTTCTATGTTCTAAAGATTTTAGTCAGTAGATTTTTATATTTTTATGTATTTCAGGTTTTCTTTTTTTTTTTTTGAGACTGAGTCTCACTCTGTCGCCCAGGCTGGAGTGCAGTGGTGCTATCTTGGCTCACTGCAAGCTCTGCCTCCCAGGTCTCCTGCCTCAGCCTCCCAAGCAGCTGGGACTACAGGCGCCTGCCATCACGCCCGGCTAATTTTTTTTTTTTTTTTTTGTATTTTTAGTAGAGATGGGGTTTCACTGTGTTAGCCAGGATGGTCTTGATCTCCTGACCTCGTGATCCGCCTGCCTCGGCCTCCCAAAGTGCTGGGATTAGAGGCGTGAGCCACCGTGCCCAGCCAATATCTTTGAATATTTGTTCGTTTCTCCACATTAGGAAGATCGTAGACATGAAGAACATCCTTACACTGACTATATTTTCAGTATCATCTATTCTTCTGGTTACTTCTAATGCAGTATCTTCTCTATAATCTCTTTTATTATCTGTTCTTTTCCATTTAATTTTGTATGAATTTCTTGAGCTATACCTCCATATTCCTGTTTTCAGTATTATATTTTCTTCTCACTACCTCTAATGTGATTGATTTTTATTTCTATGTTTGTATTATTTTAAGTTTCTTCCAATACTTCTTCAGTTCATTTTAAAATTTCTTTTTATTCTTTCATCCTGTAATCTTTGATTCTATGGTTTTTCTTCTTTACTTTCCCCAAAGAACCTACGTTCTGTTTCTTTATAAATAGAGTAAAAGAATATAAAATGTCCTTTTCTGAAATGATTCTTTTTTGGAATAGGGTTTTTTTTTTTTTTTTTTAATCTGCTTTCTTTTTGGTAGGTTTGTTTCTTACTTTTTAGGTACTCTTTTTACATTTTGCATCCTTTGTGCTAATATGTTAAGAGGACAAGTCTTTACGGGAGGATGTGGTCAGGGAAAGTCATGGATGTTAATCTGGGAAATGTCTTATCAGAACTCTTTTTAGATTTCTCTTTCTCTACCCTGAGGTCACATCTTTCCCCAGTTTTCTGATCTTCCTCAGTTAGGGAGAGCAGATTATCCAGATAGGAGGTCATTGCTGCTCTCAATGCAGACTCCAACTTACAACTGATTGCTTAAACCTTCTTTATAATAAAAATTCAAAACTACCAAATGATATAGGTTGAAAAACAAGTCTGCCCCTACGCTTAACGCCTTCCCCTGAGGTAACCACTTTTTTAGTTTGTGTGTATTCTTCTGGACAAAGAGTCTATGGATGTACAACTCTATTGTTCAAATAGTAGCACTGTATATATATGGTTGAGTTTTCTCACTTAACAGTATGTGCTAGCAATTGTTCCATATTAGCATATATGCTATCTGTCCAGTCTTGTTAATGCCACAGGGTATTCTTTTGGACTCACACTCAGGGCTTACTGTGCAAGTTCAGGCGTTCTCGGCCAGCACAAGGTTTCCAAATGATGAGGAGGAAAATCTTCATTCGTTTTAACTTTTTCCATGTATTTTCCCACCTCATGAGAGGCTGGAGTTGCCAGGACCCCCGGGAGGCCTAGTGAGGGCCAAGGGACAGAGCCAGCAGTCCTCTTGTTTGCAGAAGATAAAAGGACAATCAGTAATCCCTGCTCATAACTATGCTTGTCCAAGCTTAAAATGCTAGACTAGGAGAAACCTGACTGTGATAGCTTGATGTAACAGGTATTAAGTGGGAAAGAAGATTATGTAAGTAAATATGGTACTCTAGAGAGTTTTGTTTTCTCTCTAGTTCTCTTTCCTACAAGAGGGGATGAAAACCTCTGGATACCAAAATGTGTTTTGTTTTAGCATGTCAGAAGCTTGGCTTATACAGCTGGCTTCACTCTGTACCTAAAATGTTTTTCATGAAAACAATATAGTTATATCTGAAACTGGGACAGAAAACAAGTTAACAATATCAGATTGATGAAACAAATAGATTTAAGAAGGGCTGAGATAAACCATCTGAAGTTTTAACCTCTACAGGAGAGGTTTTTTGTTTTTATTTTATTTTATTTTTTTTTAGACGGAGTCCCGCTCTGTCACCCAGGCTGTAGTGTAGTGGCGTGAACTCGGCTTACTGCAACTTCTGACTCCCAGGTTCAAGCTATCCTCTTGCCTCAGCCTCCCAAATAGCTGGGATTGTGGGTGTGTACCACCATGCCCGGCTAATTTTTTTGTATTTTTAGTAGAGATGGGGTTTCACCATGTTGGCCAGGCTGGTCTTGAACTTCTGACCTCAGGTGATCTGCCCATCTCTGCCATCCAAAGTGCTGGGATTACAGGCATGAGCCACTGCACCCAACCGGGAGATTTTTAAAGTAAATCTTGGGTCTGATTTCCCAACTTCCATCCATTCATGAGGATAGATAGAAATTTCTCCAGGGGGCTATTTGGATTGTATTTCCTGGTGAGGTGGAACTCTTCTTGTGGTGCTTTCAGCTGCAGGAGAATTCAGTATATTGTCTCCACACAAACCTTCTACATAGCCATTGGTAACTCTTGTTGATCTGTTGGTTGTTGTGAAAATGGAAATATGGTTGGACATTCTTATATAAAAGGATCTTTTGGCTAGGCACAGTGACTCACGCCTGTAATCCCAGCAGTTTGGGAGGCTGAGGCTGGTGGATCACTTGAGATCAGAAGTTCGAGACCAGCCTGGCCAACATGGTGAAACGTCTCTACTAAAATACAAAAATTAGCCTGGCACAGTGGCAGGTGCCTGTAATCCTAGCTACTTGGGAGGCTGAGGCAGGAGAATTGCTTGAACCCAGGAGGCAGAGGTTGCAGTGAGCCGAGATTGTGCCACTGCACTCCAGCCTGGGTGATAAAGCGAGACTCTGTCTCAAAAAATAAAAATAAGAATAAAAAACAAATAAAATAAAAAAGGATCTTTTATTTCATGTATAATATGTGCTTTTTATATTCCTGGCATTGTGCTAAGCATTTTATATGAATTATCTCATTTAACTTTCACAAACAACATGATTAGATAGAGTCAGACACCTGGGATCAAGTTTTGACTCTGCCAGCCCTAATTCTTGGCAAGATTGTCTGACTTCTCTGACTTTCTTTTCACCTGTGTAAGGTGGGGCTAGTGATAGCAGTCACCTGGATGGTTGAGAAAATTAAATGAGGTAATGCGTGAAAAGCTGCCAGCAGAGTGAGTGCCTGGTGCCCAGTCAGCACTCATAAAATGTCTTTTTATATTTGTATTATTGCTCTTATTACTCCCATTTTATAAATGAAGAAACTGGGGCCCACACAAAGGGTGTCTTTTGCCATTTCACCGAGCCAGTAAAGTGGATCTAGGACCCAGATGCTGGTCTGGTAGAGACTGACCTTTTACAGATGATACTGCCTGTCCTCTTCCACATATCCAACATCACCTCTCTGGGGCTCAAAGCTTTTTGGGGATACCCTGTGCCCTAACAAGACAACATGCATTTGAATTTCCTCATACAATAGATACATTCTCAAAGACCGTATTCACGTTGAGTCCTGTTTTTCCTTGGCCTTCATTATATGAATACTTTTATGATTGTGCCTTCCTTTCTTGCTCAATATTTTCATTCAAAGACTCATGAACACATTCGAGCTCTAGTTTACTCTCTGGAATCTTAATTATTCTTTCACAGTTTTTATCTATTTACTGCAGAATTGCCCCTTAGCTAGAGTTATTCATAGGAGGAGCTCAGGAGCCATTTATTCAATGTGACTAAGAGTCTTACATGTGTCCCTCCACCAATTAGTTATTGCATTCCTAAAATGTTTTGCTTAGAACAAAAGATTGTTTTATGTAAGACCAAGTGGGTATTTACGTGAGAGAGTTGTTTTTGTTTTGACTTTTTTGAAGTATGCAACTAATTATATCTGGAGACAAGAAGACAGCTTTTGTTATTTTAATGTCCTTTTTAGAAGATAACTCTCAAAATAAATGAAAGTATAGCTGATACTCATTATCTATGGGAATTATGTCCTATAAAGTCACTATGAACACAAAATTAGTGAGTACTAAACAAGGGGAAATGCAGGGTTAAATTTCTGAGCGTCTCTGGTCATAACATTTTTTGTCAATCAATCAGTACATAACTCTATTTTAGGTGTGTGTCTGTTTAAAGATATCTTATTTAATATATAGTTGATTCATTAACATTGAACTCATGGCCAATAGCACTAACTCATGCCTGAAGGAAGTTTATCTAACACTATATTTTCTCCTTAAGGCACATCACAGGCTTGCTGCACTCAGCAACAATAGCACTACATTTGAGGACCATTTTAAACAGAGAAATCACCAACACAAAGCACAAAAATGCAAAAAGTGTTTTTTCCCATGAAGACAAATAGAAAGCAGTGCCAGTATGCCTCTCCCACTATGAAGGGCAGAACAGTGTGTGGAGACCCTCATTGCGAACTTTTGTTCCAAGAATCACCATAGGAACTTACCAGGAAAACCAAAATAATAAACAGATCCTTTGAAAGAAGTGGCAAACTCCATGAGACAGGCAAAAAACTTCAAGTTCCCAGAGTGGGAGAGGGGGACAGCCTACCTGTGATCAAACATCCCCACTGGGGAAATCAAAAAATCTAGATCACGGGAGGAGGTTTTAACCCTACTTAGAGCCAGAACAGATTTGGGGAGCAGCATGATACATAAAAGCAGAAGGAGCAGCAGGAAGATCCTGGTAGGCACTCCCAGTCTCCAGCTTGAGCCCAGGGAAGCCATCCCTGACTGTATCTGACAAAAGTCCATGGGGAAGGCAGCCTTGAACTCAGGGAGGGGTTGCAGGTGAAAGAAACTTCCAAATGAATTTTGTGACATAATTTTGAGTAGGCACAAACTCCCTCGAACAGAGTCTGGGGGACAAGTGGGAAGTGCTGCAGATATGCCTGCAGGAGCTGACTGCCCAGCATTGCAGGCAGAAGGAGAGGGGCATGGCCTAAAAGCCATGTGCTTGCTTTCTCAGTGGGGTAGCTTATGGCGTGGGGTAAGGTGTGAGTTCCATGTGCACAGTCCGCCTGGACCTAAACTTGGTGCCATTAGCAAGGCACTGCAAGAGCAAGACCAGACTCACTGTCTGCATGGGAGCTGGGTGAGGCCTAGAGCTACTGGCTGTTCCCCACTCTCCTTGCAAACTCTACTGCACAGCAGAGGCAGCCATACTCCCCTCTGGGACATAATTCTATTGGCCTGAGAACCACCCCTTCATCCCCCACAGTGGCTGTGGCAGTCTCCACCCAAGGAGAGTCTGAGATCAGACCCCCCTAACCCTGCCCCCACCTGATGGTATTTCTCTACCTGCCCTGGTAGGTGAACACAAAAGACATATGGCTCCACTCACTCCCTGAGAAACCAGAAGACCTTCCCTGGCCAACTTAGGGAAAGCTCAAATTCCATTACTACTACTGCAGCTGGTGCTCTCTTGCAAGCGCCACTTCCCTGGCTGGAGGCAAACCAACTCAGGCCATTACAGCAACTCATGATAGAGTAGCCCTGCTCCCAGAAAGGAGAAAACAACAGCTAACACCACTGCCTGGTTAGCCAGCTAACACCCTGGTTAACCAGAGGTCCTGAGTCTGTCCATGTGACAACTTTACTGCCAGCATAACCAGCATTCAAGAAAGCCAGCACACTAAGCCAATCCACAACCGAGGACTCTCACAGAGTCTACATCACTCTCCTGCCACCTCCATCAGAACAGGTGATGGTATCCGTGGCTAGGAGACCTGAAGATGGATCACATCATTGGACTCTTTGCACACATTCCCTAGCAACAGCTTGGAGCCTATTAGCCCCGCTGAGTGGCTCAACCCAGAAGAGCAATGATAATCATTGCAGTCAAGCTGTCAGGAAGCCCCATTCCTAGGAGAAGGGACAGAGCACCACATCAAGGGATCACCCCATGGGACAAAAGACTCTGAACAGCAGGCCTTGAGTCCAGGTCTTTCCACTGGTGAGAAGTTTCTCATAACAGAGACACAATGGGAGTGCTGGGCGCACCAGGGGAAAGTCTGCACCTCTCCCTCAACAGGCAGGCAGCCTCTGTGATCATGAAGGGACTTGGAAAAGGAGTCTTTGTTCCCCACTGGCACTCCACTGCAGACACAGCTGGGGTTCCCCTGACAGGAATGCAGCATGGATGCACCTGTAGACAGCCCTCCTGGAAAAATCCAAGGTGAGCACAGTCCCACAGGAGGAGAACCCCAGATTCGGGCCTGCATGAGCAGCAGAGTTATAATTCCTCCCTACTTGGAACATCAACATTCCTATAGATTGAAAAACTCCCTGTCCGATCTGAATAGCCAAAACACTGGAACAGGAGTAAGGTTGTGAGGTGAATAGCTTAACTGTTTGCCTGGCAGGAGAACTGAGGTAGCCCCCACTCTTCACCCTGATAAAACCTCAGCACATCTAATTGAGAGCTCCTCCAGCCACCCTTATCAAGGCTGGGACCTCAGCCCACCATTAGGTGTTATATCTATTTACCTACCTTAGCAATAACTGGTGCCTCCCCAGGTTTACTTCTCCTACTGGCCTGAAGTCTGAATCATCAACTCAGTAAATAAAGTACTGGAGGAAAATTAAATAAACAAAGTGTACACCATGAGAAAAAGATAAGTTTCAAGACACCCCTGCCATTCCAACTCCATAGGAGACAATGAACTTGCCCACACACCAAGAACACAAATACAACAACCAGCACTGGGGAAAGCCAGTGCACCAATACACTCTATAACTAAGGAACTCAAAGTCTTCACCCCTACAATCATCAAGAAACAAATTAGGCTAAAATAAATACTAAAGTCTGATCCTCAAGAGGGAAACACAAGAAATAAAAAAACCACACATTCCAATCAAAAATAAATTCAAAAACAACTTGAAGAAATAGTCTACCCAAATGAGAAGGAACCAGAAAAGTAATTCTGGTAATTTGGCAGAAAAGGGTTCTATAACACCCCTAAAATGTCACACTAGCTCCCCAGCAATGGATTCAAACCAAGAAGAAATCTCTGACTTGCCAAATAAAAAATTCACAAGGTTGATGATTAAGCTAATCAAGGAGATACCAGAGAAAGGTGAAAACCAGCTTAAAGAAATTAAAAAACAGTACAGGATATGGTTGAAAGATTTTCCAGAGAAATAAATATCACAAAGAAAAAACAATCACGATTTCTGGAAATAAGAGACACACTTAGGGAAATACAAACTGCAGTGGAAAGTTTCAACAATAGACTAGAACAAGCAGAAGAAAGAAATTCAGAGTTTGAAGACCAGGCTTTTGAATTAACACAAACAGACAAAGACAGAGAAAAAAGAATTTAAGAAATGAGCAGTCTCCAAGAAATATGGGATTATGGTAAATGGCCAAACCTAAGAATAATTTGTGTTCCTGAGGAAGAAGAGAAATCTAAAAGTTTGGAAAACCTATTGAGGGGATAATTGAGGAAAACTTTCCTGGCCTTGCGAGAGATCTAGACATCCGAATACAAGAAGCTCAAAGAATTCCCAGGAAATTCATCACAAAAAGATCATCACCAAACACATAGTTACTTCGGGTTATCTGAAGTCAAGATGAAGCAAAGAATCTTAAGAGGTCTGAGGCAAAAGCATTGGGTAACCTATAAAGAAAAACCTATCAGATCAACAAAAGATTTTGATTGGGGTCCTATCTTTAAACAAAATAATTGTCAGCCAAGAATTTTGTATCCAGCAAAATGAAGCTTCATAAATGAAGAGGAGACAATGTCTTTTTCAGACAAACAAATGCTGAGCGAATATGCCACTACCAAATCAACACTGTAAGAAACGCACTGTAAGAAAGGAGTTCTAAATCTTGAAATAAAACCTTGGAATACACCAAAATAGAACTTCCTTAAAGCATGAATCTCACAGGGCCTCTAAAATAGTAGCACAATAAAAAACCAAGGTATTTAGGCAACAAGTAACATGATGAATAGAACAGTACCTCACATCTCATTACTGATGTTGAATGTAAATGGTGTAAATGCTCCACTTAAAAGATACAGAATGGCAAAATGAATAAAAATCTACCAAACAAATATCTGCGATCTTCAAGAGATTTACCTAACACGTCAGGACTCACATAAACTTAAGGTAAAGGGGTAGAAAAAGATATTCCATGCAAACAGAAACCAAAAGCGAGCAGAAGTAGCTATACTTATATCAGACAAAACAGACTTTAAAGCAACAACGGTTAAAAAAAAAAAAAAAAAAAAAAAGACAAAAAAGGACATTATATAATGATAAAATGATTAGTCCAACAAGAAGATATTACAAAACTAAATATATATGCACCTAACACTGGAGGTTCCAAATTTATAAAATGATGACTACTAGACCTAAGACAGGAGACAGCAACACAATAATAGTGGAACACTTCAATACTCCATTGACAGCACTTGACAGATCAAGACAGAAAGTCAACAAAGATACAATGGACTTAAACTACACCCTAGAATAAACTTAATTGATATTTACAGAAAATTTTACACAACAACTGTGGAATATACATTCTTTTCACCAGTACATGGAACATCCTCCAAGACAGACCATATGATAGGTCACAAAACAAGTCTCAATAAATTTAAGAAAATCAAAATCATATTAAGTATCTTCTCAAACCATAGTGGAATAAAACTGGAAATTAACTCCAAATGGATCCTTTAAAATTACACAAGTACATGGAAATTAAATAATCTGCTCTTGAATGATTTTTGGGTTAACATGAAATCGAGGTGGAAATTAAAAAATTCTTGAACTGAAGGATAATAGTGACACAACTTATCAAAACCTCTAGGATACAGCAAAAACAGTGCTAAGAGGAAACTTCATAGCATTAAATGCCTACATTAAAAAGTCTGAAAAAGCACAAATAGACAACCTAATGTCACACCTCAAGGAACTAGAGAAACAAGAACAAACTAAACCCAATCCCAACAGAAGAAAAAATATAACAAAGATTGGAGCAGAACTAAATAAAATTGAAACAAAACAATGCAAAAGATAAATGAAACGAAAAACTGATTCTTTGAAAAGATAAATAAAATTGACAGACCATTAGTGAGATTAACCAAGAAGAGAAGAGAGAAGATCCAAATAAGCTCAATTAAAAGGGAAACAGGAGCTATTACAATCAATACTACAGAAATACCAAAGATCAGTCAAGGCTACTATGAATACCTTCATACACACAAACTAGAAAATCTAGAGGAGATGGATAAATTCCTGGAAATATACTCTGAACAGAACAGTAACAAGTAGTAAGATTGAATTAGTAATTGAAAAAAAATTTGCCAGCAAAAAAAGTTGAGGACCCGATAGATCTACAGCTGAATTCTATCAGACATTCAAAGAAGAATTGGTACCAGTCCTACTGAAACTATTCCAGAAGATAGAGAAAGAGGGAATCCTCCCAAAATCATTTTACGAAACTAGCATCATCCTAATACCAAAACCAGAAAAGGACATAACAAAAAAAGAAAACTGTAGACCAATATCCCCGAGGAACATAGATGCAAAAATCTTCCATAAAATACTAGTTAACTGAATCCAACAGCATATCAAAAAGATAATACATCATGATCAGCTGGGTTTCATACCAGGGATGCAGGGCTGGTTTAACATACATAAATCAATAAATGTGATACATTGCATAAACAAAGTTAAAAACAAAAATCATATGGTCATTTCAATAGAAGCAGAAAAATCACTTGACAAAATCCAGTATCCCTTTATTGTAAAAACTCTCAGCAAAATTGGCATACAAGACATACCTCCAAGTAATAAAAGCCATCTATGACAAACCCACAGCTAACATTATATTGAATGGAGAAAAGTTGAAAGCATTCCCCCTGAGACCTGGAACAAGACAGGGATGCCCACCTTCACCATTCTATTCAATATAATTCTGAAAGTTCTAGCCAGAGCAATCAGACAAAACAAATAAATAAAGGGCATCCAAATTGGAAAAGAAGAAGTCAAACTATTGCTGTTTGCTGATATGATTGTATACCTAGAAAACCCTAAAGACTCATCCAAAAGGCTCCTAGATATGACAAATGAATTCAGTAAAATCTAAGGATACAAAATCAATATACATAATAAATGAGTAGCACTGCTATACACCGAACAATGCCCAAACCGAGAATCAAATCAAGAACTCAATCTTTTTTACAACAGCTGCAAACAAACAAACAAACAAAATCAACTTAGGAATGTACTCAACCAAGGAGATGAAAGATGTCTGCAAGGAAAGTTACAAAACACTACTGAAAGAAATCATAGATGACACAAATGGAAACACATCCCATGTTCATAAGTGGGTAGAATCAATATTGTGAAAATGACGATACTGCCAAAAGCAATCTACAGATTCAATGACACTCCCATTAAAACACCATCATCATTCTTCACATAACTAGAAAAAAAATCCTCAAATGTGTATGGAGCAAAAGACAGCCCACATAGCCAATACTAAGTAAAAAGAACAAATCTGGAAGCATCATATTACCCGACTTCAAATTATAATACAAGCCTATAGTTACCAAAACAACATGGTACTGGTATAAAAATAGGCATGTAGACCAATGGAACAGAATAGGAAACCCAGAAATAAAGCCAAATACTTAACAGCCAACTGATCTTTGACAAAGCAAACAAAAACATAAACTGGGGAAAGGACACTCTATTCAATAAATGGTGCTAGTATAACAGGCAATCCATATGTAGAAGAATGAAACTGGATCCTCATCTCTCACCTTATACAAAAATCAACTCAAGATAGATCAAAGACTTAAATCTAAGACCTGAAAAAATTCTAGGAGATAATTGAAAAATTCTTTTGGACATTAGCTCAGGCAAAGAATTCATGACTAAGAACCCAAAAGCAAATGCAACAAAATGAAAATAAATACACTGGACCTAATTAAACTAAAACACTTCTGTGCAGCAAAAAGAACAGTCAGCAGAATAAACAGCAACCCATAGAGTGGGAGAAAATACTCATAAACTATGCGTCCGACAAAGGACTAATATTCAGAATCTATCAGGAACTCAAACAAATCAGCACGGAAAAAAAAATCCCATTAAAAAGTGGGCTAAGGACATGAATAGGCAATTCTCAAAAGAAGACATAAAAACAGCCAACAAACATGAAAAAATGCTCAACATCACTAATTATCAGGGAAATGCAAATTAACATCACAATGAGATACCACCTTACTTCTGCAAGAATGGCCATAATTTAAAAAATCAAAAAATTATAGAATTGATGTGGATGTGGTGAAAAGGGAACTCTTCTACACTGCTGGTGGGAATGCAAACTAGTACAACCACAAAGGAAAACAGTATGGAGATTCCTGAAAGAACTAAAAATAGAACTACCATTTGATTCAGCAACCCCACTACTGAGTATCTACCCAGAGGAAAAGAAGTCTTTATATGAAAAAGACACACGCACATGCATGTTTGTAGCAGCACAATTCACAGTTGCAAAAATATGGAACCAACCTTAATGCTCATTAACCAAGTGGATAAAGAAAATGTGAGATATATATACACACACACCCACACACCCACACACACACCCCATGGAATACTACGCAGCCACAAAACAGAATGAAATAATGGCCGTTGCAGCATATTGGATGGAGTTGGAAGCCATTATTCTGAAGTAACTCAGAAATGGAAAACCAAATATTTTATGTTCTCACTTGTAAGTGGGAGTTAAGGTATAAGGATGCAAAGGCATCAGAATTATGTAATAAACTTAGGGGACTTTGGGGAAGGGTAGGAGTGGGGCGAGGGATAAAAGACTACATATTGGGTACAATGTACACTGCTCGGGTGATGGGTGCACCAAAATCTCAGAATCACCACTAAAGAACTTATTCATGTAACTGAAAACCACCTGTTCCCCCAAAAGCTATTTAAATAATATTTAAAAACTGTAAAAAAAATGCAAAAAACTGTGGTATCAAACATACTGCAAAAAGAACACTTGTCTACAGTGTGAAAGGAAAATAAGAACTTGAGACCCCAAACTCATGTTGCCAAAGGGAAAAGTTAAGCTCAGAAACTGAGTCATGCAAAAAGACTGCCTTTTTTTGTTGTTCCTAAACAGATGGCTGTAAGACAGACGGCCACACGTTTCCCCAGGCAGCCTCCCTCACTCTGACAATGTAAATTAACAGCACATCTTCACAGGTACAGGACAAAGACAAGGCTAGAAATTGTCCCTCTGCCTACCCAGGAGACAAATGCATATTTGACTTCTTCCACTACCCTATGTTTATCTTATCTTATGTAAAATGCACATTCATGAGAATGTGACCACTCACCTCACTACATTTCTCTTTTTTTTCTTTTCTCTTTCCCCTCCTGCCCATTTTCCCCCCTTTAAATATTGAAACCTTCAAAACCCTCTTTGGAAAAAGTAGGGGCCACAGATCCTACTGTGACTTGTGTCTCTTTTTCCTGGGTGCATCCTTAACCTTGGCAAAATCAACCTCTACATTGATTGAGACCTATCTCAGACGCTTTTTTGGTTTACAACATTATGAGAGTTGAGACAGGAAGGTCTTGTGGACCTCAGCTTGGGACCTGTGCATTGGGTAGCTCAAATTTTTCACTGTTCTGCACATGCCCATGAATGACTGTGAAAGCCCCCAATCTTGATTCTGAGGTCACAAGCAGATTTTAGTAAGTAGGCAAACTGGCAAATTTGGAATCCATCAATGATGTGGATCAACTGTATTTTGCTTTTGAAATATCCCTTTTTGCCCAGCTTTAACTTGTGGACTTTGGTAGATTGATCTCACCAATGGCCTTTATATTGGTCTCCCAGTGTCAGACCCCACCTTGGTTCCCTCCCACTTTGATTCCAGACTTGGATAATAAACCTGGTATGAACAGAAGCTTGAAAAGTACATGTGCATTTTCTCTTTCTCTCTTGGACCTCAGCCATCACCACAAGAACATGCCGGGCTCACCTGAAACAAGGGTAAGAGAGACAAATGGAGAGCAGAGTTGTCCCATCCGAGACCTTGTCTTCTAGACAAGACAACCATGAGCAGCCCACTGGCTGCCCACAGAAGAATGAGAGAGCCCAGCTGAGATCACTCCAGCCCCGTTCTGGATCCAGAGACCACGAGAAATAATCAGTCATTTTTGATTTAAGCCACTATGTATTGGATGGTTTGCTGTACATCAGTAACGAACTGATATGAGACTTGAGCATCTCTAGTTTCAGTTTAGGGATGTTAGCTTTCAAGATCTTCCGGAAGAACACCAGGCAGCTATTGATACTACTGCTACAGGTCAATGTCTCTGTCTTTCCATCATGTGGAAGGTGGAAAAGGAGCTCAACCATTTCAACATAGACCAGGGCTGGGGTAGAACTGAGAGTATGGTGTTTCACATCTAGTTTCCCAGGCCTTGATGGGGAGGTCCTTCCTTCCTTCCTTCCTTCCTTCCTTCCTTCCTTCCTTCCTTCCTTCCTTCCTTCCTTCCTTCCTTCCT